>NC_054831.1:50643020-51257512 GCF_018345385.1 Vulpes lagopus | reverse complement strand
CTGTTTTAGCACCGCGTCTTCACAAAGAGGGACAGTGTGACGTCCCCTTCCAGGAGTGGAACTTGGCGTGTTTCCCTGTCGTTGACTACATTAGGACTTCCAGCACTGAGAGGGGACCTCCTTGCTGTTCTGCCTTAGGGGAGACATTTCAGGTTTTCACCCTTGAAGACGATGTCAGCTGCGGCCTTCCTAGCGGAACTTTATTCTGTTGATAGACATTTCCTCAAAACCCACTAGGCTTTTGAAGTTGTACTTTGTCAAATGCTTTTTCTGCAACTCTTGAGAGGATCGTATGCTTTTTGTCCTTTCTCTCATTTTTTCTTTTTTTAAAGATTTTATTTATATATCCTTGAGAGACATACAGAGAGAGCGGCAGAGAGAGAAAGGCAGAGACACGGGCAAGGGAGAAGGGGCTCCGTGTAGGGAACCCGATGTGGGACTCGATCCCGGGACTCCAGGATCACGCCCTGGGCTGAAGGCAGGCTTAAACGCTGAACCACCCGGGGCTGCCCCATGTCCTTTCTCTGGTTAATGTGATGGATCCTGCTGACTGATGGACAGAGGGGCCGTGGGTAGGACATGGGCAATGTAGATGAACGATAGTAACAGCTATAAGCGTCTGGATCATAAATAAAATAAGTCACAGAAATTTAGAAAGTACAGCCTAGGGAATGGAGTCCGTAGTTGTGACAACTTTGTACGGACAGACGGTTGGCGCCGCTTCTCGGCAGGGAGCGAATAAGGCACAGATTTCAGTCACTAGTTGTAGCCTGAAACTACTATCACGTTGTGTGTGACTGTACTCATAATACAAGGAAAAGGTTTCTGGTAGACTCCCGTGGGTCCGGTTAAAGCATTTCAGCGTCTTATTTTTCTCTCTGTATGACTTCATAAAAAATTTAAATAAAAAAAAAAATTTAAGGAAATTTACAGCCTCAGGGATGGAGTCAGTAATGTTGTGACAACTTTGTACGGGGACAGACGGTGACGCCCGCTTTCTCGTGGGGGGAGCTGAATAAGGCACAGAATTGTCAAGTCACTAGTTGTAGCCCTGAAACTACTGTCACGTTGTGTGTTGACTGTACTTCAATAAATATCAAGGAAAAGGGGTTTCTGGTAGGACTCCCGGTGGGTCCGTGTGAAAGGCATTTACACGGGTCCTTACACACACGAAGGCACCTCTGCAGAGGGGATAAAGATGCTCACGTGTCTTCATGTTAATTTTTAGAAGATTTACTTGAGAAAGGGTGCAGTAGGGAGGGGCAGAGGGAGAGGGGGAACCTGGAGCGGACTCCTCACCCAACGGAGCCCGAGCCCCACGCGAGGCTCCACGCCACAACCTCAAGATCCTGACCTGAGCCAAACTAAAGAGTCGACGTGGAACCTGACTGAACCACTGCAAGAGCCCCTCGAATGTTAAGTGCAACCCCATGCTGTGAACTCTGGGGGTCGGGGGACATCTGTGACCCCCAGTCTACCTAGAATGGTGGGAGGCCTGCAGGGCCCAAGGATGGGAACTGAGGATGTGGGAGGGTGCCTGCATCCCCCTCCCACCTGGCGTGGGGACAGGACCCTCCCCCGGGACCCTCCGCCTTCAGGGTGAAGGGCTAAGTGCTGATTGGACCCCGCCTGCCCACAGTCATGATGCGGGACCCCACTGTGGGTGGAACTGTGCCACCCCCGGGTTCCACCACTGCATGGCGCTCACTGTGCGTCTGCAGAGCTTCGGAAGCACTCGTGCTCTGGATCTGGCTCACAGCGACCGGACTCTCCCGCTCTCCCCAGTAGCTCAGTACTCCCACTCTCCTCAGTACCCCCACTCTCCCCAGTACTCCCACTCTCCCCAGTACCCCAACTCTCCCACTCTCCCCAGTACCCGGTGCATAAAGAGGAGGCGCTCACACAGCGACAGGTCACAGGTGAGTGGCCGCTGATGCCTGCTCCCCGGGGGCCACTCTGGGGCCTGTGGGTCTGGGTGGGGGCGCTGGCCTCCCGGGCTGGGGTCCAAAACACCCCGACCCCAATGAGATGACTGTGAGCAGCTCCTGCAGCCCTTCCACAGCCCCATGGGGTGAGGGCGGCCCCCTAAGGCCCTGTCCAGGGAAGGAGGCTGCAGTCAGAGACCGGCAGTTCCCCGGAACCCCTGCTCCCCTGTAAGGCCTGTGCTATGCAGGGAGACCCAATACATGACCTTTCCAGCTCGTCCTAGATGCATGGACCCCGACAGGGATGACACCCCCCCCCCCCACCATGTGGTGAGGGGAGGACAGTCAGGGCCTGCTGGGTCCCCCTGGCCTGTGAGCAGGCTTGCTCTTCACGCACTGGAATGTGGGCGGAGTCCCTGGTGCTCCCCCCAGGCCCCCCCTCAGGATATTCACGCATCCTTGCCCTCAGGGTGGGGAGTGTGGTCGCACTCTTGCTGGCATCAGGTTTTAATTTTGATGAAGTCCACTCCATTGCTTTCTCCCCTCGGTCGTTGTGTTTGTGGAATCTCAGAGAAACCTTCGATCTCCCCCGGCTGGGAGACATCACCCCCGAGCATCAGAGCATCAGATCGGCATTCGCCAGAGCCTCCTGGGTCCTCCGCCCGTGTGCTCCTGATACCGGGGTGGGAGCGCTCTGTGATCCCAGGGTGATGGCGTGTCCTGGGACAGTGGCTGGGAAGGTGGACTGTAGGTGGGCGAGCAAAAGACAGGCAGTGAGGGCCCGTGTGTGATGTTCCAGCCCAGCCTGTGCCCCTCAGGGCTATGGGGTTGTCTCTGGCTCCGGTCAGACGGACGGGGACCTCCCCATGGGGAGCACCCGGATGCATGTGTCCTTGGAAGGTATTCATGCGCCGTCATTCTTGGATGTGTTTGGATTGCAGCACCGTGCAGGAGGACTCAGAGAACCTACTGGCCTTGCAAAGGGCCAATATCGTGGCCCAGTACCATCAGGTGAGGCCCAGAAGGGACCATAGACAATACACACTCACGATAGGGGAGACCATACGATCAGAGCCAAGGATGAGTCAGGTCAGCCCAGACAAGGACCATAGTCACCAAGAACAAGTGAGACCCTGGGGATGGTCCTGGTGTCAGTAGCAACTAAGGGTCCATTCTGGATCCTAGTCATTGGTAGCTGAGGAGCCCAGTCACCAGGTACGGTGAGGCCCAGGTGGGGACCACAGTCACCAGGTCCAGATGAAGTCCATAGCTACCATGTCCAGGTGAGGCCTGGGTGGGGACCAGAGTCACCAGGTCCAGGTGAGGTGAAGGTGGAGACCACAGTCACCAGGTCCAGGTGAAGCCAAGGCGGGGACTACAGTTGCCAGGTCCACATGAGGCCCGGATGGGGACCAGAGTCACTAGGCTCAGGTGAGGCCCAGTTGGGGACTAGAGTCACCAGGTCTGGCTGAGGCCCAGGTGGGAACCACAGTCACCAGGTCCAAGTGAGGCCCAGGTGGGAACCACCTTGATAGAAATGCGAACTCTTCTCACTGTAGCATTCCAGCTGTTCTCTCTTTAAATCTCAGGCCGAATTCATAGGCTTTCAGGATGATTTGAAAGTTAGCTAGGTCATTTGGTGGGGACAGGTGACTTGGGGACCCTACTCTTCGGCTGTCTTGCCCCTCTGACAGGGACATATTTTTAGCAGTGTACAGTAAAGTCTGTTTATTAAAAGTTGGTATTAATTTGTGCAAACAAACTCTGTAGGCTTCAAGCAACTGTGAATCACACATATCCACACTGGCTAGAATATTTTGTTAACCTGAGTTTCTAGATCATTTTCATTATGTGAGCGGTTTCTTTCCAAAACTAATTACCAAAGGAAGTAGGGCTATTGTCCTATTGGACAAGAGAAATAGCCAAACAACATGAGAAAAAAGAAACAGACAAAAAAACGCTAAGCATTTTTCTCGGGATGAGAGAAATCCTGATAGTGTAAGCTTTTTTCACCCTGCCCTGAGATAAACCAACTCCCTGACTCAGATGTTTCAGGAGAGAACTGGGTTTCTGATCCAGTAAATCGTGACTGCCTCTGGCACTTGGTTCCCATAGCTGTGGATGTGGCCTCAGACAAGCTCGGTGGTTTCCAGGCTGCACCTGGAGGGCTCTGAACATGCACCTTAGGGGCAGTCTGGGATCCATACCCTACAGCTTTTAATTGATAAGTACACCAACTCGCATAAAACTTTGCTAGAAAGAAGTCAAATTGTGTGTTTTAAGAAGAATTGAAAATGGGCAGCCTGGGTGGCTCAGCCGTTTAGCACTGCCTTCTTCCCAGGGCGTGATCCTGGAGACCCAGGATGGAGTCCCACTTCGGGCTCCCTGCATGGAGCCTGCCTCTCCCTCTGCCTGTGTCTCTGTCTCTCTGCCTCTCTCTCTCTCTCTCTCTCTCTCTCGCTCTCTCTCTCTCTCCCTCTCATGAATAAATAAATAAAATATATTTTTAACAAGTATATTGCAGGGCAGCCCCGGTGGCCCAGCGATTTAACGCTGCCTTCAGCCCAGTGTGGGATGCTGGAGATGCAGGATGGAGTCCCACGTCAGGCTCCCTCCATGGAGCCTGCTTCGCCCTCTGTCTCTGTCTCTGCCCCTCTCTCCCTCTGTCTCGCTCTCTCAAATAATAAATAAATAAATAAATAAATAAATAAATAAATAAATAATAAATTAAAAAATGTATATTGCAGCTATATTGGTATTTGCTATATTAATAAAGTGTGTTGTTTTTACATTTTATGGTGACTGGACCTAGCAAGTCTTTACATCAACAGCCATCACTCCTAGTCCTCACGACAGTGTTGCGCGACAGGCGGTATTATTTCCTTTTTATAGATGAAATTGATGACCTCGAGCACATGCGGTTCCTTCCCTTTCTTTTTTCTGTTCAGAATATACGAGCTATAAGTGAGTAAATTGCAAGAAACCCACTTCCGGGATCAACACCTTTACTTTCCTCACATGATTTTAATATTTTTCTCAATTCTGAACTCCTTATCTATCTTACTACTCCTTTTCAAATAACTTAGGATACGTTTTCCCAGGACTTGTTCAGAGAACCAGTTCCCTAAGTATGAATCAGTGACCTGAAACAGACCCAGCATACAGAGATTCTCCTATTTATTCAACACCCATCCGTTTCCAAAAGAAGTCTATTTGGCCTTCTATATGGTACAGAGACAGGCTCCGTCCCCACCAGGTTTCAATCTATGTCCCAGAGGACTACCTGTAGTCTTAATGCTGATTTCTGAGGGCAAAACAAGCAAGTCCACAGTTCTCCTTCATACTTCCCCAGCGGACCCTTGGGTTCTCTCCACAGAGCTGAACTGTTACCGAGTCATTGATCGTGTAGGTCAGTCACAGAGCAGCATTGCCATCCAAAACAAAAAGGAGGAAAAAGGAGTTTGGAAGTAATTGGGTCTCACAAATCGTGCGGAGGGCACAGTGAAACTGTGACAATGTTTCTTAGTGCACCTTTTCTCAGAGCCACATCTCTCCTATTCTTGACTGAGGGACAGGAGAGTCTAGGTAGGGAGAAATAGGTAGGGGGCTACAGATTCAGGCTCACAAAGATCCTAAGGATGCTGAGATGTAAGGAAACCAGAAATAAAGAATCAAACGAGACCACCCTGTCCCAGGTATGGGTAGAGACGGTCTTTTTTAGGACAGTCCTCTGTGCCCAACAAAGAATAACCAGACTCTAAAAAGAAGTAAACCATTAAAGAAGATGTTATCACTAGTCCTTACTCAAACCAAGACATCCCAAGAATGAGAAGGCCACAAGCTCCCTGATCAGTTCTAAATGAAAAACTGTCAGTGGAGGCCCATGTGGGCAACCCAGCCTGGGCCCCTCCCACTCCTGAGAGCTTTCTCGGTATCCTTGCTTAATAAACTCCTGTCGCTTTACTTACTCTTCTTTGTCCACCAGATTCATTCTTCGACTCCGTGAGACAAGAACCTGACTTTCTCACTTCATTCCGCCTGCTGCACTTCTCTTACCCAAGCTCCCTGGGAAATTACTTCATTGGCTTAATCCCATCTCACTCTCCTCCTGCCTCATATCCTTTGGATTCTTCACCACCAAAGGCCAACGAACCAAGAGATGCAGGGAGGGAGAGAAGACCCAGGTGATAGGGGGAACTAAGGCCAAAGAAATATAGATTAAAATTACATCTGCTTTTTTAAAAAAAGATTTTGTTTATTTACTCATGAGAGACACACACAGAGAGAGAGAGAGAGAGAGGGAAAGAAAGAGGGGCAGAGACAGAGACAAAGGGAGAAGCAGGCTCCCTGAGGGTAGCCCAATGTGGGACCCCATCCTAGGACCCCAGGATCATGCCCTGAGCCAAAGGCAGATGCTCAACCACTGAGCCACCCAGGCATCCCTACCATTACATTTCCTAACAAACTTGCAGTCCATAAACAAATACTTGAAACCGACAGAGTGGGACATTCTTCAAAGAATTCACAGCTGCCTGAATGTTAATGCTTTGCTAGAGGCCAAAAGCAACATTTGTTTGCTGATAGCCAGACCTCCAGGATCCTGTAAATCTTTCACACGTGAAAATCCTTTTGGAAACTTCTTTTATCTCTAGAGTCCCCACCCCACAAGGCAACTTTAAAGTTTATAACCAAGGCTCCTCATGATCCTGATGAAGCTCTTCAGGCCCAGGGGTCCTGTCCCCATACTTTAATAAAAATACCTTTTTGCATGGAAAATGTCTCAAGGATTCTCTCTTGACCACTGGCGCCTGGCCCACAGTACATCACAGGTACATCTCTGAGTTAATGGCATCAGCACATCAGGAAAGTACAGAAGATTTTTGCCTATCTTCTTGCATGACACATTCCGGAGGGGGACATTCCCATCTGTTCGATCTGGGTTTTTCTCTTCCTGGGATATATAGCTAGCTAGCTAGGTAGATGATAGAGTGATAGATCTACTGATAGATCGATCCCAGGAACATGAATAGATGTTTATATAAACAAACATATAAACATAAATCTGTTTCCACTTAATATATTTATTATTCAATGTATTACTGATAATATAATAATTATTATGTATAAACAGAACTATAGATTTATATTTAAATATGCAAAATAAATATTTCTATATCTAATCTCTATACGTCCATATATAGATCTCCCTATAGAGATAGAGACAAAATGGTTAGAAATAGATGTGTGCAGAAAGAGAGAGAAATAGATATAGACCTATAAATATGCAGAGGATCTGCTTTCAAATTCTATCCAACGACCTCTCCTCACAGGCACAGGCAAACGCACACACACACATACTCAAGAGCCTTCTGGTATGTGGCCATGACAGGAAATAACACCCCTTGAGATGCCATCTCTTCTCCAACTTAAAGGTGCCAGCCGTTTCTCCAAAGAAGACCTACACAGAGCGAGGAAGCAAGCACATGAAAAACTGCTCCACGTCACTTTTCATCAGGGAGATAGAAATCAAAACCACAATGAGATATCACCTCACACCAGTGAGAATGGGGGAAATTAACAAGACGGGAAACGACAAATGTGGGAGAGGTTGTGGAGAAAGTGGAACACTCTTGCATTGTTGGTGGGAATGTGAACTGGTGCAGCGACTCTGGAAAACAGTGTGGAGGTCCCTCAAAAAGCTGGAAATGGAGCTATACTACAACCCATCAATTGCACTGCTGGGTATTTACCCCAAAGACACAGATGTAGTGCAATGACTGGACACTTGCACCCCAATGTTCACAACGGCAATGTTAATAGCCAAACTGTGGAAGGAGCCTTGATGTCCTTCAACAGATGAATGGATAAAGAAGATGTGGTCTGGGGATCCCTGGGTGGCGCAGCGGTTTGGCGCCTGCCTTTGGCCCAGGGCAGGATCCTGGAGACCCGGGATCGAATCCCACGTCGGGCTTCCGGTGCATGGAGCCTGCTTCTCCCTCTGCCTATGTCTCTGCCTCTCTCTCTGTGTGTGTGTGTGTGTGACTATCATAAATAAAAATTTTTAAAAATTTAAAAAAATTAAGAAAAAAGAAGATGTGGTCTATATATACAATGTATTATTATTTAGCCATCTGCAAGGATGAATACCTACCATTTTCATGGACATGGAACTGGAGGGTATTATGCTGAATAAAATAAGCCACGTGGAGAAAGAATTATCATACGGTTTCACTCTTATGTCGAATGTAGGAAACAGTGAAGAGGATCATAAGGGAGGGGAGGGAAACTGAGTGGAGAAAATTGAGAGAGGCAGTGTTGTCCCCAAGATTGCTAATGCGAGAAACCACCGAGGAGCCGACACCGATGCAAACACACGAGGGTTTATTTACAAGCTCGAGCTTGGGTCCAAGTGTACCCGACACAGCGGAGCAAGGACTTGGACCCTGAGACTAAGAGGCGTAGCAGCTTTATAGGGGCCAGTGGCCCATGGGATACGCAGAAAGTTGCACAGTCATGTCGGTCCACACACAAGTGGCCGATTGAATTACATCTCACCCTATAGTATCCATTTGAGCTGGCCTATTACTTTGCTCAGAATTGGCGCACAGTTTTGGTGGGCACAAAGCAGGGTTACATGGTTATGAGCTGATTTCCGATTAGGGTGTGCCCAGCGGCTTGACTAGGGTGGGGCAGTGCCTTAAGCAATAAGCAGGTTATGTGGGGGTCATACAGCAGGTGGCAGGTGTAGCACAAAATGGAATCAGTACTGCTCTGTTTGTCCAGGGGTAGGGGATTTTTGTTAAATTTCCTGGGTCTCATAGAAGATAAACTATGAGAGACTCCTAACTCGGGGAAACAAAGGATTGCGGAAGGGGAGGTGGGTGGGAGGAGAGTGTAACTGGGGGACGGACATTAAGGAGGGCAAGTGATGTGATGAACACTGGGTATTATACTACATGTTGACAAATTGAATTTAAATTAAAAAATTTTTTTAAATTTAAATTTAAATTAAAAAAAGGTACTGGACGGCTCAGCCGTCCTCAGCAATTCATTTATGAAATGACCTTCATTAGATCATAAAAAGTTACAAATGTGAATGGAAAATGACCTGCAACTCCTTCCCAGTTCAAATAATTAAGTATTCTGAGAAGCAAATCAAAGTTCCAGAATGGAAAAATGCAAAAAACGAGGGAGAGGGAGAAAGAGAAATGAATTCACTTTTTGTGATATTTATTAGTGATGGTCCAATAATGACAAATCTGTGATTGTCATTAAAAACAAAGAGTTAATGAACGGTATGGAGACCGATCCCCTCAACTAACAGATAAGGAAACCGAGAAGACACGAGAAGTAATGCACACTGCTCAGGGTCACACGGGTGGCAAGGCGCAAAGCCAAGACTCGATTCTGGTCCAGAGTTCTTTAAACGACCACAACACGTTAACGTCACAGCTTCAGGCTCATCTAGAATTAGAGTCACTTTAGCTCAATAAAACATTCAACCAAAGTAGTCTTTCTTCTGCCAGATAGTTACATTTCATGAAGCACCCTAAAAGGGATTTGAATTAGGTCTCCATGTGCGCCATCAGAATACTGCCTGATGAATTAATTAAACAAAGGTATTCCCCGAAAAAAACCTCAGCCGTGAGACCTTGCCTACCCTTTCACTTTCCAAGTCTTCATGCTTCTATATCTAATTGCCTATATTTTCAGAGAAGCCAACCTTACTCAGATTAAGTTTGTCCAAGCCGAGAACTAAGTGCTAGGTTTAATATTTTTAAAACTCAATTTACAAATAGTTAAACAGAGAATTTCAAATGGCAAACACTGATATTTACATCATCTACTCTTATAACTAACAGAAGGGGTAATCCTGAAACCTAGATGCAGTCGTACCTTTATATGAAAGTATAAAAGCAGAAAGAGTAACCCAAAATTGTCTATTTCACAAATGCCTATCTAAACTAGTTATGTTCGGGATCCCTGGGTGGCGCAGCGGTTTGGCGCCTGCCTTTGGTCCAGGGCGCGATCCTGGAGACCCGAGATCGAATCCCACGTCGGGCTCCCGGTGCATGGAGCCTGCTTCTCCCTCTGCCTGTGTCTCTGCCTCTCTCTCTCTCTCTGTGACTATCATAAATAAATAAAAATTTAAAAAAAAATAAATAAATAAACTAGTTATGTTCAATGGTGTCTGTCTTGATGCAACAATCTCTAGGAAGACCTTCTTCAGACCTAGCTCTACCACCAATAAGCGTGTGAACTTGGACAATCCAATCCTCCAGAACTCTCAGTTTCTTTCCTGTGCTTCAGAGGAGAGGACCAGAGCTGATGATCCCTCAGTTCCCTCTCAGACCTGAAATGCTGCTGTGGGGTCCTAAACACTCTATACTGAGCACAAAAAGACGGGGGGATCTTATATATACTCAAATGCTAAACTATAAAACTAACTCTGAGCATAGATCCTGAGTATTTTAGGGTTCTCTCCTATGGCGATAGAAAATCCCCAAATCTATATCCCTTTCTATCACAAGCGGTGGGTATATGGGTCCAAGCCACTAGAAATAATAAATATGTGTGTCAGAACAGCCATCTGCCCTCATGCTCACTGCTTTTCAAAGCAAAGCCCTCAAAGAACTCCATTATTATTTTCTGAGGGTACCGGTTAACATGTAGAATCCTAACCTGCCCCTTCCTTTAACCTAAAAAAAATTAAAATGTTGGGTGGCCATATTAACAAGCTCTCCAGGTTATTCTCTTGCACACTAACATTTGAGAACCACTGGCTAGGCACCAAGGAGAAGTGATTTACCTTAAAATAGCAAAAATTTGAAATCCCATGTCCTTTCCTATTTTCAGATCATAATAAATAAAGAAATGAAACAGTGAAGAGAGAGGGAAGGAGGCAAAGATAGGGATGGGGACAGAAACAAAGTGCCAGTCAAAAATGATATTTACATAAAGTTTGTCTTTCAAAAATTTAGGAACAGACAAGAGACTCCATACTCATGGAAATATGTTAAAGGCACACAGGTGTCAACTGAAAGAGCTCCTGTGGCCAGAGAGGAGACAATATAAGCAACAAAATAAGTAGTGCTGGATTATAACCCAAAGCATAAAATAAATATCCATGAATCTATACTAATATTAAAAATTGTAAAAGAAAGAAAGAGGGGCACCTGGGTGGCTCAGTCAGTTAAGCTTCTGCCTTAGGCTCAGATCATGATCCAGGTCCCAAGGAAGGCTCCTTGTTCAGCAGGGAACCTGCTCCTCCCTCTCCCTCTGCCCCTCTCGCTCATGCTTTTTCTCTCCTCTCTCTCTCAAATAAATAAATAACATCTGTGAAAAAGAAACAAACAAACAAACACAGAAGAAAGAGAAATCTCCCATGTAGAAGAATTTCAAACAATTTGTGCAGACATTCCACCCTCAAGTGGATGAGCATAGCTCATCCACTCTTATGTGTGGAATACACATAGTAACTTCCTTCTACAAAATATGTTATGAAAAAGTTAAAATAAATAATAATAATAATAATAATCACTTTATTAT
Organism: Vulpes lagopus; assembly: GCF_018345385.1. Classification (NCBI taxonomy): domain Eukaryota; kingdom Metazoa; phylum Chordata; class Mammalia; order Carnivora; family Canidae; genus Vulpes; species Vulpes lagopus. The sequence continues at coordinate 51,246,038 of NC_054831.1, read as the reverse complement.
GGAGAAAGCTGACAAACACTACCTCAGCAAGATGATCAGATCGATACCAAGACTGATAAATCATGTTGATAGTATCTATCCTTTATATGATATAATAAAGATGGCAGTATATCTCTGTATATAATCCACAATCACAGTTCAATCATGAGATAAACGACAGACATGTCCCAACTGAGGGAGATTTTACAAAATACCCTACTTCTCAAGGTGTTCAACAACAACAAGGAAAGGCTGAAAAACTGTCACAATCCAGAGGAGCCTAAGAAAACATGAGGACAAGTGTAATGTGATGTGAGGGATGGGAACTTAGCAAAAACTAAGGAAATCTGAATAAAGTATGTATGGTCTTTGGTTAATGCAAATATTTTAATATTGATTCATTAGCTAATATTTGTACCGTACTAATATAAGATATCGATAATTGGAGACATCGAGTGCGAGTGCATGAGAATTCTCTGTACTGTCTTCTCAATTTCCCTGTAAATCTTTGGGGTTTTTTTCTAATAAATAAGATTTATTTTGAAAATTGACTTAAATGAATCAGGCTCCAAGTGTGAAGACACTTTAAGAATAGTTTAATTAATTTTTGCCTTATTCTTAAACAGTGCCTTCGATGGGAACAAAGTAAGAATTTTATATCAGAAGGAAAGAAAAACACTTAGAAACACGTATAATGCCTCCTCAACCTGAAAAGCAGGAAAGGATAATAAATAGCAAAAATCAGATAAAAATACTTCTTTTATATTAGACACCATATTGCAAGTGCATTTAAAATTAGCAATGCCTAACATTTATTTCCTTGACATTTGTCTTCCAAAGAGTTCACAGTGCTTCAGTGTCAGTTAAAAAATGATTCGTGTGAAATTTTTATTAAACCAGATTTACTGGGAAATTCCTGCCCAGATAATACTTTATTTTGATTTTATTCAGTTCCTTCCTAATCACTGAGCCTTTTAGTTGGAGCTTTCAACTATAGCAAATGCCTTAGAAGGCCAATTTTTAAGTTGCTATTATAATACCCTAATGGAATCACGTATCGTTTTCCTTCACTCAGATATGGCACACAGTAGGCCCCTGATAAAATACTGAATGAGTGAATGGATAAAATTGCTTTTTATCATTTCATTCAGCAATTTCATTCTTATCTTGGTCCATTTCATGTTCTAATGTTTATCAACATCAACTCAAGAAGGTTAGGGATCCAGTAATTTATTAAGTATTTGGTGCATACCTACTATGTTCAAGGTGCTAGGAATACCAAGTTAACCAGACACAGATGCAGTGCCTATCTCCCTCCAGGCCATGCTAGTGGGAGAGACGGATACTAACCAAAAAGTGACAGAAAGACAACTAGACAAGATTATAGTAGCCAATACAAAGGTAAATATACAGCTTACTACAAGTACATATATAAGAAGGCTTAGTCTAACTGGGGCCTCAGAGAAGATAACCAGAAGAAGCAACATTTATTTTAAGACATAGAGAAAGGAGAAGGTAAGTGGTGGAAGGAGAATATTATGAGGAAAAGGAAGGTTTCTGCCTCTGAATTGTAGGGCTCTGGGCAAGTCCCTTGAGCTTAGGCTCTGAACCTTCTTCTTTCTCTGCAAAACTGTGACAGTAATAATGCCTGTGCCATAGAGCTCTAATGACTAAAGAGTTGGACTTTATTTGTACATTACCTAGGACGTTAGGAAGTACTTAATAAACATTTTCTGGTGGCCATAACAGCCTGGAGTCAGGCTTCCTGAGTTCGAATCCACTTAACTAGCTGTTTGACCTTGGACAAGATGTTTTCTTCCTATCCTTTAGTTGGCCCATCAAGATAACAGTACCTGCCCATAGGGTTGTTGGAGGATCCCAGGAGTTCTTTTATGTGAAGCATGACACAATTCTTGGCACATAGTATGTGCCATATGAATGTTAACTTATATTAGCAATAAAGAAATCCTACAACAGTCCAATGAGGTGTTCAGAAATTATTCTATAGCTTTTAAGGCAATTGAAATTCAAAAAGAACCTAAGTGCCTGTCCGTGTTTACTTAGCTAACCAGTTCCATTATCTGAAACCCAAACACACAATTTCTGATTCTAACCTCACTCCAAGAGGCCTCCTCAAGCCCGAGGAAAAATTGCCTTCTTGGAATCTCAGGGAAGAATCCTTCACATAATAATATGACCATTGGTAATAATGTCTCTCGGTTCTTTCCAAATCCATAAAGATGCATTTCCTGATGAGTGACTGAGCTGTGAAGAAAGAGATGAGAAACCCTCATCCCTCTGAATTACTTGTGTCAGAATATTTTAACCATAGTACCACGGATAGTAAATTATCCTGATTAACAGGAAATAGGTCTCAGATTGGAATCTGAGCAATCAGATGGGCAGAGAAAAAACGCTTTGACTCGCTCTTCATCTTTTAAAGACAAAGGAGAGCTTTTCTATGTACAAAGTCAGTGGTCAAGATAGCCTTAGGGAATAAGAGTCTGCAGCATCCAATCCCGCTGAACAGCTGGGAAGCCCACAATCCAGGTCTTCCTGATCCCAAATCCCTGGGCCTGTCCCCCAACACCTGCTGCCAAGCTGAGGTCATTTGCAATTGCTCTCTTAGGAGCTCTGGGGAAGGAGGAAGGAGCTACATAGGATGGGATGGGACGCCCAGAGGCCGAGAAAATTAAGGCCATTCCACTTTAAGTTCAGCGTTAGCACACGTCCAGTCATCCCAGGCCCCGGGGAAGAAGAGCTGAAATTTACATTACTTCAGTCACAGCAAAAAAAACAAAAATTTACAGCTTAATGTCCTAGAGAGCCCCACATTAGCATAAGAACTGAGCCCAGGCCAAGGGCAGGAAGCCCTTATTAGAATGAGAAAAGAGCTCAATGCCCTTGAAGGCCCCATTGCAAAAGGTAAACAGAACTTGAGGAATTGCTCAAGCCCTTCTGGAGGTCCCCCAGACCAGCCCTTAAAACTAAGCTAAAACCAACCTCGGGGTCCAAGTCTCTGCTCCACTGTGTCGGGAATACTTGGACACAAGCTCGAGCTTGTAAATAAACCCTCCTGTGTTTGCATCAGTGTCGGCTTCTGGGTGGTTTCTTGGATTCACAATCTTGGGCACAACAGTCTGAGATAAAAAACAAAACCAAAAGAAGCTCGGACGCAGGCAGAGTGAAGGCAGGGTTCTGAGAGAAGCGGCGGAGACCCGGGGGCTTGGGGGCTCTTCTGTGGAAGCCCCTGCTGACTGGGGGGCCGGATGCTCAGCCCCAGAGCCAGAGGACCAACCCGCATCACGCCCTCCAGCGCTGAGTATCAGATAGCAGCACAGCGCCGCCCGCTGGAGGCCAGAGGCGCTGACGCCCACGCCGCCTCTGACTCCACAGGTGCATCTCCCAGGCACATGCGCATCTGACAATAAGCCCCATGGCCCAACCCCAGACCCCGCACAGACCACTCACTGACACCAAGTCGCCGGACCACGGAGGCTGCAGAGCTTCAGCTCTGCCTGGAAAGTAGGGTCTAGCTTCCTTTGTACTTTGGGCTTTATTTTCATTTATTTACTTTGATTCTTTTTTATTAATTGCTTTCTTTTAATTTTTTATCTCATTATTTTTTCCAGAAAAGAAGGAAGAAAAAGAAAAACCAAGAAAACAATAACAACTGCCCTCCCAAAAAAACCCCACCAGATTATTTCACCTGCTTGTTAAAAGATTCTAAATCCCAAAATAGGAAACACAATTAAAGTACCATGAAAGTAAAAATAAGAAATATATAAGGTACATACATAAAAAAAACCCAACTCCCTAACCCTATCTCTTACCCTTTTCCAAAACCGTACCCTGACCCTGACTCTGACCTAACCCCAACCATAACCCCTAACCAAACACTAACCCTAACACTACCCCAAACCCCTATCCTAATCCGAACCCTTGCCCTAACCCTAAACCTAGCCCAAACTTTAACCCTAACCCTAACCCCAACCCTAACTCACACCCTAACCCCTAACCCTAACTGCAAACCTAAGCCCAACCCTAACTCTAACCATAACCCTAACCCTAACTCCTAACCTCCTGCCCTAATCCCTAAAGCCTAAACCCTAATCCTAACTCTAAACCTTGTCCCTAACCTTAACCCCTATGCCTAATCCCTAACCCCCATCCTAACTCCTAACCACTGACCCTTACAATTATCCCTCACCCTAACCTCTAATCCGTAACCATAGGCATAAACACTAACACCTAACATCTAAGGAAACCTAACCACCAACTGTCTCCCCTCCCCTGACCCTACCATTCATTCTACCCATTCACTTACCCTGTGGTTCTGGAGTCCCTTCTGATGTGGACGTGGCTCCCAACGGTGCCTCCAGTGTCCTCTAGGGGGTCCTGAGGAAGCCGGGCTCCTGTGAGTGCAGACGCGGCCTCACGTGTTCCTGAGTCATAGTCAGCGGGGTCCTGAGGACGCTGGGTCTCCTGTCACTGTGGACTAGGTCTCACATCCTCTGGAAGCCTCACAGCAGGTCCTCAGGAGGCCGGAGGCTCCTGTCAGCCAGGACATGGCCCCACGGCCCCCCGGAACCACACCATGGGTCCTGAGGAGGCTGTAGGCTCCTTTCAGCATAGACGCAGCCCCATATGTCCCAAAGCCAAAGTGCAGGTCCTGAGGAGGACGGGGGTCCTGTCAGTGTTGACGTGGCCCCACATTTTCCTCAAGCCTCACCATAAGACCTGCGGAGGCTGGGGGCTCCTGTCGGCATGGACGTGGCCCCAAATCTTCCCAAACCTTCACAGTGGGTCCTGAGGAGGTCAGAGACTCCTGTCAGTGTGGATGCAGCACCCACATCTTTCTTAGGCCTCACCGCAGGCCCTGACAAGGCTGGGGGTCTTCTGTCTGCATGGACGCATCCCCATTTTCCTGAAGTCTACACCGGGGGTCCTGAGGAAGTCAGCATCTGGTTGTGTGGATGTGGCCCCACGTCCTCCCAAAACGTCACCCTGTGTTCTGAGAAAGCCGGGGGTCCTGTCACCGTGGATGCGGCCCCCAGGTTCCAGAAGCCTCAACTTTTATCTGAGGGGCCTGGGAGCTCCTGCCAGAGTGGACGTAGCACCACATCTTCCTGAAGCCTCCCCGCGGTTCCTGAGGTGGCCCAGGGGCTCCTGTCTGCGTGGATGTTGGCCCACATCTTCCTGAAGCCTCACCGCGGGTCCTAAGGAGACCACGGTTCCTGTCAGCGTGATTTCCGCCCAATATCCCCCTGAAGACTCCCCGCGGGTCCTGAGGAGGCTGCAGCTCATCAGCGTGGACGCGTCCCCACATCGTCCTCAGGCCTCCCCAGCACAGGCGGGCTCCTGTTTGTGCAGGCGGATGAGACCTACTGCGCATGCGGGCTCCCTGTGCGGGACCTGGGCTCAGGCGCCCCCTGTGGGACGCTCAGGCGCTGCAGGAGGCCTTGCAGGAGGCGGCCTGCCTGCGCTGAGGCCGCACCTGCCTCCTTCCAGGCTCCAGCTGAGGCCTGTTAGCTTCGGAAACGTCTCACTGAAACGGAGCCCAACACCCGGCTTCCCCAGAAATACTTAAGGCCCCTGAGAAGAAGAGCTGAAATTTACATTACCTTTTAACTAGCAGGCCAAAATAATCTGCTGTTTCTTTGGGGGGGGAGGGCAGTTGTTATTGGATTTCTTGGTTTTTCTTTTTCTTCCTTCTTTCTTTTCTGGAAAAAATAATGAGATGGAGAAATTCACCTCCATAAAATAACATGAGGTAGTACTCAGAGCCAGGAAGTGCATCAATACGCATATAGGATGTCTAACTAGAGTTAAAAACAATGATTATAAAGATAGCAGCTGGGCTGGAAAAAGAGCACAGAAGAAAACTAGAGAATCCCTTACCGTAGAAATAAAAGAACTAAAATCTAGTCAGGCCAACGTTAAAAATGCTATAACTGAGATGCAGTCCCAAGAAAGGTTATGGACCACAGAGGGAGACTGAGGGAACTCAGCCACTTATTAAAACAATAACATTCATATCATCGGAGACTCAGAAGAAAAGGGCGCAGAAGTTTTATTTGAACAAATTATGTAAACTTCTAAAACCTGAGGAAGGACACAGACACTCAAATCGAGAGACAGAAAACTCCCAATAAATTCAACAGAAGCTGACCATCACCCAGGCACATCCGAGTCAAAGTCACAAAATACACAGACGAGAAAAGAATCCTGAAAGCAGTGGAGGTGGGGCTTTGGGGGGGGGGTAGTCCTTACCTACAAGGGAGGATGAATCAGTTTGCAGCAGATCTGTTCACAAACTTGGCAAGCCAGAAGGAAGTTGGAAGGAAATATTCAATATGCTGAATGGGAAAAGTATGCAGCCAACAATCTTTCTTCTGGTTTTTTAAGAATAATCATCAAAACTTATTTAATCTCACAAGGAAGAAATTAAAAATTTCTGAACAAAAAACGCCATTTTCCTCAATCGTAATAGCAAAAATTTATTGTTTTTAATTTTTTTTTAAATTGGAGTTCAATTTGTAAGAATTCTTTCTTCAGCAAGGCTGTCATTCAGCATAGAAGGAGAGATAAAGACTTTCCCAGACAGGCAAAAAATAAAGGAGTTCATGACCACTAAACCAGTCCAGTAAGGAATATTAAGAGGGACTCTTCTAGTGGGGGAAAAAAAGAGACCAAAAGCAACAAAGACTAGAAAGGACCAGAGAACGTCACCAAAAACACCAACTCTACTGGTAACACAAAGGCACTAAGTTTATATCTTTCAGTAATCACTCTGAATGCTGATAGACTAAATGCTCCAATCAAAAGATATAGGGTATCACAGTGGCTTAAAAAACATGATCCGGGATGCCTGGGTGGCTCAGGGGTTGAGCATCTGCTTTGGCTCGGGTCATGATCCCGGGGTCCCGGGGGATCAAGTCCCACATCAGGCTCCCTGAATGGAGCCTCATTTTCCCTCTGCCTATACCTCTGCCTCTCTGTGTCTCTCATGAATACATAAATAAAATCTTTACAAAAGAAAAAAGATAAAAAGATGAGAAAGGACCCAAATAAAATCACAAATGAGAAAAGAGAAATAACAACCAATACTAGAAAAAAAAAGAACTAACACTAGAGAAATACACATGATTATAAGAGAACATTATGAAAAATTATATGCCAGCAACCTACAACCTGGAAGAAATAGATCAATTCCTTCCTAGAAATATATAACATAGCAAAAATGGAAAAGGAAGAAATAAGAAACTTGAACAGACAGATAACCAGCAAAGAAATTGAATTAGCAATCAAAAATCTCCCAACAGGAGATGCTTAGATCAATAGAACAGAATGGAAAGCTGAAACAAGATACAAACCTATAACTCTATGATCGCTTAATCTTCAACAAAGCAGGAAAGAATATCCAATGGCAAAAAGACAGTCTCTTCAACAAACCCTAATCCTGACCCCAGGATAATAACAAATTGTGTTGGGAAAACCGGGCAGCCACATGCAGAAGAATGAAACTGGACCACTTTCTTACACCATGTATATAAAAAATAAATTCAAAATAGATTAAAGACCTAAATGTGAGACCTTTTCTCACAGAGAAAAGGAAAGCCCCTGCTGACTGGGGGGCCGGATGCTCAGCCCCAGAGCCAGAGGACCAACCTGCATCACACCCTCCAGCGCTGAGTATCAGATAGCAGCACAGCGCCGCCCGCTGGAGGCCAGAGGCGCTGACGCCCACGCCGCCTCTGACTCCACAGGTGCATCTCCCAGGCACATGCACATCTGACAATAAGCCCCATGGCCCATCCCCAGACCCCGCACAGACCACTCGCTGACAATGTGAGACCTTTTCTCACATTTAGAAAAGAAGAAAAAGAAGAAAAGATAAGCAGCAATGTCTTTGACATTGGCCATTGGATCTTCTTTCTAGATATGCCTCTGAGGCGAGGGAAACAAAAGCAAAAATACTATTGGGACTTCATCAAATTGAAAAGCATCCGCAAAGTGAAGGAAACAACCACAGCTAAAAGGCAACATACAAAATGAGAGGAGATATTTGTAAACAACACATCCAATAAAGAATTAGTATCCAAAATATATAAAGCAAATATAAATCTCAGCAACCTAAAGACAAATTATCCAACTGCAGATGGGCAGAAGACATGAATGGACTTTGTCTTTGACAGGGCATCCAGATGGCCGCCAGACACATGGAAAGACACTCAGCGTCACCCATCATCAGGGAAATGCAAACCAAAACCACAATGAGATGTCACCTGACAGCCGTCAGAATGGCTAAAATCAACAACACAAGAAACAACAGGTGTTGGTGAGGCTATGGAGAAGGGGGAGCCCCCTTACACTCCTGGTGGGCATGTGAACAGGTGCAGCCACTGTGGAAAACAGTGTGGAGGGTCCTCAAGAAGTTAAAAATAGAGCTACCCTACGATTCCAAAATTGCACAGCTAGGTATTTACCCCGAGGATACAAAAGTAGTTTAGTAGATTCGAAGAGGGACACGCAGCCCACTGTTTGTAGCAGCGTTATCAACAACAGCCAAACTGTGCATACAGCCCAGATGTCCATCGACAGATGAATGGGCAGAGACGATGTGGTAAATATACACACTACGACATCACTCGGTCATCAGAAGGGATGAAATGAAGCCATTTACAATGACGTGGGAGAAGTGGAAAGGACTTATGCTAAATGAACTCATTCAGTCAGAGAAAGACAGTTACCAAATACCATACAATTGCATTCACATGGGAATTTTAAGAAACCAAACAAAGGGGCGGAGGGGGTGGATGAGAGAAGCAAACCAAGAAACACACTCTTAACCACAGAGAATAAACTAATAAATACCAGAGGAAGGTGAGGGGGATGGGGAATCAGGGGATGGGGATAGTGGAGGGCACCTGTGACCAGTACCAGGCGTTGTATCCAAGGGTTGAATCACTATGTGGTAGACCTGAAACTATATCATACTGTGTTTACAAACAGGATTACAAGTAAAACTCTAAAATAATAATTGGTAGTATTGATGAAATATGTGCGCACAAGAGATAAAATCGAAAGGCAACTGAAAATCCACATAAAGAGTATTTAGAGCCACAAGTCCCCTCCTTAGCTCAGCTCAGGAGAAGCCTGCCATGTCTTTTCTGACCCCAGCAGAAGCCTGGATTTTGATGCTCTGGGGAGGCCACTGACTTGGTGGAGTCAGGCTATCTTTGAACCCAAAACCTCAATAGAGTGCATAAAACTAAACTGCCCAAGATACTACGAGTCCCAGTGCAGGCACATGCCAAGACCCAAACTCTAACCATACACAGACATAACCCTAACCCTACGCTTAAGCCTAATGTTAACCTAACCCTTGAACAAGACCTATCACTAATCAAAAACCAAACACAAACCCCAAGACTGAAACACATTCACTGAATCTTCCTGCCAACCCTCACCCTAACTCCTAACCCTAACCTTAACTTAATGTACTCAAATGCTATTCCTAATCAGATTCCTAATCTTTACCCTAACCCTAACCATCTAATACTAATGCTATCTCATACCCCAAACTGTACCCTAACCCATACCCTAAAACTAACTCCTAAGCCACTCCCTAACCCTATCTCTTACCCTTTTCCAAAACCGTACCCTGACCCTGACCCTGACCTAACCCCAACCATAACCCCTAACTAAACACTAACCCTAACACTACCCCAAACCCCTATCCTAATCCGAACCCTTGCCCTAACCCTAAACCTAGCCCTAACTTTAACCCTAACCCTAACCCTAACCCCAACCCTAACTCACACCCTAACCCCTAACCCTAACTGCAAACCTAAGCCCAACCCTAACTCTAACCATAACCCTAACCCCAACTCCTAACCTCCTGCCCTAATCCCTAAAGCCTAAACCCTAATCCTAACTCTAAACCCTGTCCCTAACCCTAAACCCTATGCCTAATCGCTAACCCCCATCCTAACTCCTAACCACTGACCCTTACAATTATCCCTCACCCTAACCTCTAATCCATAACCATAGGCATAAACACTAACCCCTAACATCTAATGAAACCTAACCACCAACTGTCTCCCCTCCCCTGACCCTACCATTCATTCTACCCATTCACTTACCCTGTGGTTCTGAGGAGTCCCTTCTGATGTGGACGTGGCCCCCAACGGCGCCTCCAGAGTCCTCTAGGGGGTCCTGAGGAAGCCGGGGTCCTGTGAGTGCAGACGCGGCCCCACGTGTTCCTGAGTCATAGTCAGTGGGGTCCTGAGGACACCGGGTCTCCAGTAACTGTGGACTAGGTCTCACATCCTCTGGAAGCCTCACAGCAGGTCCTCAGGAGGCCGGAGGCTCCTGTCAGCCTGGACATGGCCCCATGTCCCCCCGGAAACTCACCGCGGGTCCTGAGGAGGCTGTAGACTCCTATCAGCATAGACGCAGCCCCATATGTCCCAAAGCCAAAGTGCAGGTCCTGAGGAGGATGGGGGTCCTGTCAGTGTTGACGTGGCCCCACATTTTCCTCAAGCCTCACCATAAGACCTGAGGAGGCTGGGGGCTCCTGTCAGCATGGACGTGGCCCCAAATCTTCCCAAACCTTCACAGTGGGTCCTGAGGAGGTCGGAGACTCCTGTCAGTGTGGATGCAGCACCCACATCTTTCTTAGGCCTCAGCGCAGGCCCTGACAAGGCTGGGGGTCTTCTGTCCGCATGGACGCATTCCCATTTTCCCGAAGTCTACACCGGGGGTCCTGAGGAAGTCAACGTCTGGTTGTGTGGATGTGGCCCCACGTCCTCCCAAAACGTCACCCTGTGTTCTGAGAAAGCCGGGGGTCCTGACACCGTGGATGTGGCCCCAGGTTCCAGAAGCCTCAACTTTTATCTGAGGGGCCTGGGAGCTCCTGCCAGAGTGGACGCGGCACCACATCTTCCTGAAGCCTCCCCGCGGTTCCTGAGGTGGCCCAGGGGCTCCTGTCTGCGTGGATGTTGGCCCACATCTTCCTGAAGCCTCACCGCGGGTCCTGAGGAGACCGGGGCTCCTGACAGCGTGAACGTGACCCAATGTCCTCCTGAAGCCTCACTGCGGGTCCTGAGGAGGCTGCGGCTCATCAGCGTGGACGCGACCCCACCTCCTCCTCAGGCCTCCCCAGCACAGGCTGGCTCCTGTTAGTGCAAGCGGACGAGGCTTACTGCGCATGCGCGATCCTTGGGCAGGGTCTAGGGTCGGGCGCCCCCTGCGGGACGCTTAGGCACTGCAAGAGGCCGTGCAGGAGGCGGTGTCCCTGCGCCCGGGGCCACACCTGTCTCCTTCCAGGCTCCAGCTGAGGCCTGTGAGCTTCGGAAACGTCTCACTGAAACGGAGCCCAACACCCGGCTTTCTCAGAAATACTTAAGGACGATGAATTGGAGCCCACAGGACGCAAAATGAAATGTGGACCAGACTTTTACCACGTCCTACAAAACCCACTCAACCCTCTTCCACTGTGGGCAGGACCGCGGGCTGGTGCAGCCACCCTGGAAACAGTGTGGAGGCTCCTCAGGAAGTTACAAATAGAGCCGCCCTGCGACCAGCAGGTGCTCGGCCTGGAGCTCACTCCGAAGATACAGATGCAGTGAGACTCCGGGAAAACTGCACCCCAATGTCCACAGCAGGCGGGTCCACAGTAGCCACACTGTGAGAGGAGCCTCGGTGCCTTCAGACAGATGATGGATAAAGAGGATGGGAGATAGATGATGGTAATAGATGATAGATAGATGATAGGAATGTTACTCAGCTATCAAAGAGAAGGAAATCTTGCCATTTGCAATGACGTGGATAGAACTAGAGGGATCATGTTAAGTGAAATCAGTCAGTCAGGAAAGAAAATGACCGTATGGTGTCATTCATAGGTGAAATTAAAGAAGCAAAGCAGATGGACATCTGTGAAGGGAAGGAAAAACAAATAAGATGAAAACAGAGATGGAGGAAAAAGAGACTCAATCACAGGAAACAAACTGAGGGTCGCTGGAAGGGAGGGAAGTGAAGGGACAGGGTAACTGGTAGACGGGCATGAAGGAGGGCACGTGATGTCATGAGCACTGGTGTTATCTCCAACTGGTGAATCCCTGAAGTCTATCTCTGAAAGTATAATACACTATACTGTTAATTAATTGGGTTTAAATTAAATTAAGTTTAAAAAATCAGTTGACTGTATCAGAGTGCATTTTCTTCCAGGCTCTCTATTCTGATCCTTCAGCAATGCCAGAACCACACCCCTGTGGGTTTGGTTTGTTTAAGTAGGCTCCATGCCTCGTCCACAGCCCAGCACAGGCCTAGTACTTATGACCCCAAGATCAAGACCAGGGGTGAGGTCAAGAGTCAGATGCTTAACCAACGGAGCCAGCCAGGGGCCCGAGAACCACACTGCTTTATCCTGTGTCTCTGTGACATCGTTTGAAATAAGAAAGTGCTGCGTCCAGCTCTGTCCTGCTTCTCCAACACTGATTTGCTGTCCAGGGTCATTTGTGGGGGCGGACAAATGTTAGGAGTGCTTTTTCTATTTCTAAAATCGGCCACCATGATTTTGATAGGAATGACATTGGAACTGCGGGTGGCTTCTGGAACTGTGGACATTTTAACAAGATGAAGGCTCCGACCCCACGAGCCCAGGATGTCCTCCCAAAGTCTTGTAATTTTCAGTGTACAAGTCTTGCAGTCCCTTGGTTCAGTCTAATTATTTTGTTTTTTGGATGCTCCTGATAAGGGAGTCATGTCCTGAATTTCCTTCCTGAGTGCTCATTGTCGGGACACAGCAAGGCTACTGATCTCTGTTCATTTTGTGTCCCACAACGTTAAGGAATTCACTCATTAGTTCTAACAGTTTTTGGTGGAGTCTGTCGGGTTTCCTGTTTCTAATACCACATCTTCAGCAAATAGGGACAGTGTGATGTCCCCCTTCCAGGTGTGGAACCTTTTCTGTTTCCTGTCTGTTGACTACGATAGGACTTCCAGTGCTGAGAGGGGACTTCCTTGGCTTGTTCCTGCTCTTAGGGGAGACGATTTCAAGTTTTCACCCTTGAGGATGATGTCAGCTACGGGCCTTCCTACACGGCCTTTATTCTGTTGATATACGTTTCCTCAAAACCCACTATGCTGAAAAAAAAATAAAAAAATAAAAAACCCACTATCCTTTTTTTTTAAATAAGAAATTTATTTTTTATTGGTGTTCACTTTGCCAACATACAGAATAACACCCAGTGCTCATCCCGTCAAGTGCCCCGCTCAGTGCCCGTCACCCATTCACCCCCACCCCCCGCCGTCCTCCCCTTCCACCACCCCTAGTTCATTTCCCAGAGTTAGGAGTCTTTATGTTCTGTTTCCCTTTCTGATATTTCCCACACATTTCTTCTCCCTTCCCTTATATTCCCTTTTACTACCCACTATGCTTTTTATGTTGTATTTTGTCAAATGCTTTTTCTGCAACTCTTGAGAGGATCGTATGCCTTTGTCCTTTCTCTTGTTTTTGTTTTTAAGATTTTATTTATTTACCCATGAGAGTCATTTTGTTCCAGGTGAGGCCAGAAGGAGACCACAGGAACCAGGTCCAGGAAAGCCCCATATGGGAACCAGAGCCACCAGATCCAGGTGAGACCCAGGTGGGGACCACAGTCACAAGGTCCAGGTGAGGCCCAGGTGGCAACAAGATTCACCAAGTCCAGGTGAGACCCAGGTGGGGACCACAGTCACAAGGTCCAGGTGAGGAACAGGTAAGGACCAGATTCACCAGGTCCAAGTGAAGCCTGGGGGGGGGGACCAGAGTCAAAAGGTAAGGGTGAGGTCCAGAGGGGGACCAGAGTAACCAGTTTAGTTTGAGGCCCAGAGTGGGACCAGAGGTCCCCGGTCAAAGTGAGGCCCAGGTGTGGAATAGAGTATCCAGGTCCCAATGATGCCTACGTGAGGACCAGAGTCACTAGGGCCATGCAAGGCCCAATGGGGATCAGAATCACCAGGTCCTGGTGAGGCATAGAAGGAGACCACAGTCACCAGTATCAGGTGAGCCCCATGTGGGAATCAGAGCCACTATATCCAGCTGAGTCCCAGGTCCATGTGAGGCCCACGTGAGGACCAGAATCATCAGGTCGAATTGAGGCATAGCTGGGGACAAGAGTCACCAGGTCTAGGTGAGGCCTAGGTGGGGACGAGATTCATCAGGTCTGAGTTAGGTCAAAGTGGGGACGAGAGTCACCAGGTCCAGGTGAGGCCAAACTGAGGACCAGAGTCACCAGATCCAGGTGAGGTCCATGTTGGAAAGAGAGTCACCAGGTCCAGGAGAGGTCCAGGTGGGGACCAGAGTCACCAGGTCCAGATGAGGCCCAGGTGAGGACCAGACTCACCAGGCACACGTGAGGCCCAGGTGGGGACCAGAATCACCAGGTATAGGGAAGGCCCTTGAAAGAACCAGAGTCAACAGTTCGAGGTGAGGCGCAGGTGGCAACCAGAGTCAGAAGGTCCAAATCAGGCCAAAGTGGGGTTCACAGTCACCAGGTCAGGGTGAGACCCAGAGGGGGACCAGAGTCACCTGGTCCAGGTGAGGCTCAGTTGTGGAACACAGTAACCGGGTCCCAATTATGCCCAGTTGAGGACCAGAGTTAACAGGGCCAGGTGAGGCCCAGATGGGGATCAGAGTCACCAGGTCCAAGTGAGGCCCAGGTGGGGCCACAGTCACCAGATCCAGGGTAGCCTCAGGTGCAGACCAGAATCACCAGGTCCAGGTGGGGCCCAGGTAAGGACCAGAGTTACCAGGTCGAGGTGAGTCACAGGTTATTGGGGAACACAATAACCATGTTCCAATGATGCCCACCTCAGGGCCAGAGTCACCAGGTCCACTTGAGGACCAAGTGGAGACCAGATTCACCAGGTCCAGGGGAGGCCCAGGTGGACACCAGAGTTACCAGTTAAAGGTGAGTCTAGAAGGACAGCACGGTCACCAGGTCTAGGTGTGGTCCATGTGAGAACCAGATCACCAGGTACAGGTGAGGCCCAGGTGGGAACCAGAATCAGCAGGTCCAGGTAAGGCCAAGGTGGGGACCACAGTCACCAGGTCCAGGTGAGGTGCACGTGAGGACCAGAGTCACCAGGTCCAGGTGATACCCAGGAGGGGACCAGATTCACCAGGTCCAGGTAAGGCACAGGTGGAACTCAGTCACCTGGTCTGGGTGAGACACAGGTGGGGACAAAAGTCATAAGACCAGTTGAGGCCCAGGTGGGAACATAGTTAACAGGTCCAGGTGAGGCCAAAGTACCAGAGGCACAAGACCAGCTGAGGCCCAGTTGGGGACTGGAGTGACCAAGTATAGGTTAGGTTAGAAGGACACCACAGTCATAAAATCACAGCTAGTTGAAAACTGGCTTCTAGGGATGCTTCCTTGTGAGAGCTGAGCTCAGGGCAGGACCCGCCCACATCCTGACTACCTGTAGACATACCTCCTATCATCCTTAAGTGAGGTGCTGGAAGAGGTTGTGTGAAAAGCATGTGGAAGTGTCTGGCCTGTACTCACGTGAATCTGAATTCAATACAGGGATTTCCAACAGCCTTGTTCAATGAGAGTCATGCTAGGTTCTATCTCCCCTGTAGGAGTGGCAAGCAAACATGTACCTGCAAGGCATTCACATTTCTGAGAGTTGAGCATAGGGCCTGTCCCTCCCACATCCTGACTGCCTGTACAGTTCGCTTCCACAGTATTTCGTTCTATGCAGAACAGGAGCAGAGAGAGAACCAAGTGACTTGCTTGTCACTTTCGCACCTCCCGGACAGCTGCATCCACAGCCTGCATACACCTTACACTGCTGCTACATTTTCACGGCCGAAAGAACGCAGCTAGTGGAAAGCTGCAATCGAGGCATGCTTCCTTTGAGATATGAGTTCAAGGCAGGACCCCACCGCATCATGCCTGCCTGTGGACGTAGCTGCCAACATCCTCATGTTAGGAGCAGGGAGAGGTTGTGAGAAATGCATGTGGAAGCACAGGGCTGTACTCACGTGTATGTGAGTTGAATACAGCGATTGCCAACGTCCTTGTTCAATTAGAGTGTAGCGAGTTTCAATCTCCCCTGTAGGAGTGGGAAGAAAACATCTGCCTCCCAGGCATACACACTTCTGAGAGTTGAACTTATAGCCTGTCCCTCCCACATCCTGAGTGCCTGAACAGTTCGATTCCACAGTATTTCGTTCTACGCGGGAAAGGAGCAGAGAGAGAACAAAGTGACTGGCTTGTCGATTTCGCGCCTAGCAGACACCTGCCTTCAAGGCATGCAACTCCTTTGGATTGAGCTCATGAATTCTACCTCCCACATGCTGAACGCCTGTACATTTCGAAGCCAAAGGATAGTTTGGATAACGGATGCAAGTTTTGTGAGAGACAAGTGTCTCTTAGCTCAATCCAGCGACTTCTGACGAATTCCTCCCTCAGATGGGAGGTACATACTAACTTCCAAACCTGAGTACCTAGTTGCAAGCTCTCTCTCAGGGGAACTTCCTTCTTGAGATGAGCGGACTAGCGGTCCTTCCCAGTTCCACACTGCCTGCACATGGAGTTACAAACATCCTCACTAGACATGTTTGTCAGAAGCTCATGGGACGCAAGGGGCAAGCTGCAGGCCTCAATGGTGCTGTCACTAGGTGCCGTAGAGCGGTATTCACCCAACGTCCTGACTTTCAATGCTGCTACATTCTCACGGCCATAAGAACGCAGCTAGTGGAAAGCTGCATTCGGGGCATGCTTCCTTTTGAGAGTTGAGCTCAACAAAGGACCCTCCGGCCTCGAGCCTCCCTGTGGATGGAGCTGCTAACATCCTCGTGTCAGGTGCAGGTAGAGGTTGTGAGAAATGCGTGTGGAAACGTCAGGCCTGTACTGACGGGAATGTGAGTTAAATACAGCGATTGCCAACGTCCTTGCTCAATTAGAGTGTAGCTAGGTTCTAACTCCCCTGTAGGAGTGGGGAGCAGACATCTGCCTCCCAGGCATACGCGCTCCTGAGAGTTGAGCTTATGGCCTGTCCCTCCCACATCCTGCCCACAGGTACACCTCGCTCCTAACAGGCCTAGGCTCGATGCGTGACTGAAGTGTTGTGAGAGATAAGTGGAAAGTCCCGGCGCACAAGACTAGTGCCTCCAAGCTCAATCGGGCGATTTCCTAGTAATTCCTAGGTTAGCCAGGTGCTAAATTCTAAGTTCCATACGAGAGAAGCTAGCTGGACGCCTAGTCCAAAGGCAGCTTACTTCGAAGAGCTGAGCTCACCCTCAGTCCCTCACAGTTCCACACTGCCTGCAGAATGAGTTTTGAACATCTGCACCAGAGCCGTGTGTCAAGGCTTGTGAGACGCAAGTGGGATAAAGCAAACTTGGATGGTGTCTGCAGCTGCAGTGGAGTGGTATTCTTGGTAACTCCTGACTAACAACACTGCTATCTTCTCAGTGCCCTAAGAACGCAGCTACTTGAAAGCTGGCTTCTAAGCATGCTTCCTTCTGCGAGCTGTGGTCATGGCAGGACCCTCCCACATCCTGCCTGCCCCTGGATGTAGGTCCCAGCATCCTTATGTTAGGCGCCAGAAGAGGTTGTGTGAATAGCATGTGGAAGTGACAGGATTCTCCTCAAGTGTGTCTGAGTCCAATACAGACGTAGCAAACGTCTTGTTCAATGAGAGTGTAGCTCGGTCCTAGCTCCCATCAATAAGTGTCTTCCCATACATCGGCCTGCAAAGCATACACACTTCCGAGAGTTGAGCTTATGGACTGTCCCTCCCACATCCTGCCTGCAGGTACACCGAGCTCCTACAGGCTTAGTCCCGATGCGTGCCTGAAGTGTTGTGAGAGGTAAGGGGAGAGTCCCGTCCCACAAGACTAGTGCATCCAAGCTCAATCCAGCGATTTCCTAGTATTTCCTGTGTGAGCCAGGTGCTACATCCTAAGTGCCATACGAGAGAAGCTAGCTGAACGCCTTGTCCAAAAGCAACTTACTTCGGAGAGGTGAGCTCACCCTCAGTCGCTCACAGTTGCACACTGCCTGCAGAAAGAGTTTCCAACATCTGTACCAGAGCTGTTTGTCAGAGACTTGTGAGACGCAAGTGGAATAAGCAGACCTGGAGGGTGTCTCCAGCTTCAGCGGAGTGGTATTCTGGGTACCTCCTGGCTTAGAGTACTGCTACATTCTCAGTGCCTTCAGAACGCAGCTAGTTGAAAGCTGGCTTGTAGGCATGCTTCCTTGTGCGACCTGAGTTCAGGGCAGGACCCTCCCGCATCCTGACTGCCCGTAGACCTAGGTCCCAACATCCTTATGTTAGGTGCCGGAAGAGGTTGTGTGAAAAGCATATGGAATTGACAGGACTCTGCTCAAGTGTGTCTGAGTCCAATACAGACATTGCAAACGTCCTTGTTCAATGAGAGTGTAGCTCGGTCCCAGCTCCCATCAATAAGTGTCTAGCAGCCATCTGCCTGCAAAGCGTACACACTTCCGAGAGTTGAGCTTATGGCCTATCGCTCCCACATCCTGACTGCCTGCACGGTTCGCTTGCACAGCATTTCGTTCTACGCGGGACAGGCGCAGAGAGAGAACCAAGTGACTGGCCTGTCAATTTCGCGCCTAGCAGACAGCTGCCTCCAAGGCATGCACACTCCTTTGGGTTGAGCTTATGGCTTCAACCTCCCACATGCTGACCGCCTGTACCCTTTGCAGCCAAGGGATTTCGTTGGACACGGGATTCAAGCTTTGTGAGAGGCAAGGGTCTCTTAGCTCAATCCATTGACTTCCGACGACTTCCTCCCGAAGATGGGTGGTACATACTAACTTCCAACCCTGAGTACCTAGTTGCAAGCTCTCTCTCAGGGGAACTTCCTTCTGTGAGATGAGCTGACTCGCGATCCTTCCCACTTCCACACTGCCTGCACATGGAGTTACGAACATCCTCACGAGACATGTTTGTCAGAAGCTCATGGGACACAAGGGGCAAGCTGCAGGCCTCAATGGTGCTGTCACTCGTTGGAGTAGAGCAGTATTCACGCAACGTCCTGACTTCCAGTGCTGCTACGTTCTCTCGGCCATAAGAAGGCAGCTAGTGGAAAGCTGCATCTGGGGCATGCTTCCTTTTGAGAGTTGAGCTCCACAAAGGACCCTCCCGCCTCGGGTCCCCCTCTGGGTGGAGCTGCTAACATCCTCGTGTCAGGTGCAGGGAGAGGTTGTTAGAAATGCGTGTGGAAACGTCAGACCTGTCCTCACAGCAATGTGAGTTGAATACAGCGATGGCCAACGTCCTTGTTCAATGAGAGTGTAGCTAGGTTCTAACTCCACTGTATGAGTGGGGAGCAGACATCTGCCTCCCAGGCATACACGCCCCTGAGAGTTGAGCTTATGGCCTGTCCCTCCCACATCCTGCCTGCACGTACACCGCGCTCCTTACAGGCCTAGGCCCGATGCGTGACTGAAGTGTGGTGAGAGGTAAGTGGAAAGTCCCGGCCCACAAGACTAGTGCCTCCAAGCTCAATCCAGCGATTACCTAGTAATTCCTATGTTAGTCAGGTGCTACATCCTAAGTTCCATACGAGAGAAGCTAGCTGGACGCCTATTCCCAAGGCAACTTACCTCTGAGAGTTGAGCTCACACTCAGTCCCTCCCAGTTGCACACTGCCTGCCGAATGAGTTTCGAACATCTGCACCAGAGCCGTTTGTCAGAGGCTTGTGAGACGCAAGTGGAATATGCAGACCACGAGGGTGTCTCCAGCTGCAGTGGAGTGGTATTCTGGCTACCTCCTGGCTTAGAGTACTGCTACGTTCTCAGTGCCCTAAGAACGCAGCTAGTTGAAAGCTGGCTTGTAGGCATGCTTCCTTGTGCGAGCTGAGGTCAGGGCAGGACCCTCCCGCATCCTGACTGCACGTAGACATAGGTCCAGGCATCTTTCTGTTAGGCGCCGGAAGTGGTTGTGTGAAAAGCACGTGGAAGTGACAGGATTCTCCTCAAGTGTATGTGATCTCAATACAGACATTGCAAACGTCCTTGTTCAATGAGAGTGTAGCTCGGTCCTAGCTCCCATCAAAGTGTTTAGCCGACATCTGCCTGCAAAGCATACACACTTCCGAGAGTTGAGCTTATGGACTGTCCCTCCCACAACCTGCCTGCAGGTATACCGAGCTCCTAACAGGCTTAGTCCCGATGCGTGCCTGAAGTGTTGTGAGAGGTAAGGGGAGAGTCCCGTCCCACAAGACTAGTGCATCGAAGCTCAATCCAGCGATTTCCTAGTATTTCCTGTGTGAGCCAGGTGCTACATCCTAAGTGCCATACGAGAGAAGCTCGCTGAACGCCTTGTCCAAAAGCAACTTACTTCGGAGAGTTGAGCTCACCCTC
The DNA here is from genome assembly GCF_018345385.1 of Vulpes lagopus. Classification (NCBI taxonomy): domain Eukaryota; kingdom Metazoa; phylum Chordata; class Mammalia; order Carnivora; family Canidae; genus Vulpes; species Vulpes lagopus. Next base: position 51,225,665 of record NC_054831.1, on the reverse strand, counting down.
AGTCGCTCACAGTTGCACACTGCCTGCAGAAAGAGTTTCCAACATCTGCACCAGAGCCGTTTGTCAGAGGCTTGTGAGACGCAAGTGGAATAAGCAGACCTGGAGGGTGTCTCCAGCTGCAGTGGAGTGGTATTCTGGGTACCTCCTGGCTTAGAGTACTGCTACGTTCTCAGTGCCCTCAGAACGCAGCTAGTTGAAAGCTGGCTTGTAGGCATGCTTCCTTGTGCGACCTGAGGTCAGGGCAGGACCCTCCCGCATCCTGACTGCCTGTAGACCTAGATCCCAGCATCCTTATGTTAGGTGCCGGAAGAGGTTGTGTGAAAAGCATATGGAAGTGACAGGACTCTGCTCAAGTGAATCTGAGTCCAATACAGACATTGCAAACGTCCTTGTTCAATGAGAGTGTAGCTCGGTCCCAGCTCCCATCACTAAGTGTCTAGCAGCCATCTACCTGCAGAGCGTACACACTTCCGAGAGTTGAGCTTATGGCCTATCGCTCCCACATCCTGACTGCCCGCACGGTTCGCTTGCACAGCATTTCGTTCTACGCGGGACAGGCGCGGAGAGAGAACCAAGTGACTGCCTTGTCAATTTCGCGCCTAGCGGACAGCTGCCTCCAAGGCATGCACACTCCTTTGGGTTGAGCTTATGGCTTCAACCTCCCACATGCTGACCGCCTGTACCCTTTGCAGCCAAGGGATTTCGTTGGACACGGGATTCAAGCTTTGTGAGAGGCAAGTGTCTCTTAGCTCAATCCAGTGACTTCCGACGACTTCCTCCCTCAGATGGGTGGTACATACTAACTTCCAACCCTGAGTACCTAGTTGCAAGCTCTCTCTCAGGGGAACTTCCTTCTGTGAGATGAGCTGACTCGCGGTCCTTCCCACTTCCACACTGCCTGCACATGGAGTTATGAACATCGTCACTAGACATGTTTGTCAGAAGCTCATGGGACGCAAGGGGCAAGCTGCAGGCCTCAATGGTGCTGTCACTCGTTGGAGTAGAGCGGTATTCACGCAACGTCCTGACTTCCAGTGCTGCTACGTTCTCTCGGCCATAAGAAGGCAGCTAGTGGAAAGCTGCATTCGGGGCATGCTTCCTTTTGAGAGTTGAGCTCCACAAAGGACCCTCCCGCCTCGGGTCCCCCTCTGGGTGGAGCTGCTAACATCCTCGTGTCAGGTGCAGGGAGAGGTTGTTAGAAATGCGTGTGGAAACGTCAGACCTGTCCTCACGGCAATGTGAGTTGAATACAGCGATGGCCAACGTCCTTGTTCAATGAGAGTGTAGCTAGGTTCTAACTCCACTGTATGAGTGGGGAGCAGACATCTGCCTCCCAGGCATACACGCCCCTGAGAGTTGAGCTTATGGCCTGTCCCTCCCACATCGTGCCGGCACGTACACCGCGCTCCTTACAGGCCTAGGCCCGATGCGTGACTGAAGTGTGGTGAGAGGTAAGTGGAAAGTCCCGGCCCACAAGACTAGTGCCTCCAAGCTCAATCCAGCGATTACCTAGTAATTCCTATGTTAGTCAGGTGCTACATCCTAAGTTCCATACGAGAGAAGCTAGCTGGACGCCTATTCCCAAGGCAACTTACCTCTGAGAGTTGAGCTCACACTCAGTCCCTCCCAGTTGCACACTGCCTGCAGAATGAGTTTCGAACATCTGCACCAGAGCCGTTTGTCAGAGGCTTGTGAGACGCAAGTGGAATATGCAGACCAGGAGGGTGTCTCCAGCTGCAGTGGAGTGGTATTCTGGCTACCTCCTGGCTTAGAGTACTGCTACGTTCTCAGTGCCCTAAGAACGCATCTAGTTGAAAGCTGGCTTGTAGGCATGCTTCCCTGTGCGAGCTGAGGTCAGGGCAGGACCCTCCCGCATCCTGACTGCACGTAGACATAGGTCCAGGCATCTTTCTGTTAGGCGCCGGAAGTGGTTGTGTGAAAAGCACGTGGAAGTGACAGGATTCTCCTCAAGTGTATGTGATCTCAATACAGACATTGCAAACGTCCTTGTTCAATGAGAGTGTAGCTAGGTCCTAGCTCCCATCAAAGTGTTTAGCCGACATCTGCCTGCAAAGCATACACACTTCCGAGAGTTGAGCTTATGGACTGTCCCTCCCACAACCTGCCTGCAGGTATACCGAGCTCCTAACAGGCTTAGTCCCGATGCGTGCCTGAAGTGTTGTGAGAGGTAAGGGGAGAGTCCTGTCCCACAAGACTAGTGCATCGAAGCTCAATCCAGCGATTTCCTAGTATTTCCTGTGTGAGCCAGGTGCTACATCCTAAGTGCCATACGAGAGAAGCTCGCTGAACGCCTTGTCCAAAAGCAACTTACTTCGAAGAGTTGAGCTCACCCTCAGTCGCTCACAGTTGCACACTGCCTGCAGAAAGAGTTTCCAACATCTGCACCAGAGCCGTTTGTCAGAGGGTTGTGAGACGCAAGTGGAATAAGCAGACCAGGAGGGTGTCTCCAGCTGCAGTGGAGTGGTATTCTGGCTACCTCCTGGCTTAGAGTGCTGCTACGTTCTCAGTGCTCTAAGAACGCAGCTAGTTGAAAGCTGGCTTGTAGGCATACTTCCTTGTGCTAGCTGAGATCAGAGCAGGACACTCCCGCATCCTGACTGCCCGTGGACATAGGTCCAGGCATCTTTCTGTTAGGCGCCGGAAGTGGTTGTGTGAAAAGCACGTGGAAGTGACAGGATTCTCCTCAAGTGTATGTGATCTCAATACAGACATTGCAAACGTCCTTGTTCAATGAGAGTGTAGCTCGGTCCTAGCTCCCATCAAAGTGTTTAGCCGACATCTGCCTGCAAAGCATACACACTTCCGAGAATTGACCTTATGGACTATGCCTCCCACATCCTGCCTGCAGGTACACTGAGCTCCTAACAGGCTTAGTCCCGATGCGTGACTGAAGTGTTGTGACAGGTAAGGGGAGAGTCCCGGCCCACAAGACTAGTGCATCCAAGCTCAATCCAGCGATTTCCTAGTATTTCCTGGGTGAGCCAGGTGCTACATCCTAAGTGCCATACGAGAGAAGCTCGCTGAACGCCTTGTCCAAAAGCAACTTACTTCGGAGAGTTGAGCTCACCCTCAGTCGCTCACAGTTGCACACTGCCTGCAGAAAGTTTCCAACATCTGCACCAGAGCCGTTTGTCAGAGGCTTGTGAGACGCAAGTGGGATAAGCAGACCTGGAGGGTGTCTCCAGCTGCAGTGGAGTGGTATTCTGGCTACCTCCTGCCTTAGAGTACTGCTACATTCTCAATGCCCTCAGAACGCAGCTAGTTGAAAGCTGGCTTGTAGGCATGCTTCCTTGTGCGACCTGAGGTCAGGGCAGGACCCTCCCGCATCCTGACTGCCCGTAGACCTAGGTCCCAGCATCCTTATGTTAGGTGCCGGAAGAGGTTGTGTGAAAAGCATATGGAAGTGACAGGACTCTGCTCATGTGAATCTGAGTCCAATACAGACATTGCAAACGTCCTTGTTCAATGAGAGTGTAGCTCGGTCCCAGCTGCATCACTAAGTGTCTAGCAGCCATCTGCCTGCAAAGCGTACACACTTCCGAGAGTTGAGCTTATGGCCTATCGCTCCCACATCCTGACTGCCCGCACGGTTCGCTTGCACAGCATTTCGTTCTACGCGGGACAGGCGCGGAGAGAGAACCAAGTGACTGCCTTGACAATTTCGCGCCTAGCGGACAGCTGCCTCCAAGGCATGCACACTCCTTTGGGTTGAGCTTATGGCTTCAACCTCCCACATGCTGACCGCCTGTACCCTTTGCAGCCAAGGGATTTCGTTGGACACGGGATTCAAGCTTTGTGAGAGGCAAGTGTCTCTTAGCTCAATCCAGTGACTTCCGACGACTTCCTCCCTCAGATGGGTGGTACATACTAACTTCCAACCCTGAGTACCTAGTTGCAAGCTCTCTCTCAGGGGAACTTCCTTCTGTGAGATGAGCTGACTCGCGGTCCTTCCCAGTTCCACACTGCCTGCACATGGAGTTACGAACATCCTCACTAGACATGTTTGTCAGAAGCTCATGGGATGCAAGGGGCAAGCTGCAGGCCTCAATGGTGCTGTCACTCGTTGGAGTAGAGCGGTATTCACGCAACGTCCTGACTTCCAGTGCTGCTACGTTCTCTCGGCCATAAGAAGGCAGCTAGTGGAAAGCTGCATCTGGGGCATGCTTCCTTTTGAGAGTTGAGCTCCACAGAGGACCCTCCCGCCTCGGGTCCCCCTCTGGGTGGAGCTGCTAACATCCTCGTGTCAGGTGCAGGGAGAGGTTGTTAGAAATGCTAGTGGAAACGTCAGACCTGTCCTCACGGCAATGTGAGTTGAATACAGCGATGGCCAACGTCCTTGTTCAATGAGAGTGTAGCTAGGTTCTAACTCCACTGTATGAGTGGGGAGCAGACATCTGCCTCCCAGGCATACACGCCCCTTAGAGTTGAGCTTATGGCCTGTCCCTCCCACATCCTGCCTGCATGTACACCGCGCTCCTTACAGGCCTAGGCCCGATGCGTGACTGAAGTGTGGTGAGAGGTAAGTGGAAAGTCCCGGCCCACAAGACTAGTGCCTCCAAGCTCAATCCAGCGATTACCTAGTAATTCCTATGTTAGTCAGGTGCTACATCCTAAGTTCCATACGAGAGAAGCTAGCTGGACGCCTATTCCCAAGGCAACTTACCTCTGAGAGTTGAGCTCACACTCAGTCCCTCCCAGTTGCACACTGCCTGCAGAATGAGTTTCGAACATCTGCACCAGAGCCGTTTGTCAGAGGCTTGTGAGACGCAAGTGGAATATGCAGACCAGGAGGGTGTCTCCAGCTGCAGTGGAGTGGTATTCTGGCTACCTCCTGGCTTAGAGTACTGCTACGTTCTCAGTGCCCTAAGAACGCAGCTAGTTGAAAGCTGGCTTGTAGGCATGCTTCCTTGTGCGAGCTGAGGTCAGGGCAGGACCCTCCCGCATCCTGACTGCACGTAGACATAGGTCCAGGCATCTTTCTGTTAGGCGCCGGAAGTGGTTGTGTGAAAAGCACGTGGAAGTGACAGGATTCTCCTCAAGTGTATGTGATCTCAATACAGACATTGCAAACGTCCTTGTTCAATGAGAGTGTAGCTCGGTCCTAGCTCCCATCAAAGTGTTTAGCCGACATCTGCCTGCAAAGCATACACACTTCCGAGAGTTGAGCTTATGGACTGTCCCTCCCACAACCTGCCTGCAGGTATACCGAGCTCCTAACAGGCTTAGTCCCGATGCGTGCCTGAAGTGTTGTGAGAGGTAAGGGGAGAGTCCCGTCCCACAAGACTAGTGCATCGAAGCTCAATCCAGCGATTTCCTAGTATTTCCTGTGTGAGCCAGGTGCTACATCCTAAGTGCCATACGAGAGAAGCTCGCTGAACGCCTTGTCCAAAAGCAACTTACTTCGGAGAGTTGAGCTCACCCTCAGTCGCTCACAGTTGCACACTGCCTGCAGAAAGAGTTTCCAACATCTGCACCAGAGCCGTTTGTCAGAGGCTTGTGAGACGCAAGTGGGATAAGCAGACCTGGAGGGTGTCTCCAGCTGCAGTGGAGTGGTATTCTGGGTACCTCCTGGCTTAGAGTACTGCTACGTTCTCAGTGCCCTCAGAACGCAGCTAGTTGAAAGCTGGCTTGTAGGCATGCTTCCTTGTGCGACCTGAGGTCAGGGCAGGACCCTCCCGCATCCTGACTGCCCGTAGACCTAGGTCCCAGCATCCTTATGTTAGGTGCCGGAAGAGGTTGTGTGAAAAGCATATGGAAGTGACAGGACTCTGCTCAAGTGAATCTGAGTCCAATACAGACATTGCAAACGTCCTTGTTCAATGAGAGTGTAGCTCGGTCCCAGCTCCCATCACTAAGTGTCTAGCAGCCATCTGCCTGCAGAGCGTACACACTTCCGAGAGTTGAGCTTATGGCCTATCGCTCCCACATCCTGACTGCCTGCACGGTTCGCTTGCACAGCATTTCGTTCTACAGCGGGACAGGCGCGGAGAGAGAACCAAGTGACTGGCTTGTCAATTTTGCGCCTAGCGGACAGCTGCCTCCAAGGCATGCACACTCCTTTGGGTTGAGCTTATGGCTTCAACCTCCCACATGCTGACCGCCTGTACCCTTTGCAGCCAAGGGATTTTGTTGGACACGGATTCAAGCTTTGTGAGAGGCAAGTGTCTCTTAGCTCAATCCAGTGACTTCTGACGACTTCCTCCCTCAGATGGGTGGTACATACTAACTTCCAACCCTGAGTACCTAGTTGCTAGCTCTCTCTCAGGGGAACTTCCTTCTGTGAGATGAGCTGACTCGCGGTCCTTCCCACTTCCACACTGCCTGCACATGAGTTACGAACATCCTCACTAGACATGTTTGTCAGAAGCTCATGGGACGCAAGGGGCAAGCTGCAGGCCTCAATGGTGCTGTCACTCGTTGGAGTAGAGCGGTATTCACGCAACGTCCTGACTTCCAGTGCTGCTACGTTCTCTCGGCCATAAGAAGGCAGCTAGTGGAAAGCTGCATCTGGGGCATGCTTCCTTTTGAGAGTTGAGCTCCACAGAGGACCCTCCCGCCTCGGGTCCCCCTCTGGGTGGAGCTGCTAACATCCTCGTGTCAGGTGCAGGGAGAGGTTGTTAGAAATGCTAGTGGAAACGTCAGACCTGTCCTCACGGCAATGTGAGTTGAATACAGCGATGGCCAACGTCCTTGTTCAATGAGAGTGTAGCTAGGTTCTAACTCCACTGTATGAGTGGGGAGCAGACATCTGCCTCCCAGGCATACACGCCCCTTAGAGTTGAGCTTATGGCCTGTCCCTCCCACATCCTGCCTGCATGTACACCGCGCTCCTTACAGGCCTAGGCCCGATGCGTGACTGAAGTGTGGTGAGAGGTAAGTGGAAAGTCCCGGCCCACAAGACTAGTGCCTCCAAGCTCAATCCAGCGATTACCTAGTAATTCCTATGTTAGTCAGGTGCTACATCCTAAGTTCCATACGAGAGAAGCTAGCTGGACGCCTATTCCCAAGGCAACTTACCTCTGAGAGTTGAGCTCACACTCAGTCCCTCCCAGTTGCACACTGCCTGCCGAATGAGTTTCCGAACATCTGCACCAGAGCCGTTTGTCAGAGGCTTGTGAGACGCAAGTGGAATATGCAGACCAGGAGGGTGTCTCCAGCTGCAGTGGAGTGGTATTCTGGCTACCTCCTGGCTTAGAGTACTGCTACGTTCTCAGTGCCCTAAGAACGCAGCTAGTTGAAAGCTGGCTTGTAGGCATGCTTCCTTGTGCGAGCTGAGGTCAGGGCAGGACCCTCCCGCATCCTGACTGCACGTAGACATAGGTCCAGGCATCTTTCTGTTAGGCGCCGGAAGTGGTTGTGTGAAAAGCACGTGGAAGTGACAGGATTCTCCTCAAGTGTATGTGATCTCAATACAGACATTGCAAACGTCCTTGTTCAATGAGAGTGTAGCTCGGTCCTAGCTCCCATCAAAGTGTTTAGCCGACATCTGCCTGCAAAGCATACACACTTCCGAGAGTTGAGCTTATGGACTGTCCCTCCCACAACCTGCCTGCAGGTATACCGAGCTCCTAACAGGCTTAGTCCCGATGCGTGCCTGAAGTGTTGTGAGAGGTAAGGGGAGAGTCCCGTCCCACAAGACTAGTGCATCGAAGCTCAATCCAGCGATTTCCTAGTATTTCCTGTGTGAGCCAGGTGCTACATCCTAAGTGCCATACGAGAGAAGCTCGCTGAACGCCTTGTCCAAAAGCAACTTACTTCGGAGAGTTGAGCTCACCCTCAGTCGCTCACAGTTGCACACTGCCTGCAGAAAGAGTTTCCAACATCTGCACCAGAGCCGTTTGTCAGAGGCTTGTGAGACGCAAGTGGGATAAGCAGACCTGGAGGGTGTCTCCAGCTGCAGTGGAGTGGTATTCTGGGTACCTCCTGGCTTAGAGTACTGCTACGTTCTCAGTGCCCTCAGAACGCAGCTAGTTGAAAGCTGGCTTGTAGGCATGCTTCCTTGTGCGACCTGAGGTCAGGGCAGGACCCTCCCGCATCCTGACTGCCTGTAGACCTAGGTCCCAGCATCCTTATGTTAGGTGCCGGAAGAGGCTGTGTGAAAAGCATATGGAAGTGACAGGACTCTGCTCAAGTGAATCTGAGTCCAATACAGACATTGCAAACGTCCTTGTTCAATGAGAGTGTAGCTCGGTCCCAGCTCCCATCAATAAGTGTCTAGCAGCCATCTGCCTGCAGAGCGTACACACTTCCGAGAGTTGAGCTTATGGCCTATCGCTCCCACATCCTGACTGCCCGCACGGTTCGCTTGCACAGCATTTCGTTCTACGCGGGACAGGCGCGGAGAGAGAACCAAGTGACTGGCTTGTCAATTTCGCGCCTAGCGGACAGCTGCCTCCAAGGCATGCACACTCCTTTGGGTTGAGCTTATGGCTTCAACCTCCCACATGCTGACCGCCTGTACCCTTTGCAGCCAAGGGATTTCGTTGGACACGGGATTCAAGCTTTGTGAGAGGCAAGTGTCTCTTAGCTCAATCCAGTGACTTCCGACGACTTCCTCCCTCAGATGGGTGGTACATACTAACTTCCAACCCTGAGTACCTAGTTGCAAGCTCTCTCTCAGGGGAACTTCCTTCTGTGAGATGAGCTGACTCGCGGTCCTTCCCACTTCCACACTGCCTGCACATGGAGTTACGAACATCGTCACTAGACATGTTTGTCAGAAGCTCATGGGACGCAAGGGGCAAGCTGCAGGCCTCAATGGTGCTGTCACTCGTTGGAGTAGAGCGGTATTCACGCAACGTCCTGACTTCCAGTGCTGCTACGTTCTCTCGGCCATAAGAAGGCAGCTAGTGGAAAGCTGCATTCGGGGCATGCTTCCTTTTGAGAGTTGAGCTCCACAGAGGACCCTCCCGCCTCGGGTCCCCCTCTGGGTGGAGCTGCTAACATCCTCGTGTCAGGTGCAGGGAGAGGTTGTTAGAAATGCGTGTGGAAACGTCAGACCTGTCCTCACGGCAATGTGAGTTGAATACAGCGATGGCCAACGTCCTTGTTCAATGAGAGTGTAGCTAGGTTCTAACTCCACTGTATGAGTGGGGAGCAGACATCTGCCTCCCAGGCATACACGCCCCTGAGAGTTGAGCTTATGGCCTGTCCCTCCCACATCCTGCCTGCACGTACACCGCGCTCCTTACAGGCCTAGCCCCGATGCGTGACTGAAGTGTGGTGAGAGGTAAGTGGAAAGTCCCGGCCCACAAGACTAGTGCCTCCAAGCTCAATCCAGCGATTACCTAGTAATTCCTATGTTAGTCAGGTGCTACATCCTAAGTTCCATACGAGAGAAGCTAGCTGGACGCCTATTCCCAAGGCAACTTACCTCTGAGAGTTGAGCTCACACTCAGTCCCTCCCAGTTGCACACTGCCTGCCGAATGAGTTTCGAACATCTGCACCAGAGCCGTTTGTCAGAGGCTTGTGAGACGCAAGTGGAATATGCAGACCACGAGGGTGTCTCCAGCTGCAGTGGAGTGGTATTCTGGCTACCTCCTGGCTTAGAGTACTGCTACGTTCTCAGTGCCCTAAGAACGCAGCTAGTTGAAAGCTGGCTTGTAGGCATGCTTCCTTGTGCGAGCTGAGGTCAGGGCAGGACCCTCCCGCATCCTGACTGCACGTAGACATAGGTCCAGGCATCTTTCTGTTAGGCGCCGGAAGTGGTTGTGTGAAAAGCACGTGGAAGTGACAGGATTCTCCTCAAGTGTATGTGATCTCAATACAGACATTGCAAACGTCCTTGTTCAATGAGAGTGTAGCTCGGTCCTAGCTCCCATCAAAGTGTTTAGCCGACATCTGCCTGCAAAGCATACACACTTCCGAGAGTTGAGCTTATGGACTGTCCCTCCCACAACCTGCCTGCAGGTATACCGAGCTCCTAACAGGCTTAGTCCCGATGCGTGCCTGAAGTGTTGTGAGAGGTAAGGGGAGAGTCCCGTCCCACAAGACTAGTGCATCGAAGCTCAATCCAGCGATTTCCTAGTATTTCCTGTGTGAGCCAGGTGCTACATCCTAAGTGCCATACGAGAGAAGCTCGCTGAACGCCTTGTCCAAAAGCAACTTACTTCGGAGAGTTGAGCTCACCCTCAGTCGCTCACAGTTGCACACTGCCTGCAGAAAGAGTTTCCAACATCTGCACCAGAGCCGTTTGTCAGAGGCTTGTGAGACGCAAGTGGGATAAGCAGACCTGGAGGGTGTCTCCAGCTGCAGTGGAGTGGTATTCTGGGTACCTCCTGGCTTAGAGTACTGCTACGTTCTCAGTGCCCTCAGAACGCAGCTAGTTGAAAGCTGGCTTGTAGGCATGCTTCCTTGTGCGACCTGAGGTCAGGGCAGGACCCTCCCGCATCCTGACTGCCCGTAGACCTAGGTCCCAGCATCCTTATGTTAGGTGCCGGAAGAGGTTGTGTGAAAAGCATATGGAAGTGACAGGACTCTGCTCAAGTGAATCTGAGTCCAATACAGACATTGCAAACGTCCTTGTTCAATGAGAGTGTAGCTCGGTCCCAGCTCCCATCAATAAGTGTCTAGCAGCCATCTGCCTGCAGAGCGTACACACTTCCGAGAGTTGAGCTTATGGCCTATCGCTCCCACATCCTGACTGCCCGCACGGTTCGCTTGCACAGCATTTCGTTCTACGCGGGACAGGCGCGGAGAGAGAACCAAGTGACTGGCTTGTCAATTTCGCGCCTAGCGGACAGCTGCCTCCAAGGCATGCACACTCCTTTGGGTTGAGCTTATGGCTTCAACCTCCCACATGCTGACCGCCTGTACCCTTTGCAGCCAAGGGATTTCGTTGGACACGGGATTCAAGCTTTGTGAGAGGCAAGTGTCTCTTAGCTCAATCCAGTGACTTCCGACGACTTCCTCCCTCAGATGGGTGGTACATACTAACTTCCAACCCTGAGTACCTAGTTGCAAGCTCTCTCTCAGGGGAACTTCCTTCTGTGAGATGAGCTGACTCGCGGTCCTTCCCACTTCCACACTGCCTGCACATGGAGTTACGAACATCCTCACTAGACATGTTTGTCAGAAGCTCATGGGACGCAAGGGGCAAGCTGCAGGCCTCAATGGTGCTGTCACTCGTTGGAGTAGAGCGGTATTCACGCAACGTCCTGACTTCCAGTGCTGCTACGTTCTCTCGGCCATAAGAAGGCAGCTAGTGGAAAGCTGCATCTGGGGCATGCTTCCTTTTGAGAGTTGAGCTCCACAAAGGACCCTCCCGCCTCGGGTCCCCCTCTGGGTGGAGCTGCTAACATCCTCGTGTCAGGTGCAGGGAGAGGTTGTTAGAAATGCGTGTGGAAACGTCAGACCTGTCCTCACGGCAATGTGAGTTGAATACAGCGATGGCCAACGTCCTTGTTCAATGAGAGTGTAGCTAGGTTCTAACTCCACTGTATGAGTGGGGAGCAGACATCTGCCTCCCAGGCATACACGCCCCTGAGAGTTGAGCTTATGGCCTGTCCCTCCCACATCCTGCCTGCACGTACACCGCGCTCCTTACAGGCCTAGCCCCGATGCGTGACTGAAGTGTGGTGAGAGGTAAGTGGAAAGTCCCGGCCCACAAGACTAGTGCCTCCAAGCTCAATCCAGCGATTACCTAGTAATTCCTATGTTAGTCAGGTGCTACATCCTAAGTTCCATACGAGAGAAGCTAGCTGGACGCCTATTCCCAAGGCAACTTACCTCTGAGAGTTGAGCTCACACTCAGTCCCTCCCAGTTGCACACTGCCTGCAGAATGAGTTTCGAACATCTGCACCAGAGCCGTTTGTCAGAGGCTTGTGAGACGCAAGTGGAATATGCAGACCAGGAGGGTGTCTCCAGCTGCAGTGGAGTGGTATTCTGGCTACCTCCTGGCTTAGAGTACTGCTACGTTCTCAGTGCCCTAAGAACGCAGCTAGTTGAAAGCTGGCTTGTAGGCATGCTTCCTTGTGCGAGCTGAGGTCAGGGCAGGACCCTCCCGCATCCTGACTGCACGTAGACATAGGTCCAGGCATCTTTCTGTTAGGCGCCGGAAGTGGTTGTGTGAAAAGCACGTGGAAGTGACAGGATTCTCCTCAAGTGTATGTGATCTCAATACAGACATTGCAAACGTCCTTGTTCAATGAGAGTGTAGCTCGGTCCTAGCTCCCATCAAAGTGTTTAGCCGACATCTGCCTGCAAAGCATACACACTTCCGAGAGTTGAGCTTATGGACTGTCCCTCCCACAACCTGCCTGCAGGTATACCGAGCTCCTAACAGGCTTAGTCCCGATGCGTGCCTGAAGTGTTGTGAGAGGTAAGGGGAGAGTCCCGTCCCACAAGACTAGTGCATCGAAGCTCAATCCAGCGATTTCCTAGTATTTCCTGTGTGAGCCAGGTGCTACATCCTAAGTGCCATACGAGAGAAGCTCGCTGAACGCCTTGTCCAAAAGCAACTTACTTCGGAGAGTTGAGCTCACCCTCAGTCGCTCACAGTTGCACACTGCCTGCAGAAAGAGTTTCCAACATCTGCACCAGAGCCGTTTGTCAGAGGCTTGTGAGACGCAAGTGGGATAAGCAGACCTGGAGGGTGTCTCCAGCTGCAGTGGAGTGGTAATCTGGGTACCTCCTGGCTTAGAGTACTGCTACGTTCTCAGTGCCCTCAGAACGCAGCTAGTTGAAAGCTGGCTTGTAGGCATGCTTCCTTGTGCGACCTGAGGTCAGGGCAGGACCCTCCCGCATCCTGACTGCCCGTAGACCTAGGTCCCAGCATCCTTATGTTAGGTGCCGGAAGAGGTTGTGTGAAAAGCATATGGAAGTGACAGGACTCTGCTCAAGTGAATCTGAGTCCAATACAGACATTGCAAACGTCCTTGTTCAATGAGAGTGTAGCTCGGTCCCAGCTCCCATCACTAAGTGTCTAGCAGCCATCTGCCTGCAGAGCGTACACACTTCCGAGACTTGAGCTTATGGCCTATCGCTCCCACATCCTGACTGCCCGCACGGTTCGCTTGCACAGCATTTCGTTCTACGCGGGACAGGCGCGGAGAGAGAACCAAGTGACTGCCTTGACAATTTCGCGCCTAGCGGACAGCTGCCTCCAAGGCATGCACACTCCTTTGGGTTGAGCTTATGGCTTCAACCTCCCACATGCTGACCGCCTGTACCCTTTGCAGCCAAGGGATTTCGTTGGACACGGGATTCAAGCTGTGTGAGAGGCAAGTGTCTCTTGGCTCAATCCATTGACTTCCGACGACTTCCTCCCTCAGATGGGTGGTACATACTAACTTCCAACCCTGAGTACCTAGTTGCAAGCTCTCTCTCAGGGGAACTTCCTTCTGTGAGATGAGCTGACTCGCGGTCCTTCCCACTTCCACACTGCCTGCACATGGAGTCACGAACATCCTCACTAGACATGTTTGTCAGAAGCTCATGGGACGCAAGGGGCAAGCTGCAGGCCTCAATGGTGCTGTCACTCGTTGGAGTAGAGCGGTATTCACGCAAAGTCCTGACTTCCAGTGCTGCTACGTTCTCTCGGCCATAAGAAGGCAGCTAGTGGAAAGCTGCATCTGGGGCATGCTTCCTTTTGAGAGTTGAGCTCCACAAAGGACCCTCCCGCCTCGGGTCCCCCTCTGGGTGGAGCTGCTAACATCCTCGTGTCAGGTGCAGGGAGAGGTTGTTAGAAATGCTAGTGGAAACGTCAGACCTGTCCTCACGGCAATGTGAGTTGAATACAGCGATGGCCAACGTCCTTGTTCAATGAGAGTGTAGCTAGGTTCTAACTCCACTGTATGAGTGGGGAGCAGACATCTGCCTCCCAGGCATACACGCCCCTTAGAGTTGAGCTTATGGCCTGTCCCTCCCACATCCTGCCTGCATGTACACCGCGCTCCTTACAGGCCTAGGCCCGATGCGTGACTGAAGTGTGGTGAGAGGTAAGTGGAAAGTCCCGGCCCACAAGACTAGTGCCTCCAAGCTCAATCCAGCGATTACCTAGTAATTCCTATGTTAGTCAGGTGCTACATCCTAAGTTCCATACGAGAGAAGCTAGCTGGACGCCTATTCCCAAGGCAACTTACCTCTGAGAGTTGAGCTCACACTCAGTCCCTCCCAGTTGCACACTGCCTGCCGAATGAGTTCCGAACATCTGCACCAGAGCCGTTTGTCAGAGGCTTGTGAGACGCAAGTGGAATATGCAGACCAGGAGGGTGTCTCCAGCTGCAGTGGAGTGGTATTCTGGCTACCTCCTGGCTTAGAGTACTGCTACGTTCTCAGTGCCCTAAGAACGCAGCTAGTTGAAAGCTGGCTTGTAGGCATGCTTCCTTGTGCGAGCTGAGGTCAGGGCAGGACCCTCCCGCATCCTGACTGCACGTAGACATAGGTCCAGGCATCTTTCTGTTAGGCGCCGGAAGTGGTTGTGTGAAAAGCACGTGGAAGTGACAGGATTCTCCTCAAGTGTATGTGATCTCAATACAGACATTGCAAACGTCCTTGTTCAATGAGAGTGTAGCTCGGTCCTAGCTCCCATCAAAGTGTTTAGCCGACATCTGCCTGCAAAGCATACACACTTCCGAGAGTTGAGCTTATGGACTGTCCCTCCCACAACCTGCCTGCAGGTATACCGAGCTCCTAACAGGCTTAGTCCCGATGCGTGCCTGAAGTGTTGTGAGAGGTAAGGGGAGAGTCCCGTCCCACAAGACTAGTGCATCGAAGCTCAATCCAGCGATTTCCTAGTATTTCCTGTGTGAGCCAGGTGCTACATCCTAAGTGCCATACGAGAGAAGCTCGCTGAACGCCTTGTCCAAAAGCAACTTACTTCGGAGAGTTGAGCTCACCCTCAGTCGCTCACAGTTGCACACTGCCTGCAGAAAGAGTTTCCAACATCTGCACCAGAGCCGTTTGTCAGAGGCTTGTGAGACGCAAGTGGGATAAGCAGACCTGGAGGGTGTCTCCAGCTGCAGTGGAGTGGTATTCTGGGTACCTCCTGGCTTAGAGTACTGCTACGTTCTCAGTGCCCTCAGAACGCAGCTAGTTGAAAGCTGGCTTGTAGGCATGCTTCCTTGTGCGACCTGAGGTCAGGGCAGGACCCTCCCGCATCCTGACTGCCCGTAGACCTAGGTCCCAGCATCCTTATGTTAGGTGCCGGAAGAGGTTGTGTGAAAAGCATATGGAAGTGACAGGACTCTGCTCAAGTGAATCTGAGTCCAATACAGACATTGCAAACGTCCTTGTTCAATGAGAGTGTAGCTCGGTCCCAGCTCCCATCACTAAGTGTCTAGCAGCCATCTGCCTGCAGAGCGTACACACTTCCGAGAGTTGAGCTTATGGCCTATCGCTCCCACATCCTGACTGCCCGCACGGTTCGCTTGCACAGCATTTCGTTCTACGCGGGACAGGCGCGGAGAGAGAACCAAGTGACTGGCTTGTCAATTTCGCGCCTAGCGGACAGCTGCCTCCAAGGCATGCACACTCCTTTGGGTTGAGCTTATGGCTTCAACCTCCCACATGCTGACCGCCTGTACCCTTTGCAGCCAAGGGATTTCGTTGGACACGGGATTCAAGCTTTGTGAGAGGCAAGTGTCTCTTAGCTCAATCCAGTGACTTCCGACGACTTCCTCCCTCAGATGGGTGGTACATACTAACTTCCAACCCTGAGTACCTAGTTGCAAGCTCTCTCTCAGGGGAACTTCCTTCTGTGAGATGAGCTGACTCGCGGTCCTTCCCACTTCCACACTGCCTGCACATGGAGTTACGAACATCCTCACTAGACATGTTTGTCAGAAGCTCATGGGACGCAAGGGGCAAGCTGCAGGCCTCAATGGTGCTGTCACTCGTTGGAGTAGAGCGGTATTCACGCAACGTCCTGACTTCCAGTGCTGCTACGTTCTCTCGGCCATAAGAAGGCAGCTAGTGGAAAGCTGCATCTGGGGCATGCTTCCTTTTGAGAGTTGAGCTCCACAAAGGACCCTCCCGCCTCGGGTCCCCCTCTGGGTGGAGCTGCTAACATCCTCGTGTCAGGTGCAGGGAGAGGTTGTTAGAAATGCGTGTGGAAACGTCAGACCTGTCCTCACGGCAATGTGAGTTGAATACAGCGATGGCCAACGTCCTTGTTCAATGAGAGTGTAGCTAGGTTCTAACTCCACTGTATGAGTGGGGAGCAGACATCTGCCTCCCAGGCATACACGCCCCTGAGAGTTGAGCTTATGGCCTGTCCCTCCCACATCGTGCCTGCATGTACACCGCGCTCCTTACAGGCCTAGGCCCGATGCGTGACTGAAGTGTGGTGAGAGGTAAGTGGAAAGTCCCGGCCCACAAGACTAGTGCCTCCAAGCTCAATCCAGCGATTACCTAGTAATTCCTATGTTAGTCAGGTGCTACATCCTAAGTTCCATACGAGAGAAGCTAGCTGGACGCCTATTCCCAAGGCAACTTACCTCTGAGAGTTGAGCTCACACTCAGTCCCTCCCAGTTGCACACTGCCTGCAGAATGAGTTTCGAACATCTGCACCAGAGCCGTTTGTCAGAGGCTTGTGAGACGCAAGTGGAATATGCAGACCAGGAGGGTGTCTCCAGCTGCAGTGGAGTGGTATTCTGGCTACCTCCTGGCTTAGAGTACTGCTACGTTCTCAGTGCCCTAAGAACGCAGCTAGTTGAAAGCTGGCTTGTAGGCATGCTTCCTTGTGCGAGCTGAGGTCAGGGCAGGACCCTCCCGCATCCTGACTGCACGTAGACATAGGTCCAGGCATCTTTCTGTTAGGCGCCGGAAGTGGTTGTGTGAAAAGCACGTGGAAGTGACAGGATTCTCCTCAAGTGTATGTGATCTCAATACAGACATTGCAAACGTCCTTGTTCAATGAGAGTGTAGCTCGGTCCTAGCTCCCATCAAAGTGTTTAGCCGACATCTGCCTGCAAAGCATACACACTTCCGAGAGTTGAGCTTATGGACTGTCCCTCCCACAACCTGCCTGCAGGTATACCGAGCTCCTAACAGGCTTAGTCCCGATGCGTGCCTGAAGTGTTGTGAGAGGTAAGGGGAGAGTCCCGTCCCACAAGACTAGTGCATCGAAGCTCAATCCAGCGATTTCCTAGTATTTCCTGTGTGAGCCAGGTGCTACATCCTAAGTGCCATACGAGAGAAGCTCGCTGAACGCCTTGTCCAAAAGCAACTTACTTCGGAGAGTTGAGCTCACCCTCAGTCCCTCACAGTTGCACACTGCCTGCAGAAAGAGTTTCCAACATCTGCACCAGAGCCGTTTGTCAGAGGCTTGTGAGACGCAAGTGGCATAAACAGACCTGGAGGGTGTCTCCAGCTGCAGTGGAGTGGTATTCTGGGTACCTCCTGGCTTAGAGTACTGCTACGTTCTCAGTGCCCTAAGAACGCAGCTAGTTGAAAGCTGGCTTGTAGGCATGCTTCCTTGTGCGAGCTGAGTCAGGGCAGGACCCTCCCGCATCCTGACTGCCCGTAGACCTAGGTCCCAGCATCCTTATGTTAGGTGCCGGAAGAGGTTGTGTGAAAAGCATATGGAAGTGACAGGACTCTGCTCAAGTGAATCTGAGTCCAATACAGACATTGCAAACGTCCTTGTTCAATGAGAGTGTAGCTCGGTCCCAGCTCCCATCAATAAGTGTCTAGCAGCCATCTGCCTGCAAAGCGTACACACTTCCGAGAGTTGAGCTTATGGCCTATCGCTCCCACATCCTGACTGCCTGTACTGGTCGCTTGCACAGTATTTCGTTCTACGCGGGACAGGAGCAGAGAGAGAATCAAGTCACTGGCTTGTCAATTTCGCGCCTAGCGGACAGCTGCCTCCAAGGCATGCACACTCCTTTGGGTTGAGCTTATGGCTTCAACCTCCCACATGCTGACCGCCTGTACCCTTTGCAGCCAAGGGATTTCGTTGGACACGGGATTCAAGCTTTGTGAGAGGCAAGTGTCTCTTAGCTCAATCCAGTGACTTCTGACGACTTCCTCCCTCAGATGGGAGGTACATACTAACTTCCAACCCTGAGTACCTAGTTGCAAGCTCTCTCTCGGGGGAACTTCCATCTGTGAGATGAGCTAATTCCCGGTCCTTCCCACTTCCACACTGCCTGCACATGGAGTTACGAACATCCTCACTAGACATGTTTGTCAGAAGCTCATGGGACGCAAGGGGCAAGCTGCAGGCCTCAATGGTGCTGTCACTCGGTACAGTGGAGCGGTATTCACGCAACGTCCTGACTTCCAGTGCTGCTAGGTTCTCACGGCTATAAAAACGCAGCTGGTGGAAAGCTGCATTCAGGGCTTGCTTCCTTTTGAGAGTTGAGCTGAACGAAGGACCCTCCCGCCTCGGGTCCCCCTCTGGGTGGAGCTGCTAACATCCTCATGTCAGGTGCAGGGAGAGGTTGTTAGAAATGCGTGTGGAAACGTCAGGCCTGTCCTCACGGCAATGAGACTTGAATACAGCGATTACCAACGTCCTTGTTCAATTAGAGTGTAGCTAGGTTCTCACTCCCCTGTATGAGTGGGGAGGAGACATCTGCCTCCCAGGCATACACGCTCCTGAGAGTTGAGCTTATGGCCTGTCCCTCCCACATCCTGCCTGCATGTACACCTCACTCCTAACAGGCCTAGGCTCGATGCGTGACTGAAGTGTTGTGAGAGGTAGGTGGAAAGTCTCGGCCCACAAGACTAGTGCCTCCAAGCTCAATCCAGCGATTACCTAGTAATTCCTATGTTAGTCAGGTGCTACATCCTAAGTTCCATACGAGAGAATCTAGCTGGACGCGTATTCCCAAGGCAACTTACCTCTGAGAGTTGAGCTCACAC
The DNA here is from genome assembly GCF_018345385.1 of Vulpes lagopus. Lineage (NCBI taxonomy): Eukaryota > Metazoa > Chordata > Mammalia > Carnivora > Canidae > Vulpes > Vulpes lagopus. The sequence goes on along the minus strand of NC_054831.1, from coordinate 51,206,831 downwards.
TCAGTCCCTCCCAGTTGCACACTGCCTGCAGAATGAGTTTCGAACATCTGCACCAGAGCCGTTTGTCAGAGGCTTGTGAGACGCAAGTGGAATATGCAGACCAGGAGGGTGTCTCCAGCTGCAGTGGAGTGGTATTCTGGCTACCTCCTGGCTTAGAGTACTGCTACGTTCTCAGTGCCCTAAGAACGCAGCTAGTTGAAAGCTGGCTTGTAGGCATGCTTCCTTGTGCGAGCTGAGGTCAGGGCAGGACCCTCCCGCATCCTGACTGCACGTAGACATAGGTCCAGGCATCTTTCTGTTAGGCGCCGGAAGTGGTTGTGTGAAAAGCACGTGGAAGTGACAGGATTCTCCTCAAGTGTATGTGATCTCAATACAGACATTGCAAACGTCCTTGTTCAATGAGAGTGTAGCTAGGTCCTAGCTCCCATCAAAGTGTTTAGCCGACATCTGCCTGCAAAGCATACACACTTCCGAGAGTTGAGCTTATGGACTGTCCCTCCCACAACCTTCTGCAGGTACTACCGAGCTCCTAACAGGCTTAGTCCCGATGCGTGCCTGAAGTGTTGTGAGAGGTAAGGGGAGAGTCCCGTCCCACAAGACTAGTGCATCGAAGCTCAATCCAGCGATTTCCTAGTATTTCCTGTGTGAGCCAGGTGCTACATCCTAAGTGCCATACGAGAGAAGCTCGCTGAACGCCTTGTCCAAAAGCAACTTACCTCGGAGAGTTGAGCTCACCCTCAGTCGCTCACAGTTGCACACTGCCTGCAGAAAGAGTTTCCAACATCTGCACCAGAGCCGTTTGTCAGAGGATTGTGAGACGCAAGTGGGATAAGCAGACCTGGAGGGTGTCTCCAGCTGCAGTGGAGTGGTAATCTGGGTACCTCCTGGCTTAGAGTACTGCTACGTTCTCAGTGCCCTCACAACGCAGCTAGTTGAAAACTGGCTTGTAGGCATGCTTCCTTGTGCGACCTGAGGTCAGGGCAGGACCCTCCCGCATCCTGACTGCCCGTACACCTAGGTCCCAGCATCCTTATGTTAGGTGCCGGAAGAGGTTGTGTGAAAAGCATATGGAAGTGACAGGACTCTGCTCTAGTGAATCTGAGTCCAATACAGACATTGCAAACGTCCTTGTTCAATGAGAGTGTAGCTCGGTCCCAGCTCCCATCACTAAGTGTCTAGCAGCCATCTGCCTGCAGAGCGTACACACTTCCGAGAGTTGAGCTTATGGCCTATCGCTCCCACATCCTGACTGCCCGCACGGTTCGCTTGCACAGCATTTCGTTCTACGCGGGACAGGCGCGGAGAGAGAACCAAGTGACTGCCTTGTCAATTTTGCGCCTAGCGGACAGCTACCTCCAAGGCATGCACACTCCTTTGGTTTGAGCTTATGGCTTCAAACTCCTACATGCGGACCGCCTGTACCCTTTGCAGCCAAGGGATTTCGTTGGACATGGGATTCAAGCCTTGGGAGAGGCAAGTGTCATTAGCTCAATCCAGTGATTTCTGTCAACTTCCTCCCTCAGATGGGAGGTACATACTAACTTCCAACCCTGAGTTCCTAGTTGCAAGCTCTCTCTCGGGGGAACTTCCATCTGTGAGATGAGCTAATTCCCGGTCCTTCCCACTTCCACACTGCCTGCACATGGAGTCACGAACATCCTCACTAGACATGTTTGTCAGAAGCTCATGGGACGCAAGGGGCAAGCTGCAGGCCTCAATGGTGCTGTCACTCGTTGGAGTAGAGCGGTATTCACGCAACGTCCTGACTTCCAGTGCTGCTACGTTCTCTCGGCCATAAGAAGGCAGCTAGTGGAAAGCTGCATCTGGGGCATGCTTCCTTTTGAGAGTTGAGCTCCACAGAGGACCCTCCCGCCTCGGGTCCCCCTCTGGGTGGAGCTGCTAACATCCTCGTGTCAGGTGCAGGGAGAGGTTGTTAGAAATGCTAGTGGAAACGTCAGACCTGTCCTCACGGCAATGTGAGTTGAATACAGCGATGGCCAACGTCCTTGTTCAATGAGAGTGTAGCTAGGTTCTAACTCCACTGTATGAGTGGGGAGCAGACATCTGCCTCCCAGGCATACACGCCCCTTAGAGTTGAGCTTATGGCCTGTCCCTCCCACATCCTGCCTGCATGTACACCGCGCTCCTTACAGGCCTAGGCCCGATGCGTGACTGAAGTGTGGTGAGAGGTAAGTGGAAAGTCCCGGCCCACAAGACTAGTGCCTCCAAGCTCAATCCAGCGATTACCTAGTAATTCCTATGTTAGTCAGGTGCTACATCCTAAGTTCCATACGAGAGAAGCTAGCTGGACGCCTATTCCCAAGGCAACTTACCTCTGAGAGTTGAGCTCACACTCAGTCCCTCCCAGTTGCACACTGCCTGCCGAATGAGTTCCGAACATCTGCACCAGAGCCGTTTGTCAGAGGCTTGTGAGACGCAAGTGGAATATGCAGACCAGGAGGGTGTCTCCAGCTGCAGTGGAGTGGTATTCTGGCTACCTCCTGGCTTAGAGTACTGCTACGTTCTCAGTGCCCTAAGAACGCAGCTAGTTGAAAGCTGGCTTGTAGGCATGCTTCCTTGTGCGAGCTGAGGTCAGGGCAGGACCCTCCCGCATCCTGACTGCACGTAGACATAGGTCCAGGCATCTTTCTGTTAGGCGCCGGAAGTGGTTGTGTGAAAAGCACGTGGAAGTGACAGGATTCTCCTCAAGTGTATGTGATCTCAATACAGACATTGCAAACGTCCTTGTTCAATGAGAGTGTAGCTCGGTCCTAGCTCCCATCAAAGTGTTTAGCCGACATCTGCCTGCAAAGCATACACACTTCCGAGAGTTGAGCTTATGGACTGTCCCTCCCACAACCTGCCTGCAGGTATACCGAGCTCCTAACAGGCTTAGTCCCGATGCGTGCCTGAAGTGTTGTGAGAGGTAAGGGGAGAGTCCCGTCCCACAAGACTAGTGCATCGAAGCTCAATCCAGCGATTTCCTAGTATTTCCTGTGTGAGCCAGGTGCTACATCCTAAGTGCCATACGAGAGAAGCTCGCTGAACGCCTTGTCCAAAAGCAACTTACCTCGGAGAGTTGAGCTCACCCTCAGTCGCTCACAGTTGCACACTGCCTGCAGAAAGAGTTTCCAACATCTGCACCAGAGCCGTTTGTCAGAGGATTGTGAGACGCAAGTGGGATAAGCAGACCTGGAGGGTGTCTCCAGCTGCAGTGGAGTGGTAATCTGGGTACCTCCTGGCTTAGAGTACTGCTACGTTCTCAGTGCCCTCACAACGCAGCTAGTTGAAAACTGGCTTGTAGGCATGCTTCCTTGTGCGACCTGAGGTCAGGGCAGGACCCTCCCGCATCCTGACTGCCCGTACACCTAGGTCCCAGCATCCTTATGTTAGGTGCCGGAAGAGGTTGTGTGAAAAGCATATGGAAGTGACAGGACTCTGCTCTAGTGAATCTGAGTCCAATACAGACATTGCAAACGTCCTTGTTCAATGAGAGTGTAGCTCGGTCCCAGCTCCCATCACTAAGTGTCTAGCAGCCATCTGCCTGCAGAGCGTACACACTTCCGAGAGTTGAGCTTATGGCCTATCGCTCCCACATCCTGACTGCCCGCACGGTTCGCTTGCACAGCATTTCGTTCTACGCGGGACAGGCGCGGAGAGAGAACCAAGTGACTCTCTTGTCAATTTTGCGCCTAGCGGACAGCTACCTCCAAGGCATGCACACTCCTTTGGTTTGAGCTTATGGCTTCAAACTCCTACATGCGGACCGCCTGTACCCTTTGCAGCCAAGGGATTTCGTTGGACATGGGATTCAAGCCTTGGGAGAGGCAAGTGTCATTAGCTCAATCCAGTGATTTCTGTCAACTTCCTCCCTCAGATGGGAGGTACATACTAACTTCCAACCCTGAGTTCCTAGTTGCAAGCTCTCTCTCGGGGGAACTTCCATCTGTGAGATGAGCTAATTCCCGGTCCTTCCCACTTCCACACTGCCTGCACATGGAGTCACGAACATCCTCACTAGACATGTTTGTCAGAAGCTCATGGGACGCAAGGGGCAAGCTGCAGGCCTCAATGGTGCTGTCACTCGTTGGAGTAGAGCGGTATTCACGCAACGTCCTGACTTCCAGTGCTGCTACGTTCTCTCGGCCATAAGAAGGCAGCTAGTGGAAAGCTGCATCTGGGGCATGCTTCCTTTTGAGAGTTGAGCTCCACAAAGGACCCTCCCGCCTCGGGTCCCCCTCTGGGTGGAGCTGCTAACATCCTCGTGTCAGGTGCAGGGAGAGGTTGTTAGAAATGCTAGTGGAAACGTCAGACCTGTCCTCACGGCAATGTGAGTTGAATACAGCGATGGCCAACGTCCTTGTTCAATGAGAGTGTAGCTAGGTTCTAACTCCACTGTATGAGTGGGGAGCAGACATCTGCCTCCCAGGCATACACGCCCCTTAGAGTTGAGCTTATGGCCTGTCCCTCCCACATCCTGCCTGCATGTACACCGCGCTCCTTACAGGCCTAGGCCCGATGCGTGACTGAAGTGTGGTGAGAGGTAAGTGGAAAGTCCCGGCCCACAAGACTAGTGCCTCCAAGCTCAATCCAGCGATTACCTAGTAATTCCTATGTTAGTCAGGTGCTACATCCTAAGTTCCATACGAGAGAAGCTAGCTGGACGCCTATTCCCAAGGCAACTTACCTCTGAGAGTTGAGCTCACACTCAGTCCCTCCCAGTTGCACACTGCCTGCCGAATGAGTTCCGAACATCTGCACCAGAGCCGTTTGTCAGAGGCTTGTGAGACGCAAGTGGAATATGCAGACCAGGAGGGTGTCTCCAGCTGCAGTGGAGTGGTATTCTGGCTACCTCCTGGCTTAGAGTACTGCTACGTTCTCAGTGCCCTAAGAACGCAGCTAGTTGAAAGCTGGCTTGTAGGCATGCTTCCTTGTGCGAGCTGAGGTCAGGGCAGGACCCTCCCGCATCCTGACTGCACGTAGACATAGGTCCAGGCATCTTTCTGTTAGGCGCCGGAAGTGGTTGTGTGAAAAGCACGTGGAAGTGACAGGATTCTCCTCAAGTGTATGTGATCTCAATACAGACATTGCAAACGTCCTTGTTCAATGAGAGTGTAGCTCGGTCCTAGCTCCCATCAAAGTGTTTAGCCGACATCTGCCTGCAAAGCATACACACTTCCGAGAGTTGAGCTTATGGACTGTCCCTCCCACAACCTGCCTGCAGGTATACCGAGCTCCTAACAGGCTTAGTCCCGATGCGTGCCTGAAGTGTTGTGAGAGGTAAGGGGAGAGTCCCGTCCCACAAGACTAGTGCATCGAAGCTCAATCCAGCGATTTCCTAGTATTTCCTGTGTGAGCCAGGTGCTAAATCCTAAGTGCCATTCGAGAGAAGCTCGCTGAACGCCTTGTCCAAAAGCAACTTACTTCGGAGAGTTGAGCTCACCCTCAGTCACTCACAGTTGCACACTGCCTGCAGAAAGAGTTTCCAACATCTGCACCAGAGCCGTTTGTCAGAGGCTTGTGAGACGCAAGTGGGATAAGCAGACCTGGAGGGTGTCTCCAGCTGCAGTGGAGTGGTATTCTGGCTACCTCCTGGCTTAGAGTGCTGCTATGTTCTCAGTGCTCTAAGAACGCAGCTAGTTGAAAGCTGGCTTGTAGGCGTGCTTCCTTGTGCTAGCTGAGATCAGGGCAGGACACTCGCGCATCCTGACTGCCCGTGGACATAGGTCCAGGCATCTTTCTGTTAGGCGCCGGAAGTGGTTGTGTGAAAAGCACGTGGAAGTGACAGGATTCTCCTCAAGTGTATCTGATCTCAGTGCAGACATTGCAAACGTCCTTGTTCAAGGAGAGTGTAGCTACGTCCTAGCTGCCATCAAAGTGTCTAGCAGACATCTGCCTGTAAAGCATACATACTTCGAAGAGTTCAGCTTATGGACTGTCCCTTCCACATCCTGCTGCAGGTACAAAGCGCTCCTAAGAGGCCTAGCCCCGATGCGTGACTGAAGTGTTGTGAGAGGTAAGTGGAAGGTCCCGGCCCACAAGACTAGTGCATCCTAGCTCAATCTAGCACTTTCCTAGTATTTCCTGAGTGAGCCACGTGCTACATCCTAAGTGCCATACGAGAGAAGCTAGCTGAACGCCTGTCCAAAAGCAACTTACTTCGGAGAGTTGAGCTGACCCTTAGTCCCTCACAGTTGCACACTGCCTGCAGAAAGAGTTTCCAACATCTGCACAAGAGCCGTTTGTCAGAGGCTTGTGAGACGCAAGTGGAATAAGCAGACCTGGAGGGTGTCTCCAGCTGCAGTGGAGTGGTATTCTGGGTACCTCCTGGCTTAGAGTACTGCTACGTTCTCAGTGCCCTAGGAACATAGCTAGTTGAAAGCTGGCTTGTAGGCATGCTTCCCTGTGAGAGCTGAGTTCAGGGCAGGACCCTCCCACATCCTGACTGCCCGTAGACGTAGGTCCCAGCATCCTTATGTTAGGTGCCGGAAGAGGTTGTGTGAAAAGCATATGGAAGTGACAGGACTCTCCTCAAGTGAATCAGAGTCCGATACAGACATTGCAAACGTCCTTGTTCAATGCGAGTGTAGCTCGGTCCTAGCTCCCATCAATAAGTGTCTAGCAGCCATCTGCCTGCAAAGCGTACGCACATCCGAGAGTTGAGTTTGTGGCCTATCGTTCCCACATCCTGACAGCCTGTACGGTTCGCTTGCACTGCATTTCGTTCTACGCGGGGCATGAGCAGAGAGAGAACGAAGTGACTGGCTTGTCAATATCGCGCCTAGCGGACAGCTGCCTCCACGGCATGCACACTCCTTTGGGTTGAGCTTATGGCTTCCACCTCCCACATGCTGATCGCCTGTACCCTTTGCGGCCAAGGGATTTCGTTGGACACGGGATTCAAGTTTGTGAGAGGCAAGTGTCTTTAGCTCAATCCAGTGATTTCTGACGACTTCCTCCCTCAGATGGGTGGTACATACTAACTTCCAACCCTGAGTACCTAGTTGCAAGCTCTCTCTCAGGGGAACTTCCTTCTGTGAGATGAGCTGACTCGCGGTCCTTCCCACTTCCACACTGCCTGCACATGGAGTTACGAACATCCTCACTAGACATGTTTGTCAGAAGCTCATGGGACGCAAGGGGCAAGCTGCAGGCCTCAATGGCGCTGTCACTCGGTGCAGTAGAGCGGTATTCACGCGACATCCTGACTTCCAGTGCTGCTACGTTCTCACGGCCATAAGAACGCAGCTAGTGGAGAGCTGCATTCGGGGCATGCTTCCTTTTGAGAGTTGAGCTCAACAAAGGACCCTCCCGCCTCGGGTCCCCCTCTGGGTGGAGCTGCTAACATCCTCATGTCAGGTGCAGGGAGAGGTTGTGAGAAATGCGTGTGGAAGCGTCAGGCCTGTCCTCACGGCAATGTGAGTTGAATACAGCGATTGCCAACGTCCTTGTTCAATTAGAGTGTAGCTAGGTTCTAACTCCCCTGTATGAGTGGGGAGCAGACATCTGCCTCCCAGGCATACACGCCCCTGAGAGTTAAGCTTATGGCCTGTCCCTCCCACATCCTGCCTGTATGTACACCTCGCTCCTAAGAGGCCTAGGCTCGATGCGTGACTGAAGTGTTGTGAGAGGTAAGTGGAAAGTCCAGGCCCACAAGACTAGTGCCTCCAAGCTCAATCCAGCGATTACCTAGTAATTCCTCTATTGGCAGGTGCTACATCCTATGTTCCAAACGATAGAAGCTAGCTGGACGCCTAGTCCCAAGGCAACTGACTTCTGAGAGTTTAGCTCACCCTAAGTCCCTCACAGTTGCACACTGCCTGCAGAAAGAGTTTCCAACATCTGCACCAGAGCCGTTTGTCAGAGGCTTGTGAGACGCAAGTGGAATAAGCAGACCTGGAGGGTGTCTCTAGCTGCAGTGGAGTGGTATACTGGGTACCTGCTGGCTTAGAACACTGTTACGTTCTCAGTGCCCTAGGAACGCAGCTAGTTGAAAGCTGGCTTGTAGGCACGCTTCCTTGTGCGAGGTGAGTTCAGTGCAGGGCCGTCCCGCATCCTGACTGCCCGTAGACGTAGGTCTCAGCATCCTTATGTTAGGTGCCGGAAGAGGTTGTGTGAAAAGCATGTGGAAGTGACAGGATTCTCCTCAAGTGTACCTGATCTCAATGCAGACATTGCAAACGTCCTTGTTCAATGAGAGTGTAGCTAGGTCCTAGCTCCCATCAAAGTGTTTAGCCGACATCTGCCTGCAAAGCATACACACTTCCGAGAGTTGAGCTTATGGACTGTCCCTTCCACATCCTGCTGCAGGTACAATGCGCTCCTAACAGGCCTAGCCCCGATGCGTGACTGAAGTGTTGTGAGTGGTAAGTGGAAGGTCCCGGCCCACAAGACTAGTGCATCCTAGCTCAATCTAGCACTTTCCTAGTATTTCCTGAGTGAGCCACGTGCTACATCCTAAGTGCCATACGAGAGAAGCTAGCTGAACGCCTTGTCCAAAATCAACTTACTTCGGAGAGTTGAGCTCATCCTCAGTCCCTCACAGTTGCACACTGCCTGCAAAAGAGTTTGCAACATCTGCACGACAGCCATTTGTCAGAGGCTTGTGAGACGCATGTGGAATAAGCAGACCTGGAGGGTGTCTCCAGCTGCAGTGGAGTGGTATTCTGGGTACCTCCTGGCTTAGAGTACTGCTACGACCTCAGTGCCCTAGGAACATAGCTAGTTGAAAGCTGGCTTGTAGGCGTGCTTCCTTGTCTGAGCTGAGTTCAGGGCAGGACCCTCCCGCATCCTGACTGCCCGTAGACGTAGGTCCCAGCATCCTTATGTTAGGTGCTGGAAGAGGTGGTGTGAAAAGCTTGTGGAAGTGACAGTATTCTCCTCAACTCTATCTGATCTCATTGCAGACACAGCAAACGTCCTTGTTCTATGAGAGTGTAGCTCGGTCTTAGCTCCGATCAAAGTGTCTAGCAGACATCTTCCTGCAAAGCATACATACTTCGGAGAGTTGAGCTTATGGACTGTCCCTCCCACATCCTGCCTGCACGTACACCGTGCTCCTAAAAGGCCTAGCCCCGATGCGTGCCTGAAGTGTTGTGAGAGGTAAGTGGAAAGTCCCGGCCCACAAGACAAGTGCATCCAAGCTCAATCCAGCGATTTCCTAGTATTTCCTGTGTGTGCCAGGTGCTACATCCTAATTGCCACACGAGAGAAGCTAGCTGAACGCCTTGTCCAAAATCAACTTACTTCGGAGAGTTGAGCTCAACCTCAGTCCCTCACAGTTGCACACTGCCTGCAGAAAGAGTTTCCAACATCTGCACCTCAGGCGATTGTCAGAGGCTTGTGAGACGCAAGTGGAATAAGCAGACCTGGATGGTGTCTCCAGCTGCAGGGGAGTGGTATTCTGGGTACCTCCTGGCTACGTTCTCACTTCGCTAGAAACGCAGCTAGTTGAAAGCTGGCTTGTAGGCCTGCTTCCTTGTGCGAGCTGAGTTCAGGGCAGGACCCTCCCGCATCCTGACTGCCCATAGACGTCGGTCCCAGCATCCTTATGTTAGGTGTCAGAAGAGATGGTGTGAAGAGCATTTGGAAGTGACTGGATCTCCTCAAGTGTATCTGATCTCAATGCAGACATTGCAAACGTCCTTGTTCAATGAGAGTGTAGCTCGGTCCTAGCTCCCATCAAAGTGTCTAGCAGACATCTGCCTGCAACATACACACTTCAGAGAGTTGAGCTTAAGGACTGTCCCTCCCACATCCTGCCTGCAGGTACACCGTGCTCCTAACAGGCCTAGCCCCGATGCGTGAGAGGTAAGTGGAAAGTCCCGGCCCACAAGACTGGTGCATCAAGCTCAATCCAGCGATTTCCTAGTATTCCCTGTGTGAGCCTGGTGCTACATCCAAAGTGCCATACCAGAGAAGCTAGCTGAATGCCTTGTCCAAAAGCAACTTACTTCCGGGAGTTGAGCTCACCCTCAGTCCCTCACAGTTGCACACTGCCTGCACAAAGAGTTTCCAACATCTGCACCTCAGCCGATTGTCAGAGGCTTGTGAGACGCAAGGTGAATAAGCAGACCTGGAGGGTGTCTCCAGCTGCAGGGGAGTGGTATTCTGGGTACCTCCTGGCTGAGAGTACTGCTACGTTCTCAGTGCCCTAGAAACGCAGCTAGTTGAAAGCTGGCTTGCAGGCGTGCTTCCTTGTGCGAGCTGAGTTCAGGGCAGGACACTCCCGCATCCTCACTCCCCGTAGACGTAGGTCCCAGCATCCCTATGTTAGGTGCCTGAAGAGGTAATGTGAAAAGCTTGTGGAAGTGACTGGATCTCCTCAAGTGTATCTGATCTCAATACAGACATTGCAAACGTCCTTGTTCAATGAGAGTGTAGCTCGGTCCTAGCTCCCATCAAAGTGTCTAGCAGACATCTGCATGCAAAGCATACACACTTCCTAGAGTTGAGCTTAAGGACTGTCCCTCCCACATCCTGCCTGCAGGTAACCGCGCTCCTAACAGGCCTAGCCCTGATGCGTGCCTGAAGTGTTGTGAGAGGTAAGTGGAAAGTCGCGGCCCACAAGATTAGTGCATCCAAACTCAATCCAGCGATTTCCTAGTATTCCCTGGGTGAACGTGGTGCTACACCCTAAGTGCCATACGAGAGAAGCTAGCTGAACGCCTTGTCCAAAAGCACTTACTTCGGAGAGTTGAGCTCACCCTCAGTCCCTCACAATTGCGCACTGCCTGCAGAAAGTGTTTCCAACATCTGCACCTCAGCCGATTTTCAGAGGCTTGTGAGACGCAAGTGGAATAAGCAGACTTGGAGGGTGTCTCCAGCTGCAGGGGAGTGGTATTCTGGGTACCTCCTGGCTTAGAACACTGTTACGATCTCAGTGCCCGAGGAACGCAGCTTGTTGAAAGCTGGCTTGTTGGCGTGCTTCCTTGTGCGAGGTGAGTTCAGGGCAGGAGCCTCCCGCATCCTGACTGCCCGTAGACGTAGGTCCCAGCATCCTTATGTTAGGTGCCGGAAGAGGTGGTGTGAAAAGCTTGTGTAAGTGACAGGATTCTCCTCAAGTGTATCTGATCTCAAAACAGACATTGGAAACGTCCTTGTTCAATGAGAGTGTAGCTCGGTCCTAGCTCCCATCAAAGTGTCTAGCAGACATCTGCCTGCAAAGCATACACACTTCCGAGAGTTGAGCTTATGGACTGTCCCTCCCACATCCTGCGTGCAGGTACACCGCGCTCCTAACAGGCCTAGCCCCGATGCGTGCCTGAAGTGTTGTGAGAGGTAAGTGGAAAGTCCCGGCCCACAAGACTAGGGCATCCAAGCTCAATCCAGCGATTTCCTAGTATTTCCTGTGTGAGCCAGGTGCTACATCCTACGTGCCATACGAGAGAAGCTAGCTGAACGCCTTGTCCAAAAGCAACTTACTTCGAAGAGTTGAGCTAACCTTCAGTCCCTCACAGTTGCACACTGCCTGCAGAAAGAGTTTCCAACATCTGCACCAGAGCCGTTAGTCAGAGGCTTGTGAGACGCATGTGGAATAAGCAGACCTGGAGGGTGTCTCCAGCTGCAGTGGAGTTGTATTCTGGGTACCTCCTATCTTAGAACACTGTTACGTTCTCAGTGCCCGAGGAACGCAGCTTGTTGAAAGCTGGCTTGTTGGCCTGCTTCCTTGTGCGAGCTTAGTTCAGGGCAGGAGCCTCCCGCATCCTCACGGCCTGTAGCCGTAGGTCCCAGCATCCTTATGTTAGGTGCCGGAAGAGGTGGTGTCAAAAGCTTGTGGAAGTGACAGGATCGTCTCAAGTGTATCTGATCTCAAAACAGACATTGCAAACGTCCTTGTACAATGAGAGTGTAGCTCGGTCCTAGCTCCCATCAAAGTGTCTAACAGACATCTCCCTGCAAAGCATACACACTTCTGAGAGTTGAGCTTATGGACTGTCCCTCCCACATCGTGCCTGCAGGTACACCCTGCTACTAACAGGCCTAGCCCCGATGCGTGCCTGAAGTGTTGTGAGAGGTAAGTGGAAAGTCCAGGCCCACAAGACTAGTGCATCCAAACTCAATCCAGCGATTTCCTAGTATTCCCTGTGTGAATCTGGTGCTACACGCTAAGTGCCATACGAGAGAAGCTAGCTGAACGCCTTGTCCAAAAGCAACTTACTTCGGAGAGTTGAGCTCACCCTCAGTCCCTCACAGTTGAACACTGCCTGCAGAAAGAGTTTCCAACATCTGCACCTCAGCCGATTGTCAGAGGCTTGTGAGACACCAGTGGAATAAGTTGACCTGGCAGGTGTCTCCAGCTGCAGGGATTGGTATTCTGGGTACCTCCTGGCTGAGAGTACTGCTACGTTCTCAGTGCCCTAGAAACGCAGCTAGTTGAAAACTGGCTTGTAAAAAAAAAAAAAAAAGAAAGCTGGCTTTTAGGCGTGCTTCCTTGTGCGAGCTGAGGTCAGGGAAGGACCCTGCCGCATCCTGACTGCCCGAAGACGTAGGTCCCAGTATCCTTATGTTAGGTGCCGGAAGAGGTTGTGTGAAAAGCTTGTGGAAGTGACAGGATCTCCTCAAGTGTATCTGATCTCAATACAGACATTGCAAACGTCCTTGTTCAATGAGAGTGTAGCTCGGTCCTAGCTCCGATCAAAGTGTCTAGCAGACATCTGCCTGCAAAGCATACACACTTCCGAGAGTTGAGCTTATGGACTGTCGCTCCCACATCCTGCGTGCACCTACACCACGCTCCTAACAGGCCTAGCCCCGATGCGTGCCTGAAGTGTTGTGAGAGTTAAGTGGAAAGTCCCGGCCCACAAGACTAGTGCATCCAAGCTCAACCCAGCGATTTCCTAGTATTTCCTGTGTGAGCCTGGTGCTACATCCTAAGTGCCATACGAGAGAAGTGAGCTGAACGCCTTGTCCAAAAGCAACTTACTTCGGAGAGTTGAGCTCACCCTCAGTCCCTCACAGTTGCACACTGCCTGCAGAAAGAGTTTCCAACATCTGCACCAGAGCCGTTAGTCAGAGGCTTGTGAGACGCAAGTGGAATAAGCAGACCTGGAGGGTGTCTCCAGCTGCAGTGGAGTGGTATTCTGGGTACCTCCTGGCTGAGAGTACTGCTACATTCTCAGTGCCCTAAGAACGCAGCTAGTTGAAAGCTGGCTTGTTGGCGTGCTTCCTTGTGCGAGCTGAGGTCAGGGAAGGACCCTCCCGCATCCTGACTGCCCGAAGACGTAGGTCCCAGCATCCTTATGTTAGGTGCCGGAAGAGGTGGTGTGAAAAGCTTGTGGAAGTGACAGGATCTCCTCAAGTGTATCTGATCTCAATACAGACATTGCAAACGTCCTTGTTCAATGAGAGTGTAGCTCGGTCCTAGCTCCGATCAAAGTGTCTAGCAGACATCTGCCTGCAAAGCATACACACTTCCGAGAGTTGAGCTTATGGACTGTCGCTCCCACATCCTGCGTGCACCTACACCACGCTCCTAACAGGCCTAGCCCCGATGCGTGCCTGAAGTGTTGTGAGAGTTAAGTGGAAAGTCCCGGCCCACAAGACTAGTGCATCCAAGCTCAACCCAGCGATTTCCTAGTATTTCCTGTGTGAGCCTGGTGCTACATCCGAAGTGCCATACGAGAGAAGTGAGCTGAATGCCTTGTCCAAAAGCAACTTACTTCGGAGAGTTGAGCTCACCCTCAGTCCCTCACAGTTGCACACTGCCTGCAGAAAGAGTTTCCAACATCTGCACCAGAGCCGTTAGTCAGAGGCTTGTGAGACGCAAGTGGAATAAGCAGACCTGGAGGGTGTCTCCAGCTGCAGTGGAGTGGTATTCTGGGTACCTCCTGGCTGAGAGTACTGCTACGTTCTCAGTGCCCTAAGAACGCAGCTAGTTGAAAGCTGGCTTGTTGGCGTGCTTCCTTGTGCCAGCTGAGGTCAGGGCAGGACCCTCCCACATCCTGACTGCACGTTGACATAGGTCCCAGCATCCTTATGTTAGGTGCCGGAAGAGGTTTTGTGAAAAGCTTGTGGAAGTGACAGGATTCTCAAGTGTATCTGATCTCAATACAGACATTGCAAATGTCCTTGTTCAATTATAGTGTAGATTCAATTTGAGTATTTTCAATTCGATTCCATTCGATTCGTGTATTTTTGTTTCGATTCGATTATTTTTTATTTGATTCGATTCTTTTCTATTCCATTCGAATATTTTCGATTGGAGTGGAGTCCATCGATTCAACAAATGTTTTTTCGATAAGATTCGATTATTTTCGATTCGATTCCTTTCCTTTCTATTATTTTCAATAAGTTTGAGTATTTTCATTTTGATTCGAATATTTTCGATTCATTTGACTATTTTTGATTCGATTCAAGTATTTTTGAGTATTTTCCATTCGATTCGAGTATTTTCAGTTCGATTCGAATATTTTCAATTCGATTCAATTCGATTCGTGTTATTTCGATTTCATTCGAGTATTTTCGATTTGATTCAAGTATTTTCTATTCGATTCAAGTATTTTCGATTCTATTTGAGTATTTTCCATTCCATTTGAGGATTTTCTATTCGATTTGAGTATTTTTGATTAGATTCTAGTCGATTCAATTATTTCCGATAGGATTCGATTATTTTCTAATTGATTTGTGTTATTTCGATTCGATTCGAGTATTTTCAATTCGACTCAAGTATTTTCGATTCCATTTGAGGATTTTCTATTCGATTCGAGTATTTTCGATTAGATTCGTGTCGATTCAATTATTTCCGATACGATTCCAATATTTTCGATTTGATTCGAGTATTTTTGAATCGATTCAGGTATTTTCAAATGATTCCATTATTTTCGATTCAAATCGAGTATTTTCGGTTTGATTCGATTATTTTCGATTCGAATGATTCTTTTCAATTCAATTCGAACATTTTCGATTGGATTGGAGTATCTTCAATTCAGCGAATGTATTTTCGATAAAATTCGATTATTTTCGATTAGATTCCATTCGATTCGATTATTTTCATTTCGAGTCGAGTATTTTCGTTTCAATTCGAGTATTTTCGATTCATTTGACTATTTTCGATTCGATTCGAGTATTTTCCATTACTTTCGATTTGAGTCAATTCGATTCGAGTATTGTCGATTCAATTCGGTTTTTCTCGATTCGATTAGACTATTTTCGATTCAATTAGAGATTTTTCGATTCGATTCATCTATTTTCGATTCGATTCGTGTTTTTTCGAATCGTTTCAATTATTTTCAATTCGATTCTATTCGATTCGAGTATTTTCAATTCGATTCGAGTATTTTCTATTCGATTCGAGTATTTTCAGTTCGATTCGAGTATTTTTAATTCGATTCGATTCGAGTATTTTCGATTCGATCTGTGTATTTTCGATTCGATTCGAGTATTTTCGATTCGATCCATGTATTTTCGATTCGATTTGAGTATTTTCTTTTTTTTTAATTTTATTTATTTATGATAGTCACAGAGAGAGAGAGAGAGAGAGAGAGAGAGAGAGAGAGGCAGACAGAGACACAGGCAGAGGGAGAAGCAGGCTCCATGCACCGGGAGCCAGATGTGGGATTCGATCCCGGGTCTCCAGGATCGCGCCCTGGGCCAAAGGCAGGCGCCAAACCGCTGTGCCACCCAGGGATCCCTGATTTGAGTATTTTCGATTAGATTCAAGTCAATTCAATTATTTGTGATTCGATTAGATTATTTGCAATTCAATTCGAGTATTTTCTATTCGATTCGAGTATTTTCAATTCGATTTGATTCAATTCAAGTATTTTCGGTTCGATTCGATTATTTTCGATTTGATTGGATTCTTTTCGATTCCATTCAAATGTTTTCAATTCGAATGGAGTCCGTCGATTCGACCAATGTATTTTTGATAAGATTCGATTATTTTCAATTCGATTCCTTTCGATTCTATTATTTTCAATATGTTTCGAGTATTTTCATTTTGATTTGAATATTTTCGATTCATTTGACTATTTTTGATTCGATTCAAGGATTTTCTAGTATTTTCGAATCTATTCAAGTATTGTCAAATGATTCCATTATTTTCTATTTGAATCGAATATTTTTGATTCAACTCGAGTATTTTTGGTTCGATTTGAATATTTTCAATTTGATTCGATTCGTGTTATTTCGATTCTATTCATGTTATTTCGATTCGATTCGAGTATTTTCGATTCGATTCAAGTATTTTCGGTTCGATTCGAGTATTTTCGATTCCATTTGAGGATTTTCTATTCAATTTGAGTATTTTCGATTAGATTCTAGTCGATTCAGTTATTTCCGATGCGATTCGAGTATTTTTGATTCGATTCGAGTATTTTCTAATCGATTCAGGTATTTTCAAATGATTGCATTATTTTCTATTTGATTCGAGTATTTTCAATTCGATTTGATTCGATTCGAGTATTTTTGATTCGATTCGAGTATTTTCAATTAGATTCCATTCGATTCAAGTATTTTCGATTCAATTCGTGTATTTTTGTTTCGATTCGATAATTTTCGACTCGAATTATTCTTTTCGATTACATTCAAATATTTTCGATTCGATTGGAGTATTTCAATTCGGCAAATGTATTTTTGATAAGATTCAATTATTTTCTATTCGATTCCATTCGATTCAATTATTTTCAATTCAAGTGGAGTATTTTCCTATCGATTCGAGTATTTTCGATACATTTGACTATTCTGGATTCGATTCGAGTATTTTCAATTATTTTCGATTTGATTCAATTCGATTCGAGTATTTTCGATTCTATTCGAGTATTGTCAATTCAGTTCGATTTTTCTCGATTGATTCGACTATTTTCGATTCGATTACAGTGTTTTCGAATCGATTCGTGTTTTTCAAATTGTTTCGATTATTTTCAATTCGATTCTATTCGATTCGAGTATTTTCGATTCGATTCGAGTATTTTCAGTTCGATTCGAGTATTTTTAATTCGATTCGATTCGAGTATTTTTTTTTTTTTTTTTATTTATGATAGTCACACAGAGAGAGAGAGAGGCAGGGACACAGGCGGAGGGAGAAGCAGGCTCCATGCACCGGGAGCCCGACGTGGGATTCGATCCCGGGTCTCCAGGATCACGCCCTGGGCCAAAGGCAGGCGCCAAACCGCTGCGCCACCCAGGGATCCCCTGATTAGATTCTTTTCTATTTGATTCTACTCGATTCAATTTGATTCTATTCTTTTTGATTCTATTCAATTCGATTCTTTTCTATTCTATTCTATTTGATTCGATTCGATTCTATTTGACTCAATTCGATTCTTTTCTATTCAATTCTTTTCTATTCTATGCAATTCAATTAAATTCATTTCTACTCTATAAGATTCGATTCAGTTCAATTCAGTTCGATTCTTTTCTATTCTATTCCTTTTGATTCTATTTTTTTCTACTCGATTCAACTCGATTCGAATCTTTTCTATTCCATTTGATACGATTCGATTCAATTCTTTTCTATTCGATTCTATTCAATTCGATTCTATGCTATTCGATTCTTTTCTATTCTATTTGATTTGTTCGATTCGATTCTTTTCTATTCCATTCGATTACATTCAATTCAATTCGATTCTCTTCTATTTGATTCATTTCTATTTGATTCTTTTCTATTTGATTCGATTCGATTCTTTTCTATTCGATTCGATTTGATTCGTTTCTACTCTATTCTATTTGATTCAATTCTTTTCTATTGCATTCAAATCGATTCGATTTGATTCTTTTCTACTCTCTTCTATTCGATTCGATTCTTTTCTAATCTATTCTATTCTATTCGACTCTTTTCTACTCGATTCGACTCAATTCTATTCTTTTCTATTCCGTTTGATTCGATTCGATTCTTTTCAATTCTGTTCTTTTCTCTTTCTTTCGATTCAATTCCATTCGATTCTTTTCTATTCGATTCGATTCAATTCGAATCTTTTCGATTCGATTCGATTTGATTCTTTTATATTCGATTCGATTCGATCCGATTCGATCCGATTCGATTTTCTATTCTATTTGATTTGATTCGATTCGATTCTTTTCTATTCGATTCGATTCATTTCGTGTTTTTTCTATTCAATTCAATTCGGTTCTTTTCTATTACATTTGATTCGATTGGATTGGTTCTTCTCTCTTCGATTCAATTCGAATCGAATCATTTCTATTCGATTTGATTTGATTCTTTTCTATCAATTCGATTCGATACAATTCAATTTGATTCTTTTCTCTTCGATTTGATTTGTTTCGATTCAATTCTTTTCTATTCGATTCTACTCGATTCAATTTGATTTGATTTCTTCTCAATTGTATTCGATTCGATTCTTTTCTATTCTATTCGATTCGATTTGATTCGATTTAATTGGATTCTTTTCTATTCTATTCCTTTTGATTCGATTCTTTTCTACTCGATTCGACTCGATTAGATTCCTTTCTATTCCATTTGATACAATTCGATTCGATTCTTTTCTATTCAATTCTATTCAATTCTATTCTATTGGATTCTTTTCTATTCGATTTGATTCAATTCAATTCAATTCTTTTCTATTCCATTCGATTACATTCAATTAGATTCGATTCTCTTCTATTCAATTCGTTTCTATTCGATTCTTTTCTATTCGAATCGATTTGATTCTTTTCTATTCAATTCGATTCGATTCAAGTTGATTCTTTTCTACTGTATTCTATTCGATTCGATTCTTTCTATTCCATTCTATTCGATTCGATTCTTTTCTACTCGATTCGACTCAATTCGATTCTTTTCTATTCCATTTTATATGATTCGATTCTTTTCTATTCGATTCTATTCAATTCTATTCTATTCGACTCGATTCTTTTCTAGTCTATTCAATTCAATTCGAATCGATTCGATTCTTTTCTATTCCATTCAATTCGATTCAATTCTATTTTATTCTTTTCGATTCTATTCATTTTAATCCTATTCTTTTCTAGTGGATTCGATTCTATTGGATTCAATTCTTTTCTATTAGATTTGTTCGATTGGATTTGATTCTTTTCTATTCAATTTGATTCAATTCTTTTCTATTCGATTTGCTTCGTGTCTTTTCGATTCAATTTGATCCTTTTCTATTCGATTTGATTTGATTCGATTCTTCTCTATTTGATTCCATCCTATTCGATTCAATTCTTTTCTATTCAATTTGATTCAAATCGAATCATTTGTATTCGATTCGATTCTTTTCTATTCAATTCGATTCGATACTATTCAATTTGATTCTTTTCTATTCGATTTGATTGGATTCAATTCGATTCTTTTCTATTCGATTCTCCTCAATTCAATTTGATTCGATTCATTTCGATTCTATTCGATTTGATTCTTTTCTATTTTATTCAATTCGATTCAACACCATTCGATTCTTTTCGATTCTATTCGATTCGATTCGGTTCTTTTCTATTCTATTCTATTTTATTCGATTCGATTCGACTCAATTCGATTGGATTCTTTCCTATTCTCTGCGATTCGATTCAATTCATTTCTACTCTATAAGATTCGATTCAATTCAATTTGATTCAATTCTTTTCTATTCTATTCCTTTTGATTTGATTCTTTTCTATTCTATTTGATTCAATTCATTTTCATTCGATTGGAATCTTTTCTATTCTATTCTATTCTTTTTGATTCGATTCGATTCTTTTCTATTCTATTCTACTCTACTCCATTCTCTTTAATTCTTTTCTATTCTATTCTATTCTATTCTATTCTATTCTATTCTATTCTATTCTATTCCACTCCATTCTTTTTGATTCTTTTCTATTCTATTCTATTCCATTATTTCTTTTCTATTCTATTCTATTTCATTCTATATTATTCGATTCGATTCGATTTGATTCTTTTCCATTCTGTTCTTTTCTATTCTTTTCGATTCAATTCGATTCGATTCTGTTCTATTCTATTCTTTTCTTTTTGATTCTTTTCTATTCTATTCAATTCGATTCGATTTGATTCGAGTCATTTCTATTCTACTCTATTCGATTTGATTCAATTTGATTTGATTCTCCTCTATTTGATTCATTTTGATTCGATTCTTTTCTATTGTATTCAATAATAATGGATTCGATTCTTTTCTATTTGATTGGATTCGATTGGATTCGATTCTTTTCTATGCGATTCGAGTCATTTCTTTTCTATTCTACTCTATTTGATTCGATTCTATTTTTTCTATTCTATACCATTTTATTCTATTCGATTTAATTTTTCTATTCTATTCTATTATTTTCTATTCTATTCTATTCTCTCTATTCGACTTGATTCTAATCGATTTGATTCTTTTCTCTTCTACTTTATTCTATTCAATTCAATTCAATTCGAATCTTTTCTATTCTATATTTTTATTTGGTTTGATTCGATTCTTTTTATTCTATTCGAATCTATTCTCTTCAATTTGATTCGATTCAATTTGTTTCTTTTCTATGCTATTCTATTCTTTTCGATTCTATTTGATTCTTTTCTATTCTATACTATTCTATTCTATTATATCTATTTGATTCGATTCTATTCCATTCTTTTCTATTATTTTCTATCTATTCTATTTTATTTGATTCCATTTGATTCTTTTCTATTCAATTCGATTCAATTCTTTTCTATTCTGTCTATTCTATTCTATTCTTTTCTAATCTATTATATTCTATTCTGTTCTATACGAATATATACGATTCTTTTCTCTTCTATTCTGTTCTATTCTATTCTATTCTATTCTATTCTTTTTTTTTTATTCTCTTCTATTGTATTCTATTCTTTTCTATTCTATTCTTTTCTAATCGATTCTATTGTGTTCTGTTCTATTCCTTTCTAATCTATTGTGTTCTATTCAATTCGATTCGATGTGATTCTTTTCTATTCTCTTCCATTCTATTCTATTCTTTTCTATTCTCTTCTATTCGACTTGATTCGATTCATTTCGATTCTTTTCTATTCTATTCTATTCGACTCATTTCGATTCTTTTCTATTCGATTTCTTTTGATTCGATTGGATTCTTTCCTATTCTATTCAATTCGATTCGATTCGATTAGCTTGGATTCCTATCTATTCTATTCTATTCGATTTGATTCTTTTCTATTCAATTCTATTGTATTTGATTCTTTTCCACTAGATTTGATTTGACTCTTTTCTATTCCATTTGATTCGATTCGATTCTTTTTTATTCGATTCTATTTGATTTGATTCAATTCGATTCTTTTCTATTCTATTCTATTCTTTTCTATTCAATACGTTTCCCCTTGATTCTTTTCTATTATATTCGATTCTACTGGATTCGATATTTTCTATTCGATTTGATTCGATTGGATTCGATTCTTTTCTATTTGATTCGTTTCGATTCTTTTCTATTCGATTCGATTCATTTCGTTTATTTTCTATGCGATTCAATTTGATTCTTTTCTATTCAATTTGATTCAATTCGATTCGATTCTTTTCTATTCAATTCAATTAGATTCCATTCGACTTGATTCGATTCTTTTCTATTCGATTCCTTTTCTATTCTATTCTATTCTATTCTATTCTATTCTAATCTCTTCTTTTCGACTCGATTTGATTCAATTCGATTCTTTCTTATTCTATTCTATTCTATTCGATTCGACTCGACTCGATTCGAATCTTTTCTATTCGAT
This sequence comes from Vulpes lagopus, assembly GCF_018345385.1. NCBI lineage: Eukaryota > Metazoa > Chordata > Mammalia > Carnivora > Canidae > Vulpes > Vulpes lagopus. The sequence continues at coordinate 51,185,227 of NC_054831.1, read as the reverse complement.
TCGATTTGATTCGATTTAATTCTTTTCTATTCTATTTTATTGGATTTGATTCGATTAGTTTGGATTCTTTTCTACTCTATTCTATTTTATTCGATTGTTTTCTATTATTTTCTATTTGATTCTTTTCCACTCAGGTCAATTCAATTAGATTCTTTTCTATCCATTTGATTCGATTCTATTTGATTCAATTCGATTCTTTTCTATTCGATTCTATTCAATTCGATTCTATTCATTTCGATTCTTTTCTATTCTATTCGATTCTATTTGATTCAATTCGATTCAATTCTTTTCTATTCTATTCTATCTTTCGATTCGATTCTTTTCTACTCCATTCGATTCGATTCAATTCGATTTGAATCTCCTCTTTTCGATTCGTTTTGATTCGATTATTTTCTATTGTATTCAATTCTAATGGATTCGATTCTTTTCTATTCGATTTAATTCGATTGGATTCGATTCTTTTCTATTTGACTGGATTCGATTCCTCTCTATTTGATTCGATCCGACTCGATTCAATTATTTTCTATTCGATTAGATTCGATTTGAAGCTTTTCTATTTGATTCGACTCGATTCAATTCGATTCTTTTCTATTTGATTCAATTCAATTGGATTTTTTTCTATTCTATCTTTTTGAATCGATTCGAATTGATTCTTTTCTATTCTATTCTAATCAATTCTATTCTCTTCTATTCTATTATATTATATTCCATACTATTCAATTCTTTTCTATTCTACTCTTCTATTCTATTCTATTCTATTCCGTTATTTATTTTCTATTCTATTCTATTCCATTCTATATTATTCGATTCAATTCGATTCAATTCTTTTCCATTCTGTTCTATTCTATTCTTTTCGATTCAATTTGATTCTGTTCTATTCTATTCTATTCTTTTGGATTCTTTTCTATTCTATTCTATTCTATTCCTTTTTATTCTATTTGATTCGATTCGATTCTTTTCTATTCTATTCTATTCGATTTGAATCTTTTGTGTTCTATTCTATTCTATTTAATTCAATTTGATTTGTTTCAATTCTTTTCTATTCTTTTATTCTATTTGATTCGATTCGATATGATTTGATTTCATTCTTTTGTATGCGATTTGATTCGATTCAATTCTTTTCTTTTCAATTCTACTCGATTCAATTTGATTCGATTCTTTTTGATTCTATTCGATTCGAATCTTTTATCTTCTATTCTATTCGATTCAACTCGATTCGATTCTTTTCGATTCGATTCTATTCGATTCGATTCTTTTTATTCTATTTGATTCGATTCGATTCAATTCGATTCAATTGGATTCTTTTCTATTCTATGTGATTCGATTCAATTCATTTCTACTCTATAAGATTCAATTCAATTCGTTTCGATTCGATTCTTTTCTATTCTATTCCTTTTGATTCGATTCTTTTCTACTCGATTCGACTCGATTCGATTCTCTGCTATTCTATTCTATTCAATTCGATTCTATTCTATTCTATTCGATTCGATTCAATTCTTTTCCATTCTATTCTATTCGATTTGATTCTTTTCTATTCTATTCGATGCAATTCGATTTGATTCAATTATTTTCAAATCTTTTCTATTCTATTCAATTTCTACCCTACTTGATTTGATTCTATTCTATTCGATTCTTTTCTCTTACTTTATTGTATATTGTTCTATTCGATTTGACTTGATTCGTTTCAATTCTTTTCTATTCTATTCTATTCATTTCTATTCGATTCTATTCGATTATTTGATTCTTTTCGATTCTATTTTATTCTATTCGATTCTTATCTATTCTATTCTATTTGATTCGATTCTATTTGATTCTTTTCTATTCTATTCTAATCTATTGGATTCGATTCGTTTCTATTCAAATCTTTTCTTTTGTATTCTATTCTATTCTTTTGGATTCGATTCGATTCTATTCGATTCTTTTCTATTCTATTTTATTCTATTCTATTTTCTGTTCGATTTGATTCGATTTGATTCTTTTCTATTCCAATCTATTCTATTCTATTTGATTCAATTCGATTCTTTTCTATTCAATTCTATTCTATTATATTCGATTCCCCTCAATTCTTCTCTATTCTATTTGAATCGATTCGATTCGGTTTGATTCTTTTCTGTTCTATTCTACTCTTTTCGATTCTATTTGATTCTGTTCTATTCTATTCTATTATTAGCATTCTATTCGATTCTTTTCAATTCTATTCTATTGTTTTCTATTCCATTCAATTCGATTCGATTCTTTTCTATTCTATTCGATTCGTTTCGATTCGCTTTGATTCTATTCGATTCTTCTCTATTCATTTCTATTCTATTCTAATCGATTCGATTCTTCTCTTTCTATTCTATTCGATTCGATTCTTTTCTATTCTACACTATTCTATTCGATTCTTTTCTATTCTATTCAATTCGATTCGATTCTTTTCTATTCTATTCTATTCTTTTCGATTCTTTTCTTCTATTGTATTTGATTCGATTCGATTCAATTCTTTTCTATTCTACTCTCTTCTATTCTATTTGATTCGATTCAATTAGATTCTTTTCTATTTTATTCTATTTGGTTCGATTCAATTCGAATCTTTTCTATTCAATTCGATTCAATTCATTTTGTTTCTATTCTTTTCTATGCTATTCTATTCAATTCAATTCGATTCTTTTCTCTTCTTCGATTCTATTCGTTTATTTTCTGTTCTCTTCTATTCTTTTCTATTCTGTTCTATTCTTTTCGATTTGAGTCAATTCGATTCTTTTCTATACTATTCTATTCTATTCTATTCTATTCTTTTGTATTCTTTCTATTCTATTCTATTCTATTCCTTTTGATTCTACTCGATTCTTTTCTATTCTTTTCGATGAGATTCAATTCAATTCGATTCAATTCTGTTCTATTCTATTTGATTAAATTCGATTCTCTATGATTCCTTTCTTTTCTAATCTATTCGATTCAATTCTATTCTTTTCTATTCAATTCGTTTCCACTCTATTTTTTTTTCTTTTTTTTCTATTGTATTCAATTCTACTGGATTCGATTCTTTCTATTCTATTTGATTGGATTGGATTTGATTCTTTTCTATTTGATTCGATTCAATTCTTTTCTATTCTATTTGATTCTTTTTGTTTCTTTTCTATTTGATTCGATTCGATTTGATTCTTCTATTCGATTTGATTCGATTCTTTTCTATTTGATTCGATTCAATTCGATTCGATTCTTTTCTATTCTAGAAGATTCGATTCAATTAGATTTGATTCAATTTTCTTGTATTCTATTCTATTCTATTCGATTCATTTTTATTCTATACGATTCGATTCAATTCGATTCTTTTCTATTCTATTCCTTTCGAATTGATTCGATTCTTTTCTAATCTGCTCAATTCGATTCGATTCTTTTCTATTGTATTCTATTCGATTCAATTTTATTCTTTTCAATTCTTTTCTATTCTATTCTATTCGGTTTGATTCTATTCTTTGCTATTCTATTTTATTAGATTCGATTCTTTTCTATTCTATTCTATTCTATTCATTCGATTCGATTCTTTTCTATTCTATTCTATTCTATTTGATTCGAATCGATTCGATTGCTTTCGATTCTTTTCTATTCTAGTCCATTCGATTCCATTCGATTCTTTTCCCTTCCATTCGATTCGATTTGATTTTTTTCTATTCCATTCGATTCGATTCGATTCTTTTCTAATGTCCTCGATTCAATTTGATTCTTTTGTATTGTATTCTATTCGATTCGATTTGATTCTTTTCTATTCTATTCTATTCTATTCTATTCTATTCTATTCGTTTTGAATCTTTTCTATTCTCTGCTATTCTATTCGAATTGATTCTTTTCTATTTATTCTATTTGATTCTAATTTATTCGATTCTTTTCTATTCTATTCTATTCTATTTGATTCGATTCTTTTCTATTCTGTACTATTCTATTCTATTCTATTCTATTCTATTCTATTCTGTTCTATACTGTTCTATTCTATTCTTTTCAAATAGATTTGGTTCTTTTCTATTCTATTCTATTCTACTCGATTCGATAGGATTTGATTTGATTCGATTCTTTTCTAATGTACTCAATTCGATTCGATTATTTTCTATTGTATTCTATTCCATTCGATTTGATTCTTTTCGATTCTATTCTATTCTATTCCGTTTGATTCTTTTCTATTCTCTGCTTTTCTATTCGATTCGATTCTAATTTATTCGATTCTTTTCTATTGTATTCTATTCTATTCGATTCGATTATTTTCTATTCTGTACTACTCTATTCTATTCTTTTCGAATAGATTTGGTTCTTTTCTATTCTATTCTACTTGATTCGATACTATTTGATTTGATTCGATTCTTTTCTATTCTATTGTATTCGATTATTTTCTATTCTATTCTATTCTGTTCGATTCGATTATTTTATATTCTATTTTTTCGATTCAATTCGATTTGATTGTTTTTGATTCTTTTCTATTCTATTTGATTCGATTCAATTGTTTTCTATTCTTCTACTCCATTCCATTCTATTCTATTCTATTTGATTTGATTCGATTCGATTCTTTTCTATTCTATTCGATTCAATTTGATTCGATTCGATTCCAATCGATTCTGTTCTGTTCTATTCTATTCGATTTGATTCAATTCCATTTGATTATGTTCTATTCCAGTCTAATCTAATCTAATCTATTCTATTCTATTCTTTTCCAATGTATCTATGCTATTCGATTCAATTCAATTCTTTTCTATTCTATTCTATTCTTTTTTATTCTATCTATTCTATTCGATCTTTTGTATTCTATTCTATTGGATTTGATTCTCTTCAATTCGATTCTTTTCTATTCTATTAAATTTTATTTGATTGTTTTCTATATATTCTATTCTACACCATTTTATTCTATTCGATTCTTGCGATTCTATTCCATTGAATTAGATTCTATTCAATTAGATTCTTTTCTATTCTATTCTGTTCGAGTCAATTTGATTCAATTTGATTCCTTTCTATTCTATTCGATTCGATTCAATTTTTTTCTAATCTATTATATTCTATTCACTTCGATTCTTTTCAATTCTTTTCTATTCTCTTCTATTCGTTTTTTTCTATTCTTTCTATTCTATTCTATTAGATTCGATTCCATTCTGTTCTATTCTATTCTACTCTTTGTTTCAATTCGATTGGATTCGATTCTTTTCTATTCTATTCTATTTGATTCTATTCTTTTATTCTTTTCTACTCTATTCTATTCTATTCGAATCGATTCGATTCTTTTCTATTCTATTCATTTCAATTCGATTTGATTCGGTTCTTTTCTATTCCATACTATTCGATTCAATTTGATTCGATTCTTTTCTATTCTATTCTATTCTATTCTATTCTATTCTATTTATTCCCTTCAATTCGATTTGATTCTTTTCTAATCTATTCTATTCGATTCAATTTATTCTATTCTATTCTATTTGATTCTTTTCTATTCTACTATTTTCTATTCTATTCTATTCGATACTTTTCTTTACTATTCTATTCTATTCAATTCTAATCTATTCGATTCTTTTCTATTCTATTCTATTCTTTTCTGTTCTGTTCTATTCTATTATATTATATTCTTTTCGAATAGATTTGATTCTTTTCTATTCTATTCTATTCTATTCTATTCTATTCTATTCTATTTTTAGCTATTCGATTCTTTTCTATTGTATTCTATTCGATTCGATTCTTTTCTATTCTATTCTGTTCTATTCTCTTCAATTTGATTTGATTCGATTCAATTCTTTTCTATTCAATTCTATTTGATTCTATTCAATTCTGTTCTATTCTATTCTAATATTTCGAATAGATTTGATTCTATTCTATTCTATTCATTTCGTGTCTATTCTATTCAACTCTATTCGATTCAATTCTTTTCTATTCTATTCGATTCGATTCTTTTCTACTCTATTCTATTCTATTCGAATCTATTCGATTCTTTTCTATTCTATTCTATTTGATTCGATTAGATACAATTCGATTTGAATCTTTTCTATTCCATTGAATTCGATTCGATTCGATTTGACTCTCTTCGATTCTTTTCTATTTGATTCGATTCGATTCTTTTCTATTCTATTCTATTCTATTCTATTCTATTCTATTCTATTCTATTATGTTTCGATTCAGTTCTTTTCCATTCTATTCTACTGGATCCTATTTAATTCGATTCGATTAGTTTCTATTCTATTTTATTCTGTTCAATTCGATTCGATTCAATGCTTTTCTATTCAATTCTATTTTAATCGATTCGTTTAGAATCCATTCTATTCTGTTCTATTCTATTCTAATCTATTCTTTTCTATTGTATTCTATTCGATTCGATTCGATTATTTTCATATCTATTCAATTCGATTCTTTTCTATTCTATTCTATTCTATTCGACTCGTTTCTTTTCTACTCTATTCTATTCGATTCAATTCTTTTCTATTCTATTCTATTCTATTCTATTCTATTCTATTCTATTCTGTTCTATTCTATTCTGTTCGATTCGATTCTTTTCTATTCTATTCTACTCGATTCGGTTTGATTCTCTTCTATTCTATCATATTCGATTCGATTCGATTCTTTTTAAATCTTTTCTATTCAATTCTATCCTACTCGTTTCGATTCTATTCAATTCGGTTCTTTTCTCTTCTATTCTATTGTATATTATTCTATTCAATTTGATTCAATTCGTTTCTATTCTTTTCTATTCTATTCTATTCATTTATATTCGATTCTATTCAATTATTTGATTCTTTTCAATTCTACTTTATTCTACTTGATTCTTATCTATTATATTATATTCGTTTCGATTCGATTCGACTCGATTCTTTTCTATTCTATTTTAATCTATTGGATTCGATTCATTTCTATTCGATTCTTTTCTATTGCATTCTATTCTATTCTTTTGGATTCTATTCGATTCGATTCTTTTCTATTCTATTTTATTCTATTCTATTCTTTTCTCTTCTATTCAATTCGATTCGATTCAATTCGATTCAATTCTTTTCTATTCCAATCTATTCTATTCTATTTGATTCAATTCGGTTCTTTTCTATTCAATTCTATTCTATTATATTCGATTCTTCTCTATTCTATTTGAATCGATTCGAATTGATTCGATTCTTTTCTATTCTATTCTACTCGATTCGTTTCTATTCCATTCTGTTCTATTCTATTCTATAATTAGTATTCTATTCGATTCTATTCTATTCGACTCTCTTCGATTCTATTCTATTGTTTTCTATTCTATTCTATTCGATTCGATTCTCTTCAATTCTTTTCTATTCGATTCGTTTCGATTTGTTTCGATTCACTTCGATTCTTTCGATTCTTTTCTATTCGTTTCTGTTCTATTCTATTCGATTTGATTCTTCTCTTTCTATTCTATTCTATTCGATTCTTTCTATTCTACTCTATTCTGTTCGATTTTATTCTATTCTTTTCTATCTATTCTATTCGATTCAATTCTTTTCTATTCTATTCTATTCTTTTTGATTCTTTTCTTCTATTCTATTTGATTCGATTTGATTCGATTCTGTTCTATTCTATTCTATTATTTTGTTCTATTCTATTCGATTTGATTTGATTCAATTCGATTCTTTTCTATTTTATTCTATTTGTTTCTATTCGATTCGAATCTTTTCTATTCGATTCGATTCAATTCATTTCGATTCTATTCTTTTCTATTCTATTTGATTCTATTTGATTCGATTCTTTTCTATTCTCTTCTATTCGATTCTATTCGTTTTTCTATTCTCTTCTATTCTAATCTATTCTATTCTGTTCTGTTCTTTTCGATTCGAGTCATTTCGATTCTCTTCTCTTCTCTTCTCTTCTCTTCTATTCTTTTCTATTCTATTCTATTCTTTTGTATTCTTTCTATTCTATTCTATTCCTTTCGATTCGATTCGATTCTTTTCTATTCTTTTCGATTCGATTCAATTCGATTAGATTCTGTTGTATTCTACTTGATTAAATTCGATTCTGTTTGATTCTTTTCTATTCTATTCTATTCTATTTGATTCGATTCTTTTCGATTCTATTTGATTCGATTCGATTATATACTGAGCACAAGAGGACGTGGGATCTTATTTACGCTCAAATGCTAAAATATAAAACTAACTCTGAGCACAGATCCTGAGTATTTTAAGGTTCTTTCCTATGGCAATAGAAAATTTCCAAATCTATATCCCTTTTTATCACAAGCAGTGGGTATTTGGGTCCAAGCCACTAGAAATAATAAATATTTGTATCAGAACAGCCATCTGCCCTCATGCTCGCTGCTTTTCAAAGCAAAGCCCTCAATGAACTCCATTATTATTTTCTGAGTGTAACGGTTAACATGCAGAATCCTAACCTGCCCGTTCCCTTAACTTAAAAAAAAATTAAAATGTTGGCTGGCCATATTAACAAGCTCTCCAGGTTATTCTTTTGCACACTGACATTTGAGAACCACTGGCTAGGCACCAGGGAGAATTGATTTACCTTAAAATTGCAAAGTTTGAGATCCTATGTCCTTTCCTATTATCAGATCATAATAATTAAAGAAATGATACAGTGAAGAGAGAGGGAAGGAGGCAGAGATAGGGATGGGGACAGAAACAATGTGCCAATCAAAAATGAGATTTACATAAAGTTTGCCTTTAAAAAGGTTCTGAACAGACAAAAGACTCCATACTGATGGAAATATGTTGAAGGGACACAGGTGTCAACTGAAAGAGATCCCGTGGCCAGAATGGAGACAATATAAACAACAAAATAAGTAGTGCTGGGTTATAACCCAAAGCGTAAAATAAATATCCATGAATCTATACTAATATTAAAAATTGTGAAAGAAAGAAAGAGGGGCACCTGGGTGGCTCAGAGGTTAAGCTTCTGCCTTAGGCTCTGATCATGATCCAGGTCCCAAGGCAGGCTCCCTGTTCAGCAGGGACCCTGCTTCTCCCTCTCCCTCTGCCCCTCTCGCTCATGCTTTTTCTCCCCTCTCTCTCTCAAATAAATAAATGACACCTTTGAACAAGAAACAACCAAACAAACCCAGAAGGAAGAGAAATCTCCCGTGTTGAAGAATTTCAAACCATTTGTGCAGACATTCCCCCCTCAAGTTGATGAGCATAGCTTCCCACTCTTATGTGTGGAATACACATAGTAACTTCCTTCTACAAAATATATTATGAAAAAGTTAAAATAATAAAATAATAATAATAATAATAATAATAATAATAATAATAAAGAATCACTTTACTATGGAGAAAGCTGACAAACACTACCTCAGCAAGATGATCAGATCGATACCAAGACTGATAAATCATGTTGATAGTATCTATCCTTTATATGATATGATAAACACAGGTTCCATGGGCACGGTGGGCACTCCCTCCATCCCCGGCCTCCCAGGGGAAGGAAGGAGGTTTCGGCAGGACACAATCCCATGTTGGCCCCAGGGCTCCCTGCCCAGGATGGCACCTGGGGACAGGTCGGGGTCTGTGTCCCTGATGCCGGCTCCTCCTCCCTGGTTTTCCTGCAGGAAATGAAGGAGGAGGCCCTGGTCTCCAGGGACATCGTGCAGGTAAACCTGGACGTCAACAGGATGTTCGGCAGCCACACCATGATTTGGGACTGCTAAGGGGTCGGTTGAGGCTGCTGGGCCAGGGGGCTTTGGGGCCCCGGATGAGGCCTGGGGGTTTCTGGGTAGGGAACACAGGGCTTCTGAGGCCGGGGGGAGCAACAGCAGCCAACAACACACCGCTGCATGGTAGGGTGCTGAGGATGACCCCCGTGCCCCCACCCCCAGGGCCTCAGAGATGAGGAGGCCACTAGGATGGGGCCTCCAGGGGTTGCCATGGGAGCTGAAACCCAAAGGGGTGAGGGACGGCCCCCTGAGAAGCAGGGGGCTGGGGTGGGGGCCGTGGGGGGCAGTAAGGGGACCTGGGGCCAGGTGGCATGGCCGTGGCTGGAGCAGGACACACATCGATCCAATGAGTGTTGGACGGGTCAGGGTGACACCCACCCTCGGTGCTTTATATATTTCTAAATTCTATACATTTTATTTGAGACAATTTGCAATTTGTAAACATACATAGTATGATGACTCCCAGATAATGCCCCCAGTCTAGCCAGGGCCCTGCACTGACCACACGGGGCCCGAGGGGCAGGTGTCACAGCAAACCCCAGAAGGGGGTCGCCTTTATCTGTAGACGTCTCTGTGTGCATCTTAGAGAAAGGGGATGTCCTGTGTCCGCAGGCCCCCCACACCATCCCCCTACATCATCATCTCCCATGCCATCCCCCATACACAATCCTCCTCACACCCACACACCCACACACAATCCACACCCACACTATTCCCCAACACCATCCCCCCTACACCATCCCCCACACTCCACCACCATCATACCCCTTGCCCCTAACCATCCACCCCCACACCTTCGGCCCCCAGCAAGGACCCGGTGCAGGTGCCACCTGTGGGACATGCTCAGCCTCCCCACGGTTCTCTGGACAGCCTGCTCCCATCAGAAGCCCTGGTGTCCCATAGAGTGCCCAGGGGTTGCAGGGAAGAGGTAAGGCAGAGAGCCCCCAACAGCGTGGGTGCAAGTGGGTGGAGCAGAGGATGCACTGTGCCCTGCCTCCTCCCACTGTCCCTCCTGGAGGGCGGCACACCCTGCACAGGACACCAGCACCTAACCCAGAGGGACCTGGGCTGGCCTGGCCCTGGGCTCTCTGTGGGCTGGGGTGATTTGAGCCTCCCCCAAGCCCAACACAAAGACTAATGGGATCCAGCCCCCCATGGCCCTGGCCAGGCCTGGATTCTGGCCCCGGGCTGAGCGAGCCCTCTCACAGCTGGGTGTGGCCTCCTGGGCCCTGGGCATGTCCCACAGATCCAAGTCGTTGATCTAGGGCAGCCCTGGGGATCCCGGGACACCCCAGGCTGGGGAGAGCAGGGGTAGGCCGGTGGGCACCACCCGCACCCACAACAGGAGGCAGAGTCCTCCAGGTGCTGGGGTCCCAGGGGGCACGAGGCCGGGTTCCAGCTGCCCTGCAGGGACCCAGTGCAGGAGCCCATGAGCTGCAGCTCCAGGTCAGCTCTGCTGTCCTCAGAACCATCTCTCAGGCTGAAACCTCAGGACACACGCCCCCACCTGGAGTCCACACTTGCTGCTAGGTGGGGAACTCCAGCACCCGCCCCCCCAGCCCGTGTGATTCTTGCCCTCCCCTAAAGGACAGAAAGGTCTCCCTCCCCAGGGGAAGGCACGCACCCTCGGCTCTGAGCCTGTTTGCTGTAGAAAGTCAATAAAGTGTTGTGGCGTGAAAATGTACAGCCAGCCCATTTCTGTGTCTCCCAGAACTCTGTGCATGGGCTGTGGAGAGACCCCCAGAGAGGAGGAGGGGGCATCACCCAGACCCCAAGTAGCCCCTACAGGGACGCCACCAGGCATATGCAGCTGACGTCCCCACGTGCCTTCCAGGGGTGGCCAGACGCCAGGGTCAGGACCCCACAGACTTTACTGTGACTCAGCCTGTGCCCCTCGGGCCAGGAGGGGCTGGGACAGTGACAGCCAGGGAGCCTCAGGTCACCAGAGTCTGTGAAAAGCGACCTGGGACGTCTTTGCTCCCTCTATCCAGGGGGCTGGGGCTGGCCGGTTTCTGGGGCACTTCCTCCCCTCCCAGCATCCCTGTGCCTGTGTGCCTGGGGCACAGAGGGCCTGCAGGGTGGTCAGCGTGATCCTGGAAGGGATGTCAGGACAGAAGGCCCTTGTGTTGTGCCCAAGATTGCGAATCCAAGAAACCACCAAGGAACCGACACCGATGCAAACACCCCAGGGTTTATTTACAAGCTTGAGCTTGGGTCCAAGTGCACCCGACACAGCGGAGCAGGGACTTGGACCCCGAGACTAAGAGGCGTAGCAGCTTTATAGGGGCCAGTGGTCTATGAGATACGCAGAAAGTTGCACAGTCATGTCGGTCCACATGCAGGTGGCCGATTGAATTACTCCTTACCCTATAGTATCCACTTGAGCTGGCCTATTACTGTGGTCAGAATCGGCGCGCAGTTTTGGCGGGCACAAAGTAGGGTTACATTGTTATGAGCCGATTTCCGATTAGGGTGTGCCCAGCAGCTTGACTAGGGTGGGGCAGCGTCTTAAGCAATAAACAGGTCATGTGGGGGTCATAGGGGAGGTGCGGGTGTAGCACAAAATGGAATCAGTCCTGCTCTGCTTGTCCAGGGGTAGGGGATTTTTGTTAAATTTCCTGGGTCCCACACTTGCAGCTCACACACCTGGGCCACCCTCACCAGGTGAACTCAGCGTGCACACCTTGTGGTGCTGGATCTCTCACACCAGCGTATGGAGGGCACCCTCCTCGCCCTAGTGAGTAGGGGCTGGATGAGCATGGGGCTCGGCCTGAAGGCCAGGCAGCACAGGGGACCGAGGAACCCCAGCCCCATCCCCACCCCTACTCCCACACATAGGCAGCCCCAGGGCTCCCGGCCATGGGCAGCTGGCTCCTCAGGAGCTCCCCCCAGGGTGGCCCCGAGGTCTGGCTCCCTGCTGGAGAGGTATCAGGGAGAAGAGAAGCAGCCAGTGCTCGGCGGGTCCCACTGCCGGACATGGGAATGTGGCCGAGCCAGACCTTCCAGCTCAGCTGACCCTCCAGCAGAAAGGCGCTGCACGAGCGAGCCTTGGGTTGGCCAGGAGAGCCCAGCTTGCCGCCCAGCGTCAGCACCAAAAATGATGTTGTGCCAGCCATTTCGGTGTTTTGGGTGATGCACCCAGAGGATCTGATAGCTGCATGTGATAGACACACACACACCCCAAAACCAACAAAAGTCGGAATCCCCCCAATGTTGTCAAACAGCAGCCGGATGGTTACATACACGACGCTGTGGTCCCCAATAGGATACATGGAAGACGCTATAAACCATGACTGCAGAGGTGCTGGAGGCACAGAGATGTGCCTGCTGGGTTCCAACAAGGAGCGCAGAGGGGCAGGAAGCATCCTACGGGGCTGGGGCCGCTCCTCGGAAAGGACAACAGGTCCCTGTGAAGGCTACGGATGGTGAAATCTGTCCTCCTCTCTTTCAGCTTCTGGTTTTCCTCCTATTTTGTTCTTCCTAATTCTAGTTTAGCCTCCACCCTGCATCCAAGCCAATGACCAAAGAGGCTTCGTTATGACATCAGGTCCTAAAAGGAGGCCGAGCTTTGGCTACCAGGTTCGGGAATGATCATTGCCTAGGTTTATGCTGATCCACCAAACTCGTGCCTTCACGGGTCTTGTCTCCCTGCAGAACGAGGGGAACCACAGGTCTTACAATGAAAGACTCCCACTTCCACTCAGGCGGGACTGTCCCTTCTGGAGGACATCGTCTGGGCCAAGTAGTGCAAGCGAGGCAATCAAGAATAGGTCGCAGGTGAGACATAAGCAAGCACTTACCTTTGACATCATGCTTTATTTGTTCAGCCATTTATTATTTGTTAAATATTTTAGTTTTATGTCCTCTCTATACCGAACATGGAGTTCAAACTCACAACCCTGAGATCAAGATCCCCCAACCAGGCCAGCCAGGCACCCCAGTGCCATGTTTCATAACTCTTTGCTTCCTTGCCTATCTCTGCATTGAACTGGAAGATTGAGTCCTTGACGGGGAGCTTTAGTTATCTCCGAATCCTAGAACGTTCTCACTGTATCCCAATCCTAGATTGACACTTACCATTGAATAGCACTTTAAATAAAGTCAGTAAAATAACTACTACAGTAAAGGAAATTATCAACTTTCACATGTGTGGTCCCTGCTCCCTCGGCTCCCGGGGAAGCTATGGTTTCTTTAACATTGATCAAGATCCAAATGACTCCACCACCACACCTCAAAGCGTGGGCTCAGTTTCTGCCCTGACACATGCAACACCCCTGCTGCAATTAACATGTATCAATCAATCAAAGGGAGCCTGACCAACTCGGTGTGGTTCGTAAGAACATGGGACTTTTGTTCTTGGGGTAGCAAGTTCAAGCCCCTTGTTGGCTGTAGAGATTACAGAAAAATAAAATCTTAAAAAAATCAATCAGTTGATCTTGGGGAGACACAACCCCGGATCCCACAAGGGCAGGGAGCCAGCTGACGGGTCTACGCACAATATTATAAGCAGCAGAGCACAAAATCTGAAATTTCAGAAGTCTGCTAGAGTGGGGGACACACCAGCCTTAAGGTGTTCAGGTGGAGAAGTGGGGGGCAGTCCCTGGAGCGACACGGTGGGCTCAGGATCCCAGCGGTCCCAAGGACGGTGGCGCCAACTGTTCCCAGGCACAGGAGCAGAAACCCGGCTGAGAGCAGCGGGACTCGGGCCAGCTGTCTGCCCTGTGTGGCCATAAGCTGCAAACCCCTGTGCAGTCACAGGGCCGCGTTCCTGGGACAGGCCAGCAAAGACCAGGAGTGGGAGGACACCCTCCTGGGCAGGAAGAGCACAGGTCTCCACCAGGGCAGCCCCTCAAATTTGGAGTTTTAAACTTCAGTCACTTGTCTGTGTGGAGGCTGAGAAAATTAAGGCCGTTCCACTTTATTCAGTGTTAGCACAAGTACTTCCATCCCAGGCCCCTGTGGATAAGAGCTAAAATTTACATTACTTCAGTTACAGGAAAAAAAAAACAAACAAACAGCTTACAGCTTAAGGTCCCAGAAAGCCCCATATTAGAATGAGAACAGAGCTCAATGCCCTTGAAGGCCCCATATCAAAATGTAAACAGAACTTGAGGAATTTCTCCAGCCCTTCTGGAGGTCCCCGAGACCAGCCCTTAAAACAAAGCTAAAACCCACCTTGGGGTCCAAGTCCCTGCTCCGCTGTGTTGGGTATACTTGGACCCAAGCTCGAATTTGTAAATCAACCCTCCTGTGTTTGCATTGGTGTCGGCTCCTCGGTGGTTTCTCGGATTTGCAATCTTGGGCACAACAGTCTGAGATAAAAAAATAAAACCAAATGAAGCTCAGACGCAGACAGTGAACACAGGGTTCTGAGAGAAGCGGCGGAGACCCGGGGGCTTGGGGGGCTCTTCTGTGGAGGCCCCTGCAGACTGGGGAGCGGGATGCTCAGCCCCAGAGCCAGAGGACCAAGCATACCCACCCGGATCCCGCCGAGTCTCAGGGAGCAGCACAGCGCCGCCCACTGGAGGCCAGAGGCGCTGATGCCCACCCTGCCTCTGACGCTGCAGGTGCATCTCCCAGGCAGATGTGCACCTGACAATCAGCGCCAAAAGCCCGTCCCCAGACCCCGCACAGACCACTCGCTGCCACCAAGTGGTCGGACCACAGAAGCTGCAGAGCTTCAGCTCTGCCAGGAAAGTAGAGTCTAGCTTCCTTTGTACTTTGTGCTATATTTTCATTTGTTTTCTTTGATTCTTTTTTATTTATTGCTTTCTTTGAATTTTTATGTATGTACCTTATATATTTCCTATTTTTGTTTACTTTCATGATACTTTAATTGTGTTTCTTATTTTGGGATTTAGAATCTTTTAACAAGCAGGCCAAAATAAACACAGTATCTGGTGTTTCTTTGGGAGGGCAGTTGTTATTGTTTTTCTTGGTTTTTCTTTTTCTTCTGTCTTTTCTGGAAAAAAAATAATGAGATTGAGAAATTCACCTCCATCAAATAACATGAGGCAGGGTGGGGGCAAGATGGCGGAAGAGGAGGGTCCCCGAGTCACCTGTCCCCAACAAATTACCTAGATAACCTTCAACTCATCCTGAAAATCTACGAATTCGGCCTGAGATTTAAAGAGAGACCAGCTGGAATGCTACAGTGGGAAGAGTTCGCACCTCTATCAAGGTAGGAAGACGGGGAAAAAGAAATAAAGACACAAAAGGCCTCCAAGGGGGAGGGGCCCCGCGAGGAGCCGGGCTGAGGCCGGGGCGAGTGTCCCCAGGACAGGAGAGCCCCGTCCCGGAGGAGCAGGAGCTGCACCAACCTTCCCGGGGGGGAAAGGGGCCGCAGGGAGTTAGAGCAGGACCCAGGAGGGCGGGGATGCCCTCCGGCTCCCGGGGACACTAACAGGCACCTGGGCCCCGGGAGAGTGCGCCGAGCTCCCTAAGGGCTGCAGCGCGCAGGGCGGGACCCGGAGCAGCTCAGAGGGGCTTGGGCGGCGGCTCCGCGGAGGGGGCAGCAGGGCGGGAGCGCGAATCCAACAGCACAGGCCCCGCAGCACAGGGCGCCGGGACACAGCCCAGGATCCGGCCTCCCCCGGGACAGGCAGAGGCCAGGAGGGCCCAGGACAGCGAGGATGCTCCTGCCCCGAGCTGAGCAGATCAGCGGCCCCGCCCAGGAGCCTCCAGGCCCTGCAGACGGAGAGCCCGGAGCTACTGCAGGGCGGACTCCAGGGCTGCAGAGCTGGCCCCGCCACTGCAGTTGTTCCTCCTGGGGCCTCATGGGGTAAAAAACCCGCACTGAGCCCTGCACCAGGCAGGGGCAGAGCAGCTCCCCCAAGTGCTAACACCTGAGAATCAGCACAGCAGGCCCCTCCCAAGAAGACCAGCTGGACGGACCAGTTCCAGGGGAAGTCAAGGGACTTAAAGTATTAAAGTATACAGAATCAGAAGATACTCCCACGTATTTTTTGTTTTTTTTTGTTTTGTTTTGTTTTGTGTTTTTTTTTCTTTCTTTCTTTTTGATTTCTGATTGCTTCCCCCACCCCCCTTTTTTTTTCCACCTTTTTCTTTCTCTTTTTCTTTTTTCCTTTTTTTTCTTCTTTCTCTTTTTCCTTTTTCTCTTTTCTTTCCTTCTCTCTCTCTCTTTTTCTCCTTTTCCCAATACAACTTGTTTCTGGCCACTCTGCACTGAGCAAAAGGACTAGAAGGAAAACCTCACCTCAAAAGAAAGAATCAGAAACAGTCCTCTCTCCCACAGAGTTACAAAATCTGGATTACAATTCAATGTCAGAAAGCCAATTCAGAAGCACTATTATACAGCTACTCATGGCTCTAGAAAAAAACCATAAAGGACTCCAGAGACTTCATGACTGCAGAATTTAGATCCAATCAGGCAGAAATTAAAAATCAATTAAATGAGATGCAATCCAAGCTAGAAGTCCTAACGACAAGGCTTAACGAGGTGGAAGAACGAGTGAGTGACATAGAAGACAAGTTGATGGCAGAGGGAAACTGAGGAAAAAAGAGACAATTAGGAGACCATGAGGATAGATTAAGGGAAATAAATGACAGCCTGAGGAAGAAAAACCTACGTTTAATTGGGGTTCCCGAGGGTGCCGAAAGGGACAGAGGGCCAGAATATGTATTTGAACAAATCCTAGCTGAAAACTTTCCTAATCTGGGAAGGGAAACAGGCATTCAGATCCAGGAAATAGAGAGATCCCCCCCTAAAATCAACAAAAACCGTTCAACACCTCGACATTTAATAGTGAAGCTTGCAAATTCCAAAGATAAGGATAAGATCCTTAAAGCAGCAAGAGAAAAAAAGTCCCTGACTTTTATGGGGAGGAATATTAGGGTAACAGCAGACATCTCCACAGAGACCTGGCAGGCCAGAAAGGGCTGGCAGGATATATTCAGGGTCCTAAATGAGAAGAACATGCAACCAAGAATACTTTATCCAGCAAGGCTCTCATTCAAAATGGAAGGAGAGATAAAGAGCTTCCAAGACAGGCAGGAACTGAAAGAATATGTGACGTCCAAACCAGCTCTGCAAGAAATTTTAAGGGGGACTCTTAAAATTCCCCCTTAAGAAGAAGTTCACTGGAACAATCCACAAAAACAAGTACTGAATAGATGTCATGACGACAAACTCATATCTGTCAATAGTAACTCTGAACGTGAACGGGCTTAATGACCCCATCAAAAGGCGCAGGGTTTCAGACTGGATAAAAAAGCAGGACCCATCTATTTGCTGTCTACAAGAGACTCATTTTAGACAGAAGGACACCTACAACCTGAAAATAAAAGGTTGGAGAACCATTTACCATTCAAATGGTCCTCAAAAGAAAGCAGGGGTAGCCATCCTTATATCAGATAAACTGAAATTTACCCCGAAGACTATAGTGAGAGATGAAGAGGGACACTATCTCATACTCAAAGGATCTATCCAACAAGAGGACTTAGCAATCCTCAATATATATGCCCTGAATGTGGGAGCTGCCAAATATTTAAACCAATTAATAACCAAACTGAAGAAATACTTTGATAATAATACACTTATACTTGGTGACTTCAATCTAGCTCTTTCTACCCTCGATAGGTCTTCTAAGCACAACATCTCCAAAGAAACGAGAGCTTTAAATGATACACTGGACCAGATGGATTTCACAGATATCTACAGAACTTTACATCCAAACTCAACTGAACACACATTCTTCTCAAGTGCACATGGAACTTTCTCCCGAATACACCACATACTGGGTCACAAATCGGGTCTGAACCGATACCAAAAGAACGGGATAGTCCCCTGCATATTCTCAGACCATAATGCCTTGAAAGTAGAACTTAATCACAACAAGAAGTTTGGAAGGACCACAAACACGTGGAGGTTGAGGACCATCCTGCTAAAAGATGAAAAGGTCAACCAGGAAATTAAGGAAGAATTAAAAAGATTCATGGAAACTAATGAGAATGAAGATACAACCATTCAAAATCTTTGGGATGCAGCAAAAGCAGTCCTGAGGGGGAGACACATCGCAATACAAGCATCCATTCAAAAACTGGAAAGAACTCAAATACAGAAGCTCACCTTACACATAAAGGAACTAGAGAAAAAGCAGCAAATGGACCCCACCCCCAGCAGAAGAGAGTTAATTAAAATTCGAGCAGAACTAAATGAAATCGAGACCAAAAGAACTGTGGAGACCAACAGAACCAGGAGTTGGTTCTTTGAAAGAATAAGATAGATAAGCCATTAGCCAACTTTATTAAAAAGAAGAGAGAGAAGACTCAAATTAATAAAATCATGAATGAGAAAGGAGAGATCACTACCAACACCAAGGAAATACAAACGATTTAAAAAACATATTATGAACAGCTCTACGCCAATAAATTAGGCAATCTAGAAAACTGGAGCAGGAAGAAATAAAAAACCTGAACAGGCCAATAACCAGGGAGGAAATTGAAGCAGTCATCAAAAACCTCCCAAGACACAAGAGTCCAGGGCCAGATGGCTTCCCAGGGGAATTGTATCAAATGTTTAAAGAAGAAATCATACCTATTCTACTAAAGCTGTTTGGAAAGATAGAAAGAGATGGAGTACTTCCAAATTCGTTCTATGAGGCCAGCATCACCTTAATTCCGAAACCAGACAAAGACCCCACCAAAAAGGAGAATTACAGACCAATATCCCTGATGAACATGGATGCAAAAATTCTCAACAAGATACTAGCCAATAGGATCCAACAACACATTAAGAAAATTATTCACCATGACTAATTAGGATTTATCCCCGGGACACAAGGCTGGTTCAACACTCGTAAAACAATCAGTGTGATTCATCATATCAGCAAGAGAAAAACCAAGAACCATATGATCCTCTCATTAGATGCAGAGAAAGCATTTGACAAAATACAGCATCCATTCCTGATCAAAACCCTTCAGAGTGTTGGGATAGAGGAAACTTCCCTCGACATCTTAAAAAGCCATCTACGAAAAGCCCACAGCAAATATCATTCTCAATGGGGAAGCACTGGGAGCCTTTCCCCTAAGATCAGGAACAAGACAGGGATGTCCACTCTCACCACTGCTACTCAACATAGTACTGGAAGTCCTCGCCTCAGCAATCAGACAACAAAAAGACGTTAAAGGCATTCAAATTGGCAAAGAAGAAGTCAAACTCTCCCTCTTCGCCGATGACATGATACTCTACATAGAAAACCCAAAAGCCTCCACCCTAAGATTGCTAGAACTCATACAGCAATTTGGTAGCGTGGCAGGATACAAAATCAATGCCCAGAAATCAATGGCATTTCTATACACTGAGACTGAAGAAAGAGAAATTAAGGAGTCAATCCCATTTGCAATTGCACCCAAAAGCATAAGATACCTAGGAATAAACCTAACCAAAGAGGTAAAGGATCTATACCCTAAAAACTGCAGAACACTTCTGAAAGAAATTGAGGAAGACAGAAAGAGATGGGAAAATATTCCATGCTCATGGATTGGCAGAATTAATATTGTGAAAATGTCAATGTTACCCAGGGCAATTTACACATTTAATGCAATCCCTATCAAAATACCATGGACTTTCTTCAGAGAGTTAGAACAAATTATTTTAAGATTTGTGTGGAATCAGAAAAGACCCCGAATAGCCAGGGGAATTTCAAAAAAGAAAACCATAGCTGGGGGCATCACAATGCCAGATTTCAGGTTGTACTACAAAGCTGTGGTCATCAAGACAGTGTGGTACTGGCACAAAAACAGACACATAGATCAATGGAACAGAATAGAGAATCCAGAAGTGGACCCTGAACTGTATAGTCAACTAATATTCGATAAAGGAGAAAATACTATCCATTGGAAGAAAGACAGTCTCTTCAATAAATGGTGTTGGCAAAATTGGACATCCACATGCAGAAGAATGAAACTGGACCACTCTCTTTCACCATACACAAGGATAAACTCAAAATGGAGGAGAGATCTAAATGTGAGACAAGATTCCATCAAAATCCTAGAGAACACAGGCAACACCCTTTTTGAACTCGGCCACAGTAACTTCTTGCAAGATACATCCACAAAGGCAAAAGAAACAAAAGCAAAAATGAACTATTGGGACTTCATCAAGGTAAGAAGCTTTTGCACAGCAAAGGATACAGTCAACAAAACTAAAAGACAACCTACAGAATGGGAGAAGATATTTGCAAATGACATATCAGATAAAGGGCTAGTTTCCAAAATCTATAAAGAACTTCTTAAACTCAACACCAAAGAAACAAACAATCCAATCATGAAATGGGCAAAAGACATGTAGAGAAATCTCACAGAGGAAGACATGGACATGGCCAACATGCACATGAGAAAATGCTCTGCATCACTTGCCATCAGGGAAATACAAATCAAAACCACAATGAGATCCCACCTCACACCAGTGAGAATGGGGAACATTAACAAGGCAGGAAACCACAAATGTTGGAGAGGATGCAGAGAAAAGGGAACCCTCTAACACTGTTGGTGGGAATGTGAACTGGTGCAGCCACTCTGGAAAACTGTGTGGAGGTTCCTCAAAGAGTTAAAAATAGACCTGCCCTACGACCCAGCAATTGCACTGTTGGGGATTTACTCCAACGATTCAGATGCAATGAAACGCCGGGACACTTGCACCCCGATGTTTCTAGCAGCGATGTCCACAATAGCCAAACTGTGGAAGGAGCCTCGGTGTCCATCGAAAGATGAATGGAAAAAAAAAAAAAAAAGATGAATGGATAAAGAAGATGTGGTTTATGTATACAATGGAATATTACTCAGCCATTAGAAACGACAAATATCTACCATTTGCTTCAACGTGGATGGAACTGGAGGGTATTATGCTGAGTGCAGTAAGTCAGTCGGAGAAGGACAAACAGTGTATGTTCTCATTCATTTGGGGAATATAAATAATGGTGAAAGGGAATATAAGCGAAGGGAGAAGAAATGTGTGGGAAATATCAGGAAGGGAGACAGAACATAGACTCCTAACTCTGGGAAATGAACTAGGGGTGGTGGAAGGGGAGTAGGGCGGGGGGTGGGGGGGAATGGGTGACGGGCACCGAGGGGGACACTTGACGGGATGAGCACTGGGTGTTTTTCGGTATGTTGGTAAATTGAACACCAATAAAAATTAATTTATTAAAAAAATAAATAAAAGTGAAGCCAACGTTATGATCACTATGTTCCTTGAATGTCGTGCGCTGGGGGCGACAACCGTCCAGGGATGAGGGTAAGGGAATGAGGAAAAGAAAAGAGACATAAACAGAGTGGGAGCAGGAGGGACATATGGCTGGATTCAGCCACAATGCCAACTTTATTTGTATTATTCACTCTTTTATAAAGCAAGGTTGTATAACAAGCAGGATGTCTTAAGCTTAGTTCTCCAAACATGTCTTTTCACAATAGATAGCAATAGTATGCACCCTTGAATAGATAGCAATAGTATGCGTCCTTGAGCCACAAGCCTTCAACAAGGGTGAGACAGGTGGGCCGCGGTTGGAAGAGTCAACAGAGAGCCATTGCTCGATCCATTAACCCCTTCCTGGCACGCGGCTCCCAACACTTGAATATAAACAGGTTTGAACAACTTGACAAAATTTAACCTTCTTAGTAACTCCCTCTGCTGAGATTGACAAGGCAACTCCTGCTATAATGTGAACATCAGTAAAAGAGCTTACTGCCATGAATACTTAGGTACTTGGCCAACTTCTAAGAGACAAAGCCACAACAAGCAAACAAAAACCCCAGAAAAATAAAAGTCCCATTACTGATCGTTGCTTTATTTCTCTTGTGCTGTTCCAGTCTCTGAGTACATCGGGCATAGGGCTGTGTTAGGACGGCATACAAAAGCATCAGTTTCACCTCCCAACTCTGTTAACTGCTCCAGTGAAGACACACATGGATAATGGTCTTTTAACATATCTGGCAATTTAGAAGTTTTCTCTTGAATACGTTGAGAACGTCTAACTGGTGTTAGAAACTTTAGCTCTTTAAATGTAGAATCTGTATTGTCAAACTGTATCTTCTTTTTTATACTAAAACGACACAAAATCATTCCCATAGTTAAAAAACATTAACATTTTCACTTTATTCTCCAATATCATTTATCACACTATAACTTGTAAGTTGCAATCATGTGATTGCCTGTCTTAAAAAAAAAAAAAAAAAAAAAAAAAAAAACAGTTAGGAACTGGTTTCTCTATTTGTCATTACAGTAGACTCTTGGATATCTGTACAATTGGCTAATTGCTCAATTCCAAGACCTACTATTACCAATAGCATACAGACATTAAAGTAAAATGATACCAAAGTTTTCTTTTACAAAATGGCAATACTTAGGGAAAAAGCAAAGCAAATACAGTATTTTAAAAGGTGAAGTGTCCATGGGTGCCTGGATGGCTCACTCAATTAAGCATTTGACTCTTAATTTCAGCTCAGGTCATGATCTCAGGGTAAAGAGATCGAGCCTGTAAGAGGGCTCTGTGCTGGGTGTGGTGCCTGCTTAAGATTCTCTCTCTCTCTCTCTGCCTCTTGTCCCCAACTTGTACACTCTTTCTCTCTCTCAAAAGAAAAAAAGAAGAGGTGATGTGTCCCAGTGATATTGATTTGTTTAAAACCTTTTTATTAACAGTAGTTCTAATTGGAAGCTAAAGTTTAGGTACCGCATTTATTCTTCCTAAACATAAAAACAAATCACAACGTACATTTTGAAAGTTTACCTTTGTAGATATGGTGTAGTAGACACATTATATTTAATTAAGCAACTCCCTCCAGTTTCTGCACTGGGGGTTTTAACATCATTGGTTAGATATTTTGTTTTGTCATCTTGCTCTTTTTCATCATCTTGAAATACCACATTTCTAGGTTTCTTTTCCGTTTCTGGTTTTCCTGACTCTAGATTAACACATATATCTTCACTGCTGACATCCTGGATGTATTCCTTGGTTGCACAAGCCTCAACATTTTCTCCTATAGAAATACGTTAACAGATTAAGCTGTTGATCAAATTTAAAGAGCAAAATCAGAAGACATTAGAGTTATTCATAGTTGGTCAGGTTTTCAAAACAGAAGAACCAAACTGCCATCACCTAACCATTACTTTTCCTAAGCCAATACTGCTGACAAATTATTAAATATTCACTACCACCTATGGGTTGGGATTATAGATACAGATATAAGAATGAAATCATCCCTGTTAAGTTCACATTCCATGGAAGAGACATGCTTGAAAGTAATTAAAATGTGAAAAATTCCATTTAGTTTACATAAGAACAAAGGGCTATGGAACCCATAAAATGTAACAGCTACCTTTGCTTGGGGGACAGGGAGAGGGCTATAGAAAGCTTCACAAATCACATTTAGACTGGCTCTTAAGAAACAAGTACTTGACAAGACCAAGGAAGACAATCTTGGTTATAAAGCTTAAAAGGAAATGGACCTATTAAGACAACATTAACAAGCCAGCATACTTTGAATATACAGTAAATAATAGCAAGGTGGGAACGTGGAGAGGAGATGATGAGTTCAGATAAGTAGAAAGTGCTGGATTGAATAATAATGAACTTTACATGCAAGAATTTTGATTTAAAAAAATCTTCACTGCAGAAATAGAGATACAATCAGATTTGATCTCTATAAAGGATAGTTTAGAATGGCAAAGAATGAAAAGGAATGATCTGTGATGAAAAGACAATAAAAGACAGTAAGGCTGTGGTTGTCTCTATGCAAGGTGGTAGAGAGGTAAGCAGTGAGAAGAAAGAGCCTGATTTGTAAGTTATTTCTAACTTAGGGCTTAACAAATGAATGCATGTGCATTCGGAACAAGGGCATCTCTTCTAACATTTCTTGCTTAGGTCTCTTAAATGGCATAGGATTTTCTTTTTTTTCCTTTTCTTTTTTTGGGAGAAGAGATGATGGTATGGAGAAGCAATGAGGGAAGGACAGTGAGTTCAAAATAAAACATGCTAGGTGAAATACCTGAGACATCTTGAGAAATCCAGCAAGCTGAAAAGACATTTATATCTGACTATTAGAGATTTTCACCAAGAGATGTTTCAGTTATAGGATATACGTGAATCTAGAAAAATTTTACATTTCATATACCTGAGAGCTAAGTGACCTTCTTCCCTCTATCTACTATCCCTAGCAAAGAGAATTCTTTAATGAGCTTCTCTAGAGCACAGAAGAGATGATAGAATTTAATAGGTAAAATTTTAGAGGTCATCTAATCAAACTGCCTCATTTTATTTTTATTTATTTATTTTTTAAAGATTTTATTTATTTATTCATAGAGACAGAGAGAGAGGCAGAGACACAGGCAGAGGGAGAAGCAGGCATCATACAGAGAGCCTGACGTGGGACTCGATCCAGGGTCTCCAGGATCACGCCCCGGGCTGCAGGCGGCGCTAAACCACTGCGCCACTGGGGCTACCCAAACTGCCTCATTTTAACAAAGGGAATTAAGGCCAAAGAGGTAAGGTAACTTTCATAGACACTCAAAGATAAATTTGAGTTTTGAACCAGACATCCTAACTAAAAGTTCTTACACTACATAAAGCCACTGAATCTCAGAGGTATGCCCACAGATGTAAGAGGAGAGAAACATCCTATAAACTTGTTTAAAAAAAGAAAAATATTCAGAGAAATTTAATAAAATCATAATTCACTGGAAAAAAATAAAAAACTTACCATATTTGACTTTTTCTTGACTCTTCATTGTTAAAATATCTGCAATTACATGTCGCATTTCTTCGATAGGCTTAATTTTTTAATAAAAAAATACGTTTTATATTCTCAGACATTAACTCAGTTGTGCAAGTCAAAAATATTAAAAACAGTGATTCTATTTCATACTTTAAAACAAGGCAGTTCTTAGACCACGTTTCTTTTCTTAGAATACTTGTTTTGCCACTTGAATTTTTGAAAATGACTCTTAATTTATAGAAAAAAAAAAACCAGAAGGAATAGAATTATCAGATTAAAATTTTCCCCCACAATTTTTCTTAAGCCTCTGGTAACTATTAACTGCTTGTTTGATATTAGCAAAATTAATGGACAAGTAGCAAACTAACAATATTTAAAGAGCTGATAATATAAGTTTAAAATGAATTTAATATAAAGTTTACTTCTTTTCTCCTACATTCAAGCCTATGGTTATGTTTTTTTCACATGCTATTATGCATCTCTGAACAGCTCAAGGTTGACCAGCATAACATTCACTCATTCAAAAATCAACAGTTGGGATCCCTGGGTGGCGCAGCGGTTTGGCGCCTGCCTTTGGCCCAGGGCGTGATCCTGGAGACCCAGGATCAAATCCCACATCGGGCTCCCGGTGCATGGAGCCTGCTTCTCCCTCTGCCTGTGTCTCTGCCTCTCTCACTCTCTCTCTCTGTGACTATCATAAATAAATAAAAATAAAAATAAAAAAACAAAACAAAACAAAAAATCAACAGTTCACTGTGTCCATTATATGCCAAAACATATAAGCACTTACTATGTTCCTCTGTACTACCATGATTGCTAACGTAACATGTTCAAGATATTATATAAAAGGGAAGTTCTGGCTCATATTCTTAGTTCTAGAACATAGTCCTGGACCACTCACTCCTGCTTTCCACTTTCTTGGCTAATTTTCATCCTTGTTTTCAATATTCTGCTCCAGTGTCACATATTTCTCTTTACACTCTGCTTTCTATGTGAATCCTTGGCTCCAATTATGCATCCTAGCTAACCTCACACCCTTTTCCAGGTGGGATTCTGTCAAATACAATTACCCTTCAGCAAGTGTTTTATACAAATTAGCCATTGAGAGAGTATCTGCTGAATATTTTATTTTTGATTCAAGTGCAAGGTCAAATAGCATTTTTTGGCTTTGCTGAGACCAAAATGAGTAGACCTTTCTTCAAGGCTAAAGAAAATAATTTTTAAAAACTCTCTGCATATAATCTCCAAAAATGCATTTTTGAGAAACTTGGTCAAAAGGAAATACATTTTAGAAACATCTGCCCATAAAAACAAAAACCCCAACCAAACCAAAAAACCTAGAGATACAATTTATTCTGTACCCAGAGCCTTTGGTAGCAACAGTAGGAAGAGGTGAGATCACTATGGGTCTAGTAAGTCAGGGAAACTATTTTATTGTCATTTTCTATGTGTGGACAGGACCAAACATATAGCATAAAAATGTGAGAATATTAAGAAATGCTCTTCAAGTGAAAGACTTCTCTCAAAAAGCCACAGAACCTGCTAATATTTTAAAAGTTAATTTAACTCCACTTGCATTATATCCATTAAATAAATTTTAATATTAAAAATTCAATTTCCCAGATTTCTTAATTATGAAATGTGCGAAATGACATGTTGTGCTAACATTTCTCACAGGTTTCATTAAATGTACATTTCAGCATATATCCATCTTCTAAGGTCTGATTATCACTAGTTCACGGGCAAGTTTTAGAAGGTGGAGAAACAGCTTTTATAATATGTGATCATTGTGGTTTTTAAACATTCATTACTACTACATATGTAATCACAATTTTATCAAGTTACATTGTGATATGCTCCAAAATAACTCAATCCTTTACATTGTGTTAACAAAGATCAGTAAGTCTTAATCTTACCTGAGCCCCTGCCAAAATAGCTTTCTCATAGATTGTGATGATATTTTCAATAGGACTTGCGAGTGGTTCAATACGTGCAAGGCATATCCAATATTTAACAAGTTTTTTAGCATCTGGAATATCTTTAATCAGGTCATTGAGTATGACTAATATTTCCTCTTTTGGGCATCCCTAAAATAGCAAGTAGTGAAGTGAGTGATACCCTTTAGCCTCCAAACTATGAACAATTAAGCTTACTATAATCAAGATCAATAACAAGAGAAAAAGTGGATAGAAAAATCATTCATAAAAAATTCAGTGTTCTCTTCCCTACTGTAAACTTACTCTGAATGGTTAGCAAGAAGCATATTAATCTGAAGTACAAAGCAGGAGAAAAATGAAATTCTAATTGAGAAAAATAATAGTCAAAAATGACTAATACTTTACTTGGTTTGACGATTATCCTTTTATAGATTGTGGGACTCCATTTAATACTTGATGTAGAATTTCTGCACCTACCCAATGTTTGAGGGGGAATAGCTTGCAGGTTTTTAAAAACTGTCTTTGTCAGGTCTTGATATTAAGGTTAAAATCAATCTGTAATGGTTTATGTAAGTAAGAGCTATATACAATTCAATGGTAGGGCTGAAAACTTCCACAGTAATCAATGGCAAACCCCAACTGAACAGAAATAAGGATATAATCAGGGAAACTCCAATTCTAATTTTCACTGGTCCTCAAAAATCACAAAAAGCTTAAGGATGCTCATGAAGACCAGAGTAAGGTTTGAAATCATATTCAGTATATTCAGTCTTACTATGGATCTCAAACACCATGGGTGACCAAAGCAAGATCAAAGAGTAGTCAGGAAATAAAGTCTGGAGTTAGTATACTCTGCAGGGTTTTGTTTTGTTTTGTTTTAAATGATTATTTATGTATTCATGAGACACAGAGAGAGAGAGAGGCGGAGACAGGCAGAGGGAGAGTCAGGCTCCATGCAGGGAGTCTGATATGGGACTCGATCCCAGGTCTCCAGGATCACACCCTGAGCCAAAGGCAGATACTCAACCGCTGAGCCACCCAGGCATCCCACTCTGTAGGATTTTGATCCAAATAGTGAATCTCTACAATAAGTTTAAGACCATGATGATGCTGGTTTAGATTAATGGAATTTTGTTTGCAAGAATTTTGTTAACTTGAATGTAATCTGTGGTAATGAATCACTACTTTATATTGCCTGTCTTCGGTAAAGTATGTAATGAGTGGAAAAAAATATGTAAATATGCTGAAGGAGTGTAAAAAAATAGAGGTGTCAGAGTAAATATCCATTCCAGCCCATTCTATATTAACATCTTAGAGGAATGCAGAATTTCTAAGTTAAAAAAAAAAAAAAAGGTAAAAAAAATCTTATTATTCCTTTGATGTATTTATATGAACTCAATGAAAATGCAGTCCATTTTAGGCTAGGGGAATCTCACAATAAGTCTACAGAACACCACTAACGCATTATATGGTCAAAAGAGTGACAATGTAATTAATTTAGTGAGATAACATTTATAAGATAACTTACAAACTACAATCTACTACACAAATATAAGGACTGTACCTCATTAATCAGATTTAGGCATTCAGAAAATGTCTTGTTCACTTTTTCAGTAAATAATCTTTGCTCATCTTCTTCTACCATGGTAGTCCAGAAGGACCCAGATGATTTTTCATTTCGCCCTTCGGGCTCAGACTGGGTAACTCCTGAGCTAGGAGGTCTTTTTAGCATTTTTCTTTTGCTAGCTTTCCACTCACTCAGACGAGCTCTACAGTGAGAAGCAGGATATAAGCATCACTGATACTGACAGAATTCTGTCAGAGAAGTTAAAAACTAACTCTGGTCTTTGAGTAGCTCCACACTAGTGGCACACAGGTAAGTTCACAAGTTCAAAGAAAAAGAAATCCCAAACATATCAATGTTGGTAATATGATCAGAGACCCTAAGAATGCATTTTTAAATGGAGAGGTTATAAAATATTTCCTAATGGTATTAAGCACTGCAGATTATATTACAACAACTTAATGAAACACAAACACAGTAACTTAGCTCATATTGTCCCACACATAAATTTGCTTCAGTTGGTCTGCGTATGACAGAGGAGAATCCACATACAAATCCTAATACATTCAAGGAGTGTATAAACCAAATTTATAAGTACTCTACTGAAAATTAAGCTAATAAAATTACATCCACTTACTTTCTCTCTTCTGCTGTTTCTTTGGGCTGAATTGATCTATCAATAGTTGCTTTTGCTACAGAGTATCTGCAAGGGTCAATGCTTTTTGACTTCTGGATCAGTCTGGTGTTAAAAGATGAAGCAGGTCTGGCTACAATTTTGGACATCAGGGGTCTTGACACTGTTGTCTTTCTCTCCACATCCTGAGAACTGGTTTTGGCACTAGATGAAACTGTGTTTGATTGCAGTAATTCCTTCTCCTGAGGCCCTTTCCAGATTGTAACACTGGCAGTTCTCCTGATGCCTTGTTTCACAGGGTCCTGAGCACTGTTGCAGTGACTTCTGATAGGAGGCCGCACCAGCCGTCTGTCCTGAGAGGCAGTGTTCACAGGTCGAGTGGTGGTCATCCCGTTTGGGGCTCTGTGACTTCTCACTGTCAAACTGCTGGTGTCTGCGGGCAGAGGCTCTGGGGCTTTAGGGATAGTAGCTGAAAGTTTCTTTGTTGCTACAGAACTCTCATCTCTGGCTGGTAGGGGCTTTCTAAATGAATTAATCTTAGATTTAACAATTTGACCATTGTAAGACCCAAGCACAAGCTTCTTAGGCATGTTAGCATCTTGCTTTGGTTTTTCTGTAGATATTTGTTTCTTTTTACTGTTGTTTTTAAGATGAAACATTTGGCTCAATGTCATGCGTTGACTTTGAGGGCCATCTTCAATTGGTACCGACTGTCTTGTGTGATTATTATCCTCCAAATTATGTGTGTCAGTTATCATTGTTAAATTGGCTAATTCATTCGAAGGTCTTAAAGGAATACAATTTTCCCCCATAGTTATATTATTTTTGTTCACAGGAAGTCTACTGACATTTTCTTCACCAGCCTAAAACAATTATTTAAGACAAATCAGTATTTCAGAACTCATTTCTTTAAGAGTTTAGGAAGGGGAAGGGGGAAAGAGGACAGTTTATGAGGGCTATGTCCATTTCTTACCATTTTTGTTTTGAATATCAGAACTTTTGTCTCTTCCTGGATCTGGCCTTCAGAGTTCATCACTTTCTGGCCTGTACTACTTTAAAAAGTAAAAAATGAAAAAAAAGTTTAACCACATACTAAGGAAGATTTCTCTTTGGTGAGGAGGAATGAGAGAATATTAACAATCATCTGACTTTGTAATATTAAATTAAGGCAAGAATGGAGCTGACGTTTGTCCTTTTTCTTCATTATAGGATGAGTTAATAGTGTAAACAAGATAGGTGAGGAATTTAAAGATATATTTTTAGAAGTCTTAACACCCTCCCCACACAGTGTACATAAACATATGATAACCTCATTCCAAACCATTCTTCCTAGTCACTCAAATCTTCAAAACCTTTATTAGGCAACATTTTCTGTAGTTAGTTTTAAGTACTTAGTAACAGACTTCCATTGAAAAAAATTTAGCCCTCTACACATAAATTGTTTGGGAAAAACTGTACAGCCCAATGCAAAAGAATGAAACTGGACTAATTTCTCACACAATACACAAAAATAAACTCAAAATGCATTAAAGACCTAATGAAACCATAAAACTTGTAAAAAGAAACAGAGGCAATAAACTCCCAGACATCAGCCTTAGCCATATTTTGCTGGATGGGTCTCCTCAGGCAAGGGAAACAAAAGTAAAAATAACTAGGACTACATCAAACTAAAAAGCCTTTGCACAGCAAAGGAAACCATCAACAAATGGAAAGGTGGGGTGCCTGGGTGGCTCAGTCGGTTAAGTGTCAGACTCTTGATTTTAGCTCAGGTCATGATTTGAGGGTATGAGTCAGAGCCTCACCTTGAGTTTCATACTGGGCTTGTAAAAGATTCTCGGTCTCCCTCTGCCCCCCATCCCCACTCAGACACATGTACGCTCTTTCAGTTTTGTTTTGTTTTGTTTTGAGAGAAAAAAATCTAAATGAGAGAAGTTATTTATGAAATACATATCTGAAAAGGAGTTCATTTCAAAATTTATAAAGAACTACTCAGGCTTTTCCACAACAGGTTTGCCACCAGAATACAGGGGTCATGAAAACCACCACTAAACCTAAACCAAAATGGAAAGGAAAAAACTCACACCAGCGTCGTCATTGGACACACAGATTCAGGCAAGTCTACCACTACTGGTCATCTGATCTACCAAAGCAGTGGGATCAACAAAAGATTGAAAAATTTGAGAAGCCGGCTACTGAGGTGGGAAAGGGCTCTTTCAAGTATGCCTGGGTATTAGATAAACTGAAAGCTGAATGTGAACATGGTATCACTATTGACATCTCCCTGTGGAAATTTGAGACCAGCAAGTATTACGTGACCATAATTGATGCCCCAGGACACAGAGACTTTATCAAAAACATCATCTCAGGCTGGCTGTGCTTTCCTGATTATTGCTGCTGGTGTTGATGAATTTAAAGCAGGTATCTCCAAGAATGGGCAGACCTGTGAGCAAGCCCTTCTGGCTTACACACCTGGTGTAAAACAACTGTTAGTGTTAACAAAATGGATTCCACTAAGCCACCCTACAGCCAAAAGAAATATGAGGAAATTATTAAGGAAGTCCGCATCTACATTAAGAAAATTGGCTACAACTCCAACACAGTAGCATGTGTGCCAATTTCTGGTGGAATGGTGCAAAATGCTGGAGCCAAGTGCTAACATGCCTTGGTCCAAGAGATGGAAAGTCACCCACAAAGATGGGAATGGCAGTGGAACCACACTGCTTGAAGCTCTGGATTGCATTCTGCCACCAACTTGTTCAACTGATAAGCCCTTGTGTCTGCCTCTCTAGGATGTCTACAAAATTGGTGGTATTGGTACTGTTCCTGTGGGCAGAGTGGAGACTGGTGTTCTTAAACCTGGCATGGTGGTCACCTTTGCTCCAGTCACTGTTACAATTGTAGTCTGTCCAAATGCACCATGAAGCTTTGAGTGAGGTTCTTTTGGTGATAACGAGGGCTTCAGTGTCAAGAACGTATCTGTCAAAGATGTTCATCGTGGCAATGTGGCTGGTGACAGTAAAAATGACCCACCAGTGGAAGCAGCTGGCTTCACAGTTCAGGTGATTATCCTGAACCATCCAGGCCAAATCAGTGCTGGAAATGCACCTGGGGATTGTTACACAGCTCACATTGCTTGCAAGTTTGTTGAGCTGAAGGAGAAGATAGTCATTCTGGAAAAAAGCTGGAAGACGGCCCCAGGTTCTCGAAATATGGTGATGCTGCTATTGTTGAAATGGTTCCTGGCAAGCCTATGTGTGTTGAGAGCTTCTCTGACTATCCTCCTCTGGGAGGTTTTGCTGTTCGTGACATGAGACAGATGGTTGCTGTGAGTGTCATCAAAGAAATGGACAAGAGGCAGCTGGAGCTGGCAAGGTCACCAAATCTGCTCAGAAGGCTAAATGAATATTATCCCCAACACCTGGCACCCCAGTCTTAATGGTGGAAGAATGGTCTCAGAACGGTTTGTGTCCATTGGCCATTTAAGTTTAATAGTAAAAGACTGATTAATGATAACAATGCATTGTTAAACCTTCAGAAGGAAAGGAGAATGTTTTGTGGACCATTTGTGTGTGTTAAAGTTGTTAGTTTTTAAAATCAGTACTTTTTTTTTTAAGGTAAAGAACTAAAATTTATTTACACTTAACTAGGATGTTGAACTGACAAGAAATTGCTTTTCTTCCTTTGTTTCTTGTATATTTTTTTTATTGGAGTTCGATTTGCCAATATATAGCAGAACACCCAGTACTTTTTAATGGAAACAACCTGACCTAAAATCTTTCACAGAATTTTGAGACCCATTAAAAAAAAACTTAATGAGGGGGAGAAAAAACCTCCTACTCAGGATCTTTGTTCCTGTGATGATTTGCTCATTCTTTGCATCATTAACTTGCCCCTCTACTACATCACTCCCATCAGCATATTAAACACTATGATATCTCATCTTAAAGCCCTTAAGCCTCATATTCCCTTTCAGCCCCTGCCTTCTCTTTGCTTTATATTTATAGCAAAAGTCCTCAAAAGTATGTACCTGTACACTGTCCCCATGTTGCCATATTCCCTGTGCCTATTAGGTACGTGTCCTCAGCCCTCTACTGGAGATTCCTAATGTCATCTGCTTCCATGTTTCTACATTCAAGGGTCAATTCTGTTTCCACCCTCCTGAACCTTTAAGCAGCACTTTCTTCACTTTGTTACCAAACACCAGCTCTTCTCCTTTTCCTCCTACCTCAGTGGTCCACTTCTATTGAGTCTGTCTTTCTTCCTAACTTCGCTAGGGCTCAAAGCTGCATTCAAATTTTAAATTTTTCATCTGCTTTTTAAATTTTTAGTTTTATATTTCTCAGGGACGACTCCTTTTCTGTGCTAACAGAAGCCTAATGCTTAGTCTTGAAACTGTTGGCTCTTTTTTACTTTTTAACTGCTAGCTAAAAAAATTTCAGGGTAAGGAGAGAATGTACCTGATTCACCGTCCAGTATGGAGAGTTATCTGAAAATGCATTGTCCCATTCCATCTTACGATAAAACGTGACCTCACAAGAGTTATCTAAATATATGAGTCTTAAAATACCCACACTAGAGATTGTAAAATAGAATGATTTAATTTTGAAAAGCTGCAACTCTGATTGGTTGTCTAACAATTTACTGCTCAAATAACAGTATTTAAGTTGACATCCGTTTTCTGAAATGAATATAGTACTTGTGAGATTTCTTGGTAAAACCAGAAGAATTTCAGAATTTTCTTTTCTTCCCATTGTGTATAAGAGTATTATAAACCCCACGATCCAGCTGAATTCCTTATTTAAGTAAGTAATTGAGAGTTATGCTCGGTCTTACTTGACTATTCTAAATCACTCTTCAGTAGTCTTATCACACTTCAAAGTTTTAAATAAATATCTACAAACTGATAATTCCCAAGTTTAAATCTCTAGTCCCAATTTCAACCCAACCCTTCAGACACATAACGACTTGGCATTTCCACTTTGATGTCCTTTTGGTATTTCAAACTTAGCATGGCCAAAAGAGAGCTCCTGATTCCCCCATTCCTCCCTTGGTCTTCCCCATCTTGATATATGGTATCACTATCCAGTCACTTATTCAAACAAAAAATCCAGGATTATCTTTGTTTTAAATGAGGAATGTGAGATTTGTAAAAGAAAATGTAAAGCATGTAAAGTAACTCATTAGTGTAAAGTTAAAATTTGGAAATAATGCCAAACTTACATAGAGTTACAAAATTATAAATAGTTCGAAGAATTTTCATATGCTATTTACCCAAATTTGCATAGTGTTAACCTTTATCCCATTTATGTTATCATTTGCATTGTTTCTAAACATGTGTAAGTGTGGAGTATATGCAATTTTTTCTACCTGAATCTTTCCAGATATATACATGATTACCCTTAAACCCTAAATGCTTCATTGTTCAAAAAATAATGATTTTCTCTTACATAACCATAGTAGTTATAAAATCTATAATGTCCCATCCATACCTAATCCAGCATCACCAAGTCCTGGCATCTGTACCTCCTAAATATAAGCACCATCTGACCACCTTCAACCATGAGGAAGGGTATTAAGTATTTACAAAGACAACATATAGCAATAACGGTTTGGAGAAACGAAAGAAACCAGAATAGAGTAACTCAAGAACCAGTACTCTTGTGTGTAAAGCCACTGAGAGATCAGGAAATAACAGCTACCACTTACTGGGGTTCTCTCCATATACCAGGCATAGCACAATGCATTCTGTATCTCATTTAATCCCCAAGAAACACAATTATCCATTTTTAATAGAAGTTATATGGACTCTAAGAGGCCATGTAACTCCCCTGAGGTTACACAGCTATAGTAGCAGACTTACAGAGTTCAGTCCTTATCATTCTAAAGCCAGTGCTCTTAGAATGCACAGAAAGGGCCTAAAGGTTGTTACTAACAGTTATCTCTAGAGGAGGCCTTTTGATCTTCTGCTTTATATACCTTCACGGGGTTTTCTTTTGCCACAACTATGTACTACTTTTAAAATTTTACCACAGTAACACCTACATATTCCTATCCAGAGTTGAGACTAAAACAAATAATCTCTAAACATTTTGGGGGAGCCACCTCCCAAAGAATAACCATCCATGTCCCAGCCCCCGAAACATACTGAGTATAAACCTTGCTAAATTAAGACTGACCTTTGGGGCCAGCCCCGGTGGCGCAGCAGTTTAGGGCCGCCTGCAGCCCAGGGCGTGATCCTGGATACCCGGGATCGAGTCCCGAGTCCCACATCAGGCTCCCTGCATGGTGCCTGCTTCTCCCTCTGCCTGTGTCTCTGCCTCTCTCTCTCTCTAGCTGTGTCTCTATGAATAAATAAAATCTTTAAAAAAAAAAAAAAAAAAAAAAGACTGACCTTTGCAGTGCTGCATAGACCATAAGTCAATGATTTTATACAAACACTTTGCTTTAAAATTGTTTCATCTGAGAGTCTGAATTAATTTACACAGGAAATGCTGTGCTATCCAAGAAGGTATGGCTACTGAACACTTGAAATGTGGCTAGTCCAAATTGATGTATGAAAGTGTAAAATACAGACACTGATTTTGAAAACTCAGCACCACACACACACAAAAAAATAGTAAAATATCTCAATAACTGTCAAGAATTACATGTTAAACTATAACATGGGATATACTGGATTAAATGTTATCACAATTCATCTTTTAAAAAGACTTTCCATGGGATCCCTGGGTGGCGCAGCGGTTTGGCGCCTGCCTTTGGCCCAGGGCGCGATCCTGGAGACCCGGGATCGAATCCCACGTCGGGCTCCCGGTGCATGGAGCCTGCTTCTCCCTCTGCCTGTGTCTCTGCCTCTCTCTCTATCTCTCTGTGACTATCATAAATAAATAAAAAAAATTTTAAAAAAAAGTATTAAAAAAAAAATAAAAATAAAAATAAAAAAAAAAAAAATAAAAATAAAAAGACTTTCCAGAGGGCACCTGGGTGGCTTAGATAAACTCAGGTCATTATCTCAAGGTCCTGGAATTGAGCCCCACCTCAGGCTCCATGCTCAGCGAGGAGTCCCTCTCCCTCTGCCCACCCCCACGCCCAGCTCTCTCTTAAATAACTAACATATTCTGTTAAATAGACTTTTCAAATATGGCTACTAGAAAATTTTTTAACGATTTACTTAAGAGAAAGAAAGAACAGGCAGGGTGAAGGGCAGAGGGAGAGGGAGACAAGCAAACTCCCCACGGGGGAGAGCCTGAAGTGGGGGATTGATCTCAGGACGCTGAGACTATGACCTGAGCCGAAATCAAGAGTGGGATGCTTACCTGAGCATCCCAGGCACCCGGAAAATTTTAAATTACGTTACAACTGTGGTTCCCACGACATTTTTATTAGACAGTTCTGATCTAATTTTATAGATCTGAAATGAGAAAATTTGACCTCACCTGGATATATGATTTTCCTGTTTATATGCAAAAAACGTTTTTCTTTGTAACATCCGTTCCTTGAGTTTTTGTTTTTGTTCTAAGTGACAAAAAAGCAACAAGTCAACATTTGTTATAACATTATCAAATAAATATTCGCTAAATGAACACCTCATTTTGAAAAGTGACCTACTAGAGACATCTTACAAACAGAAAATATCTCAATGAGTACTGGCTTTGAGAAATAATCCCATTTTTTAAGGGATCGGTACCATAAAAGCTTCCCACAACCACTTCACGAGAATCGCATTCTCTTTTGTCTGAAAGTGAAAAACACGGAGAACATATCTTCAACATATGGTTACCGAAAGCCAAGCTTTAGGAAACTGAGGAGAACTGAGACACTAGACTCCAAGTTCTAATCGACCAGAACTGGGTTGGGTGAGAGTGTCTTTCCTCTGTGTTCCCATGTGCAGGACAAAGAACAATATGATTTCTGAAAACCCAGCCAAACCCAGAATCCATAAAGCCGATTCAGAAGAGGCAACCCCACGTCTCCCCAAAATCTGTTTCTCCGCTCAGGAGGCGGGAGCGCCCTGCGCAAGCGCAGTCGTCTCCAGCCCGGCGCGGCCCCGCCCGCCCGCCCGCCCCCCGGGGTCCCGAGTGCCCGACGCCCGGGCCACCTGAGAGGTGAGGCCCGCGCACCGTCCCTCGCTAAACCGGCTCTCCCTCAGCAGGCCCGCCCCGCCACCCGAGGGTCACGCCCGGCCAGGGACGGCCGCACAGGAGGCGCTCAGCCCGCACCCAACCACCACGGACCGGGCCCCTCTCCGTGGTCCAACTCGCAAAAACGGAGGATGCAGCTGAAAGGCCGGGGGAGCTTCCTGGGGCTCTCGCGCGTCCGGGCAGGGCTGACGCCGGTCGGCGCACTCGAGGCCCCGGCTGCCGAGTCCGCGCCCCTCTCTCGCCCACGGTGGCCCTCGTCCCCCGCCCCGGCCCCTCCGGGAAACCAGGCGCCCGCGGGCTGCGCCGCCCCGGCCCCCGCGGCCCCCGCGGCCCCCGCGGCCCTCACCTCTGAAGTTCTCAGTGAAGGCTGAGTTCTCTGACTCGGGGGCCGCTCGCCGCCACCAGCGGAGCCGGGCGCGTGTGCGCTCTGCCGGCCGGACGCCGCCGCCTATGAAGCTCGCGGGCCGCAGAGGCCGCGGCGTCAATTGAATCAGCCAATGGGCGCCAGGGGGCGGGGCCGGGCCGGGGCGGGCCGGGGCCAGCTGGAGATCCTCGGTTCGGTGAGGGCTGCTCCGCGGCGTCCCGGCCGCCACAGAGGCCTCCTGCTCCCGAGTCTGACTGGCGCCCTTGAGGAGGGTGGGGAGCCGGCTGCTAGGTCCCTGCTGCGTGGCGGCTGGGACTAGTGTGTGGACGTCCACAGCGCACGGAGGAGGGCGCACTAGGAAAGTGTGGGTGGCTGCGCTTAGTAAACCCGGGCGTGCAGGCCCAAGAGGCTGTGAGCGCCCACTGCTGTCCCGAGCGCAGGGGAGTCCCCTTCCCGCACCGCGGCTGCTGGCCACCTTGACTCCTCCTCCCGCGGGCCGGCGGTTCATGCCCACGCGGTGGCTTCCCTCGGACCCCGTGTTCCAGGCACCTTGCAGGTGAGCGTGTGCCCTGTCCGGGATGCAGGAAGGTTTGCTCTGGTTGTCCCTAAAGCGGCACACAGGAGCCACACTTTAGGGAACCTAGTGCACTGGACGGTCCCACAAAAGGTGCCGCTTTAATCACTGTTTGAGCCGGGCTTTAAGCATGGAGACTGAGACAGTTTTTATATCTCCTGCACAGGTCTGAGAGCTTCCAGAGCTGGCTCTCAACTGTCCGTTTCTTCCTATCTTTCTCTGCTTTTTTCCTAAAGGTATCGAATGTATGGTAGCATCTTGCTAATAAGGAAGTTAGTTTGGAATATTCTGTTTTTTTTTTTTTTTTTTTTTCTTGATGAAATGTCAAGTGTAGTTGTGTAACTTTGCACTTAAGGCCAATTCTGGAAGAACCAACAGCCAATCAGCACCCAACACTGTCCCTAAGACAACACTGCTGTTGGCTATTACTGTTAATATTGTCAATTATGTACTAAAGTTTCATCAGACAGGCTGGGTAACCAGGGATTCCCATTAAATAACAGAGAACAGTTTAACAAAATAGAACAGTTTTAAAAAGACTCAAGAACCTCCAAGCCATTTTGCTAAGTGAAAGCCAGCCACAAAAGGTCACACATATGGTATGATTTCCTATGAAATATCCATAATAGATAAATCCACAGAGAAATGGACACAGATTGGTGGTTACCAGGGGCTAGGAGTAGGGGGGAATGGGGAGAGACCACAGAGCTGTTCACTTTTAAATGATTTGTGTTATGTAAATTTCAGTGTGTGTTTTTTAATAAATGGGCGTTGTTAAAAAATAGTGACTCAAGAAAACTGTGGAGAGGTCGTAGGCTGAGATGGTGAGTAGGAAATCCTGCAAAACTGCTAGGTTTCCCAACATAGCAAATACCCCCATCTCCAAACTCACCCACTCCAAGAATGAATTTTTTTTTTTTTAAGATTTTATTTATTCATGAGAGGGATCCCTGGGTGGCGCAGCGGTTTGGCGCCTTCCTTTGGCCCAGGGCGCGATCCTGGAGACCCGGGGATCGAATCCCACGTCGGGCTCCCAGTGCATGGAGCCTGCTTCTCCCTCTGCCTGTGTCTCTGCCTCTCTCTCTCGCTCTCTCTATCATAAATAAATAAAAATAAATAAAATTCAAAAAAAAAAAGATTTTATTTATTCATGAGAGAGACACAGAGAGAGGCAGAGACACAGGCAAAGGGAGAAGCAGGCTCCATGCAGGGAGCCCGCTGTGGGACTCGATCCGGGGTCTCCAGGATCACACCTTGGGCGGAAGGGGATGCTAAACCGCTGAGCCACCCGGGCTGCCCAAGAGTGACATCTCTTTAAAGACACTTTTTAAAATATCATCATCCCACAATTGTTGGAGGAAAGGCAGACCATTCCCTAAAAGATCCAAGAGAAAATTTCAGAACAGATCATCACCAACTTAGCTGACCATTTAACTGCAGCCACCTGGAGCATAGTTGATTGGGTTCCTGTGAAACAGTGAGAGCACCTGTGGAATAGCAGGATGAGGACACAAAGTCTGGGGAGGAAAGAGACTAAAAAAAGGAGTAATGGTCCAATGTTGGCACTGAAGAGGTCTAGTAGGATTGGGACTGAAATAAACCCTTGGATTCAGAAGCTAGGAGGTTCCGGCAAAAACATTCTGTGGACAAATACAAAATATTGCTGAGAGATATTAAAGAAATCCTAAATAAACGGAGAGAGATAAGATGCTTATGGATCAGATGACCCTATGTTGTTAAGATGTCTATTCTCTCCAAGTTAATCTATTAAATCTCATTCCAATCGAAATCCCAAAAGCCAAAAAGGTGTTTCTATAGAAACTGACAATCAGGGACACCTGGGTGGCTCAGCAGTTGAGCCTCTGCCTTTGGCCCAGGGCGTGATCCCAGAGTCCTGGGATAGAGTCCCACATCAGGCTTCTTGCTCGAAGCCTCCTTCTCCCTCTGCCTGTGTCTCTGCCTCTCTCTCTCTCTCTCTGTGTGTGTGTCTCTCATGAATAAATCTTTTTAAAAAAGAAATGGACAGATTCTAAAATTTAAATGGAAACGCAAACAATCTAGAGAGGCAAAACAATTTTGAAACAGAACAAAGTTGGCGGACTTATACTACTTGATATCAAGATGTATTATAAAGCCATGGTAGTAATCAAGACAGTGTGGATGGCATTGGTGTAAAGAAAGATAAAGAAATCAATGGAATGCAGTAGAAATGCCAGAAATACACTCAGGTCTCTACAGTCACTTGATTTTCCACAAAGTTTCCAAGACAACTCAATGGAGTATAAAAGTATAATCTTTTCAACTAATACAAGTACAGGGACAACTGGATGTCCACGTAGAAAATGTTAACCATGACCCTTAACTCACCCCTTGTACAAAAAAACAAAACTCAGAAGAGAATGTAGACCTAAACGTAAGAACCCAAAGTATAAAACCTCTAGAAGAAAACATAGAAGAAAAATCTTAGTGATTTCATGTTGGGGAAAGTTTTGTTAAATAGGAGACAGCACGAACTATAAAAGATACAATACACTGGATTTCATCAAAATTAAAACCGTTTGCCTTTCAAAAGACACTTTAGAAAACTCAGAAAGCAAACTACAGAGTAGGAGAAAATATTTGCAAAGCATATATAATAAAGAACTTTCACCAGAAGCACTCTTACAACTCAAATTTTTTTAGTGTGCAAAAAAAAAAAAAAAAAGAACTTCAAAGAAGATACAGGAAACTAAAAATAAGCACATGGGAAGATACCTAACATCCTTAGTCATCAGGAAAATGCAATTAAAATCACAATGAGGGATCCCTGGGTTGTGCAGCGGTTTGGCGCCTGCCTTTGGCCTGGGGCGCGATCCTGGAGACCCGGGATCGAATCCCACATCAGGCTCCCGGTGCATGGAGCCTGCTTCTCCCTCTGCCTGTGTCTCTGCCTCTCTCTCTCTCTCTGTATAACTACATAAATAAATAATAATAAAAAATTAAAAAAAAATATTTAAAATCACAATGAAATACCACTCACTATGTACCCACTAAACTGACAAATACTTAAAATACTTAAAAGGTTTGGCAAGGAACCGGAACTCTCATATACTACTGGTAGTAATAGAAAATAATATAGCTATTTAAGAAAACAGTTTGGCAGCTTCTTATAAAGTTAAACTTGCACTTACCATATGACCCAGCAATTACTCTTCTAGATATTTCCCCAAGAGAAATGAAAGCATGCACACAAATGTTTATAGCATCTTTATTCATAATAGCCCTATGCAGAAAATAACCTAAATTTCCACCAACTGATGTGTAGATAAACAAAAGTGACATAGTCATACAATGGACCACTACTCAGCAATAAGAAGGAACAAAATACTGAATAATGCAACATGGATAAAATGAAAAAACTCAGTTTTTTTTTTCTTTTCTGTGCAGGGAAACATCCAACTCCTCCCTATTGTGTTTCTTTGCAGTGTGTCATTTTTAGTTTCACACTGAACACTTCTGACACCTCTGGTCACCAAAGGTATGGAGGGTTTTAGTCCACAACAAGCAATTCTCTGTGACACCAGCTGTGTGTCCTACAATTGAACTCAATTCTAACACAACCTGGAGAGTGTCAGCTACCACAGGCTAAGGACTCAATCCCACAGGACTCCTTCCCTTCAACTTCAGATGCCAGTGGAAACCCAGGTTATCACTTGTGCTTCTCCCTAAACCCCTCCTTGGGTTTGAATAATTTGCTAGAGCAGCTCACAAAACTCAGGATACAGGTGAACTGCCAGGTGAAGAGATATAGAGCAAGGTCTTGGAAGGATCTGGAATGTAGGAGCATCTGTCACTGTGGAGTTGGGGTGTGCTAACTCCTGGTGTGGATGAGTTCAGCCTGGGAGCTCTCTAAACCCCTAACTATTGGGATTTTACAGAGGCCTTCTCATGTAAGCATGATCGATTTTTTAAAAATTTTTATTTATTTATGATAGTCACAGAGAGAGAGAGAGAGAGAGGCAGAGACACAGGCAGAGGGAGAAGCAGGCTCCATGCACCGGGAGCCCGATGTAGGATTCGATCCTGGGTCTCCAGGATCGTGCCCTGGGCCAAAGACAGGCGCTAAACCGCTGCGCCACCCAGGGATCCCAGCATGACTGATTATTAACAATGTGTTCAGTCTCTCTCCTTTCTCTGGAGAAGTGGGGGGGGTCAAAGGGAACCTGAAAATTCCAAGCTTCTTATCAGGGCCTTCTGGTGACTAGCCCTCATCCAGAAACCTACCAAGAGTCACCTCGATAAAATGAAAAATTCTCCTAGTGTGCTTATCACTTAGAAAATTACAAGGGTTTCAGGAGCTCTATGCCAGGAACCAGGGATAGAAACCAATAAATATTTTCTATTACCTCACCATAAGTGAATCCCAAAAATATGGCATTACATTTAAGAAGCCAGAGACAAAAGACTACATACCTTATGATTGATTTCACTTATATGAAATTCTAGAAAAGATATAGATTCCACATGAGTGAATCATATGGTATTTGTCTTTCCCTGCCTGAGTTATCTCACTTAGCATAATGCCTTCTGTGTCCATCCATGTTGTCATAAATGACAAGATCTCATCTTTTTCTTACAACTGAGTAAACTGTGTGTGTGTGTGTGTGTGTGTGTGTGTGTGTGTGTGTGTGTAAAGAGAGACAGAGAATAAAACCTCTTTTTTATCCATTCTTTATCCATTCATCTATTGGTGGGCACTTCAGTTGCCTCCATATGTTGGCTGTTGTAATTAATGCAATAAACAGAGGGGTGCATATAGCTTTTTGAATTCATGTTTTCATTTTCTTTGGGCAAATAGTAGAATTACTAGATCACATGGTATTTCTATCTTTAGTTTTTTT
The DNA here is from genome assembly GCF_018345385.1 of Vulpes lagopus. Classification (NCBI taxonomy): domain Eukaryota; kingdom Metazoa; phylum Chordata; class Mammalia; order Carnivora; family Canidae; genus Vulpes; species Vulpes lagopus. Next base: position 51,141,791 of record NC_054831.1, on the reverse strand, counting down.
TTTTAAGAAACTCATAATGTTTTCCACAATGGCTATACCCATTTACATTTCCACCAACAGTGAACAAACATTCCTTTTTCTCCACAGCCTAACATTTCTTTCTTGTCTTTCTGGTTCTAGCCATTCTGACAGGTGTAAGGTAATACCTCATTGTGGTTTTGATTTGAATTCCCCTAGTAATTAGAGACGAGCATCTTTTCATGGGTCTGTTGGCCATCTGTATGTCTTATGTAGAAAACTGTCTATTCAGGTCCTCTGTCCATTTTTTAATGGGATTGTTTGGGGGGGTTGCTGTAGAGTTATAGAAGTTCTTTATATATCACTTTATGTATTATCTTTATCACATATATCATTCACAAATATCTTCTGTCATTAAGTAGGTTGCCTTTTTGTGTTGTTGATGATTTCCTTTGCTGTGCAAAAGCTTTTTATTTGGTGTAGTCCCGATTGTTTATTTTTGCTTCTGTTTTCCCTACCTGGAGACATATCTAGAAAAATGTTGCTATGCCCAATATCAAAGAAATTACTTCCTATGTTTTCTCCTAGGAGTTTTATTGTTTCAGGTCTCACATCTAGGCCTTTAATCCATATTTTTTTTGTAATAATAAATTTATTTTTTATTGGTGTTCAATTTGCCAACATACAGAATAACACCCAGTGCTCATCCCGTCAAGTGCCCACCTCAGTGCCTGCCACCCAGTCACCCCCACCCCCCGCCCTCCTCCCCTTCCACCACCCCTAGTTCGTTTCCCAGAGTTAGGAGTCTTCCATGTTCTGTCTCCCTTTCTGATACCCATTTTGATTTTATTTTTGTGTATGGTGTAAGTGGTCCAGTTTCTCCTAATACCATTTATTGAAGAGACTGTCTTCCCCATTGTATATTCTTTCCTCCTTTGTCACAGATTGATTGACCATATAATCATGAGTTTATTTCTGGGCTCTCTATTCTGTTCCATTTGTCTATGTGTCTATTTTGTGCCAGTATCTTACTATTTTGATTATAGCTTTGTAGTATATCTTGAAATCTGGGATTGTGATAGTTCCAGGTTTGTTTCTCTTTCTCAAGATTGCTTTAACTATTTGAGGTATTTTGTGGTTCTATATAAATTTTAGTATTCTATGAAAAATGAATATGGTATTTTGAAAAATGTCATTGGTATTTTAATAGATTGTGTTGAATCCATATATTGTTTTGAGGAGTATGGATATTCTAACAAGATTAATTCTTCCAATCCATGAGCATGGGATGTCTTTTATTTGTTAGTGTCATCCTCAATTTCTCTCATCAATGTTTTATAGTTCTCAGAGTTTAGGTCTTCTCCTTGGTTAAATTTATTCCTAGGTATTTTAGTCTTTTTGGTACAATTCTAAATGGAATTGTTTTTTTTTTAATTTCTCTTTCTGCAACTTCATTATTAATGTATAGAAATGCAACTGATTTCTGTGCATTAATTTTGTATCCTGCAACTTTACTGAATTCATTTATTCCAATAGTTTTTGGGTGGAGTCTTTATGGTTTTCTGTGTATAGTATCACATCTGTAAATTGTTTTTCTTTTTTTTTTTTTTTATAAGATTTTACTTGTCTATTCATAAGAGACAGAGAGGCAGAGACACAGGCAGAGGGAGAAGCAGGCTCCATGCAGGGAGCCTGATGTGGGACTCGATCCCGGGACTCCAGGATCAGGCCCTGGACCCCAGGCAGGCACTAAACTGCTGAGCCACCCAGGGATCCCCTGAAAATTGTTTTTAATCCCCCAAACTACTCAAACTTTCATCTGAGAGTACTTTGTTCTATCATTCTCATTTTATAGCTATCAAGATGAGCAATTTCTCATGTTCACTTTTCATTACCTCTTCTCTTAGAAAAGGAGAATTAGGGGATTATGAATAAATAAATAAATAAATAAATAAATAAATAAATATTTTTTTAAAAAAAAAGAAAGAAAAGGAGAATTAGTGATGTTGAAACTCCTTTCTTTTTGAAAGAGGATGGCAGTGTTCCCCAGAGGCAAAAACACATCATGCTTATTCAGCATCACTATTTATTAGGGAAATGCAAATCAAAACCACAATGAGCTGTGTCGCCTCTCACTGGTTAGATTGGCTATTATTTTTAAAAAAAATAAAAAATAAAAAAAAAGTGTTGGAGCAGATGTGGGAAAAGGGAACCTTCATGCACTGTTGGTGGGAATGTAAATTGATGCAGTCACTGTGGAAAACAATATGAATATTTCTCAAAACATTAAGAATAATACTACCATATGGCCCAGCTATTCCACTTCTGAGTATTTATCCAAAGAATATGAAAACACTAAATCAAAAAGATATATCACCCTTATGTTGATTGCAGCATTGTTTACAATAGCCAAGATATGGAAGCAACCTAAGTGCCCATTGATAGACAAATGAATAAAGCAGCATTGTGTACACACACACACACACACCCCAGTGGAATGCTAGTAAGCTATATAAAGGATTGCAATTTAGCTATTTGCAAAAACATGAATGGATAAACTTGAGGGTGTTATGTTTAGTGAAGTGAGTCAGGAGGAGAAAGACAAAAAAACATGACTTCACTCATATGTGGAATCTAAAAAGAAAACAAAACAAATGAGAAAAGAAAAGAAAAACTTATAGACACAAAGAATAGATTGGTGGTTACCAGAGGGCAGAGGGTTGGGAAGGATTAAATGGACGAAGGGTGTCAAATGTATGGTGGTGGATGATAACTAGACTTTCAGAGGTGATCACTTTGTAATGAATACAGATTTTATATAATGTTATACACCTAAAGCATATATTAAATACCAATTTTACTTCAATTTAAAAATAAAACAGGGATCCCTGGGTGGCGCTGCAGTTTGGCGCCTGTCTTTGGCCCAGGGCACGATTCTGGAGACCCGGGACCGTGTCCCACATCGGGCTCCCGGTGCATGGAGCCTGCTTCTCCCTCTGCCTGTGTTTCTGCCTCTCTCTCTCTCCCTGTGTGACTATCATAAATAAATAAATTAATTAATTAAAAATAAAAATAAAACAAAATACATCATGCTTTTAATAAAGAATTAGAGATCCAGGGACACCTGGATGAATCAGTCCATTGAGCAACCAATGCTTGGTTTCAGCTCACATCATGAGATTAAGCCCCTGTGTTCTGCACTAGTGGAGAGTCTCCTTGAGCTTCTTTCCCTCCACCCTTCCCCATGTTTGTGTGTTCTCTCACTCTCTCTACAATAAATCTTTAAGAAAAAGAACCAGAGTTACTAATAATATACCAACTATGATGATCTATAAGATCTTATATGATCTTATATAAGATCTTATAAGATCTTATATGATCTTATAAGAACAAAAATCTTCCCATTACATACTCAAAAAAATCATAATGTAGAATAATTTTAAGTAGTGATAATAAAAATACCTGTACCAGTTTTTAATATTTTACCACTATTATAGAAGAACATCATCATTTAAAAAGTTGTATTTTAGGGGCACCTGGGTGGCTCAGTGCTTAAGCATCTGCCTTTGGCTCAGGGCGTGATCCTGGAGTCCCGGGATCAAGTGCTACATTGGGCTTCCTGCATGGAGCCTGCTTCTCTCTCTGCCTGTGTTTCTGCCTCTCTCTCTCTCTCTCTCTCTCTTTCTCTCATGAATAAATAAATAAAATCCTTTTAAAAAATCATATTTTAGAAGGGGAACATAATGCTGGCAGAAAAACAAAACTCACAAATCAAGCTTTTCTTCTGTCTCTAGCTTTCTTCTCATATCTTTACTCTGGTTTTGGTCTCAAGGTTTATGAGCTATGCTGTATAAGATACTTAACTCAAAAGGTTTATAACCTGGTGTGTGTGTGTGTGTGTGTGCGTGTGTGGCTTTGGTCATGAAATTACGTTCTAGGATGTTCTCCCACGGTTCACAGGAAACAGGGGATCCTATACGATTTTCCCTACATGTAGTGGAATACCAGGTCATGGAACCCAACCGTGTATACTTTTATTATCTCTGATCTTCTTAGGGAGCTGACTGGTGGATAGTTTTAATCTTGATTGTTGCATTCTGAGTGAAAGAGGATCTTTTTCTTGGCCCTTCTGGCTTCTGAGTTTTCTTTCTCCCTGACTCCCATCTTTGGAGACTTCTCCTAAGTCAGGGATCTAGGAACTGACAGCCCTGTTCATTGGATTTCAACATCTTTTAGTTAGATGCTATGATGGTTAATTTTATATATCAACCTGAGTGGATCACAGAGTGCCCAGATATTTTGTCAGATATTATTCAGGATGTTTCTGTGATGGTGTTTTGGGTGAAGTTGACATTATTTTTTTTTAAGATTTTATTTATTTATACATGAGAGACACAGAGAGGCAGAGACATAGGCAGAAGCAGGCTCCCTGTGGGGAGCCCGATGTTGGACTCGATCCCAAGACCCTGGGATCTTGATCTGAGCCAAAGGCAGATACTCAACTGCTGAGCCACCGAGGCATCCCTGAAGTTGACATTTAAATTGGCAGACTCTGAGTACAGCAGATTGTCCCTTATAATGTGGGTGGGCCTCATCCAATCAGTTGAAGGCCTGGACAGAACAAAAGGCTGACTCTCCCCACTCCTAGCAAGAAAAATTCTGCAACAGATGGCTTTCAGACTCAAAGTGGAACATCTGCTCTTCTTAGTTCTCCAGATCAATGGCCTGATGGCCTTTGGACTTGAACTATATAGCCTTAGCTCTCCTGGGTCTCCAGCCTGCCTGCCAGTCTTGCAGATTTTGGACTTGCCAGCATCCATCCATAACAGCACAAGCTAATTCTTTATTCTGTTTCTTTCTCTGGAGAACTCTAACTAATACAGATGCCCTGTTCTCATTCTTTGATGATTTATCAGGCAGGTACTCTGGCCTACTCCATTCTCATATCTTGATATGTCTGAGACACATGGCCTTTCTCCTTGCCCAGCCTGGAAAGAGAAAACCCTTGTACAAGTGTCTATCCTAGCAGCTGTCATATGTCAGGCTTCAAATTGTGGGCACCTCAAGGACAAAAAGCATTCCTTCTTTTCATATCCATACTGCCCACCATATCAGTCATCGCAAGGTCCAAGAATTTGGACCATTGCAAGGTCTGCACAATTCTCCATCAGACTAGGACACTTAGCTTACATGATATTAGTTTCAATAGGAGAAAAGACAAAAAAAATCATAAATAATCTAATACTAAAAAATCAGGAAATGACAGTAAATGATCACATGTAATGATATATTACCATGATTAAAATGTCAAATAGGGATCCCTGGGTGGCGCAGCGGTTTGGCGCCTGCCTTTGGCCCAGGGCGCGATCCTGGAGACCCAGGATCGAATCCCACATCGGGCTCCCGGTGCATGGAGCCTGCTTCTCCCTCCGCCTGTGTCTCTGCCTCTCTCTCTCTCTGTGACTATCATAAATAAATAAAAATTAAAAAAAAAAAGTCAAATAATGTTTAGTACTTTGAGATATTTTCAGGATATTAAATGAAAAATACAAAAATACCAAGAGAAGGGTCAGAAATAGACCAGAATACACAAGGATTTTAGAACGTGATAAAGGTGGCAGTTTAATTCAGTGGAGAAAAGATGGTTTCTGTTCATTGGAAAGAGTCTTCTCTTTCTTATAGAACCTGTGCTACAGATCAGTGACTCCATGATTAGGGGAAATGCAGAGCCCTGAGAGTAGAGAGGGAAGGAAGGGAGACTTCACTCTTCTGCCACATGGGCAGGCATGCAGCTTTGGTACTTGAAAGACTGGGACAAGAGTGAGGTAAGTGGCCTCACACACATGGCCTGGTCTCATTCACCTTGGCCTAATTCTGGCCTGTTGATCTTGTCTTTATTTAAAATGATATTTTATTTATCATGGATTTTTTGGAATTAATTTTGGATTTTTAAAAACATACTGCTTTATTTTACCAAAATAAAAAGTTTTTGGACAGCAAAGTAAACCAACAACAGCACTAAAAGGCAACCTACTGAATGGGAGAACATATTTGCAAAGAATACAGCCATTAAGGGGTTAATATTCAACATATGTAAAGAACTTATAGAACTCAACCCCTCAAAACCAAACAATCCAATTAAAATGGGCAGAGGACCTAAATTGACATTTTTCCAAAGAAGACATGCAGATGGCCAACAGATACACGAGAAGATGCTCAACATCACTAACCATTAGGGAACTGCAAGTTAAAACCACAATGAGATATCACTTTATACCTTTCAGAATGGCTAAGTTAAAAAAGATGAGAAAAAATAAGTGTTTGTGAAGATGTGGAGAAAAAGGAACCCTTGTGCAATTTGGTGGAAAGGCAAACCAGCAGCTTCTCTTGCCAGCAGCATCACGGAGGAGTTGAACAGTGCCTCTTCAATAAATATCCAATAAATATTTTTTGAATACTTATTGAATGATTGAGTAGAGTGAGAACCAAGAGCCCTGTCTTGAAGTGACTCAGAAGAAATGTTCTCAAATTTGGTGGAAAATAGTATGGAGGTTCTTCAGAAAACTAAAAATAGAATTACCATATGATCCAGTAATTCCACTACTGGTTATTTACCCAAAAAAAGTGAAAGCACTCACTCCAAAAGAAATATGCACCTCTGTGTTTATTTCAGTATTAATTACAATAGCCAAGGTATGGAGGCAACCCAAGTGTCCATTGATAGATGAATAGATAAAGAAGAGGTGGTATATATACATACAAGGAGTATTAGTCGTAAAAAGAATGACATCTTGCCATTTGTGACAACAGGAATGGACATAGAAGGCATTCTGCTAAGTGAGATAAGTCAGAGAAAGACAAGTACCATATGATTTCACTCATGTGGAATCTAAAAAACAAAATAAATGAATAAACAAAAAGCAGAAAAGGACCCATAAACACAGAAAACAAGCTAATGGTTGCCAGAAGAGGGTGGAGGGGAGGGCAAAATGAGTGAAGGGAAGTGGGAGATACAGGCTTCCAGTTATGAAATGAATAAGTCATGGGAATACAAGGTACAGAATGGGGAATATAGTCAATTAAGAGAAAAGAACAAAAACCCACACATATTGCTTTAACCTATCATTCATATGGATTACTGAATTTTTTGGCACCCTCCCCCCCACTAAGTTTTGCACCCAAGAGGAATGCTTCCTAAATGTCAATCCTGCCCAGCTTGGGAGAAACCAGGGGCTTCTCTTGCCAGCAGTACCAGAGAGGAGTTGAATGGTGCCTGACCATAGCAGGTATTCAATAAATATTTTTGGAATACTTGTTGAATAAATGAGTAGGCTGAGAACTAAGAGACAGACCTGTCTTGAAGTGACTCAGAAGAGATGTTCTCAACTTACTGACCTCCTTGCCTACGGGTCCTTGTGAGATTTTAACAGGCAGCCTTACATAGGCACTGTGAGATTTCACGTACACGGATACTGAAAGGCAAAAGTGACTATAAGACACTTAAGGAGACAGTGGCTTAAAGCAGAAGGAACAAGAGAAATTAGAATAGGAAACCTCTGTGGAGGGTGTACTCAGGGATGTCATAGAAGAAAACTTTATTAAAAATAAAATGAGGGCAGCCCCGGTGGCGCAGCAGTTTAGCGCCGCCTGCAGCCCAGGGTGTGATCCTGGAGACTCAGGATCGAGTCCCACATCAGGCTCCTTGCATGGAGCCCGCTTCTCCCTCTGCCTGTGTCTCTGCCTCTCTCTCTCTCTCTCTGTGTGTGTGTGTGTGTGTGTGTGTCTCTCATGAATAAATAAATAAAAATCTTTTTTTTTTTTTTTTAAATTTTTTTTTTTTATTTATGATAGTCACAGAGAGAGAGAGAGGCAGAGACACAGGCAGAGGGAGAAGCAGGCTCCATGCACCGGGAGCCTGATGTGGGATTCGATCCCGAGTCTCCAGGATAGCGCCCTGGGCCAAAGGCAGGCGCTAAACCGCTGCGCCACCCAGGGATCCCAATAAATAAAAATCTTTAAAAAATAAAATGAGAACACTACGTAGATGTCATTGGAACAGTCACTCAGGTGTTTCTGGAACTAAAACATTATTCTAGGGATGCCTAGGTGGGTCAGTGTTTGAACATCTTCCTTTGGCTGATCCTGGGGTCCTGGGATCAAGTCCCACATCAGGCTCCCCACAAGGAGGCTGCTTCTCCCTCTGCCTGTGTCTCTGTTTCTCTGTCTCTCATGAATAAATAAAATCTTTTAAAAAAAAATAAAATAAATTATTCTAGAACTTAAAAGAATTCCCAATTTAAAAATTCAACAGAAGACTTGGAAAAGTGAATGGTCACTGTGAAAAACACAAATTCATCCCCCCAATATATAGAAATGAATATGGTAGGAGAAAAAGTAGGGGTCATGGGAGACAGTTATGACGGGCTTAAAATAAATAATCAGGGATCCCTGGGTGGCGCAGCGGTTTGGCACCTGCCTTTGGCCCAGGGCGCGATCCTGGAGACCCGGGATCAAATCCCACATCAGGCTCCCGGTGCATGGAGCCTGCTTCTCCCTCCGCCTGTGTCTCTGCCTCTCTCTCTCTCTGTGACTATCATAAATAAATAAAAAATTAAAAAAAATTTTTAATAAATGATCAAAGGTCCCAAAGGGGCAAAAAAAAAAAACCCAAACAAACAATAACACATAGACCAGAAATAATAATCAAATTAATAATAGAAGAATATCTTTCTGAAGAAGACAGCAACTCGAGTCTTCAAATTGAAAAGCGTCATTATCTCACAGGCAGGAAAATGAGGAGGGATATACACCCAGAATCTCTGACCTGATAGAAATTCTGAACTTCAAGGATAATGAGAAAATCTTATAGGTTCCAGGCAGACAGAACAGATCACTTACAAAGGCAGAAGTAGTCTAGTGTTGGACTTGCTTAGACCCTTCCCTTCCCAATCCATGACCAGGCAAAACTACATGCCTAATTAAATCCATAGCTTTCCTACTCTCCCATTTGGTTTTGCCTCTGAATGGGGCTGGAGTATTGCTCCTCTGACTTCACTTTAATTGCATGGGGGGGGGGGGGTGGTGGTAGCGCCTGGGTGGCCCAGTGGTTGAGGGTCTACCTTTGGCCCCGGGTGTAACCCCGGGGTCCAGGGATTGAGTCCTGCATGGGGCTCCCCATAGGGAGTCTGCTTCTCCCTCTGCCTCTGTCTCTGCCGCTGTGTGTCTTCCATGCATAAATAAAATTTTTTAAAAAATTACACATCGGGAAACTTCAAGCAGGCCAGGCAATCAGTATCCTAGTGTGTTCATAACTCCTCCCACCTCTCTCTTCTTCTAGTCTTGCTTCCTCCTCTGAGAAAACCAAAGCAGTTCCAGAGAACGTTTGCAGATTCCCGTCACAAAAATTCATCTGCCTCACATACTCTGCTCTCCTCTGATAATAGCCACATCTCTGACCCTCTCTTGCGCATTCTCTCAGCTTCTCAAGGACATCACTCAAGCAGGTCTCCCGTCTCTCTCACTGCTATCAGTACTCAAACATACTATTTTTTTTTTCCACCTGGAAAACAAATCAACAAGCAACCCAAACTCCGTTGACCTCACTTTCCCTTCCTGTTACCAGCCTATTTCTTTGCTCTCCTTTGCAGCAAAGTCCTCAAAGGAGTTGTCTATGTTCCCTACCTACAATTCCTCTCTTTCTCTTTTAAAACTGCTCCATTCAGACTTGTCCTGTCCCCCAGCCCCCCCAACCCCCCTCCCCCCATTGCAGGCACTCTTGTCAAGGCTGCCAAATAACTCCACGTGGTAAAAGCAGTGAGCCATATTCAGTCCCATGGACTTGACCTGTGGGCAGAATTTTACACCGGCTTTTTCCTTCTCCCTGATATACCGTGTTTTCTTAGCTTCCAGGACACCATTCTCTCCTGGTTGTCCTATCTCACTAGTGCTCCTTCTCTGTCTTCTTTGCTGTGCCTTTTCTTCTCCTTACTTGTGTTAATCTGGTCTAAATTAATAATCTTATCCTCTTAATGGAGGCTGTCCAACCTCACAGGGTGTTAGGCATTATTCGGGACAAGATTTTCCTTTGACTGGGGCACCTGGATGGCTCTGTTGCTGAGCATCTGACTTTTAATCACAGGGTCGTGAGTTAAAGCCCCATGTTGGGGCTACTTTAAAAAATTTTTTTCTTTCGATTAAAAAGTATTGAGAAATAGCCTCATCAGTAAATGAATCAAAAAATAAAATCTCTGTCAAGTAGCAAAAATAACAAAAATGATAATGTCTAATATAGACACAACTATTTGGCCTTGGAAAGAAGACCAATCTGCAGGTGGCACTGCATCCTTGTTAAGTTCCCAGTATGCAGCAAGCTGCCTAAAATGTGTGCAAACTCTTTAAGGCAGTAATTCTATTTTGGGAAGACACTCTAAGAAAATAATCCTTAAAGGCCCAAAAATATATCAGTTGTACAAGTACTACTATAGGTGTTCCATTTATAATGTAAACTATGTAAATGAGAGAGGCAGTGACAGAAGCCCAGCAGGTTCTAGCAGCATCCATGGACCAGTTTGTGGCACAGAAAAATTATGGAAGATCTGTATACTAAATTCATGAGGTCCGTGTTGATATTGAAAATGTTTAAATGACAATGATCTTAATGGGGAAGAAAGAGGGGCACAAGGTAATACTTTTTTTAAAAGATTTCATTTGTTTATTCATGAGAGACACAGAAAGAGGCAGACAGAGGCAGAGGCGGAGCGAGAAGTAGGGTCTCTGAGGGGAGTCTGATGTGGGAGTTGGTCCCAGTACCCGGGATCACGCCCTGAGCGGAAGGCGGACGGTAAACCGCTGAGCCACCCATGTACTTTCATATTGATCGCAGCTGTATAAAAAAAAACAGTTCAGGCGATAAAACTTTAATCGAAAAGTCACAGTATCAATAGCTACAACCTTTCATGAACGTGGCAGCACGCTGGGCATCGACGAGGAAACGGCACACATGTGCAGGAATAATGCTCCGTAAGGAAGTCCAGGCTGTGGCCCGCGTCCCCCAAAGTCCCCACCGCCTTCCACCCTAAGCTTCGGGCTGCAGAGCCGCGCCCAAGGCCGACAAAGCGCGGCGTGGACGCGCCCGCCGAGCCCAGGCCGCCCGCCCGCCAGGGGGCGCTCCCGCAGGACCCCGGGTCCTGGGCCGCCTCCCCGCCCGGCCTCCGCCCCGCTCGCCGCCAGGGGGTGCCGCAGGCTGCGCGGCGCTCGGCTCGCCGCCCCGGAGCGCCCGCGCGGGCGAGCGGCGAGGCCGGCCGGCGGCTGCCATGGACCGGTTCGTGTGGACCAGCGGCCTCCTGGAGATTAACGAGACCCTGGTGATCCAGCAGCGCGGGGTGCGCGTCTACGACGGCGAGGAGAAGGTAGGGGCGGGCTCCCGGACGGCGCGCGGTCTGGCCGCCGCGGGGCCTCCATCCGGGCGCTCGGGCCGCGGAGCCCGGGAGCGGCGGCGACGGCAGTCCTGGGCCGCGGCGGGCCCCGGTGAGTGACGCCGCCGTGACCCGGGGTGCGGCGGGCGCCCTGCAGGGGTTTCCGAGAAGCGTGTCCGGGCCTCGCCGGGCTCTTCCCCCGCCCCGCACCCTCGCCTTTTTTTTTTTTTTTTTTTTTCTGGAATGACTTTGGAAAGGAGTCTTGAGCGTGCGTTTTGTGAAGCGACGTGGTAGGTCGTGCTCGTCCTCCAGGCACCGCGGGGAGGGGAGGGGACGCGCCGGCTGGCGGACTCGCGTCCCACCGCGGCCGCGCGGAGCCGCCTGCGCTCGGCTGAGGCTGCGCCCCGCGGCAGATGCGCGCCCCCGAGGCGCGGGCCGGGGCGGGCCGGCGCGGGGAGGGAGGCCGCGCTGTTCCGGACGCGGGCGACCCCGGAAGACCGGGGGCTGGGGTCCCAAGGACCCTCCTCAGCGTCCCGGCGAAGCCGGAAGGGCTTCTAGGGCGAGGGGGCGGGGGAAGGAGGGAGGTGCTCCGTGCGGGAGAAGCAGGTGCCCCGGCCCTGGACAGCCCGGCTGGCCTTGGCCGCAGCTGATCTCCAGAGCGGTCAGGCCGTATCTTCTGGAAAAGTCTGGCCCTTCACTCCTCAGGGCCAGTGGTCTGCAGGCCTCCAGGGAAGGAGCTGGGTTCTGTGCACACCGAGGGGACTTGGGTCAGCCAGCAAGGAGGGCACAAGCTTGAGGCAAGTCAGCCGTTAAGACTGCTTGGAGGGCTGGGGGGAAACTACTAACCCCTTCTGGGTGAAGCTGTAAGTTGGAATCAGAAGAGTGCTAAAAACCCTCTTGTTCACCAGCATTTTTAGTTTCCAGAAGTTTTCACTTGCTGTCTCTTCTTCGTGGTCTTGTTGATGAAACTTGCCTCTGTACGTTTGCGTTTGTTCCTTGACGCATAGCTTTTCCTGGTCGGTGCCTGCAGACGCTTGAGACTTCCTTCCTCCTAGGTCGTGGAGGACAGGGGTCACCCAGCTATCCAGGGGCACAGTTGATGTGACGTAGGACCCAGGTGTTCTGCCTCCCTGAGGGTATTTTCCGTGTACTCTGTTGTCTCCATGACCAAGACAAGGTCTTTTTCTTAAAATAACTTGCTTAGATTTACTCCATTTCCTGCCTCAGCACTTTTATGAACTTGACCTCAAATTAGGTTTGCGTCGTTTGGTCGCAGTGACTAGCTAAACGTTTTTCTGACAAGCTAAATGTTTGAACATTTCAAACACCTTCAAACTTTTGTAAATGGGAAGCGTAATCAAATTCCCCTCTTTCAGCTGGTTTGATTATGCCTCCCTCTCAGAATTGAATGCTGAGAATCATAGATTGGCCTTCAAAGACTCCCTAAAGACAATCCCCTGCTGGAAGTCACACTTTTGCAGGATCCCACACTACTTCTTTTAGCGGACAAGTAGATGTAGTTATCAGAGGATTAATCAAAAGGTATCGGGGAAAATTTAGTTAAGACACTTTGATCTACTGAAGAATTTTTTCCTTTTTTTTATTTATTCATAGAGAGAGACACACACACACAGAGAGACAGACACAGGCGGAGGGAGAAGCAGGCACCATTACAGAGAGCCTGACGTGGGACTCGATCCCAGGACTCCAGGATCACGCCCTGGGCTGCAGGCGGCGCTAAACCGCTGCGCCACCCCCACCGGGGCTGCCCTACTGAAGAATTCTTTTTTCTAAATTTTTTAAAAATTTGTATTTATTTATGATAGTCACAGAGAGATATTGAGAGAGGCAGAGACGCAGGCTCCATGCACCGGGAGCCCGATGTGGGATTCGATCCCGGGTCTCCAGGATCGCGCCCTGGGCCAAAGGCAGGCGCCAAACCGCTGCGCCACCCAGGGATCCCCCCTACTGAAGAATTCTTAACTGTGGTAAAAGCTGAGGGTAGCGAGGGAGGGATGTCCTGCAATTGAAGCAGAAATCAGACAAGCCTGCTGAGCTCCATCTAATGGTCACTGGCTGAGCTGTCCCCTGTGTGGCTGAGGGCTCGGTTGATTCCTCGGGGAAAGCCCCATATCCTGGCTTCTTCCATCTGCTGGAAGGCTTCCAGCCTTTACCTGAAGATTCTGGGAATCTCTTATCAGCCTCCAGATGTGATCAAGTCCTCTTTCAGTATCTTTCACTGGCTCCCTTGGTCTAGGGCATTCCAGTCCAGTCTACTTAGCCTTCATGGCTTTGCATCCCCCAACACATTCCTCAGGCAAGTGTGCATATGGCTGTCTACTAGACAGGTGGACGCCCCTGGAGGGCAGAAAGTGTGCCTTACTTGTTCTTGTATCTTTTGGCTCATTGTGGGTGTAAAATACATTAAAAAAAAAAAAAAAAAGACTTGAATAATTTGAGCACCTACTATGTGCCAGGAGCTTTACATATAACCTCATTTAATCCTCTCAGTGGACATATGAGATACTTTATGGATGAGAAAATAACTCTTAGTGACTTGCTGGGGACCTGGGTGGCTCAGCCATTGAGTGCCTGACTTTGGCTCAGGGCATGATCCCGGGGTCCTGGGATGGAGTCCCACATCTGGCTTCCCGCAGGGAGCCTGCTTCTCCCTCTGCCTCTGTCTCTGTCTCTCTCTCTGTGTTTCTCATGAACAAATAAATAAAATCTTAAAAAAAAAAGAGAGAAAACTCTGACCTGAGGTCACACACGTGGTATTGGGTGGAACCACAGTACTGCTTTTCCCACTGCCCAAACACCCAAGTGTCTCATGAGAATAAATGTGTGCTTGCTTGTTTCTACAGGCATAGTTTTCATGGGCCCCTTATGGCTGGATAGTATGTTGTTTTCTTAAGCAGCATAGACAGGTCATTTGTTTAAATCCACAGAAGCTTCTATAGCCTCCGCTAATTTAAAAATAAAATGAAAGCAGGATAGTAATGTATAATAAAGTGGCAGGTTGGCAGCATATTCCAGGAGACTTAGAAAATGTCTGTTTTCTTTCATCTAGCTCTTTCACTTTTAGGAATTTACCCTTGAGAAATAATCAGAGATACATAAAAATATAATGAATGAGGATGCTCATCTCAGCATTTTTATATATATTCTACATTATTACATAGAAAATTGGGAGCAATCTGAATGTCTACCAAAGGGTTTAGTTAATTAAATATGACAGGCCTTAATCAACATGAAGGCTTGCTAATGAAGGGCCACCAATTGAAAAACAACAAGTTATAAAACTATAAATATGATGACTTCATTTTATTTAAACATTATTTACACATGCACACATATGTATACATATGTATATATATGTATGGGTATATACACATACACTCTGGTATGATTATGAGTGATTTCATTTTCTTTTTTAGACTTAAATTTTTTCCCAAATTTTCTGTGTATTATAAAATAATAATTTCTGTTATAAAACAGAAAAATGCTAAATATTAAAACAAAACAGGGTAAGAGCTTATCCAGCACATGTCTACATTAGATCAACCTTTAAGTAGTTAAAATTATTCTAGCTCTGAGTGGCAGGAGTAAACCAGCCTAAACTTGTCTATCAGGTTTAGCTCATAATCCCTTGGAATCCCTGAAGGGAAGTATTACACAATTTCTTGACTTAAAGCAGCAGCATTTTATGTTTGCACATTGTTAATTAACATAGCAATGGAATATACTCTGCCTTCAGCTTTAAGTTCTCACCCCTATGCTGGAATTTCGGTAAAAGAAAGTGCATTTTCTTAATCAGAACTGTTATGCTGTAATGTAACATCATGTACTCTCAAGTTGATAAAATATTTGTTTTTTATAAAGGGGAAATCTTATTCATTGACAAAAAAGAGGTTTTTAAAGTCTCAAAAGCTCAATTAATTTGGTTTTGCTATAAACATTTGAAGCCAGAATGAATCAAGTGCCAGGAGTATGTATGTTTTACTTCTGATTTATTATTATTATTATTATTATTATTATTATTAAAGATTTTATTTATTTATTCATGAGAGACGCACAGAGAGAGGCAGAGACACAGGCAGAGGGAAAAGCAGGCTCAATACAGAGAACCTGATGTGGACCTGATCCCGGGACTCCAGGATCATGCCCTGGGCCCAAGGCAGGTGCTAAACCGCTGAGCCACCCACGGATCCCCTTTACTTCCGATTTAGTAGAAAACATGGAATTCATCAAGTGTTTTCTCTGAGGTGTTGAAATAGTTTTGTGGAATGATCTCTTAACAGAGTTTTTTAGACTAGATAGTTCATTAGGTCTCTTATCACTAAAGCTTATAACCATATTGATGATTACTAACATATTGCTAGTAGAGTCATACCTTGCTCTTAGAAAACAATTTTTAAAAATTCATATTAAAACTGTACTGCTTATCGATTATACAAAGAGTTTTTCTGACAGAAACAGTATTTCTGTGTATGTTTGACTTAACAAAAAATTTATATACACTCCAGATTACAGGAAATTGTTATATATGTTTCTAACAATTTTTAAATTTTTTTACTAAACAAATAATAAAGCTGTTAAATATGGACAAGCCAAAAGAAGAAACTTGAAATAATAGTAATCCTGCTACCATAAACTTTTGGCACATTCTCTATGTGTTTGTGGCTGTGTGTATAATTATGCTATGTATACTACTTTGAAACCTACTTTTTTATTTGTTAATATCATGAGTATCTTGTAATATATTAAATCTCAATTTGCATACTTAATTAATTTCATGATTATTTTTACTTAAAAATGAAATATAACAATGTTCTAATTGGTTATTCATGTGATAGACATTTGTAACCACATTCTTTTATTTATTTATTTATTTATTTATTTATTTATTTAATTTTTAACCACATTATTTTAAATTCCAAAGGATTATTTCTGATAAACTGGACCCTAGTGAAAATGCTTTCCTTTGAAGTTATTTTTTAATTAAAGGATTTTTAAATTTTGAGTGTAGTTGACACACAATGTTCTGTTAGTTTGGGGCGTACAACATACATAGTGATTTGACTGGTTTATGTACTATGCTGTGTTCACCACAACTGTAGCCACCACCTGTCCTAATGTGAATCTGGTATCATTGATCATATTCCTTTTGTTCCCATGACATTCCTTCTGTAACTGGAAGCCCTTAAATCTCACTCCCCTTCACCCATCTTGCACGCACCTTCTCTTCCCTCTCTGAATTTGTCTTGCAAGGCAGCCTTAAAATGGGACCAACTTTTAACTTTTGAAATAACTAATTACTCCTTAGAAAAGGATACAAATAAGTCCTACCTTAGGACAAATTCTACTTCCTAGTAATTACAGTTAATAGAAGCTTCCAATATATTTCTTGATCTTAACGCAAATGAAGGGATTTGGTATCTTATCTCTTGGGTTTCAGCTCTAAAATTTGCTCATTTTATATAATTTTCAATGCATAATAATAAATGATGAGGATTAAGGGTTTGGTCCTAAAGACATAGATGGCATTTTTTGTGTGTGTGATTGTATTATAGTTTTTTTAAATATTTTTTATTTTTTAAAGATATCTTTCTTTTCTTTAAAGATTTTATTTATTCATTCATTCATTCATTCATGAGAGACACAGAGAGAAGGCAGAGACATAGGCAGAGGGAGAAGCAGGCTCCTCGCAGAGAGCCTAATGTGGGACTCGATCCCAGGGATCATGCCCTGAGCCGAAGGCAGACGCTCAACTACTGAGCCACCCAGGCATCCCTAAAAATAGTTTTTACACTTTATTACATTTTTATTTTGAGTAGGTGACATGATCCCATGACAAAAGTCCCCAAAGCCCAAAAAGTCTACAGTTAAAATCTCCATTTCACCTTTGTCTCTTTGTCACTCAGTAGCCCCTCAGAGGCTACCAGGGCATCATTCTAGAGAACTGTGCATATGTATCATGCATAGGTATTTGTATAAAGTAGATTGTATTTCCTTATTTAAAATGCAAATTTGTAATAATACTATGCTTACAAAGTTCTGAATCTTGCTTTTTTTTTTTTCACTTAATCTATGTGGAGAATTTACCATATTTCATCAATTCTAAATGCCCATTCTCATCCCTTCCCCCCACATTTTAACAACTGAATCAGAATGCATATATCTCACAATGTATTTTGGGGTATATGGAGATTATCTATCCAATTACATTCTATGTGATATGCTGTAAAGTTGCTTGCTTTTGTCCGCTAACTCTTGTAGAATTCTATGATAGTCCATATAGTTCTTCCTCATTCTTTTTTAACGTCTGTATGGATTCCACAGTATGAATGTATCATACTTGACTTAACCACTAGCCTGTTTTTACACATCTAGGTTGTTTGCGATTTTTTTTTTCATAATTTTATTAAGGCTGTACGTATATGTGTGTGTGGGACTTGATCCCGGGGATCACGCCCTGAGCTGAAGGCAGACGCTCAACTACTGAACCATACACACACACACACACAAGACGTCTATGGCTTATGAAGTGTGTAGCATTGTTTCTCCTTAATTTGTGGTAAGCCTAATTCTCAAATGTTTTTACGATTAACTTACTATTGTGTAATTCATGAGGAATAAAATCTGAACCACATTGATATACATCATTAATGTTCTGTGATGATCTTCTCTTTCTAGATAAAATTTGATGCTGGCACCCTCCTTCTTAGTACGCACCGACTAATTTGGAGAGATCAGAAAAATCATGTAAGATAAAGGGTTTTTTTTTTTTTTTTTATCTGTTCTAGGTTTTAAATCACTGAGGTCCCTTATCTCTTTCTTTCTTAACTAAAAAATGTGATAAATTTCCATTTTCAGAATGTTAAAAGAACGGTCTCATGTGATCTCTCTGAATGGAGTACAGATAGAGGACTTCGGGGTTGTCCCTCATTTGCTGAATAGAGAGAGAATCATGGTCACTCGTGTTTGTTTGTTTGTTTTTAAAGATTTTATTATTCATGAGAGACAGAGAGAGAAAGGCAGAAAGAGACACAGGCAGAGGGAGAAACAGGCTCCATGCAGGGAGCCCAACGTGGGACTCCATCCTGGGTCTCCAGGATCAGGCCCTAGGCTGAAGGCAGTGCTAAACTGCTGAGCCACCTGGGCTGCTCTCACTCCTGTTTTTAAACCCCAGTGAGAATATAAATATACCCCATATCTGAATGTTTTATGTGTAATGGGAACAACAACAAACCATTTGTTGTCAGGGATCCTCAGAGTAACCTGTTTCTGAGAATCTGAAGGATAGGTCTGCAGGGGAGTACATGCTTTTACCTAGATATTGAGAAGAATAGCCTCTAAGTCACTCAGCAAAAGGAGAAAACTCCTTGTTTTTTCATTTCTAGGAAGAGAGAACAAGTTATATATATAAAGCTATTTTTATTCCAAAGAGCTTAACTTCAAAGTGTATGTGTATGTAAATTTCAGTGTTGCCAAGTAAAATAAACAATCTATTTTATTTTCATAATTGCTGCACCCTTCACCATGAAAGTTTAATTTTATAGGCAAACTATATACTGTACTGAGGCTCTTTGGTTTTTTGTTGTTGTGTGTTTTTTTTAAATATTTTATTTAATAGAGAGCACAAGCAGGGGGAAGGGCAGGGAGAAAAGGAGAAGCAGACTCCCTGATGAGCAGGGAGCCCACGGAACTTGATCCCAGGTCCCTGGGATCATGTGATCTGTACTGAGGGCAAATGCTTAATCGACTGAGCCACCTAAGTGCCCCTGTACTGAGGCTTTATGAAAGGCCACTAATTATTGCAAAATCTGACTCTCTTTGGCCCCCAAAAATCAGTCTTTGTTCCCTTAGTGGTGGTATTATCCTCGTTGGTAATACATACCTACACCTATTAATGGTGTCTAATTCTTTTAAAAGAAGTATATATTTAGGAAAGAAGTCTTTGTTGGAAGGATAGGTATCCTTAAAACATTTATAAATTAATCTTAGTATAATTTTTTGATTATCATATAAAGAGACTAATTTAGAAATCCTTAGACCTATTAAATGCCAGTCATTTATAATAACTTAAAAATAAATGTGCTAATAAAGGGAACCTATATCAGTATTTTCTGTTAAAAATGGTGAATGAGGGGATCCCTGGGTGGCGCAGCGGTTTGGCGCCTGCCTTTGGCCCAGGGCGCGATCCTGGAGACCCGGGATCGAATCCCACGTCGGGCTCCCAGTGCATGGAGCCTGCTTCTCCCTCTGCCTGTGTCTCTGCCTCTCTCTCTATCTCTCTGTGACTATCATAAATAAATAAAAGTTAAAAAAAAAAAATTAAAAAAAAAAAATGGTGAATGAAATACAGAAAATTTAAAAAGAAAAAAGATCACCTGTACAGCACACTCCTTAAAGTTGTTTTGATTTACCTGTTCTGTTCTTTTTTTGGTTTGGTAGTTACAGTGGCTTTTAAACCTCTAATGTTGGGACACCTGGGTGGCTCAATGTTTGAGCATTTGCCTTCAGCTCAGGTCGTGATCCCGTTGCCCCAGGATCGAGTCCCACATCAGGCTCCCTGCCTGCTTCTCCTTCTGTCTCTGCCTCTCTCTGTGTCTCTCATGAATGAATAAATAAAATCTTTAAAAAAATAAACCTCTTATGTTTTTCTATGCAGCAAAATGCCACCGCAGTACTATTTTCATTCCATTTCTCCTTCAGCTTATTTAAGGAATAAAATCATTTTATTATTTTTAAAATTGTTTTATTATTAAGTACCTCAAAAGTATATGACACTCTTAAATACTATAAAACCAAGGTTTCTGACAAAGAGTCTTATGAATCCTGTTTTGTGTGGTTTCCTTCTAGGAGTGCTGCATGGCCATTCTTCTTTCCCAAATTGTGTTCATTGAAGAACAGGCAGCTGGAATTGGGAAAAGGTGAGGTGTCTACAGTGCAGTCTTGATCACAAAAATGTTCCAGTCAAGTTGTCATTATTTTTTTTTTTTTTTTTTTTTTAAGTTGTCATTATTAACTCAGTAGATTTACTGCTGTGCCATGATTGCCTGTTTGGGAATGAATCTAATGATTGTACAATTAGATTGTAATAATCTAAACTATTATTTATAATCATTGGTCAGGAGCTCCCCTAAGAAGACGTTTCCTACATTAAACTCAGGGATAGGGATCCCTGGGTGGCGCAGCGGTTTGGCGCCTGCCTTTGGCCCAGGGCGTGATCCTGGAGACCCGAGATCGAATCCCACGTCGGACTCCCGGTGCATGGAGCCTGCTTCTCCCTCTGCCTGTGTCTCTGCCTCTCTCTCTCTCTCTCTGTGTGACTATCATAAATAAAAAAAAAAAAGAAAAAAAAATTAAACGTTAAAAAAAACTCAGGGATAAATAGAAGTCATTCTTACAGCACAAATCAAGCATTAAGGTTTGCTATAGTATCCTTGGGTCAAAATAAATAAATGTTGGGCAGCTGTCATTGCATGTATTTCCAGAGACTTTCGCTTTGATGTGTCTGTGTATCTAGTACTTAAAATCAGAAGTGATTCATCTGAGAAAAATGACTGACTTTACTCCTATTTCTAGTTGATCATTAATTTTCTACACTTTGACTTTTTCAGGTATCAGTGTTAAATAGAGTATCATGATAGTTATTGTCCAAATTGGGATGTTTATAGTAGTAACAGGAGGCGCTGTTTTTTATTTTATTTTTAAGATTTATTTATTTGAGAGAGAGAATGGGTGCACTCACATGTGTAGGGGGAGGGGCAGAGGCAGAGAGTCTATCAAGCTGACTTCCCACTGAACTTGGAGCCCAGTGCAGAGCTAGGACTCAGCGTTTGATCCCATGACCCATGAGATTGTGACCTGAGCTGAAACCAAGTCTGGTGTTTAACCAGCTGAGCCACCCAGGTGCCATGGGGGTGTTGTTTATAATTGGACCAAGGAAGCATAAAATGAGACAGTTTTAAGCAAACCAGGATATGTGATCACCCTCGTTTAAAGCCACATGTTAAAATATTTCTTTTAATCAAGTATGTTAAAAATTCTGGCTTTATATTTTAAGTACATGTAATTGAGGGCAACTTATGAACAAATATTGCTGATCAGATTTTTTTTTTTCCATGTGGGCCCATTTTGAACTTTAATATAGTTATTTCAGTAGAGGTGAAACAAATGTTGAACTTCCTGGAAATGCAATGCATGCCTTAATCAGAATGTTGTAGCTAGCATGAAAGATTGCTTATTTAACATAAAAGAAACTGATGTTTTAAAAAGATTAATAAAGGCTTAGGTGTTTAGAGTAGACTCTTTCTCCAGTTTCTGTTTTTCCTCTTGTCACTTTTTTCCATCTTACTAAGTTCTTTTTTTTCTAAATGGAGGTTCAGTTAGAAATAACATTGTATGAGTTTCAGGTGTATAACATAATGATTTGATATTTGTATATATTACCTTAAGTTCTACAAAGTAAAACTGGAAGGTGCTCCAGATCATTTGAATTTTCTTCTGCTGTGTCCCAAGAAAATCTAAATTGTATGACAAAAATTATATAAAATATTTACCTTCCCCACTAGTGTCTTATTTTTAAACATCTCCAGTGAGGAAGAATTTAATAATGTATCAGGTTAATTTTTCTCAAATATTCTCTTTAGTTGTCAGCAATTACCATATTTCATTGATTCAGAGTTGCACATATAGTATCACCTTTTAACTTGTCTCAACCCAAGATGCTTCTTTGATTGGGGAGTTTTTAAACTTGAAATATGGTAATCCAATCACCTGCAAAAGAATATATTTAAAAACTGGCCTGGATCATTTATGCTGACTTTGGGATTTTTAAGCTTCATTTTAGTTCTTCATTGAGTTTCCTTTGACAAAATCTGATAGTAGGGCCCAGGCCTTTTTAGTTTTATTTTTTTTTTTTTTTATTTTTTTTATTTTTTTTATTTATTTATGATAGAGAGAGAGAGAGAGAGAGGCAGAGACACAGGCAGAGGGAGAAGCAGGCTCCATGCACCGGGAGCCCGATGTGGGATTCGATCCCGGGTCTCCAGGATCGCGCCCTGGGCCAAAGGCAGGCGCCAAACCGCTGTGCCACCCAGGGATCCCCTTTTTTAGTTTTAAAAATCAGTTGTGTACTGTTTTGCTTGTTCACCTTAGCCTAATTGTCGTATTTTGTTGCCCTCCTTGACAGTTCATTTCAAACAGTCCTATTACTGTGCTTGCATAGTTTATTTGCTCACCTCATTTAAAGAAGTTCACCACAAAGGAATAGGTGAAGAAGCCTTACAAGTCTGGCCCCAGTTTAATAACCAAAGCATTTATTACACTGAGGAGGCCCCACACTTGGTATTTCAATTTGACAGTGACATTTGGGCAATCGTAGGGGCCTAAACAAAATAGAGCAATAAATGGATGAATCTGTAATGTGATCATAAAGAAAAAGCTCTAAGCTGCGTATCCAAAGTATTTTGATTGAGGTTTTTGGTTTTGCTAATTTTGGAAGAAGATTATTTATTGAACAGGTGTTGGGGGGGGAGGAACAGGAAAGGGGCTTATGAAACTGAACAAATATAGTGGTATTTTTAATAGCACAGAAGATAATGGTAGTCATAGAGATTTTGGTAATTTGTGTTTCCAGAGCAGCAGTATTTTGAGACTTATTTTTGCTGTTGGATTATCTTCTAGATCATGCTATTGATTGAGCAGCATTTTCCAAAAATGATACTGTAGAATGTTAGTTTTAGATGGTGTTTTAATAAAATGTCAGTTGGCCAGTTTTCACAGATAAGTTTTCATAGTTTGTTTTTAAATGAATAGAGTAGTATGCTTTGGCAGAAATTATAGGTCCCCTGGTAACCTCAGGGATGACTCTGTACATGGAAAGCCTTAATCATAAACCAAAATAATGAACTATCCCAAATTTTGAAAACTCATTTTGAACTTATTTTTTGAAACCACAGTTTTAAATAATCTATAGAGCTAGTAACTTGAACTTCTTGGATCATAGTTTAGAAGTTGTAAGTAGAGGTATTTTTGAAAGATTCATTAATACTGAATTAATACAGAGTTTAAAAGGATTCCTTTCAGGATGTCCTTTGTTTATACATGAATTTTATTTTATTTTATTTTTTTTTTTATTTTTATTTTTTTTTTTTTTTACCTTTTTCTTTTTTTTTATTTATTTATGACAGTCACACACACACACACAGAGAGAGAGAGGCAGAGACACGGGCAGAGGGAGAAGCAGGCTCCATGCACCGGGAGCCCGACGTGGGATTCGATCCTGGGTCTCCAGGATCGCGCCCTGGGCCAAAGGCAGGCGCTAAACCGCTGCGCCACCCAGGGATCCCTATACATGAATTTTAAAAGTGAATTGAGATATATTAAAGGTTATGAAAATAGAATTAGTGATTCTTAAAAGGTAATTAAATTCACTACATTTATACTTCAGTGCCAAAATAGTGGTTCATCTTCACCCACCTCCATCCAACAAAGAACCTGGTCCGTTCCAGAGTAGTAAGAACTCCTACATCAAACTATCCTTCAAAGAACATGGCCAGATTGAGGTAGGAAGCATGTCCTAATTTTTGTTTTTGTTGTTCTTTGTTAATATGCGGTAAATTGATATTGTACAACATACCAGGTTTCACCATATTTTTCAATTAAATTTTTATGGTATCTTAAGCCTTATCAGTAGAAAATATGAAGTTTAAGTTTTGGGAACAGGAAACAGGAGGGTGTGGTCCCAAGGAAAAAGCAGAAGCTAGAAATACAGTAAGTCATGCCATTAGGCTACTAGTAAATTTTTCAGTGGCTTAGTTAAAGAGGCAGAGTATAATGCAGTGAAATGTGACAATATCTCAGTATCTAATAGCTCACCAGCCTTAAATCAGGAAGTCTTTCTTCCTTGATGCCACACAAATCTAATCACTTACGTACTTAGTCCATCGTATGATAGTTTACACGTTCTGATTAGTAAGTTGGTATATAAGTATTCTTCAGATATTTACAAATGTGTTTATTTCCACATTGATACCCTAAATTATTTATGTGGGTTTTTTATATGGCACTTCACCCAGTGCTCTTCACACAGTAGGCACTAAGCAAATATAAGCGACTAACTGAAGTCATTTTCACTGTAGTTAAACAATGTAGTTGATTTTTTGTGAGTGTAGGGATGTTTTGGCCTTAATTTCTGGCTTCACGTTTTCACCAGACAAATTATTCTCTGCTTCCTTCATGAATAATGGTTGTATATTTTTCTTGGCACTGTATCTGTTTCACTATAGATTGAAAACAATCCACGTATGTGGGATTGTTTAAAGTAAGTCTATTTATTCAATGTCATTCATCTCTTTGTTGAGAATAGCTCAGTTTATATAGAAGGTCAGTTTCTTTCTTTTTTTTTTCCCCCCTTTGTGCTTTCTGAAGCTGATCCAAGAAAAGAACTTCCTTTGGTTTCTTTTGATGTCCCTGAGAGTTCTAGGTTTGTTGCAAGATGACTGAACAGACCTTTTCAACTAAAGACATGTTAAGGAATGATTTGTATGAGGATACTGTAACCTGACTGACTCATTTAAAGTGTGTGTGGACCACAGTTTTACAGGCGTTTATCTGAGGAAATGACACAGAGAAGATGGGAGAATATGCCAGTTTCCCAGTCATTGCAAACAAATAGAGGACCCCAGGTATTGTTGCAACTGTTTCTTAATAGTTTTTTTCCGTTCTGTACTGTATCTTCATTAAGGGAAAAGATTTCTGTGATTATAGAACTTGCCAGAAACAATGATGATATTCTGATTAAAGATTTATTTTCATAGAACCTAATTTAGTGCTCTGCAGATAGTAGACACTTAGCAAAAATAATGACTACTCACCAGAGTCATTCTTGGGGTGGTAGATGTTAGATTCCATTCACTGCATTCTGTCCTTTATAATCATTGTGGCATCTGAGAGAACAGTGCCTCTGAGTGATGTTTTCAGGCCAGTCTAAATTAACCACCACCTATAGATAGGCACTCAAATGTGTGAAAGTAGTTTGTATAATAACTATCAAATACCAAGATTTTAACTACAATTTCTTACATGTTTGAAACCCTATTAAATATCTGATACAAAAAAAAAACTTTTAAAAAAAATCTGATAGAAGTATAATAGCTTGCCAAAGAACAGATACGAATTTAATTTATAACTAAAATACAGAGTAAATTATGCCAGTTAATGTATGTTCAATTTTTTTTTAAAATAATGATTTGAAGATCATTATGTATGACGAGAAACTGACATATTTTGAAAGGAAACTAGATGTAATCATATGCTGGTTTTCTTTGGTTCTTTGTCAGTCCCTTTCTGCCATTGAAAAAACATTGTGGTGGGCTGCAAAAGAGTGTGTCCTTCCTATTTTGTATGTTGTGTTTTCTACTTTTTTCAGCCAGGAAGAATAAGAGCTGTAGGAATTGTAGGCATCGAAAGGAAATTGGAAGAAAAAAGGAAAGAAACTGACAAAAACATTTCTGAGGTAACTCATCCATAAGTTCCAGTCAGCTGTCTTTTTTAGCCATTTGTGTTTATTCTTTTGGAGGTAGCTGTGACTCATTCCATTCTGTGTATTGGAATATATTTAGTTTGCCTGAAGCCATGGTCTCTTATTCTAGGTCATCTTCAGGTTGGCATAATTTAGGCAAAACATGTTTTCAAAACCTTTTCCAAAATGAAATGAAAATGAAATGTTTTCTGTGATGTTAGAAAACATCATGGGTTGTTTTGTGTAAATTTTAAAGTCTAGATGGAGTTGATTGGAGAATACTCCTAATGAATTCAGGGTCCTCTGTATAATTATCTTGGATGTTTGGTTAACTTAGTTGAGGGGAAAATGCTGTTCTGTGGCTGTTAACCTGGCCAGACATCACTGACCGCTCAGGAACCAGACATAGACACAGTAAGAGAGGCACAGATCAGCCCATTCCTTCCACTAGGAGAACAGCCTTGAACATGTGCATCACAGTGTTTCTGCAACTTCATCATAGCTGAGGAAATGCAAGTGGAAGGAAAAGAAGTCTAGTTAAGAAAAGCAGTTATGGATGTTAGATTCTGCAGTCAGCTACTATATCGGAACATGTCATTGGTTTTCCTATGTTTATATAGAAGTGGTCCTGGACTATTTTTGAAATGACTCTGAAGTAATTCTTCAGTTTTTAATAATACCTTGGAAGTCAAATTCCATTGACTAGTGCTGTTCATAGAATTTCAAAGATGTATATCAATCAAATAAAATCTAAGCTGCAAATGGTTATGAGATATCTGTATTAATGAAGGTTCTCCAGAGAAACAACCAATGGGAGATAAAAAGATATCAGTATACAAAAGTAGGTATCAATCTCTTTCTCTATATTGATATCTAATATAAGAAATTGACTCGTGATTGTAGGGACTGGAAAGTCCCACAATCTGCTACCTACAAGCTAGTGACCCAGGAAAGCTGGTGATAGAATTCCTAATTTGGGTCTGAAGGCCTGAGAACCAGGAGCGCTGATGGTTTAGGTCCAGTCCAAGGGCTGGGTAAGACTTGGCTGCAGCAGTCAAAGCGTGAGTTCTCCCTTCCTCCAACCTTTTGTTCCATGAGGCCCTCTGCTTATTGAATGTTGCCCACCCGCAGTGAGGAGGGCAGTTCTATGTCTGTCTACCAATTCAAAGGTTAACCTCACATGGGAATACCCTCACGGACACATCAATAACGTTTGATCAAAAACCTGGGTACCTCATGATCTAGTCTAGTCAATACATAGAATTAACCATTATAGTACCAATTCTGGGCCCACTAGATTGAAAATATAGATTATCATTGAGAGACCAAGGTCATTTGACCTATTCAATACCCACCGCCTAGATTTTACTGATCTCAGATTTATGGTTAAGTTGTATATGTTTCTCAGCTCTATGTATTTCCTGCAAATTGGCAGCTGGATCCAGAGGCTTGATCAAATTGTGTTTGACCCCTTTGGTGAGACTAGCAGTGATGCTATGTTTTTCCTAAGAAAGCACATCATGTCTTTGTTGATGAGGGCAGCAGTTATTCATGTTCATTGCATAGATCTCCTGGTTCATTGGTGGTTACAAATGGTGATAGTCTAGGATTTATTTTTTATTAGTTGGAATACTTTTTGAAGTGATGCTTCCTTTCATCTATTATTTGGCTACTCAGTGATAATAGTTCATACCGGGAAAGCAAGATGAGTACCATTTTCTTTATCATCAAGATGATAAATTGGTTCCTTATCATCCTCCAATGGCAACTCATTAGAGGTTTTTTACATATTATTATGAATTTATAGATTTTAATATATTTGATGGATTTCAGTCAGTTGCAATTATTATCCTGTTTAAAGCTCACATTGTCCCATCTGCGGTCAGTGGGAGCCTCTTCAAGTTGGCTCCTGAGTGCTTTTAATGTGACCTGGCAGACTTTGATAGCTTCCTTACTATTTGGTGTGACAGTAGTTCCAGGACCATCTTGTACATTTCCTGCCCCAGATCTGGAATCAGCCATTACCTAAGAAGTCGCTGTTTTTCCTAGATGCCCAAAGGCTCCCCACTAAATTTTAAAATAAATTTTAAAATAAAGCTCAGTAATTTTACTAGAATGTGTTGATGAGTTGGTCACTCTGGATTGTTATTCTCAGGTACACAGTATGCTCTCAGTATTTGGTTCTAGAAATTGTTTCTTTTAACTTAGGGAGTTTTTTCAATTGTATAATTTTTAATAATTGCTTTGATTTTTCTTTTCTTCTGAGACTCCTATTAGTTGTATATTGCAGCTCTGTTGCCTAGTCCCTTTGCAACTTTCAAACCCTTTTTATCTTTAATTTCTTTTTTATTAGGAAATTTTCCTCTTTTTAATCTGTTGTTTCTCTTAAGATAGTATTTGTTGTGTTTATTCATTCTTGTGTTCTAATAGTCTTTATTTCTGAAATGATTTTTTTAAAAGTTCTTTCCTGAATCATGTCACTTCATTTCTAATTTATTTTGTCAGTTTATGGCTTGTGTCATTTTATTAATATCTTTTAGCTCATATTGAAATAAATGGTTAAATTTTGATCTGATCTGTGAACATGTCTTTCCGATTTGCCTTTATTATCTAAAATGTTATTCTCCTTATTTTCTTTTTTTGCATGATAACTTTGTGTGGCATTTGACCTTGATACTTTGCTGTTGCTATTTTTCATGTTAAATGAGTTTTCCTGAACTTTCAGAGGAAGGCCTGGTCTAGGGTAGTTTGTCTTACTCCCCACAGCTCACTCTTCTGCTGTGTTCATACAATGTTAAGGAGGTGGCTTGCTCTCTGATTTCCTGGCCCTATTCTCTTACCCTGTTTTTATCTGGGCCTTTTTTTCCCCCCTTCCTCTCTTCTTATTCCTATCTTGCTCTGTTTTTGACTCCTGTGTTAGAGGTTTCTCCGTGGTGTAGGATCCCCTCCTGGAAGGGAAGCCTGGAAGGCCAGCGCTTCCCAAGGAGCCCTCCTCACACCCACCAATTACTGAAGTGGGCAGAACCCTCCCCATTTTAGTTATGTCCTCACATTGGTCAGACTTCCTGTGGGCTCCTTTGGGGTTCACTTGCCCTGTTGCTTCCCTTTTCTTTCTCTTGCCTAGATGCCGATAGCATGCAGGTAGTAGATACTGATAGATCTTGTGTCCCTATGTGCTCCTATCTTGAGGTTCTTTATTGCTATCTTGTCACTTAGTGTTATAGTATATCCTGCCCATGGATTTTTGGTTTTGAGATCTAGTTGCCTTGTTTTTATGTTGGGATTTGGAGAGATTCAAAGGTTTTGCTGCCACAACTTCCATCTTTCCAGCATCTTTAAATTCATAAAATTCCAGCATTTTGGTAGTAAAGGGGTTCTTATTATCCAGAGAAGTAATCATCTCAGAGCTAGTGACTAGATTCAGAAGCCAGATTATGAGAGCTCTGGTCTCCTGATTTCAGACCACGTGTAGTTCCTACTACAGTATGGCCACTCTCCTTGCCATTTGGAAGGTACTGTCACTATCCTTTTCTAGTGACATTTGCATCATTTTACGTGACAGTTTTGGAGATGGCATGGCGCAGTGAACTAATTTTGAATTATTAGTATTTTTCTGAGTGGTGCCATATTAATTTGGTGTTCAAAATTACATTTTTCTTAATTTATGAAATGCCATTCTGTTTTAATATAATTTTCATGGAGTTGCATAGTCCAGAGGATTCAACTCCATCATCATACTCTCTCACACAGGTCAGTGATTTATTTAGCAGGTGGTTCCTGCTCCCTGCTTTGTACAAACCCTGCATCAGATAGAGGTTTTAGATATGACAGCACACCAGATAGGCAGGCAAACAGGCATTCCCTGCAGTGAGAGAGATACCGTGTTAGAGAAAACAGTGCCTGCAACAGGAACACATTACATGGCCTCTGACTTCTTTGGGGGTCAGGGAAGGCTTGTTAGTGCATGTAATGGAATTGAGGCCTGAAAGTTTAGCAGGTGCTAACAAATGACTTGTAGGGATAAGAGGATCCAGATAGAAGGAACAGAATATGTAATGGTAGAGAATCAAGAAAACTGAAATGGAGTAGGGTGCCTGGGTGCTCAGTCAGTTAAGCATCCAACTCTTGGTTTTGGCTCATGTCATGATCTCAGGGTGGTGGCATTGAGCTCCATGTTGGGCTCAGGGCTGAGCATGGAGTCTCTACCTCTCCCTCTGCCCCTCCCCTGCGCATACATGCACACTCTCACTCTCTCTCTGGAAAAGAAAAGAAAAGAAAAGAAAAGAAAAAAGAAAAGAAAAGAAAGAAAAGAAAAGAAAAGAGAAAGGAAAGGGAAAAGAAAAGAAAGAAAGGAAAGAGAGAGAGAGAAGGAAAGAAGAAAGAAGAAAGAAAACAAAAAGTTGAAACAAAATTAAAGAATATATTAATAGTTACTGAAGCTAATAACCAAAAAATGGAGTGGAAATTTGACTGTGGACATGGTAGAAAGATAGATAGTTCTATAAACTGGCAGATAAAATAATAGATTGAGCAAATGCATCTATTTTGCATTTGTACATATATTGCTTTAATTTTATTGTAGGTAGTTTCTTTACCTATTTTTTAGATAATTGGCTAATTTCAAATTTTAGAATAGTAATACAGATAGAAGTAAGAAAGTTTTTGTGTTTTATGATTACTTAAAATACAGGTAATTCTTCTAAGACACTAAAATATCTATTTTTTATGGACTGTAAGCAGTGAGGCTAATTTACATATTCTGTATTCTTTGTGGACCCATTATTACTTTTAGCATATTTTTTCTATGAAAATGTAACAGTAAATAATGTGATTTACTGTATCCAATTTTTTAAAGTGTTGTCTTACTAGTTTTCTTTACACAGGTAAGAGAAATATATTAATATTTTGTATAAGAATAAGAATAGAAGTGTGTAAAGCATGTTGTTTTATTTTTGAAAACTAGGTTGGTGTGTGATTTGCCTTCCATTTCAGTGTTAGAGTGACTTAGTTTCAGGTTTGGTGCCCAGAGTTTCCCACAAAAGGTTTCCTGCATCTGCTGGCTGTTGCTGATAAGAATCCAATGTTTAAGCCTTTTGTTTATCTGAGGAAATTCCTGTTAGGTGTGTGCACATTCCTCTTTGTTTTCAGTATTAGCCTTAGTTAGTTTGGCTATAAGAATTTTACACAACACTCTATTCTTTTAGCAAAGTTCTTTTGCAGATGGGGGCTACTTTTCTGCATGTAATTAAGATGGGCATGAGCTAATCTGAATCCGTTGACCACTGTTCTATACGGACTAAAAAATTTTTCATTTAATGACAAGTTGCTTCATTGGTTTAAAAAGTAACATCTATGCACATCATTTGGAAGATGTTCTTCCCTGGAAGTATATTTTTGGTAATATGAAGTAAATTTTTTATAAGTATGTCTGAGTTTGAAGAAGACTTTGAAGTGGATATTCATTGTAGTAAATCAAACTATTGATGAGTTTTATTTAAGTATGTTTTGGTGGCATTCAATGTTTTTCTTTTGTGATACCCACTATATCCAAAGCTGCAGGTATAATCTGTTCAAGATTTAGAGGCTGATGTCTACAGTTCCAGTTGAATCACACCTGCTATCACACAAGATCATAGGGCCCAAGAAAGTATTGTGGCAGCTCCACATTGCACATTGTGGCAGCTGCACACTGCCAGGAAAGCGTACAGACCTTTGATTCTCAACCTCCTATCAGGAAATGGTTCTGGGAAAAACCAGTGACAAATTTTCTTACTTGTGTGAAAGAACATTAAATAATATTTTCTAAACAATTTATTATTTATGTCACCTTTTGTTTGTTTAATCAATAATAACTTTTCTTTTTTAATATGTGAAAAGTTTTTCACATTTTTGGAAAATTTATGGTTTCTTAGCTAACCTGAATTCTTGGAATAAGGTACATTTATTATTACTTATGTAAAAATTTATATAAATTGATATTTGTAAGAAATTTTCAAAAAATCTTTAGTCTAAGGAAGAAACTAGAGTGCTTCATTACTTTAAAACATTTTAATTCTTTAGATAGATTCCAACAAAAACTCATTTCTCATTTCAGGCTTTTGAAGACCTCAGCAAGCTAATGGTCAAGGTATATGTGATTTGTACCTATTGAATTCTTACCAGTTATGATATGAGTTTTGTTAACAGACACTTTGGGGACATGATTTTTTTCAGTCTTTTACTGTTCTCTTGACAGGCTAAGGAAATGGTGGAGTTATCAAAATCAATTGCTAATAAAATTAAAGACAAGCAAGGTGACATCACAGAAGATGAGGTAAATAGGCTGCTTTTTTAAGGCATTAGAAACCAGATTAGACAAATAACACAGTGATGTTTTGGTAGTTAGCAGTTTCTTTTTAATGTAGTGATTTCTGTTACGGCTTGCAGATCTATGAAAATATTAAAGAAAAAGTCAACCATAAAAACTTGGTTGGTTCCAGTAGGATCAAAAGATACTTCAATACCTTCTCTTGGAGTGTGGAGAAAAGAGATATTGAAATAAGTAAGGAGTGGTTGTTTTATACACATCCATACATTTGATATTTCATTAAATTTGTCTACAATCTGGTCACAGCCATTATCTTTCATAAGTTTTTGGCTATATCATTTGGTTGGCATTAAATTTATCACAGTTGTTACGTAAACAACTTCTTACACCAAACTTGTGAAGTCAGTAGAGTATGAGACATCAAGACAGGAGAAGGAAGAATAATTAGTTTTATGCAGGGAACTACTAGAAATGTACTTTTTAGAGTTTACACTATAGAAACAAGGTAGAAGAAATGGATGGATATGGAAATAATTGAGTAGAATTGATTTTATGATAGAAAGATTGTTAGGGTAGAGAGACTAATGCTGTTTATTTGTCTTTTTGTGCACTTTCTTCTCTCATTATAGACCATCAGGTTTAAATCCTATTTGCTGAGCATGGGAATAGCTAACCCAGTTACCAGGGAAACCTATGGCTCCGGCACACAGTACCACATGCAGCTGGCCAAACAGCTGGCTGGAATACTGCAGGGGCCACTAGAGGTAAAAACAAAACCTAAGTGATCTTTTTCAGCTGTGTTAAATTATTTCCAAGTCATCAGAGATCTTAACATGAGTTTAACTCATTTCCTAGTGTGACTCCTCTTCAACCACATGTTATTTTTTTCTTTCAGGAATATTAAGTTAGTTTGGTATACTTATTAGTGGATTTTGTTGTCAACATCTAGATTGTTTTCAATTTCCATTTCAGATATCTGTAACTTTGATAGGAAGTTTTTCTAATCTCTTGTTTTCTAAAGGAAATATATGATTTCTAGATGCTTACATATATTCCTGTATATCTAATCTTCATATAAGTGTACTATTTCTCATTTCACAATACAGATTAATCTTCCAATATTACTCAGGCAATCAAAACTTTATTTATTAAAACACTTACATTAAGAAGTATTTCTGTCAGGACAAAATAGAGTATAAAGAATCCCTGCATGTCTCTCATCCAAATTCATGTGTAAGCAGCCTCCACTCAAAATTACTTTAAGGCAGTCCCAGACATCACATCACTTTGTAAATTCTTCAGTATGTAATACTGAATTATCATTCAAGACATCATTAAAGATACCTTTAAATGTATTATAATCCCATTTCACACATGAAAAGTTAGAATAGTTTTTTAATGTTATCGTATGTCTGGTTCGTATTCATATCTCTCACAATTAGTTTGTTCAAATCAGGATACATTGCTTTTGGTTGATTTGTCTCTCAAGGCTTTTTAAAAAAATTCCATGGGTTTCTCCTCCTCCTATCTCTTTTTTCTCTTCCATACAATTTATTTATTGAAGAAACTAGTGATTTATCTTATAGTGTCTCAGAGGGCAACCCTCTCAGGTCCCCTCCCTCTTTGGTGAGCTTTGAACTGTTACTCAATAAACTTTATTTTGCTGCCCACCACACACAAAAAAGAGTGTCTCAGAGTTTGGATTTTATTGAATTGTATGTTAACATACTTCCCTGCCCCATGTATTCCTTAGGTAGACTGATAGTTCTACCTAGAAGTTCCTTTTTTTTTTTTTTCCTGACAGATATTTCATAGAGGGTTCTGTGCATTTCCATCAGGAGGTACATAATGTCTTGTCTTTGTGATGTAACAGCAGGCAGTAACAGTCAGCATCTAGACCTGTTACTTCATTTGGGGTTACAATGGCGATATTCCTATTTAATTCCATAATTTCTTCATTTATTAGTTGTAATAACTTAAAACATTTAAATACCCTTGTTGTAGAGGCTCTCTTTCCATTTAAGTGAATGTTAAAACAATAATAATGATGTTAAAGTCCAGGTATTGAATTTTAAACACCTCATGTATCTGACTAGGTTTTCCAGTGTGTAAATTTAGTTTTTGAAGACTTCTTAGAACGTTTTATGATTCCTGATTCCATTCTGATTATGATTTCTGTTAAGAAATGCTACCTGGTACCAATTATAATACTTCTAAATTTTCATATTTTAACAGGAACGAGGGGGAATAATGTCACTCACGGAGGTGTACTGTTTAGTAAACCGAGCTCGAGGAATGGAAGTAAGAGCATTTATATATTCTTTAACTAAATATAGACTTTCTTAATATAACATAAATTCAACAAAGCAAATACAGTTTGAGGACGGGATGAGAATATACAAACTATTTGGAAAGCAGTATGGTGTAGTGAAAAGAATCCTCTGCTGCCTTGGGATCTAGGAGGAAGACTCTGTCCTCTGTTTTGCCGGTGATGTGCTAAGTGACCTGGAGTAGCTCACTTAACCTCCCTGAGACTTAATTCTCTTACATTTTAAGCCTGGATTTGGACTATTACCTTCTGGCTTTAATATTCTCTGTGTGTTTTGTAGTTAATTAGATTGTATCTGATGCCATCCAGAGTACTGGATGTTACCTATGCTGGACTAACTGGGTTGGATGCAGGTTGCCTGTAGAGAAATGGGGAAAGCTGCCCATCTCCTCTGGCTCTGAAACAGCAGTGGCTGTTCCCCAACATTCCTTGTCCCTTCACACATACATGTCCTTGGCCCCCAAGTTCTGATTCGTGCACTCTTCGTGTCCATTAGTCAAACATGGTTTTGTGGTGTCAGCTGTCATCTCTCTGCGAATAGTTCATAGATATGTCTTTCCAGTGCTCCCCACAGTCCCAAGTTGAGCCTCTGCTCTGTTTTTATTTGAGCAGCCGTCCTGACTGCCATTGGCAAGTACTGACTATTTCCCAGGCACTCTGCACATGTTACTCCATTTGTCCTCCCAGTAACTCAGTGAGGTAGCTGCTGTCACTCTCACCATCTAGGGCATAATACGAGGATAAGGAATTTGAGGCTCAGAAAGATTAAATTATATGACCAAGGCTGTGCCTGGAAACAGTGGTTTGACAGGCATTTGGACAGGCGGTCCTAGCTTTGGAGCCATTCCTTGTGATTCAAAGTTATACATGTCAGCCACCACTCCCTAGGTTAGAACCTAATTTAGTGTCTTAAGTTACCACTGGGCTGACTCTTTAAGATTGCCTGGTCTGGAAGGGGTGGCTATGAGCTAGCTACATGTGACATCTGGGACCTTGAAATACAGTTAATCCAAACTAAGATGTGCTATAAGTGTAAATTACCAGCTTTAGAGGACTTGGTACAGAATAAAGGAATGTTAAATATTCATAATTTTTATATTGATTATATGTTGGCATTTTACATTGGTGGGTTAAATAAAGTACATGTATTGTAATCAATTTCACCTTTTTCTTTTTATTAGATTAATACAACACCTAGAAAATTTTAAATTATGTATATGGTTTCATTGTTTTCTGTAAGCACTGCTTTGCTTCTTTGTTAATCCTTTTTGCCTTACAGTGATTAAGCCACCTAAAGGCCTTAATAAATTATAATTTTTATATTTTTATTTAAAAAAAATTTTTTAAATAGACTCCATGCCCAAAGATCAAGTCACAGATAAATGATATTTGTTAAATTTTCTCTTCTGTTTTAGTGATCATTATAATTATATAGCATCGCTCTATTAATTTGCAGTGTAAACTGGATTTTTTTTTTTTTTTCCTATTAGTTGCTCTCACCAGAAGATTTGGTGAATGCATGCAAGATGCTGGAAGCGCTAAAATTACCTCTCAGGTAAAAGAACCTCTGCAGGAAGCCTGCCAACTAGAGCCACTATTCCATACAGAGTAGACAGGAAGGTCCTGCCAGGCCTGCCGTCTACGTGGTGAGCCAACATATTGCCCCTCTTGGAATTAAATGAGCAGAATTCACTTTTCATCCTAGCTTCCCTCCTTTTCGGGGCTATGCATGAGCTGAGGGGCCAGTAGCCCAACTCTTATTGATTTGGGAGCAGTGAGATAAGAATGTAGGCTTTTCCTAGAACATCAGAATAACCAGCCCTTCTGCTAGACATTGTGTGTTAGTTTCTGGAGATTTAAAAGTACAGATGTTCAGCTGTGAATTATTTTTTCTTCTCTTCAAGTTAAAAAAAGTGCCAGACATATTTTTTTTTAGTATGTGGATTATAGTTCATACTTTTATTAAATGTTTATTCATGAGCATTTTAGTTATGCTGTAGTTGCTTGTGGTTATGTTTTAAACATTGCCCCCATTCTTGGGCATAAAAGAAAGCACAGGATATTTGCACCTCTTTAGTAGTTGAAGAGCCTATATATTCACAGCTTTGTTTTCCCATCTATGATTTTTAGGCTCCGAGTTTTTGACAGTGGTGTCATGGTAATTGAGCTTCAGAGCCACAAAGAAGAGGAAATGGTGGCCTCAGCCTTGGAGACAGTATGTGAAAACCCTGTTTCCTCCTCATCAGTCTGCCCACCAAGATTTGAATGCTTAGCAACTCCAGAAACAGGATTTCCTTTTAAATTTAACTTTACTAAAAAGTCATGTTTGTAGACCCAATTAAAAACACCTATTATTAACAATACTAAATACTAATTAAAATTACGCTTCTAAAGCTTTTAAAACTTACCAAGGAGAATTGAAATTTATGACATACTATCTTTTTGTTTGAAGCTCAGTCTTGCAGACAGGTTTTTAACTTTGTTAATCAGAATATTACCCTTGACTGAAGTTTTTCTTTCAGTGACACCTACATAAGCAGTATTATATAACATCACAAGTTGTTTTATGAAATCATTGCTTCAAAAAATATGACAAGCAACTGTAGTTTACTGGATTTTACTGCTATTACTCATTAGGATACTTGAAATATCCCTTCATAGACTCTGTGGTGACCGTATTTAATTTAACTAACTCATACATTTTAACCTAGATGAAAACATCAAGACTATAGATATTTCTACCATTTATTTTATGTTAAATCTATATATAAGGTTCTTTTACTGGAACATGTGGTATGCACTCAGTGAGAATTTGTTATCTGTTCTTTTTCAGGATGTCAAAGTTCTAGGGTTCAGTACAGTGCCTTTGTTACACTATAGAAGGCTTCATGATATTTTAGGCTCTACTGTATTTTTCTCAGTCCTGGAACGTTTGTAGAATTAAACATTAGTGAAAAGATTTAGTTCTATAGTGAATATTCTTTGTATTTTACTAGGAAATCCAGTAAATTGTATCCTGAGTAAACTGGTAAACACTCTCCCTAGGTTAGTACCTAATTTAGTGTCTTAAGTTACCACTTTTTTTTTTCTTGTTGTGTTGCTGTTAGGTTTCAGAAAAGGGATCCCTGACATCAGAAGAGTTTGCTAAGCTGGTGGGAATGTCTGTCCTCCTAGCTAAGGAAAGGTAAGTGAGATCCTTGCTCTTCATTAGAATTATATTTGTATTTCTGAATGGATAAATGATTGTGGATTTCCCCCTTGATTCCTAGGTTGCTTCTTGCAGAGAAGATGGGCCACCTTTGCCGAGATGATTCTGTGGAAGGCTTGCGGTTTTACCCAAATTTATTTATGACCCAGAGCTAAGGGTTTTATATTTCACATACTTCTTGTTCATATACTTGTATCACGTAGAATTTGTAGGACATTGAGCTCAGAGTAAACCCTGATAATCTGAGAATTTCTGGAATGTTATACTATAATATAAAACCCTTTTTTAAAAAATTTATTTATTGATGAGACAGAGAGAGAGAAAGGCAGAAACACAGGCAGAGGGAGAAGCAGGCTCCCTGCAGGGAGCCTGACATGGGACTCGATCCCGGGTTTCCAGGATCATGCCCTGGGCCGAAAGTCGCACTAAACCACTGAGCCACCCGGGCTTCCCAATATAAAACCCTTTTAATTTCTCTCTAAATATTATGATCCAGGAAGTTTAGTTAGGATAAATATAGAGAAAATACAGAAAACTAAATGCCACTATGATTTTGAAATCATGCTACAGTTGATAGAACCTTCAGAGTTTAACTTGAAATATGGTGACTTTTAACTTGATATGACCTTTTTTTAAAAAAAAAAAAAAAAAAAAGAAGGGAGTTTAGTTAATGGGGGAAGAAAGAAGTTGCATGTTTGGACAGGCCAGATCATTTTTCTGGTGTGACTAAAATTCATTGAATTATAAACAAAGTTTTTCTCTGCATCAAATGTGCCCATTTTGGAGGGGCAGGGCTCATGAAGCAAGTCATACCCACAATGTAGTTTGAGAACTGATGACATTGGAACAGAATATGAAACTGCAGAATGGCATATGAGGCTCCTTTCCTAAGGGCTTTTCTTTAGAAGCAATCATAAGCATGTCTTCAACAGATACTTTAAAAAAGGAGAGAATTGTATTTGACTTAATGTATGTGTGTGTGTATATATATGTGTGTGTGCGTGTGTGTGTGTGTATGTATATATATATATATATATACACACACACACATATATATAGTCGGACTCATTTTTTTTTTTCAAGTGATGATTTCATGGCTGGCATTTAAAGAATGCAACTATCTCATTTTGTTTAAAAATGCTGTGGATTTTGAAACTGAATTAACAAGCTATATAGACATGCCCAGAGATCTGATTACAAATTTGGAAAGTAGAGGGCTGAGAAATTCCCTAGGATTGTGTGGGTGGAAAGGCGGGGAGAACCTTTGAGTAGCTTAACAGGAATCTTGGTGCTCTTTGACCTCAAAAATCAAGGACAAGAATTGAACACCAATAAAAAATAAATTTATTATTTAAAAAAAAGAAATCAAGGACGGGAACAAAGAAGGTAGACAAGTAATCGGTCTCCTTTTCCTACCCTTAAGGAGTTTCAGTAAGGAGCTTTAAAAAAATCTTTTTTGTTCCAGCAATATTTTTTTTTCTTTACCCCATACATTAGAAGTTGTGTAGAGAAACTATCTCACTGCAAAGTATTACCAAGATAACAAAAACTGGCTAATGTTGGATGTAGACATTGAATACTATTTCTGACTTCCTGTGTTATTGCTAGCCAGCATATGGTGTGTTGGCATAGCCTCAAACTCAGGGATCCCACAGGGACAGAAGGGGATTCCCCCCACCTTTCCAAGACTGCTGAAAATAGAAAGTAGTGATATTGTTTGGCCCAGCCTCCAGAAAGGATAGTGTCTGTATTGAGATAACTGTGGTGACTAGCAGAACGGGATACCCCAACCCACACTCTGGGATCCTGGAGGTGGTGTCACCAAATGAGGTGAGGGTCACTGCCAGTGGCTACTACAAATGCCCTTTGGTGAAGTGGCAGGGATCCTCAGCTGCAGACCTAAGGGAATCCTAGCACTGTAGCCACCCACAGTCCGTCCCTGACCCCTGCCTGCAAAAGTGGCTGTTGCTGCTTCACATCCTCCAGTGTCATGGGAACATCTTGGCTGAGGCATCCTTCCTTCCTGCTTGTCTTCATTTACCAGACTTGTGGTGGATTCTATAGTGTGATGACAGATCCCCCAATTTCCTCACTGCTCAGCCTCGGGTTTGTTTGGGGGTGGAATCCAGTATCTGGCTGCTCATGTCTTTCAGGCCATTGTGTAAACTTGTTTGTGTGGCACTCCTATTTCTAGGTTGTACTCATACTGCTGTACACGCACATTCATGTACACAAGCACGCACACACGGTATCTCAGTCTGGCTAGGGTTTTTAAAAATTACAAAAGTAAATAATCTCTTTCAGCTGTTGGAATGGGTTGCAGCTAAGATTGAGCTAACTGGACTTAGCTCTTACAATCTGGATTCATTATCGCATACTCCCCTGGTTCAACATACTTATTAACATTAGTATGATGACACATTAATAAAAATGGAGCAATCTAAATTATATAAGGTGAACTAAAGAGGAAGGAAAGTGACATGAATATATTTTGCAAATGGCACATTAATTAAAAAAGTATTATTTTACTGTTTTATTTTTAAAGTGGGCATTCTCCACGGTTTCCAGGCCTCTATATTTTTTATTCCTCCCCTGTTTGTTTGTTTGTTTTTTTTGCCAAATAAGGTATCATAAAGTTATGTTTAAATACAACCAATCAGGCCCTAAATGCAAAAAACTCATCTTGGTGCTTATCACTGGTATAATTATTATTTTTGCTCTTAGGAGCATAAATTTGTAGCTTTACAGTAATGGAATTTTTCTAGTCACTGTCAAAAATTTTTGTATATTGTACGAGTAAATATTGTTTTCAGGGTTAAATGATTGGAATTGATGTATATAGAGTAAAATTACTGTAAAACTTTTACATGATTTTCCTTAACTTGGTGTTCTTTTCAAAATACTCTTTGAAAAATACATGAAAGTGATAAACCTTAAATCCAAATAAGCTAATATGCTAAGATTTTTTTCTTTATGACCTCAAAATCTTACTGTTTTAGTTTTTTTAAAAGAATGGGAAATGGCTCTTGAACAGTTTTTTTGTTTTTTGTTTTGATTCTTGATGTGAACTCCACTGTTGACTGACCTTGTATATTCACATGAATGTACTATCTCTCATTCCCTATAACCAGACTAGCTTGAGCAGACATAGACTCGTCATATTCTCATTCTCTGCCCAGCAATCTCAGCATTTTCATTTTGATACAGTAGAGTCACACTCATAAGCTGGTTATATTTTTAGACCGTGCCTCGGAATTAAATCAAGCATGCTCAAAATTATCCCTGAAAATCTCAAATTGCCAGTGAAGTTCTCTGTATAGTCTTAACAGTTAGAATCCCTATAGAGTGATACACAGGTATGAATATATTATGAATATAGTAAGTATACTATATACAATACACAATAAAAACTACATGGCAACAGTAGACTCTTTTAACACCAATAATTAAACTATTTAAATGTGTGTTTTGTTTTCTGGGCACTAGGTATGCTTGGATTTATGTAAATTTATTGCTAATTCCATGCCTTGTGATAGATCTAGAGTGTGAGCTCCACAAGGGTAAAGATTTTTATCTGGTTTGTTCGTGAATATATCCTCAGAGCCTAGAACAGGGCCCAGCACACAGTAAGCATTCAATAAATATTAACTGAATGAGTGAACTCTGATGTATATACCTATTTATAACCTGGCTCCATTTATCCTACTTTATCTGCCATTCAATTCAATTAAAAAAATTTTTTTTAATACATATTGACTGTATGAGGAATTATGTGGGTCACTGGTTGGGGCGGGACGGGGGGAGGGAGGAACAAAATGAATATGATACATCCTCTGCCTTTACCCTGGGGGCCTAGTTGAGAAAATAGACATGTGGACGATATTATCTGAAGAAAGAACGAAGTGCTTTTCATGTGCTTTTCATAGGAGCGGCACAAGTACTATGCTGTGCAAGGCAGAAGGAGGATCCTTCAGTCCGGATGGAGGGATCTAGAAAGGCCCTGTAGGAGAGGAAGAGCCTCTTATACTAGGCTCACAAGGACCAACAGATTGTCAGCAGGTAGAAGGTGTTGGGTTAGGGCCACACAAGGTGTGCCCCTTCCTTTTCGTGGGGCCAACTTCCTTTGTGCAGACTTCCCTTTCTTTACTTTTTCCCATTCACTTACCTCCAGCCCAATAATCAGAATCATACTTTGCTCATTCCCACCTGCTTTAGAAAAATCTCTTTCCAATTCACAACTCTACTATTTCTAAACTCCATAATAATTATTATCTGACATTTGTCTGACTGTATTTTGTCTTGATGCCATAAGAAAACAGAGGAAATGGGTTTCTTTAAAGTTCAAGGACTGTCCTATATATAACAATCTTTGAACTCTCTTCTGGCCTCAGTGAATAATTGAACATGGTAGATTCCTAGTTACATATTAACTGAATACTTGAGCAATTTTTGGATTATAATGTGTCATGAATTGACTCACAAACATAAATCTATGTCCTTTACCATCTTCCCAAGAGGCTTCTCAACCAGACTTGTTAGGGCTCAGCCTGTTTGAGATACTCTGTTGTATTCGATTCCATGACATGGGGCATATCCATGTTGTGGGAAGCACTCCAGAAAAGTCAGGTAGACACACATGTAAGATCTTGTTGTTACACTGTGAAAATTGGGTCATTTGTGTTCTTCATTGAGTCCTGATAATCATGAGTCACTTAAAGCTTTTCAGAGTGTGTATGAAGGATACTGTCAAGATAGTGAACATGTTTTACACAATTTGCACAAGATTACTAGACCAATCACTGACCCAGAAAGAATTAAAGCTACCTTGACAGCAGCTTGTTTTAGTTAATTCCAACAAGAACATACCACTGTTCTTTGGGAAGCTTTTTTTCCCCTTCATTTCTTACGCTGCCTTCTTTTAGAAAAGATCATACTTTAAATGTGCAGAAGTACAGTTTGGCAAGAGTTCTAATCAAGGCAAAAATGACCAAGTATCTCAATTATAGCTGTTTTTTTTTTTTTTTTTTTTTTAGAATTTATCCCATTTTTTTTTAATTTTTTTTTTTATTATTATTTATTTATGATAGTCATAGAGAGAGAGAGGCAGAGACACAGGCAGAGGGAGAAGCAGGCTCCATGCACCGGAAGCCCGATGTGGGATTCGATCCCGGGTCTCCAGGATCGCGCCCTGGGCCAAAGGCAGGCGCCAAACCGCTGCGCCACCCAGGGATCCCTCAATTATAGCTGTTGTTTAAAAAATGTCCAAGCACACTGATCCAGCCACTTGTACCTGTATTTAGGTCCTCCCAAGTCCCAAGGGTGGGTTTCCAGGGAGAGTGTGTCTGAAATAATGCAGAGCAAGTTGCTTTCTATATGTTTCACTTAATCACCACAAAACTTCGGTACAACTATTACATGCTTTTTACAGTGGAGGAAAGAAGGGATTAAAAGTGTTTGCCAAGGTTACTGAAGTAGGACTAGAATTAATTTTAACTTTATCAAACTCCAAAGCACTCTACATTGAGCTTTTGCTTTTAAAAATGCCAAGAACTGTGTGTGGCATATATTTGAAAAGAAATCCCAACCTGGGATGATGAATGGACGTTGGACTAAATAATTCTGTCCCTGAATCCTTGGGTGGATTTCATTAGTACTTTCTAGTATTAATTACTGGACAATGTAAGTACGTGGCAAATTTGATACCTCTGATAATCGAGTAATTGTGCCATCTTTTAGAAGATTAAGTGAGATTCAAAGACCTGCAAATACTTTATTTTTAAGTCTTAAAAATTGAGGTAAAGAGGCGCCTGGGTGGCTCAGGCAGTTAAGTGTATGTCTTAGGCTCAGGTCCTCCAGGTGCTGGGATCAAAC
Organism: Vulpes lagopus; assembly: GCF_018345385.1. Taxonomy (NCBI): domain Eukaryota; kingdom Metazoa; phylum Chordata; class Mammalia; order Carnivora; family Canidae; genus Vulpes; species Vulpes lagopus. Next base: position 51,098,171 of record NC_054831.1, on the reverse strand, counting down.
CCCCTATGGGACTTCCTGCTTTGCAGGGAGGAGTCTGCTTCTCTCTCCTTCTCCCTCTGCCCCTCCCCACTGCTTGTTCTCTGTCTCTCAAATCTTAAAAGAATAAATAAATAAAAATTGAGGTAAAATTTACAGTGAAATGCATAGATCTTAAGTTGGATGCCAAATGAATAATACATCCTTGTAACTCACACCACAGCTAATAGACCATAACTGTCATCCCCCAAAGTTCCCTGGGGCCTCTTAACAGTCACCTGCTCCCTAGGGGCCACCACTATTCTGATTCGTTTTAGCACACACTAGTTTTGTCTGTTCAGTGGTAGATTTGTGTAAAAGAAAAGCAAATGGTAAGCTATTCACATTACAGTGTACCTAAAAACAAGCAGAGCTTTTAAGGTGTAACTCTATCCTCTAGTGCTCTTAAACAGACAACTTTAACAGTTGCAAATTAGGAGGGTTTTTTTTAAGTACCATTTTTTAATTTAACCAACTCTGGCTCCTGAGAAAGAAAAGCTGAAAAGAAGATGCACTTGACCTGTTCTCTTTTGAGATTCTACGAGGACATTTGGGAAACCAAGTTTAAAGCCCACCCAGTGAGGCCAGAGGATGACTTCGTTTTGTGATCCCCGAGAAGAAACGACCCCGGGGGCAAAGTGAGAGCGTCGGAACGGGGGGAGGGCGGGGCTCCCCGGGGCCGTTGGGTGGCCGCGCCGGCCGCGCGCAGGGCGAGGCGAGGCCCACAGCGGGCGGGGCTGGCTGCGGGGGCGGGGGCGGGCCCGGGTGGGGCCGCGGAGCCGAGCGCCGGCGGCCTGGGCGAGCAGTCCCGGATCGCGGGATGCTGGGCGCGCCGCCTCGCCGCTCCTGAGGCCTCCCGCCGCCCCGGCTCTCCGGCCCCCGCGCCCGCCTGTCCGAGAGGTAGGAAGAGCCCGCCGCGGGCACCGCCGCCGGCGGGGTCCTCGGTGGCTCCGCGGGTTCGGGGAGCGCCCCCGGCCCCGCCGGCCCCCCGCGGTCTCCCTGCGCTCCTGGCTCGGCGGCTGCTGCCGGAGACCGGCTGACCGCGGGCCGCAGGTTGAGCCCGAGGGGTCGGGGCCCCGAGGGAGAGCGTCTGGGGGTTCTGCGCCTTTCGGAACGACTTCGCCTCTTTCCAAACAGAAATCCTTTCTGGCGTACAGACTATGAGATTTAAGATTTCAAGACGGTCCTCGTTTTAGGAGGACTTTGTGCTGACGACTGGGCCAGGGCTGGATTCCCCAGCGTGAACCGGGCCTGTGGGCCTCTGCGGAGCAGGAGCGCGGAGCGGGGGGCGCGGAGCGGGGGGCGCGGAGCGGGCGGCGGGGAGCGCGGAGCGGGGGGCGGGGAGCGCGGAGCGGGCGGCGGGGGGCGCGGAGCGGGGGGCGCGGAGCGGGCGGCGGGGGGCGCGGAGCGGGAAGCGCGGAGCGGGCGGGCGGGGGGCGCGGAGCGCGGAGCGGGCGGCGGGGAGCGCGGAGCGGGGAGCGCGGAGCGGGCGGCGGGGGGCGCGGAGCGGGGGGCGCGGAGCGGGCGGCGGGAAGCGCGGAGCGGGGGGCGCGGAGCGGGCGGCGGGGAGCGCGGAGCGGCGAGCGCGGAGCGGGCGGCGGGGGGCGCGGAGCGGGGAGCGCGGAGCGGGCGGCGGGGGGCGCGGAGCGGGGGGCACGGAACGGGCGGCGGGAAGCGCGGAGCGGGGAGCGCGGAGCGGGCGGCGGGGAGCGCGGAGCGGGGAGCGCGGAGCGGGCGGCGGGGAGCGCGGAGCGGGGAGCGCGGAGCGGGCGGCGGGGAGCGCGGAGCGGGGAGCGCGGAGCGGGCGGCGGGGAGCGCGGAGCGCGGAGCGGGGGGGGGCGGGGGAGCGCGGAGCGGGGAGCCGCGGAGCGGGGGGGCGCGGAGCGCGGAGCGGGGCGGCGGGGAGCGCGGAGCGGGGAGCGCGGAGCGGGCGGCGGGGGGGCGCGGAGCGGGGGGCGCGGAGCGGGGCGGCGGGGAGCGCGGAGCGGGGGGGGGCGCGGAGCGGGGCGGCGGGGAGCGGGGAGCGCGGAGCGGGCGGCGGGGAGCGGGGAGCGCGGAGCGGGCGGCGGGGGAGCGCGGAGCGGCGAGCGCGGGAGCGGGGCGGCGGGGGGCGCGGAGCGGGGAGCGCGGAGCGGGCGGGCGGGGGGCGCGGAGCGGGGGGCGGGGGAGCGGGGGGCGCGGAGCGGGGCGGGCGGGGAGCGCGGAGCGGGGAGCGCGGAGCGGGGCGGCGGGGGGGCGCGGAGCGGGGGGGCGCGGAGGCGGGCGGCGGGGGAGCGCGGAGCGGGGGGGCGCGGAGCGGGCGGCGGGGAGCGGGGAGCGCGGAGCGGGCGGCGGGGAGCGCGGAGCGGGCGAGCGCGGAGCGGGCGGCGGGGGGGCGCGGAGGCGGAGAGCGCAGAGCGGGCGGGCGGGGAGCGCGGAGGCGGGGAGCGCGGAGCGGGCGGCGGGGAGCGCGGAGCGGGGAGCGCGGAGCGGGCGGCGGGGAGCGCGGAGCGGGCGGCGGGGAGCGCGGAGCGGCGAGCGCCGAGCGGGCGGCGGGGGGCGCGGAGCGGGGAGCGCAGAGCGGGCGGCGGGGAGCGCGGAGCGGGGAGCGCGGAGCGGGCGGCGGGGAGCGGGGATCGCGGAGCGGGCGGCGGGGGGCGCGGAGCGGGGGACACGGAGCGGGCGGCGGGAAGCGCGGAGCGGCGAGCGCGGAGCGGGCGGCGGGGAGCGGGGAGCGCGGAGCGGGCGGCGGGGGGGCGCGGAGCGGGGGGCGCGGAGCGGGCGGCGGGGAGCGCGGAGCGGGCGGCAGGGAGCGCGGAGCGGCGAGCGCGGAGCGGGCGGCGGGGAGCGCGGAGCGGGGGGCGCGGAGCGGGCGGCGGGGGGCGCGGAGCGGGGGGCGCGGAGCGGGGAGCGCGGAGCGGGCGGCGGGGGGCGCGGAGCGGGGGGCGCGGAGCGGGCGGCGGGGGGCGCGGAGCGGGGGGCGCGGAGCGGGCGGCGGGGAGCGCGGAGCGGGCGGCGGGGAGCGCGGAGCGGGGAGCGCGGAGCGGGCGGCGGGGGGCGCGGAGCGGGGAGCGCGGAGCGGGCGGCGGGGGGCGCGGAGCGGGGGGCGCGGAGCGGGCGGCGGGGAGCGCGGAGCGGGCGGCGGGGGGCGCGGAGCGGGGGGCGGGGAGCGCGGAGCGGGGAGCGCGGAGCGGGGAGCGCGCGGCCTCCCTCGGGAAGCGGCGTCCGACGCCCTGGACGAGGGCAAAGCCCGCTGCGCTGAATTTATAAATGAAGCCTGTTTACACCAGCTGCTTTGGAACTAAGAATTTCCTGCTAATAAATATTAGTGGTAGATGGATACACGGGAACGTGTATGTGTTTGAAGGGCCAAAATCACTTTGCCTCCTTTTGTTTTCACTTTTATTTGAGAAATAATTGGTCCCAATGGACTATTAGCTTAATTCTTTTTCTTTTTCTGCAGCAATGAAGACACTGTAGGGATTTATTTTTTATTTTTTTAAAGATTTTATTTATTTATTTATTCATGAGAGACACACACAGAGAGAAGCAGAGGGAGCCCGACGTGGGACTCGATCCTGTGTCTCCAGGATCACGCCCTGGGCTGTAGGCGGCGCCAAACCGCTGCGCCACCGGGGCTGCCCTGTACGGATTTATTTTAGCCGGTTTCAGCAAAAGCGTGGGACCTGAGCCTGGCATGATGCCATTAGCCACTGAGAATATTCACTACTTCTTACTCTCTAGCTGATGCATTTGAAATTTTTCTGCAAATGCTTATGTGTGAATGCTATATAGAAGCATTTTTAAATGTGCATAAAAAAGCCCCACGTTTTTGTTTTCTCAAAACGATTCTCAAGCCAAACATTTTAAGTAGCCAGTCCTGGTATTGGGAACAACATGTTGGAAGAAAACAAGCAAACAAGGTGAAAAGAGAGAGGAAAAGACAGGAAGGAAGGAATCTTCTTTTTTAAAAAACAACAATGCTTTTTTATGCAGCATTCCACTACATTGTGGGTTGCTCTGTTCAGATCTTCAAATTAATGGTTGAGCTAGTAAAATTAAACATTTATTTTTGAAAGCTTAAGAACATTTTAAAAAATCCATAGCCTGATTTTTTAGGTAGGCTACTTTATTTTATAGTGTGATCTGTGTGATATATATGTGTATATGTATATGATCACACTCTTCTGCGCTTTACCGGTCATTTTCATAAGAAGAAAAATGTGTTATACTCACAAAATCAGTGTTATTAGGAGCTGCTTTAAAAAATTGTTTTTATGGAAAAGCAAACAATTTGAGAGGAGCCAGTTCAACTTTTGGGAGCTGGGGAATGCTTGCTTCTCTTACTCTGGTTACTGAGATCAGTAACTGAAAAGGAAGCATTTTATTCCCCTAAGTGCCCACACTTGCTTGGAAGATACAGTGATGCTCACCTGCTATGTTTGGCCACACTTCCCAGTCTGAAGTTCAAGGAGAGGATTGGATCAAATCTATGCTTAATAACAGCAAAATGCAGTTTTCTTTTTTTGTTGGGGAGAGGAGGGAGGGGATCCCCTAATCATCTGCCTAATTATACTTCAAATCTCTGCTTCCCTTTGAGGAAATAAAGTATTTCCTTTGTTCAACCAACTCCTATTGAAAGAAAGCTAATAGAGACACAGTTTTCTTTCCATTGAATTTTTTATTTTTTTTAATTTTTTAATTTTTTATTTTTTTAAAATTTATGATAGTCACAGAGAGAGAGAGAGAGAGAGAGGCAGAGACACAGGCAGAGGATCACACCCTGGGCCAAAGGCAGGCGCCAAACCCCTGCGCCACCCAGGGATCCCTCCATTGAATTTTTTATTATTTTAACAGTCCTTTTAATTTCATAAACTTCTATCTTTTCTAAAGAGATGTAACGTATATATTTAGAATATAGTATCTTATTAAAATATATTAACTGTGGATAATGGAGGAATGTAAACCTTAAGAAAATAGGTAGTTGATTATGTTTAGTAGCCCATCGTTTATTAGACTTTAGTATGAAAAAAACTGGCAAGCGCCTTTGACTCTTATTCTACAATCTTAATAGTCCTTTCATATCAAAGTAAGTGCCTCCTCCCACAAATCATTCTGAAGCGCAGGCCAACAAGGTCTATCCTGCCCTGTTAGGTGGTCTGGGAAGATTGGTGCATGAAAGCCACATCTCAGGATAGGTGATGCATAGTGACAGTGACAAGTATTGGAAAACTGATAGACGATGATAATTGTTATTTATCTTTTCTCTTTAGAGTGCCCTGAACAAGGGAATTCAGTGTGACATGGAGGTCACATTGAATTGCAATACTCTGGGTGTCTTTTTGAAAGATTTGATGGTTTTGATATAGCTCCTGGGCATTAAGAAATGAAGCGATCCAGATAACATACCACTTGTGCAAGAAGGACAGTTGGTTTTAAAACCATTGGTAGAAGCCTGGTCTGTACAGCACAAAGAAAAATGAAAATCTGGCAGAATTTTAGCACATTGATCAGTGTGAACTGCCAAGCAGATAAAGAGGTGAAAATGTATTATCCAGATTGGCTCTAACCTTTGATAAAATTCAGCGAATAACTAAGTCTCCACTTAAGTATGTGTTACAAAGTGATCCCTGGATGGCGCAGTGGTTTAGCACCTGCCTTTGGCCCAGGGTGTGATCCTGGAGATCCGGGCTCCCGGTGCATGGAGCCTGCTTCTCCCTCTGCCTGTGTATCTGCCTCTGTGTGTGTGTGTGTGTGTGTGTGTGTGTGTGACTATCATAAATAAATAAGAATTAAAGAGAAAAAAAATTTTTTTTAAAAGTATGTGTTACAAAGATAAGAGGCTTGGTGTTTTGTAAAGATAATCCTGGTGTGGAGAACATCTGAATGTTCTTAACTGGTGAGCTGTAATGGAACAAAAGACACGTGCAATTATAAATCATTTTCCTAGGGAACATTAGTGTCCTCCCTCTTCTCTTTTCAGTGGCACCTATGATGTTTGACTTCTTAGAATGTTTTTGCCATTTCATGAGTACTATTTTATGAATCACCTTGAATAGAGGCATCATTTGTTTGAGTTTCTAATTTCAGGTGTTTTTGAAACAAAAAAAATTCACAGTTTGGATGTGACAAAGGACATGAGGAGACCAAAGACCTGGGATTTTTCTGATCAGAATGAAACAAATGTTGAAAGACTTTTCAAATCTGTTGTTGGTGGTGCTCTGTGACTATGGTGAGTATAGTAGGTATACTTCATGCTATCAGTATCAATTAAGAAACATACATGTGAGGTTTATAAGTGCATAGATGTTGATGACCTTGCATGAAGGAAGCAGGGAAGAGTCTGTAGTACCATACCTTTTCACCTGGAGTCCTTGCAACCCTGGGTTCTCTTAAGGTTTTGTATATATTGATATAAATTTCCCTTTCAATGTATTTTTAAATCTTTAAAAAAAAAAAAGAATGACAAGTCACTGTCATTTAAACAAATTGGAGACAAATGTTTTACATTTGTCAAATGTTTTACATTTGACAATTGTGTTACATTGTGTTCTCTTTGATTTCCTAGGAATTCAGTATTATGCATTTGAACTCCACTCCATGCACAAAATGTTTTTTTAATTGGGATTCTCTGTAAGATTTCACTCTACAGGAGAGTTTTGCAGTTAGAATTCTATCTTTGGAGCCAGTCCAAATTTCAATCCTTGCCAGTTGTATGCCTTAGACAAGGTTCTTGTGACATCATAGGGCTGTTGTGATGATAAAATATAAAAGGCAAGACACCTTGACTGAGCAAATAAGAGGTGCTTACTGTTATTCACTGTTTCCTTCATTTAGTTTTGTTTCAGTGAAAAATCAAGTTCATTTTTTAGAGAGATTTAAGCAACTACTGAACCAACAGATTCAATAGTATAAAACTTACTACTTTTCTTTTGATTTTTGCCAAATACTTCGTAGACGTCTTAGCAGTTGACTGTATAAAAGTGGAAATTATTTTCAAATTGATGAAGAAATGTGATCTAAAGGATAGAGAATCCTGCCTTGTGTGGTATCAGTGGCACATCCACTTAAATGGACCAGAGTGTGCACTGTTCATTTTGTCCAGGGACTCTCTTCCCTCACTCAGCCTTTTCTTTCTAGGAAGTTTATTTAAACAAGAAGATGCTTGATTTGCTGAAAATCAATCTGGGATTCAATTATCTTAATGTCATTTATCCCTACTTGAAAACAAGTCACTCTGCATATAACAGCCTCATCTAAAAAATTATAAAAGTGCTCTTGGTTTCATAATGATAAAGACATCAGAATTTTCCATTTACATAAAATCTGCAAGGATGTTTGTCATTGTTGAGAACAAATATCTTACTGGAGTATAAGAATAAAAGTTCAGTGAGCATAAAATAGAGCATAGAAGTTGAGTGTACCTGCTGATAATGGAAAAGGAAGTATTTTCCTACACGTGGGTTTTTCCCCGTTCTCCACTTGATATTGATCAAAGTATACCAGTATACCATTAACAGTTGTTGTTTTTTTTTTTTAATATTTTATTTATTTATTTATTTATTTATTTATTTATTTATTTATTTATTTATTATAGTCACACACAGAGAGAGAGAGAGGCAGAGACACAGGCAGAGGGAGAAGCGGGCTCCATGCACCGGGAGCCCGACGTGGGATTCGATCCTGGGTCTCCAGGATCACGCCCTGGGCCAAAGGCAAGCGCTAAACCGCTGCGCCACCCAGGGATCCCCAGTTGTTGTTTTTTTAAAGCAACATGCTTATACTGAGATACCAGTTACTTTAATAAAGGAAAGGGAAGGACGACTGGGTGACTCAGTTGGTCAAGCGTCTGCCTTCGGCTCAGGTCAGGATCCCGGGGTCCTGGGATTGAGTCCTGCATCAGGCTCCCTGATCAGCAGGGAGTCTGCTTCTCCCTCCTTCTCTACCCTTCCCCTCTGCTTATGCTTTCTCTCTTAATTGCACTCTTTCAAATAAAATCTTTAAGAAAAATAAAGGAAAGGGGAGAAGGGAATTGAAAGGATAGAGAAAACTATACTATAGGAGCCAGAAGGTGGTACAACCAAATTGCAGTTTTCTAAATGAGGATGTATTCTCGTCTGTAAAAACAAGAGTTCTGTAGTAAAGTAGCAAGTTCTCTCTTCAGTACACACTTGCTGTCTGCACTGCTGGAACCCATCAATTGTATCTTTTTTCTCTGCTACTTACTGGGCATGTGTGTCTTTTTAATTGATTGGCTGTTCATCAAATCAGAGTCTGATCTGCCTCTTGACAATCCCTATCATCCACAAAAGGGTTTCACTAGTTAACTAAGTGGTATGTGGTCTCGATCTTAAAGTGCACCAAAAACCGTCCTGCTCCATGAGATTCAAATTAATCTGACCTCTGTTCTCAGTCTTAATTCCTTCCTTGGGCTGTGGTGAGTGTTAGAGTCTCTTTAGCCACCTGTTTACAAAAGAGTGCTAAGGAGGTTCTGAACCAGGCCTGAGCTCCACCAGAATCAGCTACCATCCTCACCCCTTGACTCGTTTCCTTCCAGAAGGGAATATCTCTCAGCCTCTGTTTTGACTAAAGCTAAAACAAAACAAAACAAAACAAAACTAAACAAAAAGCTTTTATTGTATGATGGTTTTCAAGCAAGTGGTGATCAAGCATTCAGGTCTATCCAAATTATATATTTTATTTCATCTCATCTTAAATAAGAAATGGGTGAAGTGCTGAGCTATTTAAAAAAAAAAAAACAACAAACCTCTATGGGCCAATATATACATGTGCTGATTCTAATGATCATTAACTGAGTACATGTAAGGGTAGATTTAAAGACGACCAAACCAAAAATATATTGAGGCCCTTTGGACATATATATGATACAGTATAATATGTGTGTATTATATAAGACAATCCTAATAAGAATAATAATACTTACACATGTTATTTTTCCAGCCAAAAGAGCCCTGCAGTGTCTTAAATCTAGAATTTTTTTTATCCTAGCCATGGGCCAGCTGATTGATGCACTGCCAAATTCTGTCTCCTTTGATACGTATTTGGATAGGGTTCAAAGTAGAAACAAGGATTCCTGTGTGTTTGTGTTTTTTTCCACTCTTTACTTCAGCTGTTCTGATGTGTCTCTTTTTTAAAAAGCTATGATTAATCTTAACTAAGTGATACTTGTGGACTAGTCGTCATCTATCACTTCTAGGCTAGCTGTGATGTCATTAAAAATTGCTAAGGACAAGCCTGGCTGTGTCATAAATTTTATTCACTCTGTCCCTTGGGTGACCCATGAAGAATAAAGTGTCAACATTTCTTATTCATCTAAAAACTTCTGCTTCATACAAACCAACAGAACAGGTTCCCTTACTGGTGAAGATGCTTAAGTACTTGTCTTGAATATCAAGAAAATGATAACCTTGAGGTATATTTAGGGTCTTCCATTTTAAGTAATCTAGAGCAGTTTGTACTACATCATTTAAATCAAATTTTCTCACTTTACTGTGTATCCATTTCCCCAAAAGACCTAAACACCAGAATATGATTTATTAAAAACAAACAAACAAACAAACAAACAACAAACAAAAAACCTCACCTGTGTGAATTTGAAGCTCTAATTGGCTTTATTAAGCAATTCATGTATTAGGCACCATTCCGTCTAGCAAGTAGAGATGGCCCGAGGAGTTGCACAAAATGGAAGGTTTTTATGGGAAGGAGGGTGGGGCAAGAAGTTATTAGCAAAAGAACAGAAAGGATTGTTTCAGTCCAGGAGTCTTCTTTGTGTGTGTGTGAGGGGGGTGTGGTCAACAGGTTTTTTTATGGTGGTGGTAACCTCACTAGTGCGGATCAGGAATTTTCAGATTGACAGAGGCAAGGCCACATTCAGGGGTTAGGTTGAAACTGCAATTAAGTCTTGGTTTCCTGTCCTGGGTGGGGGCAAATGTCCTCATCTGGGCTTGTTTTTCTTTTCTTTTTAACAGATTGAGATGAGGAAAGTGTGGTATCGGATTTACATTTTGAGAATTGTCAGTTGTTATTCTTGCTTTATGGATTTTCACTGCAGATGGGTTACATTGTTGAATGTGGTGCATTCAGGGTATTTACCTTGAATCATTGTTTTAAACATAACCATGAAAGCCAAAGATGAAGGCCCAGAGCTATGTTAGAATGGGGAATGATGCAGGCAGGGCCCAGCATGACTGGCCCAGGACCAGCACTCAGCATCATTGTACTTCCTCTTTGACTGAGTTGATACTTCTCTTACGTATAAAATGCTGTTTTCTTCAATGTCACCAATACTGCTGCTCCATGATCTCTTTGTAAAACCAATTCTGACACTTTTGTTTCAGTTCTGGGAGAAGCTGACTATCTCCTCTTGGGAAAGCCAGGCCATGTAGCTCTAAGCAACAGCACGGTGTCTGTGGATTTCCAGTATTTCAGTGGTGCTAATGGGACCCTGAGGAATGTATCTATCCTATTGTTGGAGGCCAACACCAATCAGACTGTTATCACCAAATACCTCCTGACCAACCAGTCACAGGGAACACTCGAGTTTGAATGCTTCTACTTCAAGGAGGCTGGAGACTACTGGTTCACGATGACTCCAGACGCAGCTGACAACAGCACTCCAGTCCACCAGTGGGAGCAAAGTGCCTTTCTCAAGGTCAAGTGGCCCGTCTTCCACATTGACTTGAATAGGACATCCAAGGCAACGGAAGGCACCTTCCAGGTGGGTCTTTTTACCAGTCAACCACTGTGCTCATTCCCCGTAGACCAACCTGACATCTTGGTGGACGTCATCTTTACCAATAGTCTTCCTGAGGCAAGAACGAGTCCAAGTCAGCCGCTAGAGATAAGAAGCAGCAAGAGGACAGAACTCTCTCAAGGTCAGTGGGTTGAGTTTGGCTGTGCACCCGTGGGGCCAGAAGCCTATGTCACTGTGGTGCTGAAGCTGCTTGGCCGAGACTCGATCATTACCTCTACAGGACCCATTGACCTGGCCCAGAAGTTTGGGTACAAACTGGTGATGGTGTCAGAACTGACATGTGAGTCCAGGGTGGAGGTGATGGTACTGCCTCCACCATGCATCTTTGTCCAAGGAGTGATCACAGTCTTCAAGGAGGCCCCAAGACGCCCTGGGGAAAGGACCATTCAACTGGCTGAAAACAGCCTGATGTTGGGAGAGAGGAAAACAGTGTTCAACTGCACTTTGTTTGACATGGGGAGGAATAAATACTGCTTTGACTTTGATGTCTCAAGCAGAAGCCATTTTTCTGCAAAGGAGAGGGAGTGCATGCTAATTCAGAGAAACATAGGTTGGTATTGAGATTTAAAACATTTTTTAATCCAACTGATGCCCTCCTGCAATCAAAATTATTATTTTGAATCTAGGTGAACTTAATTTTCTGTGAACTACACCATCATTTTTTTGGTTCATGCTTCAAAATGTCCCAAATGGCATTATCATTCTTATCTGAAGAATTAGGAATACTGGCAAGCAGACCCAGCTCACCGCTTACTTCCCTAGGTCTCAGTTTCTCCATTAGTAAAACAGGGATAATAAGAGTATCTACTTCAAAGAGTTGTGACAATTGAATGAAATAAGTGTGCACAGTTCTCAGCATAGTGCCTGGTGTAGAGGAAGCACCAATAAACCTTAGCTATTATTGTATTATATCTTAAAAAACTATGTTATTACATCATATGGCAAATCCTTGGCAGGTATGAGTAGAATTCAAAGCTGAATCTTGAACTGTATTTGGTTAACTTCTGGCTTCCTCTAGCTGAGCATGTCACTTTCCTGTTATAGCCTTCATTACAGGAATGAGTTTCTTTAGAAGTGAGATTTCCAAACAAGATTTCTAAAACCTTCAAATTCTAATTTTTTTGTGTAATGCCCTACCTAATCACAAAGAAGTGGGGTTATTACAATTCCATCCATGCCCTGTGCTCCTCATTGCATTTCTTTTCCTTTTCCTGGGTGTAAGCCTGGTCTTGGCAAGAGATTCATCTGGCAGAGATTGTCTGGTTTGCATATATCTTCATCCCTATTAAGCCCCAGGCCCCCTGACAGCCCAAGCCTCTGACTGTCTTTGGAACCCCAAATGTTTCTTACTCCAAATACACCCATCTCCTCACTTAGAAGTCCATTTCCTTTGACTCTCTTCGCACCCCCTAATCACTTCCCTGCTTGTACTTACCTCTCCATCCAGCCTAGATTACATGGCCCATCCCTATCATCCCTCTCCTACCAATACCCTAAACTCCTCTGCCATCTTTTTCTTCTGATGCATGAATCCAGCCATCTGCTGGCCACTCACTGCATGCAAGCTGCAGAGGGCCACATACAGGTGGACAGGAGCACCGTGAATGGGTTATGCCTCCCCCCTCAGTTGGACCCATTATGCTACCCTGACCAGCTCTGCTCCTATTCTCTAGAAAAGCATCCCTCAGACCTTAACCCCTGCCCCATGGCTGACTCTCAGAGCTGAGTCTGTCTCCTGCCACACAGGGCAGCTGGCATCCGTTAGGTATGTGCTCCCTTGACCTCCCATAAAATATCTGTAGACCTGTAGTCATTGTTCCTCCTTTGCTGTCACTATGGAAGAAGTGTTCATTCTTCCCCTGGACTATGGATCCCAGTCCCTTTGCTCCTATCAGGAATCCTCTGTTAATCATTATCCCCTCTCTCTTCTCTGTCTCTATTCCCTTACTGGCTCATCCCCATCAACTTTGAAATATATACTTAATTCTCTTACCTAAAAACAAAACAAACACTGCCCCTCAACCCCTGGTTCTCCTCTAGATGATCCCAACTTTCTCTGTTTTTCCTTTTATAGCCCGAGTTCTTGAAAAAGTCATCTGTACATTGTAGTTTATTTCCTCACCTCACATTCACCTTTCAACCCACATGCCTCTCCTGAAAATGCTTTCACTGAAGCAACTAGTGCATGACTTCCAAGGTCGCCAAGTCCAGGGATGCTTTTCCACCTGTATTTTCTGTGACATCACCCTGGACCCTCTTCTTGCTTACCTCCCACTCCCCTGGCCATTCCTTCCTCATCTCCCTTGCCTGCCAATTCTCCCACCTGGTCACATCCATTAATTCTCAGATTTCCACATCCTATATTAGATCCTCTTTTTTCACTCTTCACACACCTGCTAGGTGATTAGCATCCTAATACTGATGGCTCCACATTGGCATCTCTCCCCAGCACCCAAGTGCTACCGCATAGCTGTCACCCTCACATGTCTCTCGGGCATCTCAGAGGACTCAGACTCATCACCTTACTCCCTCAACCTGCCCCTCAGTATAGGCTTTCACCATCCATTTCATTGTTCAAACCAGAAGCCTGGGGGTTTTCCTTTTCTTCACCTCCTATAAATAATAAATAACTAAGTCCTATGGGTTTTGGCTTCGTGGTGTCTGAATCCTGGTTTAAACTTCCATCATTCATTAGCTAAGCTATGGATTCCTGATTGATTCCAATCCCTGCCATGTCCACTTCATTCTCTCACTGCAGGCAGAGTGATTATTTAAAATTCAGGTTAACTGAGACTGTTCCCTGCTTAACATCTGTCTGTCACCTCACTTGACCTGATGATGAAAATCCACAGACCCCCTAGAGCCAGGCTGCCCAACCCACAGTCATTGTATCTGGGTTGGAGTCTCCACCCACCTTCACCTGGTTGACATTAGCCTATCCAACCCCAAGTCTCCACTTGGATTACTCTTCCTTGACCCCCCAAACTAGTTAAATTCCCTTGGTGTAAGCTGGCACAGCATCCTTCATTCCTCTTTCATGGCATTGATCATTTCTGTCACGGCTCATTCAGTGTCTTTCTCCCCATGCCCCTCACCCTTATCCTACCATCCTGCTGATGGCAGGGAGCTCATTGGGTGTGAAAAGCCAACTTGTGCTACCATGAAGTTATTTATGGTATATATTTGGCCCACTTAGTATGCTTGGCACATTAATAGGTGCTCAATACATGTTTTATTAAAGTGAAAATTGAACACAAATGTGGCCACTCCAGGTATTAGTAAGAAAAATTGTATTAAACTATATTAATCATCCAAGATAGATTCGCCATCTCAAAAGAAGTTACTTGTTAGGAGAAAAAAAAAATCTAATTGAATTTAGTGGAAAAAAACCTAAGGAAATAAAGATATTTGGGCCATTTGATTAAACACATTGGGAGCAGGAGGTCTACTCTGTGGCTCTCCCAGCTATTGGGGTTTCCATAGATTCTTCTACTTGTCTAAAGACTGAGTTTTCCGCCCCCCCACAGCAGTAGGGAAGAGACCCTAGAGAGAGGCAGAACAAAGGAGTGGTTCTTTGTGTTTCCAGGCTGAGGGTGGCAAGGGGTTCCCCATGGAGCTGCAGCAACTAGACACAACAGAGCATCAAGACCAAAAGCCATGCCTGGAAGAGCTAATGCTTCTGGAGACCCCAGGAGTGTGACCACCCAACAGTGGCTTTGACTCCAGCTAATCAGTGACATTGATGCTAGCTATGGGACCTCAAGCTTTCCAATGTTTTAGCATAATAATTTATGACTGGATCTAGTTCTCTTCATTTTCCACTTATATTGACAGTTGGCTTTTTTGGGCAAATGGTATCATTCTGGGACCCCACTGAATCCACCATGATTTGTGCGAGCCAATGCTTCCACCAATTTCTTATTAGTTTCTTTTGAAAATGGAGTAATGTGTTTGATATGTTTGTCTCTTTTTCTAAATATGTCTTCAGACCTTAAGATAGTATGTAAATAACATTTTATAGAAGGATATGTTGCCACAAGTGATTATTTATGATCTTCATTTATCTTACATAGCATGAATGTTTCTATTTTTCTCTGCAGAAATGTTAATGTATTAGGTTATGGGATGCTACCTGAGATCCTGCCAGGGGAATATTAGTAACATATGGCATGGCACTGTAATAACTTACAAAAATAAATTGAGAAATACTAAATCCTAAACATCTTCCCAAGGTTTTCAGACAAGGGAGTATATAAATTTAGGGCAAAACTTGATAATTAATGATAGAGGGTATGAAGTCATAGTTGCATAATTTTTTTAACTTAGGGTTTTTTTTTATAAATGAAAGTATATATTTAATATATAGCTTCCTTAATAATTTAAATTTTTAGACTTTTTGCTTCTGTGATTAGATGGTCTTGTTTTTTCTTCATAATGACTGAACAAGAGTTTTTTTTTTTCCCAAGAACTGTCAACACTGTCAGTTCCTTCCTATTTGCAGATTGTGTATTATCTTTTTAATTCTCTGCCAGAATCCTTTTAAGCCACTTGTCCACTTTCTGAACCAGTTTACCTAAAACTAGAAATTATAATTTTAAAAGTTCATATAAGCAGATCCTTAGATGCTTTAATACTCCACAGTTCTCTGAAAGTGAATGAAACCGTAAACCCTTCCAAGAGTAAACTTTTCTTTTGGGATTCGTTAGGAATATCCTCTCAGGATATGCAACATACTGTGGTGATCATCTGACATAATAAAGCTAATATTTATATAGTGATTTCTTTGTACCAGGCACTGTTCTGAGTGATTTACAAATATTAATTTGTTTAATCTTAACAATGTTTTGAGTTAGGTTTGTTATTTTGTCAGTTTTATAGGTGAAGAAATAGAGGTACAAAATTAACTTGCCCAAGGTTAAGTGGCTTAAACCATTACTGGTGGTTGATTGGCTTTTTCCATTATTCTATACTGCCTCCCATAGAATCAATTTATGTCAATTTATGTATTAGACTATATAAAACTTTTAGATTGAAAAAAAGTTATATTTCCTCCTCACTGGTTCATCTGGTGCTGTCCACTCCTCTTGAAAGATGTGAAACCCACTTTGGAATCCACTGACTCAGGCACAAGCATGATTTGGCCAATATAAGTGAGTCTTGTTCTGTGCACAGAAAACCGGAACTGCTTATCCACGTGTCTTTGCTCCATTTGCTGCTTTTAGTTACTCACTCTCGTCTATAGGACTTTCTTATAAGCATGTTTTGTTGAGTTGCTTTAGTTTCTTGAGCAAAGTGTCTTCTAGGTGTGAATATTTTAGGGGCTATATATTCTTTCAGATAGTCTTGAGGGCTGGAAACAAATCCCCCTTTTCCTATTCCAGACAAATTTTGCTCATTCAGAATTAATATTCTCCATAGTAGCCTGGAAGGTATTTATCCTGGCCAAACAGGTTTGTTATGTAGTGTGAGTGTGGGTATGGACATCTAACCAGGCCAAAACAAAACAGCTTTCATTCATAAAGTAAGAATATTTGAAATATTGGTTATCTTGCTCTTCATTTCTAAAACATGAACTACAATTGTCTAGTGACTTTCCATTTGCCTAGTATTTCCCTCAAAAAGTTATTGGTAGAAATCTTCAGGGAACAGGTAGAATTGCTCAAGATATTTTTAAAAATATGCCTGATTAAATTTGTTTATTGCTTTGAGTGATTTCCTTTATTTCCTGTTTGATTAATTTGGTTTACAAATAAAAGGACATACGATATAGCTTCAATGTTTTTTTTTATTCTTGATTGTCCTATAAACCAGGGTTTTACTTCCAAGGGAAAAGGACACAACATTTGAAAATGTAATTTTTGACATTAAGATTCATGCTCTTATTAAAACTTTGATTTTTTTTTCTGGCTATTGCTAATGGAAGTTTTGTTTTTAGTTTGACAAATAACTATATATTATATTTATGTGAAGTAAGAGTTAAGAAAGAATAACAAGAAGATTCTTAGCATTTGTGGTTTTACTTTTTGTGGCCTTGAATATGAGCATAAGAAAAGGATAAACTATGCATTGACTTAATTTTCAATTTAGATTTCTCAGTAGTGGAATTCCCAGTAGATTTTTCAAAAATAAATCACTAAAGTTTAACTTAGAAAGACTTTTGTATGAGAGTCCCAAAGCTTTGCAGGCATGGGGGGCTTAATATCTGAATAGCTCTGAAGTTTAAGTACAAAGCTGGCTCATTGTTCTTCCATCTGAAGAGCTGCAGTGTGATCTGAAGACACAGAACCAATATTGTGTTCAGTTGGACCTCTGGATGGAACATAATTACCACACCTCAGTTGATGTTGGTCCAGGATAGTGGTTTGTAATGCTCCCACTCTTGTGAAAATCCCAGAGACTTTTAATTGCCATAAAGAACTCCTATTCTGTGACTCACTCCAAAGATTGCACCACTTAGATTACCTGAGAATATATTTGCCCTTTGTGTTCTCCTTATATTTTTGTAATGCTTTATATACTTTTGCTCTATTGAGTTATTGTCCATAAAGGATAAAAAAAGACTTTTTACAGAGGGTGCCTTGAGTTGGCATGACCTGGGTCTTGAGGTTGGTTGCATACTGATAGAGAAGGGTCTTAGGCTAATTTTTATAGGGAACTATTTAATTATTCTATCTGGCAGTGTTTGCATATATGCCTGAAAGAGATAATTTGCAGGTGTCAGTCAGTAATAACTGTTCTGGGAGTATTTTGTATGTATTTTTAAACTCTGATGTTAGGTGCATCCCCATCTAGCATTGTTGAGCCCCTTGCTGAATTGATCCTTTTATGATTATGTAATGTCCCTCTTTATCCCTGGTAGTATTTCTTCAGTCTGTTCTGCAGTCTACTTTGTCTGATATTAATATAACTACTCCAGTTTTCTTTTAATTAATGTTCACAGGTATAACTTCACCCATCTATTTACTTTTAACCTATTTGTGTATTAAGTTTTTTTATTAAACATTTTTTAATTGAGTATAGCTGACACACAATGTTACATTAGTTTCAGGTATACAACATAGTGATTCAACTTCTCTATGTATTATGCTATGCCCACAAGTGTACATACCATCTGTCATCTGTCAATAGCATCTGTCATACAATGCTATTAAAACCTCATTGACTACATTCTCTATGCTGTG
This sequence comes from Vulpes lagopus, assembly GCF_018345385.1. Lineage (NCBI taxonomy): Eukaryota > Metazoa > Chordata > Mammalia > Carnivora > Canidae > Vulpes > Vulpes lagopus. Next base: position 51,080,222 of record NC_054831.1, on the reverse strand, counting down.
CCTTTTATTCCTGTGACTTACTCTCACTTCCCTTCATTCATTTTTTCCCTATCCCAACACCCCCTTCCTTCTGGCAACTATCAGCTTGTTCTCTGTATTTATATGTCTGATTCTGCTTTTTGTTTATTCATTTGTTTTTTTAGATTTCACATATGAATAAAATCGTATGGTATTTGTCTTTCTCAGTCTGACTTATTTCACCTAGCATGTTGCCCTATAGGTCTATCTATACATGTTTTGCAAATGGCAAGATCTCATCCTTTTTTGTAGCTGAGTAATATTCCATTGTATGCATCTGTATGCATGTGTGTTTATGTGTGTACATCTTCTTTATCCATTCATCTATCAATGGACATTTGGGTTACTTCCATATTTGGGGTATTGTAAATAATGCTGCAGTAAACATTGGAGTGCATACTTCTTTTTGAATTAATGTTTAAAATAAGTTTCTTTTAAATAACATATAGTTGGGTCATGTTCTTTTACCCAATTTCACAATCTCTGTCTTTTAATTGGTGTGTTTAGATTATTTACATCTAGTGTAATCATTATATGGTTGGATTAAGATCTGTCATCTTGGTATTTTTATATCTGTTCCATCTGTTCTTTGTTTCTTTTTCCTCTTGATTCTGCCTTCTTTTGTATTAATTGAATATTTCTTATGAGTTACTTTAACTGTACTGTTGGTTTATTTTTTATACCTTAAAATATTTTTTACTGGTTGTTCTAGAGTTTATAGTATGTACCTTTAATTATTCTTTTTTTAAAAGATTTTTAATTTGTTTATTCACGAGAGACACATGGAGAGAGAGAGAGAGAGAGAGAGAGAGAGAGGCAGAGACACAGGCAGAGGGAGAAGCAGGCTCCATGCAGGGAGCCTGACGTGGGACTTGATCCCCAGTCCCCAGGATCAGGCCCTGGGCTGAAGGCAACTGTAAACCACTGAGCCACCTGGGCTGCCCCTAATTATTCTTGATCTATCTTTGAAGTATAATATTTTTTTTAAATTTTTATTTATTTATGATAGTCACAGAGAGAGAGAGAGAGGCAGAGACACAGGCAGAGGGAGAAACAGGCTCCATGCACCGGGAGCCTGACGTGGGATTCGATCCCGGGTTTTCAGGATCGCGCCCTGGGTCAAAGGCAGGCGCCAAACCGCTGCGCCACCCAGGGATCCCTGAAGTATAATATTTTGATTCACATATAGTATAAGGACCCTATTAACAGTATGTGTTCAATTCATTATTCCCATTCTTTGTGTGATTACTGTCAAAAATTTTACTTTATATATGCTATGAACACATACTACTATTTTTCTCTAGCCATTATATTTCAGAACATTTAAAAATAAGGGGAAAATGAATTTTATCTTTTCCTTTATAAATGCCATTTCCAGCACTTTTCAATTCTTTGTACAAATGGAGGGTTTTTACAGGTATCACATTCCTTCTGCCTGAGGATTTTCTTTTAGCATTTCTGTAGTAAAAGTCTGCTAGTAATTAATTTCATTCATTTTCCTTTGTCAAAGAAGTCTTTCTCAATTTTTGGAAGATACTTTCACTGGATATAGAATTGGGTTGGTCAGTTCATGGGTTGGTCATTTTTTTCTTTCATTACTTTAAAGATATTACTCCATTATACGTGGCATGCATGACATGAAGCCTGCTGTATTTCTCTTTATTCTTCCATATGCAGTGTGTTTCCACCTTCTACCTTCCCTCCTCCTGCACAGCCTTCAAAATTTTGTTTTTAGTTTTTATCAGTTTAAATATGGTGTGTCTGATTTTTTATTTGCTTTTTTGTATCTGTCCTGCCTGTTTTTTTCTGAACACCTTAATGTAACTTAGTATCTTTCAATCTTTCATTAATTTTGGAATTATTTCATTAATCTTGGTCATTATTTGATTTTCTTTTTCTCTTCTGGGATTCTAATAGCATGAATGATAGACTATTTGATATTGCCCCCCAAACTCTTGCATATCCTATTGGTTTATTCACTCTTTCTTTTTGATCTTTGTGTCTCAGTCTAAATGATTTCTACTCACCAATATTCAGATTTATTTTTATTTTCCTTAGCTCTGTTGAGTCTACTGGTGAGCATTCTTCTAAAAGGCATCCTTCATCTTTGTTACCATGTTTTTCACTTCTAGTATTCCATTTGCAGAATTCTTCTCAGTTTATAAATCTCTAATGAAATTGTTCATCTGTTCATCTTGTTTACCTTTTCCACTAAAGTCTTTAATATTAATCATAGTTAGTGTAACTTCTCGCTCTGGTAGTTCCAATATCTGGGTCACATTTGAATCTGGCTCTCTTGATTACTTTATCTCTTGATAGTTTTTTTTTCCTGCTTCTTTGTACGTCTTGTAATTTTTTATTGCAAGCTGGACATCTTATTTAGAACTGAAGACACCACTAAATAGTACTTATGTGGGGAAATGGGCATACCCTGTTTTTGCTAGGCCTTTAGTGTGGGGATCAGGTCAGTGTACTAAGGAATTAAGCTGTGTTTGGGTTTGTGCTGTTGCTGTGGCCATTCTCAGGACATGACAGAGTTCATAATTTTGCTAATGTTACCTTGCAGTTAGTGTAGGAGTTGGCTTGCCAAAGAGTTTTCCTCCATGCTTCTGTTGCACCCTCAGCTTTAGGCTTGAACCTGCACCTCAGAGATGTTTTTGCCTGTCACCATTGTCCTTGCTCTAGCAGTAGGTTGTTGTTATTAGATACTTGTAAATTGCATGGTGCAAGATAAGGGTTAGGCAGTGAGAGCTAGAGAGCTTTTTCTTGTTCTAGTTCATCCTTAGTCATAGACAGAGATGGAGCCTTTTGATGATCCAGTGATAGAAGCTCTCTAATAGTCTGGGCCCAGTATATTTTCTGCTCCTCTCCAAGGGTGAAGGATTACCTTCTTTTTCTATTCTCTGTGGCATTAGATCTTCAGTGGTGCCCTTAGAGTGACAGGGCTTCTGCTTTGTCACTAGTGGTTGAGGCTGTTATTGGTAGAGCTAATAGGGAAAAGCTTCCAGGTGAGGTTTGTGTCTTTCCCACAGTGCCACCCCTCCCATCCTTAGGCTTCCATCACAAGGGAGGCTTTCTCTGGTCTTGCACCTACCCTCAGTCCTTCTTACAAGCATTTGGTAAGATCCATGAAGAAGAGCCTGCAAGTGGATACAAATTCCTATTGAGTTTGTAGCTCCCAGGGGGTCTATATTCTCATGCTAGCTGGGGGCCAGTGTCCCCACCTGTGACCTTAAAAATTCATTCTTGCTATCTCATTTTTCCAGCCAGTGGTATGCTCTTGTTTCCTTTATTACAGCATCCTGAGGGGTGTTCTTTCTTCTGTTTTTCCTCAGACTTAGGCTCTTCTGCTAGCCCTCTGTCTGCCCTTCTTCTTTCATAATCCTTTGGCCCCACTCTGAATCTATTCTTTCTCCAGTTATATCTCATACTACTTTCTAAGGTTCTCCTCTTTCTCTAATCAACTACTAGGCTTCTAGTAGTTCATTACATTTTTAGATGATTTCTCACTAGCTTTTAGGAGGCCTGGTGCCTACCCCAGGAAGCAATGTTTGTATTCTGTCTTTCCTTATAGGAGCTCATCTTTCCTTATATTTCAGGCCATTTGGTTGCCTTGTGACTTTTGTTCTCTGATGGATTCCAAAAAGGTTAACATTTTGCAAATTAAACAACTTTCCTTTGTTTTAAGGGTTATTAAGCACTCTTTCCAGCTTTCCACATATTTGGGAATGTTTTTATGTACTGACTTTACAAGGCCTGAGATTTGAGTTTGCTGCTTCATTTGGGTGCAGTTAAATTCTGATTCTCGAATGAGCATTAAAAGTATGGCTGATGTCCTTGCAGAAACATGGGGACTGTGGCAGCCGTGGAGCCAGTGCAGTGCCACGTGTGGTGATGGTGTCCGAGAGCGACGCCGTGTGTGCTTGACTCCCTTCCCCTCCAGACCTGGCTGCCCTGGAATGTCCTTGGAGACCTCTCTGTGTTCCCTGGAGGAGTGTGCTGGTAGGTATTCTTCTTTCTTTGGGAATCTCTCCCCAGAGGGACTGTTGAACCTCAGCCTGCCTGAAAATCACCAACCTGAATTCCGAGGTGGACTCTATTATTGCTGCTGGCTTTACCATGGCTGTGTCCATTAGTGTGTCTATAACGGGGAGTAGCTTGTCAGATGATGGGGTCAGTGAGATGACTGAACACAGTGAAAGACAGGGAAATGATGACATGATCTAAATTAAAAACTCAGACATATGAAATCATTTTTAAAAAGACAAAAACAAGAGGGATGATCATTTCTTCCTAAGATATTTTTAATTTTGCTTTTGTTTTCTTATTTATCCTTCCTTTACTCCCCCCCCCCCAATTATGGAAGAACATCTCATCGTCTCAGAGAAGCCTGAGGGGACCACATAGACTATTATTTGTCAAAATGGGGCAAGTCACCCTTTCTTATCACCTGCATGGCCCTAGCTTTATTCTTTACTACCCCTACCAAGGAGGAGGTAGTGGGGACATTTCTTCTTATGACCTAGAGACTGGCCTTTCCTTCATCCTGTCAACATCTTGAAAGCACTTAGTAAGTGCTCAATGAGTATATGATGTGAATGGTTTATAGATGTGATGCTGATATGACTTAGGTTTGCTTCAGCTTACGGAGTTGAATTCCATTCTTTTGCTACAGGTTACAGTAATAAGAATCCTTGCTCTTCCTACATACCACCTCACTTACTGATCTACAGCCAGTCCACCATTTAATTTGCCAGGCTTTGCTCTGGTCCTGACTTCTTCCACACTCTAATTCCAGGTTAGAAAACCATTGGTAATTCCCTGTCCCTTGGGATCTGGGGGAGTTAGATAGGGTTCCTTTGTGTGTGTTTGAATTTCAGAGTACCTTTTAGCCAAAACTACAGGCACCTGGCAGCAACACCTTGGCCAGTGTCCCCACCTGTGACCTTAAAAATTCATTCTTGCTATCTCATTTTTCCAGCCAGTGCTATGCTCTTGTTTCCTTTATTACAGCATCCTGAGGGGTGTTCTTTCTTCTGTTTTTCCTCAGACTTAGGCTCTTCTGCTAGCCCTCTGTCTGCCCTTCTTCTTTCATATTCCTTTGGCCCCACTCTGAATCTATTCTTTCTCCAGTTATATCTCATACTACTTTCTAAGATTCTCCTCTTTCTCTACTCTTTCTTTATAAGTCTCCTTCATTTTCACAGTTCCTTTCTTGGGTATAACTATCTTCAAGTACACCCACCCATTCCTCTCAATTCTGGGATGTCATGCTGTGTTAAGATATTTTATTTAGAGTTCCAGAATGAATGAATGAATGAATTCAAATGAATTTAAAGTCAATTGTTACGGCTTCTACTGCACCTTTAGAAGTGACAACAGTATCAGCCATTGATTGATCATCTGCTATGTGCCAGCACTTTAAATACATTATCTCTCTTATTTGGGATGCTGAGGCATAGAGAGGGTAACTGACCTGACCAAGATCAAAAAGCTAGAAAGCAGAGGACAAGATCTGACCTATCTTGAACACCTTGCCTATCTACACAGGCCCAGTCTAGCTTTCTGGAAGCATCAACAACCTGGAATTAACAATCATCTTTGAGGATAGGTGAAATTATTCATGTTTTGATGTCTTAATTCTTTAATATTGGAATGGAACTCGAAACATATATTATAAATTAGCAAAAAGGGTTAAGTGCTATAGACACCCCTACTTCTATAAGTGGTCCTTAGATAAATGCTTAGGTGGATAAAAATGATCATTTCTTCCAAGTGTTGTTCTTTCTATTCAACCTATTTCATACTGCTTGGAAATGTAAAGATCTGTTCACAGGCTACTTAGCATCAAGAAATTTCCTTCATTTCAGGTGAAAGAGAGAGTAGATGGGGCAGAGAGGGCTGAGGTCAGCAGCTCTTCGGCTTTTCTCTAGCCATCATTTTGAAGGGAGCCAGCCATAGCCAAAGAGAACAGCTAAGTAAAGAGGTCCATGATGTGCAACTGCATTGCTGCTCCCCACGGATATAAGTAGCCACTGTACATGAAAGAAATAAGTCAGGAAACAATTCTTTCATCATTCAACTGTGTTCAGCTGATTGAGAGTTTAGAGTTTTGTTTGGCTTTGAGAGGATGTTTCTATGTCAAGTTCTATGTTAATTTGGCCATCTTGTTCAAACAGGAGAGTGAGAGGATTTGTTGTCATTGTACCTACATTCCATCTAGTGGAATTATTGATCATTTTGCTATTACCTTTTTAAATGAATTAACCTAACATTTATTGGAGACCAAGCATGTGTAAGTTACTGTGACTGGGGTTAGGAATGTATAGATAAGACATGTTCCTGTCTGGAAGGTACTCATGATATAGTAGCTCAGCAGACACATAAATAGGCATAATATACAGTACAATGTAGAGCCTGCAGTGAGAAAGGTATCCATAGCAGGCCATGGAAGCTTGCGGGGGTGAAAATTCATGCTGGGAATACCTCCTTTCTTGGAGATGGTGATATTCTAGCTGAAGTTTGAAAGCTAAGTAGGTGTCGTCCTAGGTGAGCTAAGTGAAAAAGGGAATTTTAGCAAAGGGAGCAATGGATGAAAGCATGGAAGAAGATGGCACATTAAGAGACCCAGAGAACTGAAATTAATTTAATGTATCTAGAGCATAATGTGCCAGGAAAGAGTGGAAAAAATGAACCTGAACAGGTAGGCAGGAGTCAGATCCTGAGGAGCCTTGAAGGTTTGGCCTGTATTTCAGAAGTTGTCTCTCTCAGCTGTAGTGTGGAGAATACATGGGAAGGGGTAGGCGTGGCAGCAAAGCCTCTTAAGAGTTTTTCAGTAACCCAGATGAAAAGTGAAATGATGGCTAGTGGGGATCCAGAGGAGAGAGGGACTCAAAGATTCTAGATATGATGAGTGATGAAGAGGGAAGCATCAAGGATGAAAACCTGGACTCTAGTACTGGCAACTGTGTGGACACTGGTGCCATTTCCTTGAGATTGGATATACGGGAATGAGGGGCACAGATTCTAGGGGAAAGATGATGAGTCTTGGGCATGTGGAAATGAAGGTATTGGTAGGACATCAGTGGAGAGACCAGAGCTAATGGACCCAGGTTGAGATCCAGATCTCCTTGCTCCAGAGTTCATGTTCTTCTTTTTCAAATTAGATAAGACAGCAGAGGAAACCATCAATAACACAAAAGGGCAACTTACTGAATGAGAAAAGATACTTGTAAATGATATATCTCATAAGGGTTAATATCCACAAAATATAAAGAACTTGTACAACTCAACACCAAACAAACAAACAATCTGACTAAAAAATGGGCAGAGGATATGAATGGACATTTTTCCAGAGAAGACATACAGGTGGCCAACAGACCCATGCAAAGATGCCCAGTGTCACTAATCATCACGGAAATGCAAATCAAGACCACGGTGAGATAATACCTCATAGTAGTCAAAATGGCTAGTATGAAAAATACAAAAAATAGTAAGTGTTGGTGAGGACGCAGAGAAAAGAGAATCCTCATGCACTGTTGGTGGGGATGTAAATTGGTGCAACCACAAGAGAGAACAATATAGAAGTCCTTCAAAAAATTAAAAATGGAAATACCATATGATCTAGTAATTCCATTACTGGGTATTTACCCCCTAAAAATGAAAACACTAATCCTAAAAGATATATGCACCCCTATGCTGACTGCAGCATCATTTACAATAGCCAAGATATGGAAGCAACCCAAGTGCCCATGAATAGGTAAGTGTATCCATTTATCAAGAAAAAGATTGTGTAAATATATAGTGGAACATTACTCAGCCATTAAAAGAATGAGGTCTTGCCATTTGCAACAACATAGATGGACCTGGAGGGTATTATGCTAAGTGAAGTAAGTCAGACAGAGAAAGACAAAATACCATATGATTCAATTTATTTGTAGAATCTAAAAAAAAATAAAACAAAACAGGAAACAGACTCTTAAACACAGAGAACAAATTGGTAGTTGCCTGAAGGAGATTGGAGGGGGATGGGCAAAATAAAGGAGATTAAGAGGTACAAACCTATAGTTATAAAATAAGTCATGGAGATGCAAAGTACAGCATAGGGAATATATTTTTTAAAAAGAGTAGAATTTTTATATGGAGGTGAAAGAATCAGTTGAAAATGGCAATTAGGAATGAGGAAAGTATAAATAAAAAAAAAAAAAAAAAGGGATCCCTGGGTGGCGCAGCGGTTTGGCGCCTGCCTTTGGCCCAGGGCGCGATCCTGGAGACCCGGGATCGAATCCCACGTCGGGCTCCCGGTGCATGGAGCCTGCTTCTCCCTCTGCCTGTGTCTCTGCCTCTCTCTCTCCCTCTCTCTCTCTCTCTCTCTGTGACTATCATAAATAAAAAAAAAAAAAAAAAAGGAATGAGGAAAGTGAGGAATACTCCCTGCTGGTGGTCCCGTTTGCTTATAAAAAAAAAAGTATGTACCACAGCTTACACCCAAGAGAGTGGTCAGGGGGAGCCATGTCCTGTAGTCTAGTCCTCAGGTAAGGCTAGGAGGCAAAGGGAAAGGTTCTGGATGTAACGAATTTGGTTATCCCACTGGGGTGGCAGAAAGGAGAGAGAGAAGCAGTGGGAGGATGGGTCATGGACATGACACGTGGAACGGGTGCTGATAAGAGCATGTGGAAAAAAAGGGGACAGGAAGGTGACTGGAAGGCCTTGAAGGGTGGACAGTGACAAGAAGGAAAGAGAGGTGATGGTAGTGGCATTAGTGGGCTTTAGGTTCCCAGGTATTTAAGTGTCAGTACAAGCTGAGGCCCCAGGTGGCATCTGAGTCTTGATGAAACATTTTGATGACCATGGGACAAACCAGTCGGAGAGAAGAGGGAAAAAAGGCAAATCAACATCCCATGGAAGGAAGCAGGGGAATAGATAGCTGGAAACTGAAGAGTGAGAAGCAGGAAAGATAGTTTCTAGATATTAGAAGGGAAATGTAAGTTGCATTACATTGCCTAAAGATTTATTTTCATCTAATAATTTCTCAAGATGTACAATTTTAGGTACAACCTACCTGAATTATTTTGCATGTCAGTTTTTTTTTTTTTAAGATTTTATTTATTTATTCATGGGAGACACACAGAGAGAGGCAGAGATACAGGAAGAGGTAGAAGCAGGCTCCCTGGGGCGGGAGTGGGGGGTGGGGGGTGGGTGGGGGGAGGGGGCGGATCCCCGACTCATCCCAGGACCGGGGATCACGCCCCGAGCCAAAGGTAGATGTTCAACCACTGAGCTCCCCAGACGTCCTGCAAGTCAGGCTTCACACCTGGTCAGCGTTTTCCCACGTGCATCTCAAAGGTACATCGAACTCTAGATGTTTACCGTGTTTACCTTATCTTAAGCAAAAACCTTGATTTTTGCCTCGAAATCGCCCTTATGCTGCTGCTTTGTGGACCATTCGAGACCCGCGTCGCAGGAGTCACCCTGATTGTGGTCCATCTGCTCACCTCAGTTCTGGGGCCCTGGTTTCTGGTGTCTGAGCTGCCGGCAGAGATGCGTGTGTAGGGCCAGAAGCCCGGTCCTCGTCTCCCTCCCTTTGCTGGACGAGCCGAGCCAGCCCAGACCCTGGAAACCGCGCAGGGAACAGTCCCGGGAACCCAGCCGCTCTTCCTCTCCCGCAGCCCTCCAGCCGTCCAGCGTGTCTCCCCTTCAGCCCCAGGGCCCCGGGAAGTCCAACAACGTCGTGGCGATCACCGGGATCTCACTGTGTCTGTCCATCATCGTGGCCACCGTCCTCGCCACGCTGTGGAGGAGGCTCGGCCGCGCCCCCGAGTGCGCGTGCGGGACGCGGGCTCGGCGCAGCTCCACGCGCGCCCCCGGCCCCGGCTCCCGGAAGCGCTCGGACGAGGAGACCATCTGCGAGCTGGGCGGGCGGCGCGGGAGCGTCTCGGACGCGGACGGGGACGCGGGCGCGGGCGAGGGCGAGGGCGACGGGCCGGCGGGGGGCGCCAGGGGCGCGGGCATCGCCCTGGGCTGCAGGCGCAGCGGGGCCCCCGCCCCCGAGGACGACGGCTCGGGCAGCGAGAGCCTGCAGGCCAGCGCCCAGAAGATCATCCCCCCGCTGTTCAGCTACCGCCTCGCCCAGCAGCAGCTGAAAGAGATGAAGAAGAAGGGCCTGACGGAGACCACCAAGCTGTACCACGTGTCCCAGAGCCCCCTGACCGACACGGCCGTGGACGCCGCCGCGGGCCTGGGCCTGCAGAGCCCCGCGGGCGCGGCCGCCGACAAGCTCCGCAGCAGAGCCCCGTTTCCCGAGCAGCCGGCGGGGGGCGCCGCGGCCGGGCCCCCCTGCGGGCTGGACTTCCCCAGCGTTCATGCCAGTCGCGCCCTCAGCCCCAGCCAGACGGCGATCCGCAGGTCAGCCCCGAGGCATGGGGCGGGCAGAGGGGTGCTGCTGGAGAGGAGCCACCCCAAGGGCTCCCACTTCAGGAGGACGTCGAGTTTCCACGAGGCCAAGCAGGCCCGGCCCTTCAGGGAGAGGAGCCTCTCCACCCTGACCCCACGGCAGGCCCCCGCCTGCAGTGCCAGGGCGCGGACCTGGGACCAGGCGGACGACAGATTCCGGCCTCACAGTCGAGGCGCTGCCCTGCTGCCGGAGAAACCTGACCACTTCCAAGGGGCAGGTGCCACCAGAGGTCCCTTAAGTCCTCTCCCTAAATCCTACACCCTGGGAGAGCCGGCGAGGAAGCCAGACCTGGGAGACTGCCACCCAGGCTTCATGGCAGGGGGTGACAGAGCTCAGAGGGGCCCGTCCCCCAGTCACAGGAGTGTCTCGAGGAAGCAGCTGTCCCCTGCTGTCCCCAAAGACAGCTACCAGAGGGTCGGCCCTCTGAGCCCTTCTCAGTGTAGAAGAGACAAGTGTCAGAGCTTCCCAGCCCACCCTGAGTTCGCCTTCTATGATAACACCTCATTTGGCCTCACTGAGGCAGAGCAGAGGATGCTGGACTTCCCGGGCTATATTGGGTCAAATGAAGAGGATGAAACCACAAGTACCCTCAGTGTGGAGAAGCTGGTCATCTAACCTAGATCAGCCTGTGACTTCACACAACTGAGGTCCTTTGCCCAGCTCTTGGTATCAGCTGCTCACAGTGGTCTGTGGGCTGATTTTGTACATTAGGATTGGGTGGCAAGGAAGTAACTGAAGTGTATGCATGTGTTTTAATTCATAAGGAAGAAGTTACTTATTTTGAACTTTTCCCTTTGTTATCCTAATTCTCTTGGTTTATTACTAATAAGTTCAATAATAAAATTTAAATGGGTGAAACAGGGCTTGGTCTCATGTGGATGTGAAAGAGGGCAAATGTGACTTTAAGTATGGAGTGCTTTGAACACTTTCCTGGCAGTGTCCAACATGAAGTAAATTTGAGAGTCTCCACAATAATGAGGGCTGGAAAAAGTTAACTTGTGAATATAGCTCTGAATTAGAATTCATTAAGTTCTAAATGCTTAAGAATTGATTCCTGAGGGGGTAGTATTGAATGAGTTTCATGTTTGGTTCATCAAATCAATTATGATTGGTATGTACTAGACTACCTAGAAAGGCTGATACCACAAGATATTCCACAAGAACTTTCATGCCAGAGTTGGGTGAAATCTTAAAATTTTTTTGTGCAACAAAGAGACTGGTGACTCAACCCCAAATTAAGTGAATTAATTCTGCTTTGGAGAAATAATATAAAAAGCTGACTGTTCAAGTAGTGAGTCAAATGAAGATCTATCCATATATCCATCATTGTTTGAAGGAAAAAGTATATATTTTAGAAAGGAAAATATGTCTCCCGAGAGAGTATCAACTAGAACATGGGCAGTGGGTGCTGTCAAGGACACTGACTGGCATTCGGAGGCTGACTGTGTGTTCCTGGACCAAATTGGCAGCCAAGACCCTAGGGGGTGTCATTCTGAAACCAATGTGTATATGTCTCTAAAGATGACTTTATCATGTTACTCAGACAGTATATGAATCTCAGGTATATGGAAAGCAGGTAGATTATGATATTATAGCTTAAGTTTTTAAATTGGAAGAATGAAGTAAAGAAGAAAATAGAGAAAATAAGTCCTTTAGAAACCAATCTTTTGTTTTCTGGTTCAATCTGCCTACCACCTTTTTAAGGTGAAGTATTTGAGGCTCAGGGAGGGGAATTAACTCCTGTAGGGTTGGATGAACATGGACTCATATTTTTATTTAATGACCATACTCTTTGCACAATGTCATCATGGCCTTTACAAGTCTTTTCTAACAACGAGGACCTCAAGAGAAATCTGGCCCTTTTAGCAAGAAGAAAACACAGAAAGATGCCTTTACTCGCTTTTCCAAAAGGAAGGAAGCTTTCTGTTGCTTGACGTTAGGACTAGTCTTGCAACTTGCTTTGTTTGGAAGTGAGGGCTAAACCGAAGACCCTAAGGTTGGCCTCTTTCCTTGAAGTTTGTCATCAGGTACCATGTGGGCACTCTCCAACCTGATATACTTCCTTTCATCCCTTGAACCTAATGCCTTTATCTGCGTACACTTGAGTCGCTGCACTTTCCTTCTTGTTCACCATGACCTCTCTAGCTGCCACACCCGCCTTGCCTTTTACATTGTTTTTCTTTCTTTTAGAATTTATCAGGATGTCAGCCTGCTGGTGAGGTTTCAGAGACCTGTGGAAAGAGTAGAATTAGGTGGGACCAAAAAATCACAAACGCAAATAATACACTTTTTGAAGTTTCTCTTATATTGTTGCATTACCTACTTCATTCATGCCATTGTTCAAAATTAAATCATACTTCCTTTTGGAAATGCTTTAATAATAACTATCTACCTTTCAGGAACAAGAGGAGTAGATTATTCAGTGGTATCTGACAGCTGTTATATACTGATGCAAAGAAGAGGAAACCAGACTTCTTAATCTACATTTTCTTGGTTTACCATATTAGAAAACTTTGTTCTCTTTCCAAGTTCACAGGCTTGCATGTGAACTTTTGAGGACAGAGGAAACATGCTCACTTATTCCACACTTCACAGTGAATTTCCTTACAGTGTCAGACTAAGACCAAAACAGCCACAAGGAAGGTGAAAATTAGAGGAAAACACTATAACTAGAAAGGTTTTGTTAAATGATGTTCTTCCCCAGTATATCATGCATCTAAATTAATATAATAGTGAATTAATATCAGTTTATAACCTGCTCACCATCTACCTAGCAGTTTTCTGTGGCTCTGATCAAGAGTCCATCTCTGCTACATTAAGATAATTAAGATAATTTGGCTCTTAGAGAAAAAAGAAAAGTAGATGCTTCAGCTTTTTTTTTTTTTTTGGCAGATAAGTAATAAACTTAATTAGAAATAATCTACAGAGGAATATGTTCCAAATGAAAGAACAAGATAAAATATCAGAAAAAGACCTTAATGAAATGGATATAAGTAATTACCAGATAAAGAGTTCAAAGTAATATTCATAAAGATGCCATCTGAAAATGGAACAAAAATGGATGAACACAGTGTTCATAAAAATACCAAACAGACTTCTAGGAAGATGGTGGAATAGGAGGATCCTGAGTTCACCTCATCCCACAGCACACTTAGATAGCAGCCACATCAGTGCAACTAACCCAGAAAATAACCCCAAAGACTGGCAGAATAGATTATAGCTAATCAGAAAGAGGAGACCACATTGAAGAGTGGGAGAGGTGGAGTTGTAGTAGGGAACCAAACTCCCAATGAGACCACAAATGGGAGGGTCACAAGAAGCAGAAAGAAGGGAGGGGAGCAGACCCACAACAGGCAACCCAGGGTTGGTGGACCTGCACTGGGAAGACAAAGCCTCATAACATTTGGTTTTCAAAACCAGCAGGGCTTAATGCCAAGTCCTTTAAATATCTGTAGGCTTAGCTCTTTGAGAGCCAGAGGGCAATAGGAAACTGAGTTCCTGCTTTTAAAGAGCCAGAATAACAATCCCACCAAGATAAGCATAGGATCAGCAGTTTCAAAAAGAATCTGGGGGTAGCTGAGGAAGATTTATTTACTAATCTCAGAATGTGTGTTGGAAAGCAGGGATCTTTAGGCAACTTCTCCAAGAACAAATGTCTAATGAACAACCATTTCTCTCCCCTGCCCCCACTGTAGATATCTGTATACCTGCTGACACCAGCATGAGCACTCCACTTACCTTGCTAATACCACATGCCCCATACCCACATTCTCCTGAGGATCCCCCCCCCACAACCAACTTGCCCCACTCAGAAAAAGTCCCTCTAAAACTCCTCCTGCCTCATCTTATTCTGAAAACAGCTCTGGCAGGAATTGTGCACTCAAAGTACTACTCCTGCCCTGGGGAGATGGAAAGATAACCACACACACCAGTACACTCACAGTCCTAGGAGTCAAAACTTATAACTGGCAGTGCAGAGAGAGTACCCTGCTAATCAGTGTGTCTACAGCCCCAGAAGATGGAATGGGGGCAGGAATCTATCTGATCTTACTGCTGGCCCTACCTACCAACAAAAACCTCTCAGGGGGCAGTACACAGAGAAAGCCCTGCAGTTTGGGACACTGCAGCTCTAGCAGACAGATTGGGGACAGGCATCTGGTCTGATTACCGGCTCCACCCACCAACAAAATCCTCTCAGAGGATGAGCTAGGGAGAACAGCCTATAGATTGGTACTGCTGCAGCCCCAACAGACAGACTGGGGCAGGCATCTGGCTTCACTGCAGGCCCCATCCAACAAGAAAAACCTATCAAGGGATGAGGTGGAGAGAGTGTTCTGCAGTTTGGTGTGACAGCGGTGACAGCAAATGTGCTGAGAGCAGGCATCTGGTCTGACTACCAACACTGCCCAATTACAAGCCCATAGCAACCCCAAACTGGCTTCTCCACAGGACCAAACCCTGCCTACAATTGGCAGAATGGGCCACTACAGATGACTGGACTGAAGGCAAACCAGGCTCAGCCAAAACAATAAGGTGCACACAACCCCACCACCACCACCAAAAGTGCACACAACCCATACAGGAAACACCAGAAGTGCCTGGTTCTGGTGAGCAGGGGGTACTGCACTCCAGGATACCATAGGACCTCTTTTTCATAAGGTTACTACTTTCCAGATAAGGAGACATAACTGACTTCTCTAATGCATAGACACAAACACAGAGAGTTAGACAAAATGAGACAGAGGAATATGTCTCAAATGAAAGAACGGGACAAAACAACAAAATGGTAAATGAAGGAAAGACAAGCAATATACCTGATACAAAATATAAAGTAATGATCATAATTATACTTACTGGATTTGAGAAAAGAGTGGAGGACCTCAGGGAGATGTTCAAGAAAGAGACAATATTAAAAAGAACCAATTGTAGATGAAGAATTGAATGACTGAAATGAAAAAAAAAAAAAGACAATACACTAGAGGGAATCCATAGCAGATTAGAGGAGGCAGGAGAATGGATCAGTGAGCTAGAAGACAGAGTAATGGAAAACAACCAAACTTAACAGCAAGAGGTAAAAAGAATACAAAAAAGAGAGTAGGTTAAAATAAAAAATAAAAAATAAATAAAAAAAAAAGAGAGTAGGTTAAGGGAATTCAGTGACATCATCAAGCATAATAATATTTACATATAGGACTCTCAGAAGGACACAAGAGAGAAAAGGGGAAAGAACACTTACTTGAAAAAATAATAGCTGAAAACTTCCCAAATCTGGGGAAGGAAACAGATATCCAGATCCAGGAGAAACAAAGAACTCCCAACAAAATCAACCCAAGGAGGTTCATACCAAGACATATAGTAATTAAAATTACCAAAAGCAGTCATAAAGACAAAATTCTAAAAGCAACAATAGAAAAGAAAATAGTTACATACAAGGGAAACTCCATGAGGCTATTAGCTGATTTTTCAGCAGAAACTCTTCAGGCCAAAAGAGAGTAGCATGATATATTGAAAGTGCTGAAATGACTAAAGCTGCAATCAAGAATATTATACCCACCAAGGCTGTAATTCAGAATAGAAGGAGACATCTTGGGTTTTCGGACAGTTAAAAGTAAGAAAAGTTCATCATCACTAAACTAGACTTAAAAGAAACATTAAAGGTAATTCTTTGAGTGAAAAGAGAAAGCCATTGCCAAGAGTAAGAAAATTATGAAAGGAAAAAATTTCACAAGCAAATACAAACATAATAAAAGTAGTAGATTAACACTTAGGAAGTACAAAGGTTAAAGCACAAAAGCAGCAAAATCAATTACATATATAAAAATCAATCAATGAATTCACAAAAAAGGGTATAAAATATGACATCATATACATAAAATGTCAGTGCAAGTTGAGAAAAAAATTACTTTTTCTAGAAAGAGTTCAAATTTAAGTGGCCATCAACCTAATATAGACTGCTATATGCATAAATGTTACGTGTGAACCTAATGGTAACCACATATCAAAAGCCTGTAATAGAGGCACCTGGGTGGCTCAATTGGTTAGGCATCCAACTCTTGATTTTGGCTCAGGTCATATTCTCAGGATTGTGAGATTGAGCCATGCATCAGGCTCCACATGGAGCCTACTTAAGATTCTCTCTCTCCCTCTTCCTCTCCCCCTCTGCCCCCATTCCTCTCTAAAAATAAAAAATAAACCTATAATAGATATGCAAAAAATTAAAAAAAAAAGGAATCCAAGCATATCCTAAATACACCATCAAACCACAAAGGAAGAGAGAAAGAGAATAAAGGAAAAGAGAAGAACTATAAAAACAGCCATTAAACAAATAACAGAATGACAGTAAGTACATACCTATCAATAATTACTTTGAACGTAAAAGGACTAAACGCTCAATTCAAAAGATATAGAATGACTGAATGGATAAGAAAGCAAGAAACTACCTGTATGCTCTCTACAAGAGATTCACTGCAGTTCTAAATACACATCAAATGTGAGGGATAGAAAAACATTTACCATGCAAATGGAAGTGAAAAGGAAGCAGAAGTAGCAATAATTATATTGGAGAAAATAGACTTTAAAAAACGACTGTAACAAGAAACAGTGGACCCTACATAATGATAAAGAGAATAATCCAACAAGAAGATAAAATCAATTGTAAATATTTATGAACCCAACCTGGGGACACCTAAGTAACAATTAACAGATATAAGGGAAGAAATTGACAGTAATAAATAATAGAAAGGGATGTTAGCACCCCACTTATATCAATAGATCATGTGGACAGAAAATCAACAACAAAACAGTGGCTTTGAATAACACATTGGACTAGATGGACCTAATACATATATTGAGAAGATTCCATTGAAAAACAGCAGAATACACATTAATCTCAAGTGCACATGGAACATTCTCTAGAATAGTTCATATGTTAGACCACAAAACAAGGCTCAATGAATCTTAAAAGGTTGAAATCATACCATGTATCTTTCAAAATCACAATGGTATGAAACTAGTTATCAATCACAAGAGAAGATCTGGAAAGAATGTGGAGGCTAAATAACATGCTAGAAATTTCCACTAGAAAGTGAGTGGATCAGCCAAGAAATAAAAGAGGGAATAAAAAACTGCAGACAAATGAAAATTTAAACACAATGGTCTAAAATCTTTGGGATGCAACAAAACTGTTCCAAGAGGAAAGTTCATAGCAATACAGGTCCATTTCAAGATACAAGAAAAATTTCAAATAAACAAACTAAGCTTATACCTAAAGGAGCTAGAAAAGAACAAAGGCCAAAGCTAGCAGAATGGAGGAAATAATAAAGATGAGAGCAAAAATAAATGAAATAGAGACTAAAAAACAAAACAGATTAATGAAACCAGAAGCTAGAAAAGATCAACAAAATTGATAAACCTTCAGCCAGGTACATCAAAAAAGAGTGGCAAGAAATCAAATAAAATCAGAAACGAAGGGGGGAAAATAACAGGCAACACATAAATACAAAGGAGTATAAAATAATATTATGTAAACTTATATGATAACAAATTGAACAATCTAGAAAAATGGATAGATTCCTAGAAACATATAACCTCCTAAAACTGAATTAGGAAAAATAGAAAATTTGAACAGATTGATTACTAGCAATGAAATTCAATCAATATTCAAAAATTCCCAACAAACAGAAATCTAAGACCAGATGGATTCACAGGTGAATTCTAACAAACATTTATCTTTATTTTTTTAAAGACTTTATTTATTTATTCATGAGAGAGAGAGAGAGAGAGAGAGAGAGAGAGAGAGGGGCAGATACACAGGCAGAGGGAGAAGCAGGCTCCATGCAGGGAGCCCGACATGGGACTTGATCCCAGGTCTCCAGGATGAGGCCCTGGGCTGAAAGCAGCGCTAAACCACTGAGCCACCCGGGCTGCCTGTCTACCAAACATTTAAAGAAGATTTAATCTATATTCTTCTTAATCTATTCCAAAAAACAGAGGAAGGAAGCATCCAAATTCATTCTCCAAGGCCATTATTACCCTGATACCAAAACTAGATAAAAGACACTAAAAAAAAAGGGAACTATAAGCCAATAGCTCTGATAAACTCAAATGCAAAAACCTCAACAAAATATTAGTAAATCAATTCCAACAAGACATTCAAAAAATCACTTACCATGATCAAGTGGGATTTATCCCAGGGATACAAGGATACTTCAATATTCACAAATCCATCAATGTGATACATCACCTTAATAAGAGAAAGGATAAAAACCACAGGAGGAAATAGATGCATAAAAAGCTTTGGACAAAGTCCAACATCCATTCATGATAACTCTCAACAAAATAGGATTAGAGGGAACATACTTCAACATAATAAAGGCCATTACTTGAAAAATCCACAACTAACAACATACTCAACAGTGGAAAACTGAGAGTTTTTCCTTTAAGATCAGGAAAAAAACAAGGATGTCCATTCTGACCACATTTATTCAAAATAGTATTAAAAGCCTTAGCCATAGCAATCAGCCAAGATAAAGAAATACAAGGCATCCAAATTGTCAAGACATAAGTAAAACTTCCACTATTTGTAAGTGCCATACTACTATATATACATAAAACCCTTAGGGGGACCCTGTAAAGAAAGAGGAAGCCCAAAGAAATAATCCACAAAAACCCACAAAAACAGGGACTGAATAGGTATTATGATGACACTAAATTTATATCTTTCATTAGTTACTCTGAACGTGAATGGGCTAAATGATCCTATCAAAAGATGCAGGGTTTCAGATGGGATAAAAAAGCAAGACCCATCTATATGCTGTCTACAAGAGACTCATTTTAGACCTAAGGACACCTACAGCCTGAAAATAGGGTGGAGAATGATTTACCACTCAAAAGGTACTCGAAAGAAAGCTGGGGTAGCAATCCTCATGTCAGATAAATTAAAGTTTATCCCCAAGATTATAGTAAGAGTTGAAGAGGGACACTATATCATACTTAAAGGGTCTATCCAACAAGAATACCTAACAATCATGAATATTTATGCCCCTAATGGGGGAGCTGCCAAGTATATCAATCGATTAATAACAAAGTAAAGACGTACTTAGATAATAATACACTAATAGTAGGAGACTTCAACACGGTATTTTTTGCAAATAACAGATTTTCTTAGGACAACATCACCAAAGAAACAAGGGCATTAAATGATACCCTGGACCAGATGGATTTCACAGATATATACAGAACTTTCCATCGGAACTCAACTGAATACACATTCTTCTCAAGTGCACATGGAACTTTCTCTGGAATAGATCACATACAAGTCAGGTTTCAACTGATACCAAAAGACTGGGATTATCCCCTGCATATTTTCAGACGACAATGCTTTGAAACTAGAACTGAATCACAAGAAGAAATTTGGAAGAAACTCAAACACGAGGAGGTAAAACAGCATCCTACTAAAAGATAAGTGGGTCAACCAGGAAATAAGAGAAGAATTAAAAACATTCGATAGAAATTAAGGAAAATGAAGATACAATTGTTCAAAATCTTTGGAATACAGCAAAGCATTCCTAAGAGGGAAATACATCACAATGGAAGCAACCCTCAAAAAATTGTAAAAAATCAAATACATAAGCTAACCTCCCACCTAAAGGAACTGGAGAAAGAACATCAAGTAAAACCTTCACCAAGCAGAAGAGAGATAATAAAGATTAGAGCAGAACTGAATGAAATAGAGACGAGAAGAACTGTAGAACAGATCAACAAAACCAGGAGTTGGTTCTTTGAAAGAATTAATTAGATAGACCACTAGCTAACCTTATTAAAAAGAAAAAGATTCATATTAATAAAAACACGAATGAAAGGGTAAGATCAAAACCAATACCAAGGAAACACAAACGATTTTAAAAGCATACTATGCAGCTCTACGCCAATAAATTAGGCAATCTAGAAGAAACAGATGCATTTCTGGAAAACCACCAATTACCAAAACTGGAACAGGAAGAAATAGAAAACCTGAACAGGCTAACAACCAGGGAGGAAATTGAAGCAGTCGTCAAAAACCTCCCAAGACACAAAAGTCCAGGGCCAGATAGCTTCCCAGGGGAATTCTATCAAACATTAAAGAAGAAACAATATCTATTCTACTAAAGCTGTTCCAAAGGATAGAAAGGGACAAAATACTTCCAAACTCATTTTATGAGGCCAGTTTCACCTTAATTCCAAATCAAGACAGAGACCCCACCAAAAAGGAGAATTATATAGACCAATATCCCTGATGAAGTCAGATGCAAAAATTCTCAACAAGATATTAGCCAACAGGATCCAACAATACATTAATAAGATTATTCACCATAACCAAGTGGTATTTATCCTTGGGATGCAAGACTGGTTCAACACTCATAAAACAATCAGTGTGACAGGTGATATCAACAAAAGAAAAACCAAGAACCATATGATCCTCTCAATAGATGCAGAGAAAGCATTTGACAAAATACAGCATCCATTCCTGATCAAAACTCTTCAGTGTAGAGATAGAGGGAACATTCATCAGCATCTTAAAAGTCATCTATGAAAAGCCCACAGCAAATATTCTCAATGGGGAAAACCTGAGAGCCTTTCCCCTAAGATCAGGAACAAGACAGGGATGTCCACTCTCACCACTGCTATTCAACATAGTACTAGAAGTCCTAGGTCGGCAATCAGACAACAAAAATAAATAAAATGCATTCAAACTGGCCAAGAAGAAGTCAAACTCTCCCTCCTCACAGATGACATGATACTGTACATAGAAAACCCCAAAAATTCCACCCCTTGTTAGAACTCACACAGCAATTCGGCAGTGTGGCAGGATACAAAATCAATGCCTAGAAATCAGTGACATTTCTATACACTGACAAGGAAATTGAAGAAATAGATATTAAGGAGTCAACCCATTTACAATTACACCCAAACCATAAGATACCTAGGAATAAATCTAACCAAAAGGATAAAGGATCTATACCCTAAAAACTATAGAACACTTCTGAAAGAAATTGAGGAAGACACAAAGAGATGGAAAAATATTCCATGCTCATGGATTGAAAGAATAAATATTGTCAAATGTCAATGTTACCCAGGGCAATTTACACGTTTAATGCAATCCCTATCAAAATACCATGGACTTTCTTCAGAGAGTTAGAACAAATTTTCTTAAGATTTGTGTGGAACCAGAAAAGAGCCCGAATAGCCAGGGGAATTTTAAAAAAGAAAACCATATCTGAGGCCATCACAATGCCAGATTTCAGGTTGTACTACAAAGCTGTGGTCTTCAGGACAGTGTGGTACTGGCACAAAGACAGACACATAGATCAATGGAACAGAAGAGAGAATCCAGAAGTGGACCCTGAACTTTATGGTCAACTAATATTCGATAAAGGAGGAAAGACTATCCATTGGAAGAAAGACAGTCTCTTCAATAAATGGTGCTGGGAAAATTGGACATCCACATGCAGAAGAATGAAACTAGACCACTCTCTTTCACCATACACAAAGATAAACTCAAAATGGATGAGAGATCTAAATGTGAGACAAGATTCCATCAAAATCCTAGAGGAGAACACAGGCAACACCCTTTTTGAACTTGGCCACAGTAACTTCTTGCAGGATACATCCACGAAGGCAAGAGAAATAAAGGCAAAAATGAACTATTGGGACTTCATCAAGATAAGAAGCTTTTGCACAGCAAAAGCTGTGCACAGCTTGTGCACTGTTGCACAGTCAACAAATCTCAAAGACAACCTATAGAATGGGAGAAGATATTTGCAAATGACGTATCAGATAAAGGGCTAGTTTCCAAGATCTATAAAGAACTTCTTAAACTCAGCACCAAAGAAACAAACAATCCAATCATCAAATGGGCAAAAGACATGAACAGAAATCTCACAGAGGAAGACATGGCCATGGCCATGGACATGGCCAACATGCACATGAGAAAATGCTCTGCATCACTTGCCATCAGGGAAATACAAATCAAAACCACAATGAGATACCACCTCACACCAGTGGAATGGGGAAAATTAACAAGGCAGGAAACAATAAATGTTGGAGAGGATGCGGAGAAAAGGGAACCCTCTTACACTGTTGGTGGGAATGTGAACTGGTGCAGCCACTCTGGAAAACTGTGTGGAGGTTCCTCAAAGAGTTAAAAATAGACCTGCCCTACGACCCAGCAATTACACTGTTGGGCATTTACCCCAAAGATTCAGATGCAGTGAAACGCCGGGACACCTGCACCCCGATGTTTCTAGCAGCAATGTCCACAATAGCCAAACTGTGGAAGGAGCCTTAGTGTCCATCGAAAGAGGAATGGATAAAAAAGATGTGGTTTATGTATACAATGGAATATTACTCAGCCGTTAGAAACGACAAATACCCACCATTTGCTTCAACGTGGATGGAACTGGAGGGTATTATGCTGAGTGCAGTAAGTCAATCGGAGAAGGACAAACAGTGTATGTTCTCATTCACTTGGGGAATATAAATAATAGTGAAAGGAAATATAAGGGAAGGGAGAAGAAATGTGTGGGAAATATCAGGAAGGGAGACAGAACATAAAGACTCCTAACTCTGGGAAACGAACTAGGGGTGGTGGAAGGGGAGGTGGGCAGGTGTCGGGGGTGACTGGGTGATAGACACTGAGGTGGGCACTTGACGGGATGAGCACTGGGTGTTATTCTGTATGTTGGTAAATTTAACACCAATAAAAAATAAATTTATTTAAAACAGAAGCTAGATTTTAACTACAAGAAAAAAACTAGAAAAATCAGAAAGATATGGAGATTAAACACTAATGAACAGTTAGTTATCAATAATCAAGGGATATACCAAACAATATCAAGCAATACAAAAAGACAAAGGAAAATGTAAATACAACAACCCAAAATCTATGCAAAAAAATCAATTCTAGGGGCACTTGAGTGGTTAATTGAGCATCTGTCTTTCACTCTAGCTGTGATCCAGAAGTCCTGCAATTGAGTCCCGCATTGAGTTCCTCATGGAGAGCCTGCTACTCCCTCTGCCTATGTCTGCCTCTCTGTGTGTCTCTCATAAATAAATAAAGAAAATCTTTAAAAAAAAACAATTCTAAGAGGGAAGCTAATAGTGATACAGGCCTATGCTAGACACAAGAAAAAATCTCCAATAAATAACCTAACTTCACACCTAAAGGAACTAGAGATAAAAGAACAAAGCACAAAGTTAGCAGAAGTAAGGAAATAATAAAGATCAGAGCAGAAATAAATGAAAGAGACTAAAAATGTAATAAAAAATCAATAAAATTAAGAGCTGGTTCTTTAAAATGAGAAATAAAATTGATGAACCTTTAGCTAGACTTAACAAGAAACAAAGAAAGAAGACTCAAATAAATTAGAAATGAAAGAGAAGTTACCATTAGTACCACAAAAATACAACAGATAATGAGAGATTACTTGAACAATTATATTCCAACAAACTGGACAACTTAGAAGAAATGAATAAATTCCTAGAAACAAAGAATCTTCCAAGACCTAATCATGAAGAAATAGAAAATCTGAATAGACTAATTACTAGTAAGGAGACTGAAGCAGTAATCAAAAACCTCCCAACAAACAAAAGCTCAGGACTAGATAGCTTCACTGATGAATACTACCAAATATTCAAAAAATATTTAATAACTCAAAATTTTCCAAAAAATTGAAGAGGAGGGAATGCTCCCATACTCATGAGCCCAGCATTACCTTGATACAAAAACCAGACAGGGATACTACAAAAAAAGAAAACTACAGGTCAATATTCCTGATGAATACAGCTGTAAATATCCTCAACAAAATATTAGAAAACTAAATTCAACAATACATTAAAAGGATCATACATCACGATCAAGTGAGATTTATTCTAGGAATGCAAAGATGGTTCACCATTTGCAAATCGATCAACGTGATACAGTACATTAACAAAATAAAGCATAAAAACCATATGATCATCTCAATAAATGCTGAGAAATCATTTGATAAAATTCAACATTTATGATAATTCCCAACAAAATGAACATAGACATAACATACCTCAACATAATAGAGGTCATATATGACAAACTCACAGCAAACATCATACTCAATAGTGAAAATCTTCAAGTTTTTTCTTTAAGGTGAAGAAGAATACAAGGATGCCCACGCTTACCACTTTTATTCAACACAATATTGGAAATGCTAGCCAGGAGAATTAGGCAAGAAGAAGAAGAAAGCAAAGGCATCCAAATAGGAAAGGAAGAAATGAAACTGCCACTATCTGCAGATAACATGATTTTACTCTAGCAAATCTTAAAGACTTCACTAAAAAATTGTTAGAATTAATAAATGAATTCAATAAAGTTGCAGGAAACAAAATCAACATATAAAAATCAGTTGTGGGTCAGCCCCAGTGGCTCAGCAGTTTAGTGCTGCCTTCAGCCCAGGGTGTGATCCTGAAGACCTGGGATTGAGTCCCACATCGGGCTCCCTACATGGAGCCTGCTTCTCCCTCTGCCTGTGTCTCTGCCTCTCTCTCTCTCTCTCTCTCTCTCTCTCTCTGTGTGTGTCTCTCATGAATAAATAAATAAGTCTTTAAAAAAATAAAAAATAAAAATAAAAATCAATTGTGTTTCTATATGCTAATAACAAATGATCAGAAAGAGAAAATTTTAAAATCCTGCCTACAATAGCAACAGAAAGAATGAAATATAATTTAAACAGAGAAGACCTGTACACTAAAAACTACAAGACTTTGATGAAAGAGATTGAATAAGACATAAGTGGAAAGATATTCCATAGTCACAGATTGAAAGAATTAATATTGTTAAAATGTCCATTCTACCCAAAGCCATCTATAAATTTAATGCAATCCCTATCAAAGTTCCAATGACATTTTTAAAAATAGATGTAGAACAAATCTAAAATTTGCATGGGACCTCAATAGCCAAAACAATCTTAGGAAGTAAAAACAAAGATGGACATATCATGCTCCCTGATTTCAAACTATACTACAAAGCTGTCATGTTTGAAATAATATGGTATTGGTATAAAAAGAGGCACAAAAATCAATAAAACAGATTAGAGCCCAGAAATTAACACATGTGTATATGCTCAATTAATTTACAACGAAGGTGGCAATAATATACAATAGAGAAAGGGCAATTTCCTCAATAAATGGTATTAGGAAAACTGGACAGCTATATGCAAAAGAATGAAACTGGACCTCCATCTCTCACCACACACAAAAATTAATTCAAAACTGATTAAAGACTTAAATATAAGTGGACAAACCACAAAACTCCCAGAAGAAAACACAGACATTAAGCTCCTTAACACTGGTCTGGGCAACATTTTGTTTTAATTTGACTCCAAAGGCAGTGGCAACAAAGACAAAAATACACCAGTGTGGCTACATCAAACTAAAAAGCTTCTACACAGCAAAGGATAACATCAGAAAATAAATAGAAAGAGAATCTACTGAATGGGAGAAGATGTTTGTAAATAATATATTTGATAAAGGGCAATATCCCAAATATACAAACAATAACATAAAACTATCTGATTAAAAAGTGGGCAGAGGATCTGAATAGATACTTTTCCTTTAAAAAAAGATTTTATTATTTATTCATGAGACACAAAGATAGAGGCAGAGACATAGGCAGAGGGAGAAGCAGGCTCCCTGGGAGGAGCCTGATGAGGAACTGAAATCTAGGACTCCAGAACCACACCCTGAGCCAAAGGCAGATATTCAACTACTGAGCCACCAGGCATCCCTGAATAGGTACTTTTCCAAAGAACACATACAAATGGCTAAGAGGCACATGAAAAGATGCTCAGCATCACTCATCATCAGGGACATGCAAATCAAAACCACAATGAGATATCATTTCAGACCTAATATCAGAGATATTAGCAAAAAGACAAGAAATAACAGGTGTTGGAGAGTTTGTGGAGGAGAGAAAACCCTCCTACGTTGTTGGTGAGAATGTAAATTGGTGTTGCCAGTATGGAAAAACAGTATTGAGGTTCCTCAAAAAATAAAATATAGAAATATCATATGATCCAACAATTCCATTCCTGGATATTTATCTGAAGAAGTGGAAAACACTAATTTGAAAAAATATATGCACATCTGTGTTCATCACAGCATTATTTATAATAGCAAAGCCACAGACACAACTTAATCAATGAATGAATGGATAAAGATGTGGTATATACACATAACAGAATACTACTCAGCCATAAAAAAGGAAATCTTGTCATTTGTGACAACATGG
Organism: Vulpes lagopus; assembly: GCF_018345385.1. NCBI lineage: Eukaryota > Metazoa > Chordata > Mammalia > Carnivora > Canidae > Vulpes > Vulpes lagopus. Next base: position 51,053,451 of record NC_054831.1, on the reverse strand, counting down.
ATGGACCTAAAGGGTATTGTGCTAAGTAAAATAAGTTAGAGAAAAACAAATACTGCATGATTTCACATACATGTAGCATCTAAAAAACAAAACAAATGAACAAACAAAACTCATAGATACAGAGAACAGATTGGTGGTTATCAGAGGGGAATGGGGTTACAAGGTGGACCAAAAGTGTTAAGGGATTAATTTTATGGTGGTGAATGATAATTCAACTTATTATAGTGACCACCTTATAGTTTATACAAATACCAAATTATTGTGTTATATACTTGAAACTAATATAATGTCATATGCCAATTTTACCTCAGTTAAACAAACAGAAAAATAAAGTGGATTTCATACAGGCAAGAGAGCACCAAGTATGCCAAGCCTTTGCCATAACTACCTGAATATTAATCCTACTCTTCCTACCAATTTTGTCTACTCAGGCTGTATTCTGCTCCTAGCTGACCCACAAAATATAAAACTGTTGTTTTATTACTTTGGTGATTTCTCATTTTATTCTATACATATATATATAACTCATAAAATGATATTGTAGTTTTTAGTCTAGGCAGTTTCTGAATTATTTTTATATAGAAATGACAGCATATTTATAACCTATAGTATTATATAAAGACCTTTTTCTCCAGGTCCTATCAGCTGAGTCGTGGTTTGGACAAAAAGTAGTAGTGTGGCATAGTCAAAAGCATGCCAATTTAGTTCTGGTCATTCCCTTTCTATCTGTGTGATCTTAGGCAAGTCGCTTAACCACAGGTGCTTCTGTTTTCCAAATGTATAATGGGAATGATCCCTACTTTTGCTACTGGTTCAAGAAGAGAACGGGAGCACATATATTTATTCCCTCTTCCTCCTAGGACTCAACTGTAATTATATAAAGGATTATAAAAGGTACAATACCAAAAACAGTTTAGAGGACAGAGGACAAGTGCTACCAATGAATTTCTAGAAGACAAAGGGCATGAGACAATACTGAGTGATGGAAGCTATAGCTCAAGATATGCTTGGAGGGTCTCGCAGAAGACAAGGAAACCTACCTCCCTGCTAGAACCTGGCAGACATTGGGGACTCAGGTTAGTAGAGTGAAGAGAAGACAGAGGACAGTGATAATCTATCTGTATATGAAACTGTCATCCTCCACATTACTTCTCAATTCTGATACTAAGCACGCCCAGCAACTAGGTGCTGAACTACAGATGGAAACAAAACCAACCAATGAGTGACCAGAGGGGACTTTCCTAAGGACACTGAAGGATCTATCTGAGAAATGTGAGCAGTGGAGTTGAGGCTGGTGTCCAGCACAAAGCCATCTACATTCTGGCATTTGAGAGGTCTCAGTGTAACGATCAGGCCTCTTACTAGTCACCCCAAATTGAAGCCAGCTGCTCAGCAAGTTCCACAAGTGTGCTTAGAACCCCTCGGAAGCCTTGGCTCTTGTCCCATTCTTAAGAACTGAGAATCACCAATATTTGAGAAAAACCTACAGTGTGGCTCAGTCCTGTCTACATGGGTGGAGAGCATCAGCAGGAGATGTAAAAGCCAGGAAGGTAGAAGTGGTTGTATCTACAAAGAAGTAAAAAGCGAGGCACTTCTTGCTGTAAATCCTCCTGTACTATTTTTCCCCTCCCTACTTTAACAAAGCAAAACCCAAACCTAACAGTCCTACCTTACAGGGCTGTGGTGAGAGGGTCTGGGGTTGCCTATGACTAATGCCTGGATATTTAATTCGTGAGCCATCCTGTGGCTGTTGTCAGCAGAATCAGCACCTAGTGTTGCCGCTGGACCTCCGCCTTCCCCACCCTGGGTTTGTTTGTTTGCTTTTTACCCTTCCTTGGGGAACCTTCCACCTCTAGCTGCCCTGTCCTTGTCTACTGTTGCTGCCGGCACCAGCTGTGCCACGCGTCTCTCACTGCCCACCCTTGCTCCGAATGCCACCCCTGCTGCCAGTGCTCACCACCTAGATCCTGCAATTCCGGCTGTGGTCAGATGCTCCCTCCATTGGTGCCAAAACACATCGAGTAGCCCTTTATTATTCTTAATTGGCTGGCATGAATTTATTTTATAAGTTCAAATGCATGCACTTAAAATATAACATTTAGGTCATAATCCTATAATAACTCAATTAAAAATATAGTTCCAATTCTGCAAAACCTTGTATCAGTTTTGGTGTTTCTGAGCTTTACACTGCAGAACTGCTCATTGTGTATTCTCATGATAGAAGATTTGAAAAATAGATATAATTGTTCCATTCTCTTCATCAGCTCAGGGTACATAAATAAATCCCATTTTGTTAAAATGACATAATTCTGAACCCTCATACCACTTCTGAAGAGAAGAATCTCTTTTTCCTCCGTGAGTCCCTTGGCCTGAAAGTCTTCCCAAACCCCAGGGGTGCTTACACCTCCTCTTCCTGTGGTGTCTGGCCAGAAATCTGGAAGTCATCCTAAGATTCTCCTTCCTCTTCATTCTTCAGATCTACTCAGTATTAAATCCTTGGGGAAATTAAGTACCCTGCCCAGGTCACATACCTTCTTGTGGGTGGGCTTTAGGTGTCAAAATCTAGTGTTTAGGAGGCTCATGTTAAAGCACACCACTCTTAAGTATGATTGTGCGTATTGGGGCCGTGTGGGTGGGGGCTCTGTGGAGGATATGGATAGACTAAGGCATCTCCCAATACTCTTCCACTTCTCTTCCCAAAAACCTTCTCTTGGTATCATTGCTATCATATAGCTACTAAATACCAAAGGCAGGATTCACTTCCTCTGTGAGTTTTCATTCAAACTGTTATCTTTTTTCTTATTTGGTTGGAGCTTTTTTTGGCAAAATCTTATTAATAAAATGTTCACATCAGAAGAGTTGAAAGAATGTACAGTAGTACTCATCTATCCACCACCAGATTTCAACAACTGTTAATATGTCTTATTTATCTGTTATCTGTTTTTAATAGTAGCCATCCTAATGGGTGTGAGGTGATGTCTCAATGTGGTTTTGATTTGCATTTCCCTAATGATTAGTGGTTGAAAATCTTTTTTTTTTTAATTTTTTTTGTTTTTTTATTATTTATTTATGATAGTCATACAGAGAGAGAGAGAGAGGCAGAGACATAGGCAGAGGGAGAAGCAGGTTCCATGCACTGGGAGCCTGATGTGGGATTCGATCCCGGGTCTCCAGGATCGCGCCCCGGGCCATAGGCAGGCGCCAAACCGCTGCGCCACCCAGGGATCCCAGTGGTTGAAAGTCTTTTCACATGCTTATTGGCCATTCAAATATCTTCTTTAGAGAAATGTCTATTCAAGAACTTTGCCCATTTCGGAAAAAGGTTATCTTGCTTTATTGTTTTTGAGTGGTAGAAGTTCTTTATATATTCTGAATATTAATCCCTTATCAGATATATAATTTATAACTATTTGCTTCCATTCTATAAGTTGCCTTTTGACCTATTATGGTTGTGTCCTTTAATGAATAGATCAATTCAGATTTTTAACACTATCATATTTTTTCAAAGATTTTTATTTATTTATTCATGAGACATGCACACACACACAGAGGCAGAGACACAGGCGGAGGGAGAAACAGGCTCCATGCAGGGAGCCTGAGGTGGGATTCGATCCCAGGTCTCCAGGATCACACACCTTTAGGCGACGCTAAACTGCTGAGCCACCTGGGCTGCCCAACACTATCATATTTTTTAAACTCCTATACTATGATATTGGTATACCATCTTTCTTTTTTTTTTTAATTTTATTTTATTTATTTATGATAGGTACACAGTGAGAGAGAGAGAGAGGCAGAGACATAGGCAGAGGGAGAAGCAGGCTCCATGCACCAGGAGCCTGACGTGGGATTCGATCCCGAGTCTCCAGGATCGCGCCCTGGGCCAAAGGCAGGCGCCAAACCGCTGCGCCACCCAGGGATCCCTACCATCTTTCTTATACTAAACCTCTTGGTTCCTAAAAATATCAAAATATTTATTTATCTATAATATACACAAAATAGTGTATATAGTTTATAATTGCCACTCAAAGTAAAAGTACAGGATGAAGTTTAAGATATCTTCAAAATTCCTTTTGCCCTTAAAATATATTGCAGTAAGGCTTATAAATAGAGCATTGTGCTAAAAAAATTCATTCAAAATTCTTATCCCTATGTGGTTATCTTACCAATTTGATACATAGTTTGATTTGTTTCAGTCTGTTTTTAATTTTTTTTAATTTATTTTTATTTTTTTTAAGATTTTATTTTTATTTGAGAAGAGTGAGAGAGAGCATAAGGAAAGGAAGGAGCAGAGGGAGAAAAATACTCCCTGCTGAGCTGAGAGCCCAATATGGAACTCAATCCCAGGACCCTGGGATCATGACCTGAGCTAAAGGCAGACGCTTAAGCGACTGAGCCACCCAGGTGCCCCTGTTTCAGTCTGTTTTTAATTTTATGATTCTCTTGTTTCTTTTTTAAATATATAAAACATTTATATGGATCACAAATAAAACTATAAAAATATATACTCAGAAAAGTCTCGTTTCCTTCCCTACCCTTCTAATCCATTCCTCACACCCCTAAGAGGTTTCTAATTTGTCCTTCCAGTGTTTCTTTATGCAAAAATAAGATCTATATTTATATTTATGCATTTATATTCTTATTTCCCTCCTTTTCTACCCAGAATGTGAAGGTTTTGATCTATTGAAGCACTTTACTTTCAATGTATGAGTCTTAAACTGTCTGCTTTTAAAATCTGCATATAAGACTCATAGTAACCAACCATATATAATCTTAAGAAATTGCTGATTCTAAGGATCCCCATGTGGCTAGGTCTGTTAAACATCTGACTCTTGATTTCAGTTCAGGTCATGATCTCAGGGTTGTGAGATTGAGCCCCACATCAGGCTCTGTGCTCAGCAGCAAGGCTGCTAGAGATTCTCTCCCTCTCCCTCTGCCACCCCCCCAAATAAATAAATAAATCATAAAAAAGAAATTGCTTATTCTAAATGATGAATATTGGATACACATTTTTAAATAAAGTGGCATTGGAGGATACTCATTGTATCATCATGAGAATTTATTTATATTTTGCCTTTGTCATTCCTGTTCTCCCTCCTGGGTAACCATAAATATACAGCTGCCTGGGAGAATTTACAAGCCTGTATTCCCACAGCACTTTGCTCATAAGCCAGTTTTGCATTTATCTCATTGTTTTATAGTTACTTATATGTTTTTATTCCCAAGAGACTGTGAGAGCTGAGAGCAGGGATCATAACCCATTCCTCTTTGTATCTCAAGCAGCATGTTGCAGGGGAAAGTTCACTGTCTCTGGAATTTTGGCACTGTCACCTCCTCCCAGATGTGTGAACTTGTGTGTGGTACCCTAGTGCTGTGGACTTCAGTTTTCTCATCCATAAAGCAAGAATAATCTCTTCTTGCCAGACTGTTGATAACATTAAGTGAGATGATATGAGAGAAGGGCCCAGTGTGTGACCCAGCTGTCCTCCAAGCTCTCAATGTCACTTGGCTACTATTTTTTGTCCCTAGATTCAAATTCCATTTCTATTTCTGGTTTCTGAAATCTTAAGATATCCCTCTGCTCTCTCTTTTGAAAATAGGCATTCTTGCTTCCTAATTCATAGCAAAATTGGAGTTAATGGGGGAGATGAGTTGGAACACCCCATCTTACAACACAAGGCAACAGCAGTCCCACAAAGTAAGCAGTGTCCCCTGGAGCTGCATGACTTTGCAGCCCCTCTGCCTCAACTCCAACCTACAAAAGTCTCTGTTTCCAGACCCTTCTTTGTCTACATTTCTCCTGTCCCTTCTACCTGTGCTTAGCATCTCTGCTCTGTGGCAGCAGACTTCTTGAAAGACCTATTCACCCATTTCTTTCTCTTTCATCAACTCTTTCTTTCTCTCCTTCCCATTCACTCTTTAATTTGTTGCCTTCTGGCCTTTACCTTCAGACATTGAAACTAATTGCAGGGCAGCCCGGGTGGCTCAGTGGTTTAACGCTGCCTCCAGCCCAGGACTTGATCCTGAAGACCCAAGGTTGAGTCCCGCATCAGGCCTGTGTGGAGCCTGCTTCTCCCTCTGACTCTCTCTCTTTCTCATGAATAAATAAATAAAATCTTTTTAAAAAGAAAAAAGAAACTAATTGCAATAAAAGTTGCCCTTCTGACAAGGCCTTTACACTTGTTTCCAAAAACATTTTAACCACTCTATTCTACACTGCATCCACACCTCTCCCAGACCCAACTCCAGACCTCCTTACCTGTTTTTACTTTTCTGCATAGTACTACAATATATTAAACTTTCACATATTTATTTGTTCATTGTCTGTGTCCCTCACTAGAAATAAGACTCAAGGCATGTATTTTTATTTTCTATTTTGTTCACCTCAGGGCCTTGAATAGATGAGTACCTAACTGGTACCTAATTGGCTTAGTGCATACTCACCGATTTGAACAAAACACATGACTTTCTTGTTCTAAACTCATTGTCCCCATTTCCGATGGTATCCCAATTGGCCCCTTGGTGACATTTGACACTTGCTTCCCTGTGCTTCCATGACCACATGCTTTCCTGGGTGGCCTCCCATTTTCAGACCACTTCTTATTTCCCTTCATCAGCTTCTTTTCTTCTTCTTACTCTTAAATATTGGTCCTCACGGTATTGTCCTTGTTACTTTACTCTTTTTATTCTCTACACTTTTCCAGACAGCCTTAACTACCTTCAGGGTCTCATCAACCATCCAGAAGATGAAAATTCTCAAACATGTATTTCCAGCACTTGTCTGTTCTCTTACTTCCAGAATGGTCATCCCAACCTGGACGCCAACACATCCATTTCTCTCTCCAAACTGCTCCACTCCCTAACTGACTCCTCTTCTCACGTCAGAAATTTAGGAATTTCTGAACTCCTTTCTTTCACCAGATTCCTGCATCCAGAAGGTCATCAAAGACTATGTCAGTGTTATTCCTCCTTGTTCTTGTCCTGTTGCACTGACTTATAATTTCTTGCCTGTTCCTTTTTAAAAAATTTTAAAATCCCCTCAACGCTATCTTTCCTTCCTCTAATTCGTGTGACATATGGCAGCCAGAGCATTCTTTTTAAAATACAAATCTAACCATGACACTCCCTCTAGGGAGTCCTCTTTAGTGACTTCCAACTATCTGCAGAAATAATCTAAACTTCTTAGCATGGTACAGAAGACCCTTCAAGATCTGGCACAGATTTCCTACATTGACACAAATATCCTATACATTGTGTGCAGGTCCTTAAAGAAGCCACAGTTCTTATTTTCTACACTTTGCAATGCAGTTCCTGATGCACAGATGCCCTCCACTCTTTGTCCATCTCGTGAACTCTTCCCTACGTCCTCCTTGATATTCCTAGGCAGAGATTTCCAGGAACTTCCTCTGTGTTCCCTCCCTTACAGCTTTGATAACATAGTGGGGTTTGTTTCTCATGTGTTTGTCTTCCTCAAGAAAATCAACTTTGTTAACTGAGAGTTCAGGGCAATGGCTGGCACACAAATTTCACTCAGGTTTATTAAATTGAACGAATACTCATCATCATCTCACATTTAACATGATAGTCTTAATTTAATATGTTCCTGAAATACTCTCTGGATGATCTAGAGTTGGGCCCTTGTTATTAAATGAAGAAAGAAGAAAGTTATCCATGTGCCTAGGTTCTCTTTTGGCTCTCACAGGATTTTACAGAGCATTTAACTGTTTAGGCTTCAGTTTCCTTAGCACTGAAAAGAGAAGAGGAACAACTTGAATTCAAACAAAACATGTAAGTGGAACTAAAGTAACAGCCACAGCTCTGCTATGACAACCAAGCTTTACCATTCCAAACTCAGCTCTGTGTATTTCATGTTTTTGTGTTGCAATTACAGTTCTGTATATTCATTTTATGTCTATCAGAGTCACAGGAGTCATTTTAGATTGCAAACCCCATAAGGGAGAAAAGTCTTATAATCCTCTGCATATGGTTGAACAGAGTATCTGGGGCTTCATGTACAGTGGCTGAGGCAACTTGAACAGAGTTCGGAACAACTTTAAAGCAGGCTGAGAAATGGCTAGATTAAAAACAGATTTGTTGTGATTTTACTTATAAGAAAAAAATCTATGCTTCCTGATAAATGAGAAGTCAGCAGTTTATCCAAAGAAATAAGAAAGGAAAGTAATGGCATGATTTGCTAAATCCAAACCCTTTTAGTAAAATAGGGGCTGAAAAATAGAAAAACCTGCTTGGCTGCCTTTGTGATGTTTGGTTATGCTCAGAGTAGGCACTCCATCAATATCTGTCAAATGAATGTTGAATGACTCCAGTTACTCCACTGGGTAGAGCTTTCATTAGCTCCTAGGAGCAGCTAGGCATATCCCTGAATAGTGTCTAATTGCAGACAGCTGCAAGATATGTGTGGTGTTAGCATCATTGTTAGATAGTGCAGGAGGAGAGAGGCCAATCCTGAATAAATATCTTGGGATTTCTGGGAAGATGATGGAGTAGGAGTGTTACTGGTGGGAGAGTCTGCATTGTATGAATGGAGGTCTCAGTCCTTGGTTTCCCCACGGAAAGATTTACATGGAATCCATGCTTGAATAAAGATAGCCAGAAGGAAAGTGGCAAGCACAAATCAGTTTATTAAAATGAAAGTACACTCTCAAGGTGGGAGAGCGGGCAAGTTCCTCCCAAGTGGAATAGGCCCTAGGTTGTTTGGGGATTGAATATTTGTTGTGTCTCTCTGGGCTGAGAGGAGCTATGATCATAAAGTGGGGTGGTCTCTAAAGACTGCTTCCAGTCATTTGGGGGACTCCTCCCACAGGTTGGAGGGGGAGATTTGACACTACAAGGTTTGTATCAGAATTGTCATGGAGCCTTTATCTATCTGGGCAGTACTGTACTCACAATGCAAATGCATTATAATGAGCCTAGGGGTTACCCTGGGGCAGAAGTGGACAAAGAGAGTATATGCTCCAAACCTGAGGTTCTTGATCTGTCAGCTCCAAGGCCTTGGAAGCCACAAGGTCAGGATGTTGTATCCCCAGCTTCTATTGTGTAGCTTCTTTATCACTGTCCTTGTCTCCAGTTCCTGCCTCTAGCATTTGCCTTCAAGGATTTGGGACTTCGCCTTGGAGCATTCCTTCTACTGCTCAGGTCTAGCTTCTACCGAGACCAAAACTCCTGGCAAGACTAACCACAAACAAGAGGAACCCCACAAGCTCAGAAAAGGGAGATAAGCAGACCCCCACACCAGGTACTCAGACACAGGGAAGGTGAGTCTCCATAAACATTTGGCTATGAAAACCAGTGGGGCTTCTTGAGTTTCTAAAACTGGTGGGGCTTGACTCTAGGCACTGAATAACTCCAGATACTACATAAAGAATGTAGTAAGAGTAGTACAGCAAAAAACTGCATAAAGCTATGGTAAATAAAAAGACTACACACCAGTGAATGTACACCCCTTCGGCTAGGTATATCAACTAAAAAACAAAAACAAGAACAAAAGCTGAGGTCTGGTTACCTGAGGACTGACTTTGGCCTACAAATAAATTTTAGACAAAAAAATTAAATTAGAATGCTTTTATTTATTTATTTTATTTTTTATTTATTTATGATAGTCACAGAGAGAGAGAGAGAGAGAGAGACATAGGCAGAGGGAGAAGCAGGCTCCATGCACCCGGAGCCCGATGTGGGATTCGATCCCGGGTCTCCAGGATCGCGCCCTGGGCCAAAGGCAGGTGCTAAACCGCTGCGCCACCCAGGGATCCCTAAATTAGAATGCTTTTAATGAGACCTCTACAATCCAGTTTTTCACAGGTCCTAACACTCCTTCTTCCCTTGCTTCACTCATTTACATAACCCCCGTAAGACCCGCTATCCCCACCCCCACCCCCACCAAGGGATGAACCCCAGGCTTACAGGAAGTGGAAAGCAGAGGAAGACATCTATCCCTCAGGCACCAAACTGGCCTGCATGTGAATGTAATCTTCAAAATTGGTTTAACCAAGCTTTCAGAACCAATAAGTATTGTTTCTTTAGTTTATCTGAGGAGCTTTGTTGATGGTCATTAATTTGTGGAAACTTAGAAAAGTTGGGCTAGCTATGAGTAATTTCCCAGAGGATCTTACAGATATGCATCTTTCTAGTCAGGAACTGCTTACTGTGTGAACTCTGTAGCAGCTGAGGTGCATAGGTGTAAGGCAACTCACTGAATTTGCATGGATGGCCGTGGGAGGCTCTCAGAGTATGCTCAGGCTCAAGGGCATGCTCAAGGTGATACAACCATCGTCCTGGCTGAGGAAGAATCACTGTTGGCCAGTCCTTGCCACTGGTTTCTGAGGCAGCACATGATTCCTTATCACAGTAGGGCACTGACAAGGATAGTAACTTCATCATCTAGAAATCATCAGCCTCAAGAAAGATCTACTGTAAGATTTTAATAAAATAAAAATAGCTAACATTTATTGAGTGCCAATTATGTGCTGGCATTGTTTAGGTGCTTATGTGTATTGAATTAATTCATTTCATTTTCATGTCTACTCCAAAACATATTATTCTTGGTTTACAGATGAAATGAGGTACAAAGAAGTTAAATAACTTGTTTGCTCAAGGGCACAGTTGATGAACTGCTGAGTCAGAATTCGAACCCAGGGAGTCAGGCTCCAAAATTCATATATACACAATAAACTACATTGTAGCTGTTTGCCTTTTGCTTAAGGTTGGGGGAGGGTGGTGGGAGATAGCAAATAAAGCACTAACTGGCATTCAAAATCCAGTGAAATATTCATGGTATAAAGACAGGAATGTATGTGACTTTTTTTTTTATTAAGATTTTAAGATTTATTTATTTATTTGAAGGAGAAGGAGAGAAGCAGACACCTGACTAAGAGTAAAGCCTGATGCAAGGCTCAATCTCATGACCTGAGCTGAAACCAAGAGTCACACACTTAACCAACTGCACCACCAAGGTGCACCAAGAATGTGATCTTTTTTTTTTTTTTAAGATTTTATTTATTTGTTTGTTTGTTTGTTTAGAGTGCTTGCACAAGTTGCAGGAGAGGGCAAGAGGGAGAGGGAGAGAGAATCTCCAGCAGACACCCTGATGAGCGCAGGGCTCAGTCCCATGATCCTGAGATCATGACCTCAGCTGAAATCAAGAGCCAGACATTCAACCAACTGAGCCCCCCAGGTACCCCAAGAATGTCATCTTCAATATTTTGATTGATATTCAATTGTTACTATGGCACTGTGTGATACAAATGTACAATTTCTTTACAGAGTTCTAGAAAAACAAAATATTTTTGAAGCTAATTAGATGGAGACATTGAAACAATTTTCTTGTCTTCCTAATTATATTTTCCTGTATACTAGGAAAACAAGGCAAAAACATAGGATGAGCAGTTCTTGGTAGTCGAAGGGCCACAGTTCTTCTGAGAAGGCACCATCTGTTTCTACTCTACCACTGCAGTGTCCGGATGTTCCTGTCCTTCTAGCACAAGCCTCATAGTAAATGTTTTCCAACTGAAACTTCTTGTTCAAGCAGATCAAGGCAGAGCAATGTTTTATGTAGGTTGGATTTTGACTGTTTTGAGCCATTTGTTATTAAAAGACAGTGTGTTGCTTTTGTGTTGTGTTCTCAATCAGTAACTTATCACCCTTATTCATTAGATTAAACTTTGATTTTTGCATGTCAGAAAAAAGATTTAAATTTCAAGTCTGGGATTTTATAGGAAAAATTCCTTCCAAAATACTAGAGGTAGCAGGGACTTGGTATGGGTTCCTTGCTCACAGTTATAAAAAGGAATACCATGACAAGGATGTTTGCTTGACCTAACTTTTTAAAACCCAGTTGATTCCAAGGATTCATGAGGTGATATTCATAAATAATAATTGTTTGAAAGTTATATGAATCAAAATAGGAGTAGTTTAATTTAATTAATTTCATTAATTAGTAGTTTTAATTTAATTTCCATATATTTAATATCTAGTTTAAGACTAAAGGAAACTTTTGAAGAAGAAAGAGGATGTCCTAGATCCCTAATACCACTTCTCACTTTTGAATGTTCCTTTCCAGCCTATGACACTGGTGAGTAGTTACTAGATACATATAATGCAGGATTTACTTAGCAGGTTATACTAGCAGGATGCTGGTATACAGCAGGATGCTAATATAACCTATCCAAAGTCCTATTACTTAGTTTAAGATTAATGACCATACTATAAGACACAGCTCAAGTTTAAATACAAAATTTGCTTTTAGGGAATTTTTTTCCTAGAGTTTGAGAAGGTGTGATGACTATAAAAATCAATGGCTGATGTTGGCTTTATGTAGAAGTTATACAGGCTCAGCAAAGCAGAAAGAAAGCATGAAAGAAGTCTATCTGGTAAGAAAGACTTGCTAGGGAATTATTACATTTTGGTTGGGCTAGAAGCCATGCTGAGGCAGTATCTCTAGAGTTGTCAGTGATGAGCTAATGGCAGAAGAAGAAAGTGGAAGACAAGAGAGAGGGACTAGATCCAATTGGAATAAACCAGGCCCTGAAATTACTATGTGGAATTGTACATCTATGGAGAAGTAGCTGTAAGGCCATATACTATTTATACTTACAGTATTCTAGGATGTTAAAGAAATGACTTGCCAATGTTTATGCCAGAAATAGGGACCACTGTTTGTATTTCAAAATGCCAGTGCTAAATTGGGTGTGATTTGGACATTAAAAGAGACTAGTCTGCTTTGCATTTGCTGTGAGGGCACTAGCGCATGTAATCCCAGCTAATATTTGTTGAGAGTTTGCTATGTGCTGAGGCATTGATGAAAGCACTTGACATTAGTATTATATAATTTAATCTTTACACCAATTTTGTGGGCTATGTGTTTCCAGATAAGGACACTGAGACCCAAGGAGTTTAAAGAGCTTGTCCAAGGTCACATTGAAAAAATGATGGAGCCAAGATCATACCCCTAGCAATTTCCTCCACTGTTCACACTCTTAGCCACTGTGTTATACCGGCCTCCCTGATGTATGACTTCTGGAGTGGTGTCTAAGGAGGTTTACTCCCAAAAGGGCTCACAGCAAATTTATTTACAATATTCTCTTCTAACAGACTCACAACTAACAGTAGTATGGTGGATGATCAAGTTCATTCACTGAGATGTCCTCTTTGGCCTAACTTTATGTGGAGATACAGTTTGACTTCCACCTGCTCAGTTCTTAGGCTTTGTCTCCTGGTTCCCTGGGATGTTCCAGCCACCAGGATCAGCACAAACACTAGCTTTTCCTTTGTATTTGTTTTCTAGTCCTTTCTGGTCCTCTTACTAGTTGCCTTAGTTTTGTTCCAATGCAGCTTTTAAAACTATGCATTTTGCAGGAGTGCCTGGATGGTGCAGTCAGTTACATGTCTGATTCTTGGTTTCAGCTCAGGTTGTGATCTCATGGTTGTAAGATGGAGCTCCACATGGAGCCCCCTCTCTGCCCCCATAGGGCTCCATGCTCAGTGTGGAATCTGCTTGAGATTCTCTCTCCCTCTCCACCCGACCCCACTCCTGCTTGTGCATGTGCACTCTCTCTAAAATAAATAAATCTTTTAAAAAATATGCCTTTTGCAGTAGCATATTTAGATTTTTTTTTTTTTTTGCAATAGCATTCTCAGTCTACACTGAGAAAAGTGACTCTGAGTGTTTACTTCTCCTTGTTTCCCTTCAATTATCTGAGATGCTTTTCTCTGTATAATAGTTTGGACTCTTCAAGACTTCATATATCCAACTCATCCACAGCAAAAGGGATTGAGGCTAGTATGGAATGATGGTTGTTACTGCTTTGGAGAAGCATAGAGCAATACTTAATAATCTTCTGAGAAATTAGTTTAAAATGCAAATTCCTATCTCTAGCTTTCTTGAGATTGAGATTCAGTAGGTCTACGGTAGAACCCAGGAATGCATGCTTAAAACAATCACTCCCAAGTGCTTCTGATACAAGTGAACAGCTGACCTACTTTGAAAAATACCTATCAGAAGGTTGGGAAAATCTTATTAACATGGATAGAAGGGTTTTTATTTACCTTTTCTCCTTAGTCTCATTTCTTTTATCTGTCCTGGTAATACCTTCTAATGACTCACAGAAAATCAGCCCACACCAAAAAAAAAAAAAATTATATATATATATATATATATATATATATATATATATAAATTTAAGGTTTCAAAAATAGTGCTTGGAAGTTTATTTAAATTTTGCTCATTCTTCACATGGAATTTCATTTGGTGAATGCCATGAGCTCAGATTCTACCTCCAAAATGTCTCACATATGCACATATTTCTCCATCTACAGCCTAAGGCCATGCCCATCTCCCCTGAATTTACTGCTGGAACTCCATCTCCTTCTCCCTCTATACTTCCATCTCTTTCATGGAGAACTAGGGACCATTACTTGGCTTCCTAAAATCATTGATTAGATGCACTTTAGATCAAATCTAGCATAGTTAAAAGCTGCCTATTAAGCCCTGCATGATCTGACCTCAGCCATCCTCCCCAGCTTCATCTTTGACCACTGTTTCCTTCAAACATAGTGCTCCAGCCACATGCCCTTCAGTCACATCCTTGAGTACATCAAATATTTTCTTCCTTGGGGCCTTTGTATGTGCTTTTTCTTTGACCTACCATGCTCATTTTTCTACTCTTTTTTCTAGAACTACAGTTACATTTCACTTGCTTTGTCTATATGTTAATTCTAAAACTTAAAAGCCAAGCAATAACATGTAAGAAATGAATATGTGTATGTGTCATTATAAAAATAAGTGGTAAGATGGGGCCTATTTAAAATATTCCACTCTTAGGTATTTACCTAAGAGAAACAAAAACATATGTCCTCAAAAAAATGTATACTTAATATTCATAAGGCTTCATTTATTAGAGTTCCAAACTAGAATTCCAAATTCCATCAAAGAAAGAATGGATAGGGGCACCTGGATGGCTCAGTGGTTGAGCGTCTGTCTTTGGCTCAGGTCATGATCCCAGGGTCCTAGGATTGAGTCCCGCATCAGGTTCCCTGCAGGGAGCCTGCTTCTCTCTCTGCCTATGTCTCTGCCTCTCTCTCTGTATCTCTCATGAATAAATAAATTTTAAAAAAGAAGAAGAAGAATGGATAAATGAATTGGGCTATACTTGGGCAACAGACTACTACTCAACAATAAAAACAAATAAACCACAAATACATGCAACAACTGGAACCTGCAAAACCTTATAGTGAACTAAAGATGCCTGACATAGAAGAGTATATTTGTATGATTCTATTCATGTGAAGTTCAAGGGCAGGCAAAAGAATCTGTAGCAATAGAAATCAGAACAACTGCTGCCTCCGCGTATGTGTGTGTGTGTGTGTGGTGATAAGATGAGGGAAATAGACTTGAAAGGACACAAAGGAGCTTCTGCAGGGTGATGAAATTGCCTTGAGTAATGGGGTCACATGGATATATACATGTGTTAACACTTACTAAACTATACACTGAAGATCTATGCATTTTATTGCACATGAAACATACCTTTAAGATTTATTTATTTATTTTTGAGAAAGAAAGAGAGTGCAGGGGGTGGGAAGGCAAGGGACAGAGGGAGAAGGAGAGAGAATCTCAAAGCAGACTCTAGCACAGAGCTCTGCACTGGCCTCCATCTCACGCCCGTGGGACCACAACCTGAGCTGAAACCAAGAGCCAGATGCTTAACTGACCGCATTACCCAGGCACCCCAAGAATGTTATAATTTTATATTTTTGTAGCATGGTGGCTCAAAGGAGACATTTTCAATAACAAGCCCCATGTGTCATTTTATTTTCTTTCTAGCTTCCTTTACTTCTTCTGAATCATACTCAAAGCTCATGTATGTTAATAACGTAAGAGGTTATGTCTCCCTCTGGCTCAATAGACTCTTATTTTACATGCCATGTTAAGATCCCAGATATTTCATTCCTAAGCCAATATCAGATTAGAAGTAGCTGAGAAGCACATAGGCTGACACTTTGGTAATAGTGAGTAGGCTGACACCTTGACATTAAAGGAGAAAAAGAAAAACTAAAAATACAACCTAGGAATTCAAAAGATTGTGGGTTTAGAATAATTGAAACAGAATCAGACAATGCTATACATTTCCCTAGTCATAGGATATCACATTTTACAATGGGGTTCATCCAGAAATATTAAATTATATGCAGTATACTCTATTTTAAACGCAAGATGGGTAAATACATGAACATTCTTTTAAAAAAAGATTTTATTTATTTAAATGAGAGACAGCGAGCACACAAGCAGGGGGAGGAGCAGAAGGGGAAGGAGAAGCAGACTCCCTACTGAGCAGGGAGTCTGACTCAAGATCCGATCAGGGACCCTGAGATCATGACCAGAGCCAAAGTCAGACACTTAACTGACTAAGCCAACCAGGTGCCCTAAGTACATGAAGATTCTATAGCAAACTGTTTATTTATTTTTTTTTAATTTTTATTTATTTATGATAGTCACAGAGAGAGAGAGAGAGAGAGGCAGAGACACAGGCAGAGGGAGAAGCGGGCTCCATGCACCGGGAGCCCGACATGGGATTCGATCCCGGGTCTCCAGGATCGCGCCCTGGGCTAAAGGCAGGCGCTAAACCGCTGCGCCACCCAGGGATCCCTAGCAAACTGTTTAAATAATATTTTATTTTAGTGCTCAGAGGAATAAATCCTTCAGATATGTGGATTAATCCAGCCAGGGATTAAAGCCACTCCTTGGTAGTACCAGGACTGGTGGCAAAGGAGCCACCTTTGAGAAGAGAGCTGCTACGAGACACGTGAGTGGAGCTCTAGGCAATTTAAAGGGGTCATGTAATCCCAACAAGTATTGACTTAACACCATTACCACCAACGTGTAATTTCATTACTGCTGTAACAATGCTGAGTAATTCTGAAAGCATGTGCTTTCCTTGGGGCAAATGGTTGTGAGCACTCCATAGGGTAAGGCCCATGAAAAGGTCTTGATAGTTTTTCTGAAAGTGGATCATTCTAAATGGGCTTCTGGTAAGTTTTCTGAGTGATTTCTACTTTACAGAGATTTGATTGCAAAAATTTTCCAGGAAACTTTTAAAAATAAATTCAACTTCCTATAACACTAAGAAAATGTACCACATAGGACAAAGTATTAAAAAATACTGTTTGGAGCACCTGGTTGGCTCAGTCAGTGGAGCATGTTATTCTTGGTCTCAGGGTTGTAAATTTGAGGCCCATGCTTGGTGTAGAGATTACTTTAAAAGAAAATCTTTAAAACAAACAAACAAACAAAAACACTTGCTTGTTGCATTGAAGGAAAATCTTGATGAGTGGAACTTTGAAATGAGAGAAAAAGGTGGATAAATAAAGAGGATGAAAATTTCTGATTGTTAGCAACTAGAGAAACCTTGGCTAAACCCGGAAATCACTGTGAAAAGGGCATCTCTCCTAGTTTGAGGCATTTTATCCTTGAGTTCAGATTCATGCTTGAATTAGATGCCCTGTACCTATAGGGAAGACGGGCCCATGGGAGAATGAGAACAGGCAGGCAGATACTGTTGGAAAAAGAGCATGGAATGTCCCTAGTGGTCAAGAGAAATGCATCTGTGGGTGTGTGGGAGGGTGTCAAGGGAAATAAACTCTGCCAAGCTGATATATTTTTTAACTGCCAAAGCATTCCTGGGAATTCTCTCTAGATGCTAGGATTAGAAAGGTGGTGAGTTTCAACAATAGGCTTA
Source organism: Vulpes lagopus (assembly GCF_018345385.1). Classification (NCBI taxonomy): domain Eukaryota; kingdom Metazoa; phylum Chordata; class Mammalia; order Carnivora; family Canidae; genus Vulpes; species Vulpes lagopus. The sequence goes on along the minus strand of NC_054831.1, from coordinate 51,035,704 downwards.
TCCATTACAAGTACAAGCATTTTTTTTCAGATGTATTTTTAATTCTAAAAAGATAGTGATGACATTAAAGAAACTTTGAAACAAAATGGCCTCTCATAATTCCACTACTCTTTCACTGAAAAATAAAAACAAAACAAACAAACAAACAAAAAAATAACCGTCTTTAACTAGTTTATGTTTTATTCTAGACCAAAATACTCTTTCTTAGAAATTCTTTCAGGCCAGTAAGTTTACTCTTGGCATAAAGCATAAAGGAGTCTGATCCCTAATAAGCTGGGAACAATTCTCGAGTGCTGTATCATCCTGCCTTAAATTGGAAACTTGAACTGCAGAGATAGATGACCTGCAATTATCATTTCACAACTGTTTTCAAGATTCCTCCTTTCAACAACTACTGGTCAATGGTTATTTGATCTGCAGAAGGAAAGGAAGGCAACCTGTGGATAAGAAACATAGAAAGCAACTCTGTAATTCTCTAGAGTGGACTTGGGGATCATCCATCTTTATTTCCTATTTAGTAAGGAAAATGAGCCCCAGGAAGGTCATAGAACTAATAAAGGTTAGAGTGGACTTTTGAGTAAGCTCTTAAAAAAATAAAACTTCTAATTTTAAATAACTTTATATTTATAGAAAAGTTTTAAAAATAGTAAGTACATAGAGTTCAAGTATACCCTTCATCCAGCTTCCCTTAATGTTAACAATGATACAACTGTAGTTCGATTATAGAAATCAGAAAATTAGCATGGTTACAGTACTATTAATTAAACTACAAACCTTATTCTAATTTCATTTGTTTTCCTGCTAGTGTCTTTTTAAAAAATATTTTATTCGAGTTCAATTTAGTTAGATACAGGGTATTATTAGTTCCAGAAGTAGAATTTAGGGATTCATTAGTCGCATATAACACCCAGTGCCCATTCTACCAAGTGTCCTCTTTAATGCCCATCACCCTGTTACCCTATCCCCCCACCCTTTTCCCCTTCAGCAACCCTCAGTTTGTTTCTCATAGTTGAGTCCCTTATGGTTTGCCTCCCTCTGTTTTTATCTTATTTTTCCTCCCTTTCCCTATGTTCATCTGTTTTGTTTCTTAAATCCCACATGTGAGTGAAAGCATATTGTGTCTTTGACTTATTTTGCTTAGCATAATACCCTCTAGTTCCATCTACATTGTTGCAAATGGCAAGATTTCCTTTTTTTCGATCTCCAAGTGATATTCCATTGTATATCTACACCACATCTTCTTTATCCATTTATCTGTTGATGGACATCTGGGCTCTTTCCATAGTTTGGCTATTGTTGATAATGGTGCTATAAATATTGGGGTGCATGTGCCCTTTCGAATCATTATGCTTGTATCCTGTCGACAAATACCTAGTAGTGCAATTGCTGGGTCATAGGGTAGCTCTATTTTTAACTTTTTGAGGAAATCTCCATACTGTTTTTCAGAGTGGCTACACCAGTTTGCATTCCCACCAAGAGCGTAAGAGGGTTCCCCTTTCTCCACATCCTTGCCAACATCTGTTATTTCCTGAGCTGTTAATTTTAGCCATTGTGACTGGCGTGAGGTGGTATCTCATTGTGGTTTTGATTTTTATTTCCCTAATGCCCAGAGATGTCAAACATTTCTTCATGTGTCTGTTGGCTATTTGTATGCCTTCTGCTAGTGTCTTTTTGTCTGCTATTCTGGGATCTAATCCAGAATCTCACACTACATTTAGTTGTTATGTCTCCTTAGTTTCTTCCGATCTGGGAGTTTCTTGGTCTTTGTCTTTCATGACTTTGACACTTTTGGAGAGTACTGGTCAAGTATTTTGTAGAATGTCCCTCATTTGGGGTTTGTCTTCTGTTTTCCCACAATCAGATTGAGGTTACATGTTTTTAGTGAGAACACCACAGAGGTGAAGTGTCCTTCTCAGTGTATCTTCTCAGAAAGCACACAATATTGTTATATGTTATTACTGGTGATGTTTTATTACTGGTGATATTAAACACTTGATTGAGACAGTGTGTCAGGTTTCTCCACTATCAACTTATTATTTTTCCCTTTTAAATGATAAATAACTTGGAGGAGATATATTGAGACTATGCTCATATCTTGTTTCTCCTCAAACTTTCACTCACAGAGTATAGAGTGATACCACGGTATCTATGGGTGGATAGATCTTGCCTGCAACAAATACTGTGATGTTCACCTGGTAGTAATTTTGTAATGCATTTATATTGATATGTATGGACTTGTGGATATTTTATTTGCAGGTTTGTAACCCAATACTGTCATCATTTTGTTGCCCAAATTGTTCCACCTTTAGCCATTGGGAACTCCTTTAGGTTGGCTCCTGTACCCTTTGTCATCATGGAGTTGTTGTTTTCAGGCTTTCTTTATTTTTGGACACAAGGCATTCCAAGCTTAATTAGATTTCTCCTACCCCAATCCTAGAATCAGCCACTCGTCCAAGGACACTTATGAACAAGACCTTTTGATGTAAACCTCTAATGTTACATCTTAAACAATGTGATTTGAGTCCTTTATAAATGTTCCCAGAAAGGTGCTTGGGTGGCTCAGTTGGTTGGGTATCTGTCTTCATCTCAGTCATAACCTCGGGGTCCTGGGATTGAGCCACAAGTTGGGCTCCTTTCAGTAGGGAGTCTGCTTCTCCCTCTCCCTCTGTTCCTCCCCCAACTTGTGCTTTCTGGCTCTATCTCTCTGTCAAATAAATAAAATATTTTAACAAAGTATTCGCAGAAATACACTGTAAAGGTAGGTGGCATTTGTCCTTGCTGAGCTCACTCTAGTCATCTTGCATTGGCTGTAGTGACTCCCAATCCTTCTTTGTCCATTCTTTTGTTCTCCTGGGATGAGATGGCAGGAAGATGAGAAGATACAGAAGTGAACTGGAGTGTAGATAAGAGCATAGCTATAGACAGAGATGATGTGGATATAGGTGAAGGTGTGGATAGGGAGGCTGGGAGAGAATCCCTGATGATACTCAGATATACACATCTAAATTCTTTCTGCTTTACCATTATGACAATTAAAAATCACAAAGGGGGAACCTAGGTGACTTAGTTGATTAAGCATGACTCTTGATCTCAGCTCAGGTTTTGATCACAGGGTCATGAATTCAAGCCCCACAGTGGGCTCCATGCTGGGCATGAGGCCTACCTAAAAAATAAATAAATAAATAAAATAACTGAAAAAACAACTTAGAAAATGATTCCAAATAGATGAGTATGTATTGTGATTTAAATACCTGAAGTAAGGCTTATATACTATTCTAAGATTGAAGGACAATTAAGGGTAACAATCATAGTCTCTTGGGTTTTTTTATGAGTGTAGTATTGCTTTTCTGTTGTACGAAGTCATTTCTTATCTTTACTTTTGTAATTGTCTACAAATGACACTATACATATTCTACGTATTTGTCCATGTGTGAGCTTGAACGTGCACAGTGCATGCCTATGGAGTGTGTGTGTGTGTGTGTGTGTGTGTGTGTGTGAGAGAGAGAGAGAGAGAGAGAGAGAGATGTGACATACTAGTTTCTTACTTTTACAGGAAACTTAATGCATGTCAGCACAAATCTGAGACTGACTCACTTGGCAGGAAGAATAGGTTCACACGCCAGAGCAAACAGAAAGCAGTGAGATCTCAAGGAGAGGGAAAGGGTGGGAAGGCAGTTTACAATTCAAGATATGAGTAAAGGTGCCTTATTAAAATTATTTTCAGTTTCTCACAGTCATGTTGAATCTTTATCCTGACCTCCACAGCACTTGTCTTAAACTTTCTGAGAGGCTTCTCCCCCCACCCTGATGCTCACAGCCATCTAGTTATGAGGTCTAACATATTCAGCCTCCTCCACATCTTGTACATTTTCCCCCTCCTTTCTATCCCCACAGGTACCCGCTTGATTCAGGCCTTCACCAGGTTTTGTCTGGACCAGGTTTTGTCTGGACTATTACTTTAATATTTTTTTTATCTTTGTCTCTGAATTATTAATTGCTTAAAACACATTCAGGCATCTCTTCCAACTCAATAAGAAAGATTCGTTTCTTGATGCCACCACTGAAGCTTGTGTTAACCCATTAAACAGTGTGGTCCCATATGTATTCTAATTGGTAGTTTGAAAAAAAAAATAATAATTGGTAGTTTGTATACTTATCTGTCCTACTAGACTGAGGTTGTGAGCTCCACAAGGACTGAGATAATCTCCTCTTTACTCATATATCCTCAATGCCTACCAGTGTTGGGCACACTAGGTGTTTGGTAAGTGCTTGGTCAATGAATGAAAAAGATGAACAAATGAATGAGTGAATAAATGAAGTTCATTGATGAACTATTATTAACTAGTAAACTCTTCATTGTCAAATCCCAGTAAATGCTTCTCCTTAGTGCTGATAATTCATTATATGGAAGATCCTATCATTTAACATGACATCTTATAAGTGATAGTTCGTCTTCTGCAAATAATTTCTTGATATCAAGAGTTGTTCTTCTTTTTGGAAGAATTTGTAATTTGTATGCCTCATATCTCCATCTAGTGAAGCAAATTGGTAATACAGCTATTAAGATATCTGTATAAGAACCACAGTTGTGAAAAACCATTTATGGGAAATTATCCTTGGTTCTCCGGATTCAAAAACCTCCCATTGTGACTACTTTGAACCTTCCAAAGTTCAACAAGTTTTTCTTTCCCAAGTGACCAGTTTCTAAATATCTGGACAGTGTCAATGCCACTGGAAAATAATATGGATGTATGAAAAAAATTTACAATTAGCCTGTCTTTCACCATTTTTAAAAAAAATTTTTTTATGATAGTCACGCAGAGAGAGAGAGAGAGAGAGAGGCAGAGACACAGGCAGAGGGAGAAGCAGGCTCCATACACCGGGAGCCTGACGTGGGATTCAATCCCGGGTCTCCAGGATTGCGCCCTGGGCCAAAGGCAGGCGCCAAACCGCTGCACCATCCAGGGATCCCTCTTTCACCATTTTTAAATCAAATAGCCATTGATATTTATTAACATGGATTGTTATTTAGATATTTTATAGAATAACATTTTTGTAAATTATGCAAACAATGCCAGCATAAATTAATTTAACTAATATTTATTGTGTGTTTTTAGTAATCAAGGTATGCTTCAAGGTAAATATTATTTCATAATGATATCCATTTTTACAAATTGAAATTAAACATAACAAAATAATATACTGTTTAGGTAAATCTCTGTCACCTATCTATCTATCTAGACTATAAAGAAAAGCAAAGGGTTTATGAACATAATGGTCAAATGAATGGTTACCTCTATGAAAAGACAAGAGGAATGGATCAGGGAGGAACCTCTAATAGCTTCTCCAGAATGAAAAATGCTTTCATTGTATGTGAAGTCTTGGGTTTATGGATGTTTATTTTATTGTTATACTTCCTAACTTAGATGAATATATTCTCTGATTTAGAAATCCTACTTTTGAGAGATCTACAGAAACAAAACATTGGTATATAAGGATATGCATTAAAAAGGGAGAAGGAAGAAAGAAAAAATAAGAAATGAATACAGTTGCTACATAAGCTCCATGTATACTCTACTTCTGTACTCTTATTTAAATGTAATATTTATTGGTTTTTCATAATGGCAAATTTTAATAACTATTAAGAGTATTGTCATATGATACGCATTAATAAAAATATTTGTTTTAAAATTTTAATTTTAAGCCATATAGAACTTAAATATTGAGATGAATAGATATATATGTATGCATAAATATAATAAAGTATATTATGTTGATTAAAAAAACATTGAATATGATGGAGTGGAGAAAGTCTAGTAGCATAAAAAAGAGGTAAATGAATTACAATGCTTTCATGTGATGATTCAAGAAACTTAAGTTTAAAATCATCTTTGCTGTATATTATAGAAACACAATGTTCCATAGTATTTTCTTCAGCCTGCCACTTTAATATGAATTGGTAATTGTTCCCACAACAATATTTTATATAAAGAATAAATGTCTCAGAAGAGTGGGATCTGGGTGCGGGGCAAGATGGCAGAAGAGTAGGGGTCCTCAACTTACCTGGTTGCACCAATATAACTAGATAACTATCAAAACATCCTGAACACCTACGAATCCAATATGAATTTTAAAGAGAGAACAGCTGGAATGCTACAGAGAGAACAGTTTTTCCTTCTAGCAAGAATCATCTAGGCTGAAATTTACTTAGGTCGTGGTTGATATTCTTGTCTCAGCCTGCTCATACAGCCACTCTGCACTGAAAAAAATGACTAGAATGAAGAATTCACCACACACACAAAAAAAGAAGCAGAAACAGTACTCTCTTCCACAGAGATACAAAATATGAATTACAATTCGATGTCAGAAAGCCAATTCAGAACACAATTATAAAGCTCCTGGTGGATCTGGAAAAAAAAGCATAAAGGACTCTAGAGACTTCGTTATTGCAGAATTTAGATTTAATCATGCTGAAATAAAAGATAAACTAAATGAGATGCAATCCAAACTGGATATCCTAATGGCTAGGATTAATGAGGTGGAAGAAAGAGTGAGAGATAGAAGACAAGTTGATGGTAAGGAAGAAGCTGATGAAAAAAGAGAAAAACAATTAAGAGACCATGAGAAAAGGTTAAGAGAAATAAATGACAACAATTAAGAGAACACGAGAAAAGGTTAAGGGAAATAAATGAAAGCCTCAGAAGGAAGAATCTACCTATAATTAGGGTCCCAGAAAATGCAGAGAGGGACAGAAGACCAGAAAGTATATTTGAACAAATCATTGCTGAGAACTTCCCTAATTTGTGGAGGGAAACAGGTATTCAGATCCAGGAGATAGAGAGGTCTCCCTCCCCAAAATCAATAAAAGCTGTTCAACACCTCAACATTTAATAGTGAAACTTGAAAATTCCAAAGATAAAGAGAAAATCCTTAAAGCAGTAAGATACAAAGATTCTTAACTGATAGAGGGAGAAATATCAGATTAATAGCAGACCTCTCCACAGAGACCTGGCAGGCCAGAAAGGGCCGGCAGGATATACTCAGTGTACTAAATGAGAAGAACATGCAGTCAAGAATACTTTATCCAGCAAGGCTCTCATTCAGAATAGAAGGAAAGATAAAGACTTCCAAGATAGGCAGAAACTGAAAGAATATGTGACTGCCACAGCTGTGCAAGAAATATTAAGGGGGGCTGTAAAAGAAAGAGGAAGCCCAAAGAAATAATCCACAAAAACAGGAACTGAATATGTATTACGATGACACTAAATTCAAATCTTTCATTAGTTACTCTGAACATGAATGGGCTTAATGATCCCATCAAAAGATGCATGCGGGGTATCGGACAGGAAAAAAAGCTAGACCCATCTATTTGCTCTCTACAAGAGATTCATTTTAGACTTAAAGACACCTACAGCCTGAAAATAGTGGAGAGCCATTTACCATTCAAATGGTCCTCAAAAGAAAACTGGGGTAGCCATCCTCATATCAGATAAATTAAAGTTTATCCAAGACTGTAGTAAGAGATGAAGAGGGACACTATATCATACTTAAAGGGTCTATCCAACAAGAATACCTAACAATGATGAATATTTATGCTGCTAATGTGGGAGCTGCCAAGTATATCAATCAATTAGTAACCAAAGTAAAGACATACTTAGATAATAATACACTAATAGTAGGAGACTTCAAGACAGCACTTTTTGCAAATGACAGATTTTCTAAGGACAGCATCACCAAAGAAACAAGGGCTTTAAATGATACCCTAGACCAGATTGATTTCACAGATATATACAGAACTTTCCATCCAAATGCAATTGAATACATATTCTCAAGTGCACATGGAACTTTCTCCAGAATAGACCCCATACTGGGTCACAAATCAGGTCTCAACCGATACCAAAAGATTGGGATTGTCTCCTGCCATATTTTCATATGACAATGCTTTGAAACTAGAACTAAATCACAAGAAGAAATTTGAGGTGGAGGTTAAAGAGCATCCTGCTAAAATATGAATGGGTCAACCAGGAAATTAGGGAAGAATTAAAAAGATTCCTGGAAACTAATGAGAATGGAGATACAACCATAAATCTTTGGGATACAGCAAAGCAGACCTAAGAGGGAAATACATCACAATGGAAGCATCCCTCAAAAAACTGTAAAAACTCAAATACACAAGCTAACCTCACACCTAAAGGACCTGGAGAAAGAACAGCAAGTAAAGCCTACACCAAGCAGAAGAGAGATAATAAAGATTAGAGCAGGACTCAATGAAATAGAGACCAGAAGAACCGTAGAACAAAATCAACAGAGAACAGATCAACAAAACCAGGAGTTGGTTCTATGAAAGAATTAATAAGATAGATAAACCTCTAGCCAGCATTATTAAAAAGAAAAAAACTCAAATTAATAAATTCACGAATGAAAAAGGAGAGATCACAACCAATACCAAGGAAATACAAACGATTTTAAAAACATATTATGAGCAGCTATACGCCAACAAATTAGGCAATCTAGAAGAAATGGATGCATTTCTGGAAAACCACAAATTATGAAAACCGAAACAGGAAAAAATAGAAAACCTGAACAGGCCAATAACCAGAGAGGAAATTGAAGCAGTCATCAAAAATCTCCCAAGACACAAAAGTCCAGGGCCAGATGGCTTACGGCTTCCCAGGGGAATTCTATCAAACATTTAAAGAAGAAACAATACCTATTCTACTAAAGCTGTTCCGAAGGATAGAAAGGGATGGAATACCTCCAAACTCATTTTATGAGGCTAATATCACCTTGATTTCAAAACCAGACAATGACCCCACTAAAAAGGGGAATTATAGACCAATATCCCTGATGAAGACAGATGCAAAAATTCTCAACAAGATACTAGCAAACAGGATTCAACAGTACATTAAGAAGAATATTCATCATGACCAAGTGGTATTTATCCTTGGGATGCAAGGTTGGTTTGACACTCGTAAAATAATCAATGTGATAGATCATATCAACAAAAGAAAAACCAAGAACCATATGATCCTCTCAATAGATGCAGAGAAAGCATTGGACACAATACAGCATCCATTCCTGATCAAAACTCTTCAGAGTGTTGGGATAGAACATTCCTCAGCATCTTAAAAGCCATCTACGAAAAGCTCACAGCAAATATCATTCTCAATGGGGAAGCACTGGGAGCCTTTCCCCTAAGATCAGGAACAAGACAGGGATGTCCATTCTCCCCACTGCTCTTCAACATAGTACTGGAAGTCCTAGCCTCAGCAATCAGGCAACAAAAAGAAATCAAAGGCTTTCAAATTGGCAAAGAAGCCAAACTTTCCCTCTTCACAGAATAACCTGAGGGGGGCACTTGATGGGATGAGCCCTTGGTGTTATACTATACATTGGTAAATCAAACTTCAATTAAAAAAATATTTTCAAAAAGAATAAATGTCTCAAAATCAATGGAGTATTGCTACTCATTAGTTTTTTGGATTTGTTTTATATTAATAGTAACACAATACTATTAGTGTTGTGAATAATCTTATATCTTCAGCTAGATGGATAATTATATAACTCATTAAATTATAAAAGAAAAACAATTGTGTTTCTGTATGCTAGCAAGAAACTATTGAGGGGCGCCTGGCTGATTCAGTCAATGCAGCATGTGACTCCTGATCTTGGGTTGTGGGTTCAAGCCCCATGTTGGTTGTAGAGAGCACTTAAAAATAAAATCTTGAACAAAAAGAAACTATTGAGAAATGAAATAAAATTACCACTTGCAATATCATCAAATACATAGACCTATTTATAGAAGACACAAGCCTATGTAAATGGAGAGTTATGTCATGCTGATGGAGTGGAAGATTCAAGTTTGTTAGTCTTTCCAAAGTGATCTCTGGATTGAACACAATTCCAATAAAAATCCAAGCAGTACTTTTTTTTTAAGATTTTATTTATTCATGGAGACACACATAGAGAGGCTGAGACATAGGCAGAAGGAGAAGAAGGCTTCTTATGGAGAGCCTGATGTAGGACTCATGACCCTGGGGTCATGACCTGAGCTAAAGGCAGGACCTCAGCTACTGAGCCACCCAGGTGCCCCCCAAACAATACTTTTTGTAGAAAACAACAAGCTGGTTCTAAAGTTAACATGGAAACACAAAGCATAAGAGTAGGCAAACCAATCTCAGAAAAGAAGAAAAGCTAGAGGATTATACTATTTAGGATTTCCTTTTTTTTTAATAAATTAATTTTTATTGGTGTTCAATTTACCAACATACAGAATAACACCCAGTGCTCATCCCGTCAAGTGTCCCCCTCAGGGCCCGTCACCCATTCCCCCCTCCCACCCCCCGCCCTACTCCCCTTCCACCACCCCTAGTTCGTTTCCCAGAGTTAGGAGTCTTTATGTTCTGTCTCCCTTCCTGATATTTCCCACACATTTCTTCTCCCTTCCTTTATATTCCCTTTCACTATTATTTATATTCCCCAAATGAATGAGAACAAACACTGTTTGTCCTTCTCCGATTGACTTACTTCACTCAGCATAATACCCTCCAGTTCCATCCACGTTGAAGCAAATGGTGGGTATTTGTCGTTTCTAACGGCTGAGTAATATTCCATTGTATACATAAACCACATCTTCTTTATCCATTCATCTTTCGATGGACACCGAGGCTTCTTCCACAGTTTGGCTATTGTGGACATTGCTGCTAGAAACATCGGGGTGCAGGTATCCCGGAGTTTCATTGCATCTGAATCTTTGGGGTAAATGCGCAACAGTGCAACTGCTGGGTCGTAGGGCAGGTCTATTTTTAACTCTTTGAGGAACCTCCACACAGTTTTGCAGAGTGGCTGTACCAGTTCACATTCCCACCAACAGTGCAGGAGGGTTCCCTTTTCTCCGCATCCTCTCCAACATTTGTTGTTTCCTGTCTTGTTAATTTCCCCATTCTCACTGGTGTGAGGTGGGATCTCATTGTGGTTTTGATTTGTATTTCCCTGATGGCAAGTGATGCGGAGCATTTTCTCATGTGCTTGTTGGCCATGTCTATGTCTTCCTCTGTGAGATTTCTGTTCATGTCTTTTGCCCATTTCATGATTGGATTGTTTGTTTCTTTGGAGTTTTTTTTTAATTTTTATTTATTTATGATAGTCACACACACAGAGAGAGAGAGAGAGAGGCAGAGACACAGGCAGAGGGAGAAGCAGGCTCCATGCACCAGGAGCCTGATGTGGGATTCGATCCCGGGTCTCCAGGATTGCGCCCTGGGCCAAAGGCAGGTGCCAAACCCCTGCGCCACCCAGGGATCCCTGTTTGTTTCTTTGGTGTTGAGTTTAAGAAGTTCTTTATAGCTTTTGGAAACTAGCCCTTTATCTGATATGTCATTTGCAAATATCTTCTCCCATTCTGTAGGTTGTCTTTGAGTTTTGTTGACTGTATCCTTTGTTGTGCAAAAGCTTCTTATCTTGATGAAGTCCCAATAGTTCATTTTTGCCTTTATTTCTCTTGTCTTCCTGGATGTACCCTGCAAAAGTTACTGTGGCTGAGTTCAAAAAGGATGTTGCCTGTGTTCTCCTTTAGGATTTTGATGGAATCTTGTCTCAATTTAGATCTCTCATCCATTTTGAGTTTATCTTTGTGTATGGTGCAAGGGAGTGGTCTAGTTTCATTCTTCTGCATGTGGATGTCCAATTTTCCCAACACCATTTATTGAAGAGACTGTCTTTCTTCCAATGGATAGTCTTTCCTCCTTTATCGAATATTAGATGACCGTACATTTCAGGGTCCACTTCTGGATTCTCTATTCTGTTCCATTGATCTATGTGTCTGTTTTTGTGCCAGTACCACACTGTCTTGATGACCACAGCTTTGTAGTACAACCTGAAATCTGGCATTGTGAGGCCCCCAGCTATGGTTTTCTTTTTTAAAATTCCCCTGGCTATTCGGAGTCTTTTCTAATTCCACACAAATCTTAAAATAATTTGTTCTAACTCTCTGAAGAAAGTCCATGGTATTTTGATAGGGATTGCATTAAATTGTAAATCTCATAATTAATTAAATTGTAAATTGCCCTGGGTAACATTGACATTTTCACAATATTAATTCTGCCAATCCATGAGCATGGAATATTTTTCCATCTCTTTGTGTCTTCCTCAATTTCTTTCAGAAGTGTTCTATAGTTTTTAGGGTATAGATCCTTTACCTCTTTGGTTAGGTTTATTCCTAGGTATCTTATGCTTTTGGGTGCAATTGCAAATGGGATTGACTCCTTAATTTCTCTTTCTTCAGTCTCATTGTTAGTGTATAGAAATGCCATTGATTTCTGGGCATTGATTTTGTATCCTGCCACGCTACCAAATTGCTGTATGAGTTCTAGCAATCTTGGGGTGGAGGCTTTTGGGTTTTCTAAGTAGAGTATCATGTCATCAGCGAAGAGGGAGAGTTTGACTTCTTCTTTGCCAATTTGAATGCCTTTAATGTCTTTTTGTTGTCTGATTGCTGAGGCTAGGACTTCCAGTACTATGTTGAAGAGCAGTGGTGAGAGTGGACATCCCTGTCTTGTTCCTGATCTTAGGGGAAAGGCTCCCAGTGCTTCCCCATTGAGAATGATATTTGCTGTGGGCTTTTCGTAGATGGCTTTTTAAGATGTCGAGGGAAGTTTCCTCTATCCCAACACTCTGAAGGGTTTTGATCAGGAATGGATGCTGTATTTTGTCAAATGCTTTCTCTGCATCTAATGAGAGGATCATATGGTTCTTGGTTTTTCTCTTGCTGATATGATGAATCACACTGATTGTTTTACGAGTGTTGAACCAGCCTTGTGTCCCGGGGATAAATCCTAATTAGTCATGGTGAATAATTTTCTTAATGTGTTGTTGGATCCTATTGGCTAGTATCTTGTTGAGAATTTTTGCATCCATGTTCATCAGGGATATTGTTCTGTAATTCTCCTTTTTGGTGGGGTCTTTGTCTGGTTTCGGAATTAAGGTGATGCTGGCCTCATAGAACGAATTTGGAAGTACTCCATCTCTTTCTATCTTTCCAAACAGCTTTAGTAGAATAGGTATGATTTCTTCTTTAAACATTTGATACAATTCCCCTGGGAAGCCATCTGGCCCTGGACTCTTGTGTCTTGGGAGGTTTTTGATGACTGCTTCAATTTCCTCCCTGGTTATTGGCCTGTTCAGGTTTTTTATTTCTTCCTGCTCCAGTTTTGGTAGTTTGTGGCTTTCCAGGAATGCGTCCATTTCTTCTAGATTGCCTAATTTATTGGCGTAGAGCTGTTCATAATATGTTTTTTAAATCGTTTGTATTTCCTTGGTGTTGGTAGTGATCTCTCCTTTCTCATTCATGATTTTATTAATTTGAGTCTTCTCTCTCTTCTTTTTAATAAGGTTGGCTAATGGTTTATCTATCTTATTAATTCTTTCAAAGAACCAACTCCTGGTTCTGTTGATCTGTTCCACAGTTCTTTTGGTCTCGATTTCATTGAGTTCTGCTCAAATTTTAATTACCTCCTTCTTCTGCTGGGCGTGGGGTCCATTTGCTGCTTTTTCTCTAGCTCTTTAGGTGTAAGGTGAGCTTTTGTATTTGAGTTCTTTCCAGTTTTTGAATGGATGCTTGTATTGTGATGTATTCCCCCCTCAGGACTGCTTTTGCTGCATCCCAAAGATTTTGAATGGTTGTATCTTCATTCTCATTAGTTTCCATGAATCTTCTCAATTCTTCCTTAATTTCCTGGTTGACCTTTTCATCATTTATCAGGATGGTCCTTAACCTCCACGTGTTTGTGGTCCTTCCAAACTTCTTGTTGTGGTTTAGTTCTAATTTCAAGGCATTATGGTCTGAGAATATACAGGGGACTATCTCGATCTTTTGGTATCAGTTCAGACCCGATTTGTGACCCAGTATGTGGTCTATTCTGGAGAAAGTTCCATGTGCACTTGAGAAGAATGTGTATTCAGTTGAGTTTGGATGTAAAGTTCTGTAGATATCTGTGAAATCCATCTGGTCCAGTGTATCATTTAAAGCTCTCGTTTCTTTGGATATGTTGTGCTTAGAAGACCTGTTGAGTATAGAAAGAGCTAGATTGAAGTCACTAAGTATAAGTGTATTATTATCAAAGTATTTCTTCAGTTTGGTTATTAATTGGTTTAAATATTTGGCAGCTCCCACATTCGGGGCATATATATTGAGGATTGTTAAGTCCTCTTGTTGGATAGATCCTTTGAGTATGAGATAGTGTCCCTCTTCATCTCTCAGTATAGTCTTCGGGGTAAATTTTAATTTATCTGATATCAGGATGGCTACCCCTGCTTTCTTTTGAGGACCATTTGAATGGTAAATGGTTCTCCAACTTTTTATTTTCAGGTTGTAGGTGTCCTTCTGTCTAAAATGAGTCTCTTGTAGACAGCAAATAGACGGGTCCTGCTTTTTTATCCAGTCTGAAACCCTGCGCCTTTTGATGCCTTTTGATGGTCATTAAGCCCATTCACGTTCATAGTTACTATTGACAGATATGAGTTTAGTGTCCTCATGATATCTATTCAGTCCTTGTTTTTGTGGATTGTTCCACTGAACTTCCTCTTAAAGGGGAATTTTAAGAGTCCCCCTTAAAATTTCTTGCAGAGCTGGTTTGGACGTCACATATTCTTTCAGTTCCTGCCTGTCTTGGAAGCTCTTTATCTCTCCTTCCATTTTGAATGAGAGCCTTGCTGGATAAAGTATTCTTGGTTGCATGTTCTGCTCATTTAGGACCCTGAATATATCCTGCCAGCCCTTTCTGGCCTGCCAGCTCTCTGTGGAGAGGTCTGCTGTTACCGTAATATTCTCCCCATAAAAGTCAGGGACTTTTTTTCTCTTGCTGCTTTAGGGATCTTCTCCTTATATTTGGAATTTGCAAGCTCCACTATTAAATGTTGAGGTGTTGAACGGTTTTTATTGATTTTAGGGGGGGATCTCTCTATTTCCTGGATCTGAATGCCTGTTTCCCTTGCCAGATTCAGAAAGTTTCAGCTAGGATTTGTTCAAATACATATTCTGGCCCTCTGGCCCTTTCGGTGCCCTCGGGAACCCCAATTAAACGTAGGTTTTTCTTCCTCAAGCTGTCGTTTATTTCCCTTAATCTATCTTCATGGTCTCTTAATTGTCTGTCTCTTTTTTCCTCAGTTTCCCTCTTTGCCATCAACTTTTCTTGTATGTCACTCACTCGTTCTTCCACCTCGTTAAGCCTCGTCGTTAGGACTTCTCGTTTGGATTGCATCTCATTTAATTGATTTTTAATTTCCGCCTGATTGGATCTAAATTCTGCAGTCATGAAGTCTCTTGAGTCCTTTATGCTTTTTTTAGAGCCACCAGTAGCTGTATAATAGTGCTTTTGAATTGGCTTTCTGACATTGAATTGTAATCCAGATTTTGTAACTCTGTGGGAGAGAGGACTGTTTCTGATTCTTCTTTTGAGGTGAGGTTTTCCTTCTAGTCATTTTGCTCAGTGCAGAGTGGCCAAAAACAAGTTGTATTGGGAAAAGGAGAAAGAGAGAGAAGGAAATAAAAGAGAAAAAGAAGAAAAGAGAAAGAAGAAAAAAGGAAAAAAAGAGATGAAAAAGAGAAAGAAAAAGAAAGAAAGGTGAAAAAAAGGGGGGTGGGGGAAGCAATCAGAAATCAAAAAGAAAGAAAGAAAAAAAAGCACAAAACAAAACAAAAAAATACAAAAAACACGTGGGAGTATCTTCTGATTCTGTATACTTTAAGTCCCTTGACTTCCCCTGGAACTGGTCCGTCTAGCTGGTCTTCCGGGGGAGTGGCCTGCTGTGCTGATTTTCAGGTGTAAGCACTTGGGGGAGCTGCTCTGCCCCCTGCCTGGTGCAGGGCTAAGTGGGGGTTGCTTACCCGTGAGGCCCCAGGAGGAACAACCGCAGTGGCGGGGGCAGCTCTGCAGCCCTGGAGTCAGCTCCCGCAGTAACTCCGGGGCTCTCCGTCTGCAGGGCCTGGAGGCTCCGGGGCGCGGCCGCTGATCTGCTCAGCTCGGGGCAGGAGCGTCCTTGCTGTCCTGGGCCCTCCCGGCCTCTGCCTGTCCCGGGGGGAGGCCGGATCCTGGGCTGTGTCCCGGCGCCCTGTGCTCTGGGGCCTGCGCTATTTAAGATTTCCTATTGAGATAGAGTAATCAAGACATTGTGGTTTAGTCATAATAATAGACAAAGAAGCCAATGGAACAGAATAGAGTCAAGAAAAAGACCCATACATATATAGTAGATGTTTTTTACAATGGTGCTAAGGTAATTCAATGGGGGAAAATATCTTTTCAACAAATGGTGCTGTTGAAAATGGGTATACATATGCAAAATGAAAAAATGAAACTGGAAGCATGCCTTACACTACACACAAAAATAAATTTGAGATGGATCACGTATCTAAGCCAATGTTTTGCTACCATTTTTCATTATTTCCTTCTCCTCTTAGGAGTCTTTTAAGACATATTGGTCCCCTAATTACCCCTCCCCAATGGCCAAAATGAAAAAGAATAAACTATTTTAGTTTAGATTCCCACAGAAGTGGGCCCTGGAACAATTGGGGAATGGAAAAGTGAGAGAAGAAAGGCAAAGCAGGGAAGGGAAACAAATAAGGGCTCCATTATCAAGCATGTTGTCACTGTTGTCAGCTAGGGCTTAACTTCATTGGGAGACTCCAAGAGCAAGTTGTAGAAGAAGGAAAAAGATGTCTAGTCACGATAATATTGGGTGTCTTCTTACTATAGTGAATGTGGGTAAAGAGCCAGATTTAATTTCATTTGGAAAAATTAATCTGATGATTTTTGCATCTCAAGGTTGTGGAACAAATGCATGCTTTTAAAATTTATCCTCTATGTATGCATTTATTTGTTAATATTTTATTTATTTATTATTTGAGAGAGAGAATGAGTGAGTGGGAGGAAGAGGGAGAGAGAATCTGAAGCAGACTCCATGCTGAGTGCAGAGCTCAATGTGGGGCTGGATCCTAACCCACTGAGCCACCCAGGCACCCCTAACTTGATCATCCATTTAATCTATGCATCGTTCATCACAGTTGACAAAAAAAGGAAACTGAGGTACAAAAAAGTTAATATCTATTTAGTAGGTTGGCTCAGAAGCAGGAGAAAAACTTCTGGTATTAAGGGGAATAATCTGGATGTAACTGATTCAAATATAGTTCAGTGTCCTAAACACAAAAAAGACTATGACATATGTAACTGAAAAGTCTGAGTAAGGACTAGGTTTAGACAGCAGAGTTGCCAACCTTGTCAGGATCTTCAGTTTATCAACCCTTCCACCTACATCAGCAACTTCATGTCTTAATTTCCACCCTCTGTAATAGATTTCAAGGTTTATCACTTAGCAGACATCCTAAACACCTCCACCATTCCTTTTTCATCATTCCTACCTGGGAAAACCTCAACTCTGCTTCTTTGAGATCTGCCACTTGACAAAGGCACACCCATGAGGATACTGGTGCTAAACTATGGTCACAACTACCTGCTCCAACACCCAGTAAAAATCATTCATTCATTCACTACCTCATTTACTACATTGGTATTGACTACCTCCAGGGTGCTAGGCACTGTACTTAGCCCCTGTGAACCCAATAGGAAGCTTCCTGCCTCTGAAGTTTACATCACCATCTCCTTAGTCAATCCTTCCTCCATCCTATCAAGGCTATGTCAAATAGTCTCCACTTTCCCCAAATTTTTGTTCCTGTAGTAGATGGTTTGGATCCTCCACTTCACAGAAGAACCACAAGCTATCAGGTGGGAGCTTTTCATCAACAAACCTTCAATGAATTTCACATCCTATCCTTCCTTTCATCTTTTCTTTCCTTTAC
Source organism: Vulpes lagopus (assembly GCF_018345385.1). Taxonomy (NCBI): domain Eukaryota; kingdom Metazoa; phylum Chordata; class Mammalia; order Carnivora; family Canidae; genus Vulpes; species Vulpes lagopus. The sequence continues at coordinate 51,017,856 of NC_054831.1, read as the reverse complement.
TGTGAAAGAAGTATCCCTCTGGGAGACCCTCCTTGCCCCTTGCTTTCTTCATCACACTGTATTGTGACTTTTGGCTTGGTTCTCTGTCGTGCACACTCACTGTCCTGCCCCCAGCACCTGGAGCTGCACATATGGCTGGCACACTGATGACTCTTTGGGAAAGTTAATAAACCATAGGAGGGATCCCTGGAAGGAGGCCTCGCCCAGCACGTACCCGGGCTGGGCCAACCAATGTCAGGAGCCCTGCCTTCTGGGTGCACTCCTCTGGCTTCCTGGTGGAGGTTTTCACTTCACCCTGTGAAGGGTGCTTCACCCCGCCACTGTTGCTTCTGTGAGATGAGAGTCAGGCACATAGCCTCCCAGAGCAGAATCAGGCAGGCTTTCTGGATGCCTGAGGATCCCTTCAGCCTGCACCATCTGGGAGGAGCCCTCCAGGGCTCCTGTGCTTCTGGCCCTCACACGCTGCTCCAGAAGCCTCCCTGGGGACTGGACCCCCGGGGTGTGGATTCCCTCTGCCTTGGAACTCCAGGGACATAGTGAGATAAGGTAGTAATCATACTGATTACTGTTTGTTGAACCCCCACTGAGGGGGGGCTGTTGGGGATTGGGTGAGCCGGGAACCTAAGGCTCAGATTTCATCTGTTAATGCGGATCAAACAGCTGTGATAAGACAGGTGAGGAACATGAAACGTGCTTTAGACAGTGCCAGAGGTGAGGGCTTGGCCTGTGACCTTGCTGCCCTTGCTGCCCTTGCCGCTCTTGCCATACGGGCTTGAGGAACAGCCTCTGCCCACTCTGAGAGAAATCTGACCTGGTCCCAAGGACACAGAGATCTCACTCAGCCTTTGCCCCACACCCCAACCCCCTCAGTTGAGGGGTAAGTATCCCAAACTCTCTTTGCAGGACCCATGTTCAAAATGTGGAAGATCTGTGTTAGGACACAGCCCTGCTGGGGCTTGCTTCTGGGAAAGCTGATCTCCCATGATGCTCTCTAGTGCCCAGTGAGGAAAAGCGTGGACAGGTATGTAAGGAGCTCTGAGGTTAAGACCAGAGACAAGACTACATACCCTACAGACTTCAGAACCACATCTGCTGAGGCTTATGTGACACCTGCAGTGTACCCAGGCAGAAAATCAGAGGCCACTTCCTTCATTCTTCATTTGATAGATTCTGCACTTAACTTATGGAGGTCTTACCCAGCGTCAGACATGGTAGGAAGAGGATGTGTTTCTGTGTTTGTCTCCCCTGGGGGTGAGTGGAAATAAGGGTTTTTTAAAAAAAACTCTTATTGACAAACCATAAGAGACTCTTAACTCTAGGAAATAAACTGAGGTTTGCAGGAGAGGAGGTGGGTAAGGGGGGTGGGGTAACCGGGTGATGGGCATTAAGGAGGGCATTTGATAGAATGAGCGCTGGGTGTTATATGGAGCTGATGAATCACCAAACTCTATCTCTGAAACTAATACACTATATGTTAATTAACTGAATTAAATAAAACTTTAACAAATAAAGAGCTTTAATTAAGAGATAACTCATATACACTATGACTCACCCTTTTAAAGTATGCAGTTCAATGGATTTTAGTATATTTACATAGTTGCACGTTATCATCACAATCTAATTTTAGGACTTCTTCACCCCAAAAAGAAACCCCATACCTATTATTCTTCTCCCCACCCTCCACTGAACACCTGGGCAACCTCTAATCTATTTTCTTTCCCTGTAGGTATGTAAGCCTATTCTGGGCATTTCATATAAATGGAATCCTACAACCTGTGGTTTTTTTATGCTTGGTTTCCTTCATATAGCATGTCATCCTCAAGATTCATCTAACTTGCAGCATATGTCAATACTTCATTCCCTTTTATTGCTGAATAATATCACATTGTATGAATATCCCACATTGTAAATAATCATCAGTTGATCAACATTTGGGCTGTTTCTACTTTTTGGCTATTATGATTTTGCGTGTCTTTGTGTGGATCTATGTTTTCATTTCTTTTACATATATACCTAGGAATTGCTAGGTCATGTGGTAGCTCTCTGTTTAACCTTTTGAGGACTGCCAAACAGTTTTCCAAAGTGGCCACACCATTTTAAAACATCCCCACTAGCGGTCTATGAGGATTCCAGTTTCTTCTGTCCTTGTCAACACTTGATACCATCTATTTGTCTTTATTATAGCCCTCCTACTGTGTGAGATATTATCTCACTGTGCAAAAATGTATTTTTAACAGTTGTTTTCCCATTATATAAATATAATTAGGGACAATTTTGAATAATTTGAAAAAAAATTTTTAAATTGCTCCTAATATATTTGTCTTTCCAACCTTGGCTATACATATTGTTGTATTATTTACACAATACATACCTTTTTAAGTAAAGGTAAAAAAAGAAAAACCTTAACATTTAATCATAAACACATTGTGTTCATATTAACTCTTCCTACACATTACTTAAAAGAACTGATATTCTCTGAAGTGGATAAACTATAGTAACTTAACCATTCTACTTTTCTTTGACATTTAGGAGGTTTTCAATATTTTGATATTATGGGAATTGTTTTACATTTTTCTGCATTATTGTTTTTGCCTAAAAACTGTTTTATTCCAAAAAGCACCAAGGGTTTCCTGAATTTCAGGAAAATCCAAGGTACTATCCCTGGCTGCTTTTTTTTTTTCTTTACCCTCTACACTCCTTAGGTGAGTATCCACTCAAGTGGTTATTGTCAGTGCTGACTTCTCTGAGTTTCATATTTCAATTGTTTGTTAAACATTCCCAGCCTTGGTTTTCCACAAGCACCCCAAACCTAAAACTTTCAAAACTGAACCCATCATCTCTCTCTGCCACCAACCTATTATTCCTACTTATTTCTAGTATCAAGAAGGAGCAACTCATCATCTAGGGAAAAAACAGGGGAGCCATTTCCCCCTTTATCTTCCACATAACTAGTCATTCACAAGTTTTACAGATTTTTGTCTGCTATTTCTCAAGTCTATGTCTCCTCTCAATTCTTACTACTACCCTGGTTTTTCAGCCCTCGGTGTCTCTCACCTAAGCTGTGTAGTAGCCCACTACTAGATCTCTAATCCTTCAGTGTCATCCCTCCTAAATTCTTTCCTTCACTGTTGCTCGATGGCCTGCCTAAAACATGAAATGCCTCTGCTTAAAATCCTTCAGCTGACCCTGTGTTGCCTACTAAACTCTGTGCTTTTTTATTTTTTATTTAAATTTGAGTTAGTTAACATACAGCATTATGTTAGTTCCAGGTGTACATGTAGTGATTCCACACTTCCATATAACTCATCACATCAAGTGCACTCCTTAATCCGCATCACCTATTTCACTCATCCCTACCTACCTTCCTTCTGGTAGCTATGTTTACTCTCTTTGCCTCTCTCCCTCTCTCTTTTTCCCTTTTGCTCATTTGCTTTGTTTCTTAAATTCCAGATATGAAATCATGTAATATTTGCTTTTCTCTGCCTTATTTCACTTCATGTAATACTCTGTAGCTCCATCCATGTCATTTCAAATGGCAAGATTGTCTTCTTTTTATGGCCAAGTAATATTCCATTATGGAGATATATGTATTTCTCTCTCTGTCTCTCTCTCTCTCTACACACCCCCCACACACACACACAACTTCTTTATCCATTCATCAATTGGTGGACACCTCAGCTGTTTCCATAATCTGAGTACATAATGCTGCCATAAACCTATAAACATGGGGGTGCATGTATTCCTGTGAATTGGTATTTTTATATTCCTTGAGTAAATACCTAGTAGTGCAATTGCTTGATCATACAATAGTTCTATTTTTTTTTTTTTTTGGAATCTCCAAACTCTTTTCCAGAGTAGCTGCACCTGTTTGCATTCCCACCAATAATGTAATAAGGTTCTCCTTTCTCCATATCCTCACCAACTCCTGTTAATTCCTATGTTGTTGATGTTAACTACTCTGACAAGTGTAAGTTGATATTGTAATTTTGATTTGCATTTTTCTGATAAATGATGTTAAGCATCTTTTATTGTGTCCATTGGCCATCTGTAGGCTCTTTGGAAAAATGTCTCTTCATGTCCTCGGCCTACTTTTTTTTTTTTTTAATTTATGATAGTCACAGAGAGAGAGAGAGAGGCAGAGACACAGGCGGAGGGAGAAGCAGGCTCCATGCACCAGGAGCCTGATGTGGGATTCGATCCCGGGTCTCCAGGATCGCGCCCTGGGCCAAAGGCAGGCGCCAAACCGCTGCGCCACCCAGGGATCCCTTCGGCCTACTTTTTAATTGGATTATTCATCTTTGGGGGTGTTCAGTTGTATCAGTTCTTTATATATTTTGGATATTGCCCTTTATCACATATTTTACTTGCAAATATCTTCTCCCCTTCCATAGATTGCCTTTTAGTTTTGTTTATTATTTCCTTTGCTGTACAGGAGCTTTTTATTTTGATGTAGTTCCAGTAGTTTGTTTTTCCCTTTGTTTCCTTTGCCTCAGGAGACATATCTAGAAAGAATTTGCTATGGCCCATGTCAGAGAATGTACTTCTTTTTCTTTTTTAACTGAAATTAGTTTACTAATTACAAAACTAATTACATTTTTTTTTTTTTAGATTTGAGAACGATTTCTTGTTATGATGAACCAGAAATAGAAGATTCCACTGAAAACTGGAACAGTTGACAGAATATGGTTGAACTTACTTAAACCTTCAAGAAAAATAAAGAGGTTCAAACAAAGCCAATGAATGGAGAGGCTTGGGATTGGTTTGGGATAAACATAAGGACAATAGCATTCCAGGGTGGGTATCTTCTGACTCCTAGACGGTATGTGCTATCATTCTAGCCCTTTCTCTGAACAACCTGCCAAATCAAACGGCGATTTCCTCTCTATTGCAGGTGTAAGCCAACAGAACAGTAGCTCTTAGGACATGATACAAAGCCAAGAGCAAAGTTATTTCAGGGTCGAAGTGCACGGACCCAACCCACTAACACACTTGTCATGTGGTGTCAACGTACACGGGAAGTAACTTTAATCAAATCTGAAGTGCTACCACGTGTAACCTGTTATGCGGCTCTGTGGCTCTATCAGTGTCCCTAATTTACTACCCCAAAATATCAATGTGGCAGAATTCATTTTTGAGCTTCAGATTTTCTGAACAGTTCTAAGAAGCTATTAAAGATTATGTAGAACAGAACCGTTTCTCAGAAGCCCAGGAAGTAACACTGATGGGCTCTTTCTGGGGCTTTATCCACGGGGACACAGAAATGACGAGAGGAAAGTCAGAATATCAGAGCATATGACAGATGAAGGGAGGCAGAGGTGGGAAGAGTGTGTTCTAGCCACAAGGCCACCACATTCATGTTCAAAGAGAAGTCAGAGCGATTGGGGAAAAAAACCCCAAACACAAAACAAAACCCAAGTCAGAGGAAAGAAAGGTTTCATACAACAGTATCAAAAAAAGTAAAAGGAGCACACTAAATGCACAAACTGGTGGAAAATAAGTCCGTAGTCTATTGTGATAGGTCCTTCCAGCATCCATCAGGTTTCTTCTCCATCTGTTATCTCAAGGTTAGTTACAGATGTGGTGACTTTTGAATAAGAGTCTCTCACAGTAGGGTGGGCAGGTTTCAATCATTGGTTTCGGGATCTGTTTGTGCCACCAGGGATCCCTTCGGCCACCCAGGGATGGGTGTATGCATCATGTATGCATTTCAACATGTATGCATCCAACTGGTTGTCCAGCTGCTCCTTGGTCAGCACAGGGCGAGTGAGGGCACCTCTCCCTCGGCCTCCAAAGCCCCCTCTTCCCCGACCTATCATACCCCGACCTCTACCACCGATTCCGCCACGACCCATAGCTCCACGCCCTAGGCCCCCTCTCCCAGGACCTCCACGACCTCGAACACCGCCCCTTCTTAAGCCCATTCGGGGAGCTACGGCTCGTCCACCTCGGAGCAGGGTTTGACCTCGGAGCGACATCCCGCCCCTAAGCAGGGTTCTGGTGGCACGTCCCCCACGCAGTCCTCCTCGGGGTAAGCCTCTCTGGATTATGGGCAGGCCTCGTCCACCGACTGCTCCCCTGGCCAGGGTCCCCATGGGTCGGCCTAACCGCGACTGGATGTTACTCTTACCCAGGCGCTGCTTTAAGCTCTGCTTAAGTTTTAATGCGGCCTGGACAGAGGCTCTATTCTCCATCTGCTGGGCCGGTCTCCTGTTTCTGGCCCTGCCTAGCTGCTGCTGTTGCTGCATCAAAGCCCAAGTATTCCTGGCATCGGCTGTTTGTTCTCCAGCATATTAGTGAAGCGCTCATTTAGAGACATCTTGGGGATCCCTGGGTGGCGCAGCGGTTTGGCGCCTGCCTTTGGCCCAGGGCGCGATCCTGGAGACCCGGGATCGAATCCCACATCAGGCTTCCGGTGCATGGAGCCTGCTTCTCCCTCCGCCTGTGTCTCTGCCTCTCTCTCTCTCTCTGTGACTATCATAAATAAATAAAAAATTTAAAAAAAAATTAGAGACATCTTGGTGGTGCTTTGTAGCACAACTTTCGGCGCTGACTGTGCAGCCGCCTTCAAATCCCGAGGATGGCCGATGCGGGCCTGGAGGCCACCGCCCAACCCCCGACGCGCCGGAGCGGACTGGTCTTAACCCGGACGGGTCCTCGGCAGCCGGGCCGCGAGGAGCCTCCGCGCACGCGAGGGTCCGAAGGCCCAAAACTAATTACGTTAGTTTCAGGTGTACAACATAGTAAGTGGGCAAGTCTATACCGTATGCTGTTCTCACAATGGTAGCTACCATCTCTCCCCATACAACATTATTACAATACTATTGATTATATTCTCTATATTGTACCTTTTATCTCCATCACTTATTCATTACATAACTAAAAGCCTGTATCTCCCACTCACCTTTAGTCAATTTACCCATTCCCATCACTCCCCTCTCCTTGGTAACCATCAATTTGTACTCTCTATTTACGGGTCTGATCCTTTTTGTTTACTTATTTTTTTTGTTTTTTTAGATTCCACATATAAGTGAAATCATGTATATTTGTCTATTTGTGTCTTATTTCACTTAGCATAACACTCTCTGAGACCATGTTGTTGCAAATGACAAGATTTTATCCTTTTTATGGCTGAGTAGTATTCCACTGTGTGTGTACACACATACACCCCACCTCCTCTTTATCCATTCATCTGTTGATGAATAATTGGATTGATTACATATTGTGGCCATGGTGAAGTTAATAATATTGCAATAAACATAGGAGTGCAGAGTGCAGTATCTTTGAATTTGTGTTTTTGTTTTCTTTTTTTTGTGTGTGTGTGTGTGTGTGTGTGTGTGTGTGTGTGTTTGTTTTCATTGGGTAAATGTCCAGTAGTGGGATTACTGGATCTTATGGTATTTACGTTTTCTATTTCTTGAGGAACCTCTATACTATTTTCCAGAGTGGCTGCACCAGTTTACACTCCCACCAAAAGTGCACAAGAGTTCCTTTTTCTCCGCATCCTCACCAACACTTGTTTCTTGTGTTTTTTATTTTAGTCATTCTGACAAGTGTAAGGTGATATTTCATTGTGGTTTTGATTTGTACTTCCTTGGGTTGTGAGTAATGATCATCTTTTCATGTGTCTGTTGGCCATACATATGTTGTCTTTGGAAAAATGTCTATTCAAGTGTTCTGCTCATTTTTTAAATTGGATATTTTTTGGTGTTGAGTTGTAGAAGTTTTATACACTTTTGATATTAACCCCTTTTCAAATATATCATTTGCAAATATCTTCTCCCATTCAATAGATTGCCTTTTCAATTTGTTGATGGTTTCTTTTGCATGCAAAAGCTTTTTATTTTAGTGTAGCCCCAATAGTTTACTTTTGCTGTTGTTTCCCTAGCCTGAGGAGACCTATCTAGAAAACTGTTGTTACAGCTGATGTCAAAGAAATTACTGCCCGTGTTCTCTTCTAGTTTTACGGTTTGGGGTCTCACATTTAGGTCTTTAGTCCATTTTGAGTTTATTTGAGGGGGGGCAGGTAATAAAGTGGTCTAGTTTCATTCTTTTCCATGTAGCTGTCCAGTTTTCTTAACACCATTTGTTGAAGAGACTGCCTTTTCCCCATTGTATATTCTTGCTTCCTTTGCTCTAGATTAGTTGACCATATATGTGTGGGTTTATTTCTGGGCTCTCTATTCTGTTTCATTGATCTGTGTGTCTGTTTTTGTGCCTCTATGATACTGTTTTGATTATTAACAGCTTTATTGTATATCTCAAAGTCTGGGATTGTAGTAACTCCAGCTTTGTGCTTCTTAAAAAAAAAAAGATTTGTTTATTCATGAGAGATGCAGAAAAAGAGGGAGAGACACAGAGAAGCAGGCTCCCTACTGGGAACCTGATGCAGGACTCAATCCTGGACTTCTGGATCATGCCCTGAGCCAAAGGAAGACACTCAACCACTGAGCCACCCATGCGTCCCTGGCTTTGTTCTTTCTCAAGATTCCTTTGCTATTCAGGATCTTTTGGGTTCTATACAAATTTTAGGATTCTTTGTTCTAGGTCTGTGAAAAATTGCTGTTGGTATTTTAAGAGAGATTACATTGAATCTGTAGACTGCTTTGGGTAGTAAGGACATTTTAATAAGATTAAATTTTCCTGAGGTGTCCTGCTGGCTCAATTGGTAGAACATGTGACTCTTGATTTTGGGGTTGTGAGTTCAAGCCCCATACTGGGTGCAGAGATTATTTTTAAAAATCTTTGAGGGATCCCTGGGTGGCTCAGCGGTTTAGCTCCTGCCTCCAGCCCAGGGTGTGATCCTGGAGTCCCGGGATGGAGTCCCACATCGGGCTCCCTGCATGGAGCCTGCTTCTCCCTCTGCCTCTCTCTCTCTCTCTCTCTCTCTCTCTCTGTCTCTGATGAATAAATAAATAAAATCTTTTTAAAAATCTTTGGAAAAATTAATCTTTTTTTAAAATCAATGAGCATGGAATATCTTTCCATTTGTTTGTGTCATCTTCAAATGTTTTAATCAGTATTTATAGTTTTCAGAGTACAGGTCTTCCATCTACTTTGTTAAGTTTATTCCTCACTATTTTACTGTTTTTGGTGCAATTATAAATGCACCAAACTTTTCTGGTACTTCATTATTTATATTATTATTTATTTATAACTTTTCTGGTACTTCATTATTAGTGTATAAAAACACAAATGATTTCTTTGTATTTATTTCTTATCCTGACACTTTACTAAATTAATTTATTTGAATAGTTTTTTGGTGGAGTCTAGGGTTTCCTATGTATAGTATTATGTCATTTGCAAAAAGTGACAATTAGACTTCTTCCATTCATTTTTGGATGCCGTGTATTTCTGGCCTGATTGCTGTGGCCTGGACTTCCAGTACAATGTTGAATAAAAGTGGTAAGAATTGGACATCTTTTTTTTGTTCCTGATCTTAGAGGGAAAGCTCTGTTTTTCACCATTGAGTATGATGTTAGCTGTGGGTTTTCATGTATGGCCTTTATAATATTGAGGTGTGTTTCCTCTAAACCCACTTTGTTGAGTTTTTATCATGAACAGAAGTTGGTACAGAAAAAGCATTTGAAAAATCCTGTTGAGATGTTATTTTTATCCTTTTTTATGTGTGTGGTATTGATTTGTGAATATTGAACCATCCTTGCATCTCCAGAATAAACCTCACTTGATGGTGGTGAATCATTTTAATGTATCACTGAATGAAGTTTGATAATATTTTGTTGAGAATTTTTGTATCTCTGTTCATCAGAGATTCTGGCCTATGGTTTTCCTTTTTTGTAGTGTCTTTGCCTGATTTTAATATCAGGGTAATGCTGGCCTTGTAGACTATATCTGGAAACTTTCCTTCCTCTATTTTTTTAATATATTGAGGAGAATAGGTATTAACTCTTTTTTAAAAATTTTATTTATTTATGATAGTCACACACACACACACACACACACACACACAGAGAGAGAGAGAGAGAGGCAGAGACATAGGCAGAAGGAGAAGCAGGCTCCATGCAGGGAGCCTGATGTGGGATTTGATCCCGGGTCTCCAGGATCGCGCCCTGGGCCAAAGGCAGGCACTAAACCGCTGCACCACCCAGGGATCCCGGTATTAACTCTTCTTAAAATATTTGGTAGAATTCACTGGTGAATTCATCTGGTCCTGGCTTTTGTTTGGGAATTTTTGGATTACTGATACAATTTCATTGCTAGAAATACAAAATCTGAACAGACCTATTACTCCCTGATTCAGTTTTGGAATATTATATGTGTCTGAGAATTTATCCAGTTCTTCTAGGTTGTCCAGTTTGTTGGCTTATAAAGTCTGTATTTCTTAATATGAAGTACAGGGCTGTTTTTGCAACTTCTGCTACTCCCTCCGCATGTTATTTATGGGAACATTAGATAATGTTTATGGTTTCCCCAAAAGTTCCCATACTGTCCAGGGCTTCCATGTAATCATTTTTTATGATTTTCCAGTATGGAATTTCCTCACCACTTTTTTCTTCCTGGCTTTTTAATTTTTTTTACTGTTCTTTAAGTCTAAGCTCTAGTGTGATCTTCTTCAAAGAACCAGTTTTGAAGTTCCAGAGGAGGCCAATGGCCCTTCTTTCTGTTCCAAGGAGTGTTGACCTCTATCTTTCATTTCAAACATATTTTTAAACCTATTTCCTGAGCATAAACTTTCTTACTGGGATCCCTGGGTGGCGCAGCGGTTTGGCGCCTGCCTTTGGCCCAGGGCGCGATCCTGGAGACCCGGGATCGAATCCCATATCAGGCTCCCGGTGCATGGAGCCTGCTTCTCCCTCCGCCTTTGTCTCTGCCTCTCTCTCTCTGTGACTATCATAAATAAATAAAAAAATTAAAAAAAAAAACTTTCTTACTTTAATATCTGTAGTCTTTCCATGTGCTTTTCTTTTTATAATTTCTTTTGACTTCTGTACATGAGGGTATGCATCCTCACATACTTCCTAGGTTGTGTTAAGAGTTCATATTTTGCTGAACTTTAGTTTTGGGAATCTTGAGGGATCTAAGTTGATATGATTTGCCTTGGTTTCTGCTGCGTGCTAGGGTTACTACCAATCAGAACCATTTCAATTTAATTGATCAGATTGGAGTTTCTTGGACTATGAGTGTGGCATTAGTTCAAATCCCAGGGAGAGTATAAAGCTGGTTATAAAACATTAGGGAGACTATTCAAATTAAAATTATTAACATTTTAAAATCCAATGCCAACAGAGACAGAATGATTTTCTTGTAGGTCCCTCTGTCAGCTTATAAGTTTTTTTTCAAGATCCAGGCATCTGAGGGAATCTCTATTCATTTATTAGCCGACCATTATGATAATCAAGCTGAGTTCAGTGGCCACACTTTACAAAGAATAGAGACTTTACAGAATTTTGAATTAGAATTTTCTTTTTTAATTTAAATTAAATTTAATTTAATTTACTTTTATTAGAGACACAGAAAGAGAGACAGAGACATAGGCAGAGAAAGAGAGAGAGGCAGGCCCCTGCAGGGAGCCTGATGCAGGACTCAATCCTGGTTCCCCCAGGAACATGACTGAGCCAAAGGCAGACATTCAACCACTAAGCTACCCAGGCATCCCTAAATTAGAAATTTCTAATCAGAATTCAGAAAAGTCACTAAACACTTGGACAGCTATGTGCAGAAGAATGAAACTAGACCATTTTCTTACACCATACACAAAGATAAACTCAAAATGGATGAAAGATCTAAATGTGAGACAAGAAGAATCCATCAAAATCCTAGAGGAGAACATAGGCAACACCCTTTTTGAACTTGGCCACAGCAACTTCTTGCAAGATACATCTATGAAGGCAAGGGAAACAAAAGCAAAAATGAACTATTGGGGCTTAATCAAGATAAGAAGCTTCTGCACAGCAAAATAGTTAACAAAACTAAAAGACACCCTACACAATGGGAGAAGATATCTGCACATGACATCTCAGATAAAGGGCTAGTATCCAAGATCTATAAAGAACTTATTAAACTCAACAGCAAAGAAACAAACAATCATGAAATGGGCAGAAGACATGAACAGAAATCTCACAGAGGAAGACATAGACATGGCCAATAAGCACATGAGAAAATGCTCCACCTCACTTGCCATCAGGGAAATACAAGTCAAAACCACAATGAACAATGGAATATTACTCAGCCATTAGAAACGACAAATACCCACCATTTGCTTCAACGTGGATGGAACCGGAGGGTATTATGCTGAGTGAAGTAAGTCAATCGGAGAAGGACAAACAGTGTATGTTCTCATTCATCTGGGGAATATAAATAATAGTGAAAGGGAATAGAAGGGAAGGGAGAAGAAATGTGTGGGAAATATCAGGAAGGGAGACAGAACATAAAGACTCCTAACTCTGGGAAATGAACTAGGGGTGGTGGAAGGGGAGGAGGGTGGGGGTGGGGGTGAATGGGTGACAGGCACTGAGGGGGACACTTGACGGGATGAGCACTGGGTGTTATTCTGTATGTTGGTAAATTGAACACCAATAAAAAATTAATTTATTAAAAAAAACCACAATGAAAAAAAAAAACACAATGAGATGTCACCTCACACCAGTGAGAATGGGGAAAATTAACAAGACAGGAAACAACAAATGTTGGAGAGGCTGTGGTGAAAGGGGAACCCTCTTGCACTGTTAGTGGGAATGTGAGCTGGTGCAGCCACTCTGGAAAACTGTGTGGAGGTTCCTCAAAGAGTTAAAAATACAACTACCCTACCACCCAGCAATTTCACTGCTGGGGATTTACCCCAAAGATACAGATGCAATGAAACGCCAGAACACCAGCACCACAATGTTTCTAGCAGCAATGTCCACAATAGCCAAACTGTGGAAGGAGCCTCGGTGTCCATCGAAAGACGGATGGATAAAGAAGATGTGGTCTGTATATACAATGGACTATTACTCAGCCATTAGAAATGACAAACACCCACCATTTGCTTCAATGTGGATAGAATTGGAGGCTATTATGCTAAAGGAAGTAAGTCAATCAAAGAAGGACAAGCATTATATGGTCTCATTCATTTGGGGAATATAAAAAACAGTGAAAGGGAATAAAGGGGAAAGGAGAGAAAATGAGTGGGAAATATCAGAAGGTGACAGAACATGACAGACTCCCAAATCTGGGAAATGAACAAGGGATAGTGGAAAGGGAGGTGGGTAGGGGGATAAGGTGACTGGTTGATGGGCACTGAGGGGGGCACTTGGCGAGATGAGCACTGGGTCTTATGCTATATGTTGGCAAATTGAATTCTGATTTTAAAAATATACAAAAAAGTCACTAAACAAACAACAATAAACCCTGGGGAAAGGGAAAAATTAGAGATTTGCAGTTATTGTAAAAGTCCAGTTTTCAATAAAATATTGAGACATGAAACAAGTACTGTGATCTTCAAAATAGTTTCTTCGTCTCTTTATCATCTTCTTATGGGAGAAAGGAAGGCTAGAAGGAACTAAGGCTGTCTTTTTGTCCTTCCCTTAGGTCAGGCAAGGCTCTGGTAAAGTAGTTTCTCCTTAGGACAAGTCTTTCTCACATAGAACGGCATGCTCTGGGCATATTTCAAAATGGTATGGCCTTGAGGTCATCTGAATTGAGTGACCATGTATTACTCAGTTTTGTACCTTGTGAAGTACCTTTAGAAATATTAAACATGATCTTAATTTCTTTTCCCTGCCTTCAGCTGTGACCATTTATTCAGCATCAGAACATGTACCAATACAGACTGTCAAACAGATGTTTCTTATTTCTTTTTGTGGTAATTTTTATATTGTAATTTTCATATAGAAATTTCTAATGTGGGGGAGGGGCAAGACGGCGGAAGAGTAGGGTCTCCAAGTCACCTGTCCTCAACAAAGTACCTAGAAAACATTCAAATCATCCTGAAAATCTACGAATTCGGCCTGAGATTTAAAGAGAGACCAGCTGGAACGCTACAGTGAGAGGAGTTCCCGCTTCTATCAAGGTAGGAAGACGGGAAAAAGAAATAAAGAAACAAAAGGCCCCCAAGGGGGAGGGGCCCCGCGAGGAGCCGGGCTGAGGCCGGGGCGAGTGTCCCCAGGACAGGAGGAGAGCCCCGTCCCGGAGGAACAGGAGCTGCACCAACCTTCCCGGGGGAAAGGCCTCCCCGGGAATTGGAGCAGGATCCCCAGGAGGGCGGAAATGCCCTCGGGCTCCCGGGGACAGTAACAGGCACCTGCGGCCCCGGAGAGTGCGCCGAGCTCCCTAAGGGCTGCAGCGCGCACGGCGGGACCCGGAGCAGCTCAGAGGGGCTCGGGCGGCAGCTCCGCGGAGGGGGCTGCGGGGCGGGAGCGCGAATCCAACAGTGTAGGCTCCGGAGCACAGGGCGCCGGGACACAGCCCAGGATCCGGCCTCCCCCTGGGACAGGCAGAGGCCGGGAGGGCCCAGGACAGCGAGGACGCTCCTGCCCGGAGCTGAGCAGATCAGCGGCCCCGCCCAGGAGCCCCCAGGCCCTGCAGACGGAGAGCCCCGGAGCTACTGCGGGAGCTGACTCCAGGGCTGCAGAGCTGCCGCCCCGCCACTGGGGCTTCCTCCCGGGGCCTCACGGGGTGAACAGCCCCCACTGAGCCCTGCACCAGGCAGTGGCAGAGCAGCTCCCCCAAGTGCTGACACCTGAGAATCAGCACAGCAGGCCCCTCCCCCAGAAGACCAGCAACACGGACCAGTTCCAGGGGAAGTGAAGGGACTTAAAGTATACAGAATCGGAATATACTCCCCCGTGGTTTCTTTTTTTGTTTTGTTTTTGTTTTTGTTTTTGTTTTGTTTTGTGCTTTTTTTTTCTTTCTTTCTTCTTGATTTCGGATTGCTTCCCCCACCCACCCCACCCTTTTTTTTTTCTCCTTTCTTTCTTTTTCTTTCTCTTTTTCTTCCCTTCCCCCCTCTTTTTTTTTTCTTCTTTCTCTTTTTTCTTTTTCTCTTTTCTTTCCTTCTCTCTCTTTTTCTCCTTTTCCCAATACAACTTGTTTTTGGCCACTCTGCACTGAGCAAAATGACTAGAAGGAAACCCTCACCTCAAAAAAAAGAATCAGAAACAGCCATCTCTCCCACAGAGTTACAAAATACGGATTACAATTCAATGTCAGAAAGCCAATTCAGAAGCTCTATTATACAGCTACTGGTGGCTCTAGAAAAAACCATAAAGGACTCAAGAGACTTCATGACTGCAGAATTTAGATCCAATCAGGCAGAAATTAAAAATCAATTAAATGACATGCAATCCAAGCTAGAAGTCCCAACGACCAGGCTTGACGAGGTGGAAGAACGAGTGAGTGACATAGAAGACAAGTTGATGGCAAAGAGGGAAACTGAGGAAAAAAGAGACAGGCAATTAAAATACCATGAGGATAGATTAAGGGAAATAAATGACAGCCTGAGGAAGAAAAACCTACGTTTAATTGGGGTTCCCAAGGGCGCCGAAAGGGCCAGAGGGCCAGAATATGTATTTGAACAAATCCTAGCTGAAAACTTTCCTAATCTGGGAAGGGAAACAGGCATTCAGATCCAGGAAATAGAGAGATCCCCCCCTAAAATCAACAAAAACCGATCAACACCTCGACATTTAATAGTGAAGCTTGCAAATTCCAAAGATAAGGAGAAGATCCTTAAAGCAGCAAGAGAAAAAAAGTCCCTGACTTTTATGGGGAGGAATATTAGGGTAACAGCAGACCTCTCCACAGAGACCTGGCAGGCCAGAAAGGGCTGGCAAGATATATTCAGGGTCCTAAATGAGAAGAACATGCAACCAAGAATACTCTATCCAGCAAGGCTCTCATTCAAAATGGAAGGAGAGATAAAGAGCTTCCAAGACAGGCAGGAACTGAAAGAATATGTGACCTCCAAACCAGCTCTGCAAGAAATTTAAGGGGGACTCTTAAAATTCCCCTTTAAGAAGAAGTTCACTGGAACAATCCACAAAAACAAGGACTGAATAGATATGATGACACTAAACTCATATCTCTCAATAGTAACTCTGAACGTGAATGGGCTTAATGACCCCATCAAAAGGCGCAGGGTTTCAGACTGGATAAAAAAGCAGGACCCATCTATTTGCTGTCTACAAGAGACTCATTTTAGACAGAAGGACACCTACAACCTGAAAATAAAAGGTTGGAGAACCATTTACCATTCAAATGGTCCTCAAAAGAAAGCAGGGGTAGCCATCCTGATATCAGATAAATTAAAATTTACCCCGAAGACTATACTGAGAGATGAAGAGGGACACTATCTCATACTCAAAGGATCTATCCAACAAGAGGTCTTAACAATCCTCAATATATATGCCCCGAATGAGGGAGCTGCCAAATATTTAAACCAATTAATAACCAAACTGAAGAAATACTTTGATAATAATACACTTATACTTGGTGACTTCAATCTAGCTCTTTCTATACTAGATAGGTCTTCTAAGCACAACATCTCCAAAGAAACGAGAGCTTTAAATGATACACTGGACCAGATGGATTTCACAGATATCTACAGAACTTTACATCCAAACTCAACTGAATACACATTCTTCTCAAGTGCACATGGAACTTTCTCCAGAATAGACCACATACTGGGTCACAAATCGGGTCTGAACCGATACCAAAAGATCGAGATACTCCCCTGTATATTCTCAGACCATAATGCCTTGAAATTAGAACTAAACCACAACAAGAAGTTTGGAAGGACCACAAACACGTGGAGGTTAAGGACCATCCTGCTAAAAGATGAAAGGTCAACCAGGAAATTAAGGAAGAATTGAGAAGATTCATGGAAACTAATGAGAATGAAGATACAACCGTTCAAAATCTTTGGGACGCAGCAAAAGCAGTCCTGAGGGGGAAATACATCGCAATACAAGCATCCATTCAAAACTGGAAAGAACTCAAATTCAAAAGCTCACCTTACACATAAAGGAACTAGAGAAAAAGCAACAAATAGACCCCACCCCCAGCAGAAGAAGACAGTTAATTAAAATTCGAGCAGAACTCAATGATATCGAGACCAAAAGAACTGTGGAACAGATCAACAGAACCAGGAGTTGGTTCTTTGAAAGAATTAATAAGATAGATAAACCATTAGCCAACCTTATTAAAAAGAAGAGAGAGAACACTCAAATTAATAAAATCATGAATGAGAAAGGAGAGATCACTACCAACACCAAGGAAACACAAACGATTCTAAAAACATATTATGAACAGCTCTACGCCAATAAATTAGGAAATCTAGAAGAAATGGATGCATTCCTGGAAAGCCACAAACTACCAAAACTGGAGCAGGAAGAAATAGAAAACCTGAACAGGCCAATAACCAGGGAGGAGATTGAGCAGTCATCAAAAACCTCCCAAGACACAAGAGTCCAGGGCCAGATGGCTTCCCAGGGGAATTCTATCAAACGTTTAAAGAAGAAATCATACCTATTCTACTAAAGCTGTTTGGAAAGATAGAAAGAGATGGAGTACTTCCAAATTCGTTCTATGAGGCCAGCATCACCTTAATTCCGAAACCAGACAAAGACCCCACCAAAAAGGAGAATTACAGACCAATATCCCTGATGAACATGGATGCAAAAATTCTCAACAAGATACTAGCCAATAGGATCCAACAACACATTAAGAAAATTATTCACCATGACCAAGTAGGATTTATCTCCGGGACACAAGGCTGGTTCAACACTCGTAAAACCATCAATGTAATTCATCATATCAGCAAGAGAAAAACCAAGAACCATATGATCCTCTCATTAGATGCAGAGAAAGCATTTGACAAAATACAGCATCCATTCCTGATCAAAACTCTTCAGAGTGTTGGGATAGAGGGAACTTTCCTCGACATCTTAAAAGCCATTTACGAAAAGCCCACAGCAAATATCATTCTCAATGGGGAAGCACTGGGAGCCTTTCCCCTAAGATCAGGAACAAGACAGGGATGTCCACTCTCACCACTGCTGTTCAACATAGTTCTGGAAGCCCTCGCCTCAGCAATCAGACAACAAAAAGGCATTAAAGGCATTCAAATTGGCAAAGAAGAAGTCAAATTCTCCCTCTTCACAGATGACATGATACTCTACATAGAAAACCCAAAAGCCTCCACCCCAAGATTGCTAGAACTCATACAGCAATTTGGTAGCGTGGCAGGATACAAAATCAATGCCCAGAAATCAATGGCATTTCTATACACTAACAATGAGACTGAAGAAAGAGAAATTAAGGAGTCAATCCCATTTGCAATTGCACCCAAAAGCATAAGATACCTAGGAATAAACCTAACCAAAGAGGTAAAGGATCTATACCCTAAAAACTATAGAACACTTCTGAAAGAAATTGAGGAAGACACAAAGAGATGGAAAAATATTCCATGCTCATGGATTGGCAGAATTAATATTGTGAAAATGTCAATGTTACCCAGGGCAATTTACAATTTAATTAATTATGAGATTTACAATTTAATGCAATCCCTATCAAAATACCATGGACTTTCTTCAGAGAGTTAGAACAAATTATTTTAAGATTTGTGTGGAATTAGAAAAGACCCCGAATAGCCAGGAGAATTTTAAAAAAGAAAACCAGAGCTGGGGGCATCACAATGCCAGATTTCAGGTTGTACTACAAAGCTGTGGTCATCAAGACAGTGTGGTACTGGCACAAAAACAGACACATAGATCAATGGAACAGAATAGAGAACCCAGAAGTGGACCCTGAAATGTACGGTCATCTAGTATTCGATAAAGGAGGAAAGACTATCCATTGGAAGAAAGACAGTCTCTTCAATAAATGGTTGGGAAAATTGGACATCCACATGCAGAAGAATGAAACTGGACCACTCTCTTTCACCATACACAAAGATAAACTCAAAATGGATGAGAGATCTAAATGTGAGACAAGAGTCCATCAAAATCATAGAAGAGAACACAGGCAACACCCTTTTTGAACTCAGCCACAGTAACTTCTTGCAAGATACATCCATGAAGGCAAAAGAAACAAAAACAAAAATGAACTATTGGGACTTCATCAAGATAAGAAGCTTTTGCACAGCAAAGGATACAGTCAACAAAACTAAAAGACAACCTACAGAATGGGAGAAGATATTTGCAAATGACATATCAGATAAAGGGCTAGTTTCCAAAATCTATAAAGAACTTATTAAACTCAACACCAAAGAAACAAACAATCCAATCATGAAATGGGCAAAAGACATGAAGAGAAATCTCACAGGGGAAGACATGGACATGGCCAACATGCACATGAGAAAATGCTCTGCATCACTTGCCATCAGGGAAATACAGATCAAAACCACAATGAGATACCACCTCACACCAGTGAGAATGGGGAAAATTAACAAGGCAGGAAACAACAAATGTTGGAGAGGATGCGGAGAAAAGGGAACCCTCCTGCACTGTTGGTGGGAATGTGAACTGGTGCAGCCACTCTGGAAAACTGTGTGGAGGTTCCTCAAAGAGTTAAAAATAGACCTGCCCTACGACCCAGCAATTGCACTGTTGGGGATTTACCCCAAAGATTCAGATGCAATGAAACGTCGGGACACCTGCACCCCGATGTTTCTATCAGCAATGGCCACAATAGCCAAACTGTGGAAGGAGCCTCGGTGTCCAACGAAAGATGAATGGATAAAGAAGCTGTGGTCTATGTATACAATGGAATATTACTCAGCAATTAGAAACGACAAATACCCACCATTTGCTTCAACGTGGATGGAACTGGAGGGTATTATGCTGAGTGAAATAAGTCAATCGGAGAAGGACAAACAATGTATGTTCTCATTCTTTTGGGGAATATAAATAATAGTGAAAGGGAATATAAAGGAAGGGAGAAGAAATGTGTGGGAAATATCAGGAAGGGAGACAGAACATAAAGACTCCTAACTCTGGGAAACGAACTAGGGGTGGTGGAAGGGGAGTAGGGTGGGGGGTGGGGGGGAATGGGTGACGGGCACTGAGGTGGACACTTGACAGGATGAGTACTGGGTTGTTTTTCTGTATGTTGGTAAATTGAACACCAATAAAAATTAATTTAAAAAAAAGAAATTTCTAATGTTTCATCTATATTTTTTAAAATTTTCTTTTCACATATTTTCCCTTTCTTTGGCATTTGTTTCCACCTTCTCAGATTTGCTCTATCAGGAAAATGGGTGTATTTTAAATTTAAAACTAATAACTAATTGCTTCCTCTCAATCCTATGAAATGATAGCTTGCATAAATAATTTTTGTTCTGAGTCCTGTATCAACTTTGCCTATTTTAGTCATATTTGATATTTACCAGAAAACATTTGGCCCTCTGATCATTCTCTTTCTCACAGAATAAAAGATATAAAATAAGACAGTCTGCTCTGAGATTATTATCCTGGGTTCTTTGATCTTGGTATTCCCCTATCCCCCATCTTTAAGGGGAACTGCATCTATTTTTAAGACCCTGTAGCCTGGAACCAAGTACACTGTATTCCCCACTCCACTACTATCTCAGGACCCCCTGGAATCTGTTGTTTGGGGTTGCCATGGATGCAGAGTTCTTATTCCAGTACTGGCTTCTTACCAGCACCAGGTAGAGACCTAGGGGTGGTGGGGTCTCTGGACAGGGGCATCCTGTACTCTTCCCTCTATGTTAGCTATTGTTGCCCTTCATCCTCATAGAGAGTGAGAAGAACATAATGTTTTAGAGGGAGGGCTAGAGGGTGGGGGGAGGGGGCAGCATGAAGGTATTTGTGGCCATAGACAGGATGTTTTGCCTTGTGCTCATCTTTAGGGAGCATTGATAAATGTTTGTTTCTTTCCTGGAGACCTCCCAGAACCTCCTCACTTTCAGGGAACCAGAGTGGAGGGGGTGTGGGGTGAAGATATGTGGGCAGGATAGGAGTGCACTAGGCGGATATAGGACCAAATAGCAGCAGTAACCTTGTTGCCAGGAATTGGGACTAATATAACTTAACAGACTTGGTTTGGGAAATTAAACATTTATAAAAAGGAAAAGAAGTTAAAGCCACTATCCTGAAAGGCAGCAGGAAAGAAGACTACTATTAGGAGCTCTAGTAATGTTTGCTCCCACGTAGGAAAAGTTGTATCCAAGGCACAATATCTGAGTTATTCTGTTCCTGCCACGCTTCTACTGCAGCTCCTCAAAAGCAGCCCTGTCTGCAGGTTAGCAGATCCAGGGTTTGTGGGGAGGAAGTATCCTTAGATATGCAGCTCTGCCTTGGTCCATCCCGCTTTTCTGGCCACCTCTGGAACAGAAGGTAGTAGCCTCAGAACTTTGTGGTTCCTCTTCCTGCTGCCTGTGAGGTGGTATTCCTTGAAGGCACAGAATTTACAGATGGCTGGCCCTTAAAGCCAAAACTGAAAATAAACATTTATGCCCAAACTGATCTGTTTATGAAAGTATTTTTTTCTATTTGTTTTCATTTTTCTCTCCTTGTCCAGAATTTAGGACCTTGCAGCACTCAGTCTGCCTCCTTGATAACTTGGCAATGTACTTGGCAATGTCTATTCTCCAATGACTTCTCATTTTCTTGCATGCTGCAGATTGTTCTGTAAAATGTTGAAGGATGCATCTTTGCTTTCCTACTCCTTTGATTTATGCTACAGGATATTTCAGGATGGAAATATCATAAATCCCTATGATGGTGTAAAATTGGTTAGAAACAAATTTTGTTTCACTTGCAAGGTCCTATGTATTAAGAGAACAAACTTTAAAGTGTCCTGTCTTTGAACTAAATTTCAATTGCATGTTCAAAAAACTTTTTCTTCCATTTCTCTATCCAAAATTAAATACTGAGGGGAAAATACAAAAATGCATATTTCACAGGATTGATAAAGTTGTACAATATTGTAGATTTTATAACTTTGTGGATTCAAGATTTTAGAAATGCTGATCTATACCTAATAAGTTCTATGTGTAATTTTCTTTATAATTGGGCAAATAGCTTATTGTTTTAAATATACTGAATATAAAATTCATATGTGCCTTTCTTTTTTTAGATGAATTGTAAGTTAAATATAAGACAACATCATGCAGAGATTAAAGAAGAACCCTTTATATCTCTGGCTTATGCATCAAAAAAATAATAAGTAAGTGATAAAACTCAAATTTACTAAATTTTAATCATAATTCTGAGCCTTGGTTAATAGAATAGGGAATATAAGTATACCTTCTTTCATAATGAATGTAAACTGTATGTAAATGAAATTTGACAAACTTGAAATTTAAAGACCTTGTATTATGCTTATAATTTCCGTAAAATACTACAGCTTAGGCAGTATGCCAGTAACAATATGCACTTGGCAGTCACAGTCACTTTTTTAAAAATTTAAATTCAATTTAATTAACAAATAATGTATTATTGGTTCCAGAGATAGAATTTAGTGATTCATCAGTTGCATAAAATACCCAGTGCTCATTCCATCAAGTGTTCTCCTTAATGCCCATCACCCATTTAGAGCATCCTTCCCACTCTATTCTGCTCCAGCAACCTTCAGTTTGTTTCTTATAGTTAAGACACTCGTATGGTTTGTCTCTCTCTCTTTTTCCTCTTATTTTTCCTTCCCTTCCCCTATGTTTATCTGTTTCTTAAATTCCACATATGAGTGAAAGAATATAATTGGCTTTTTCTGGTTTATTTCACTTAGCAGAATACCCTATAGTTCCATCCATGTCATTGCAAATGGTAAGATTTCTTTTTTTATGGCTGAGTAATATCCTACAGTATATATATCTATATATAACTGTGTATGTATACATATATATACATGTATATATATACACACCACATCATCTTTATCCATTCATCTGTCGATGGACATCTGGGATCTTTCCATAGTTTGGCTATTGTGAACATTGCTGCTATAAATATGGGGGTGCATGTACTCCTTCTAATGTTTATATTCTTTGAATAAATACCTAGTAGCAATTGCTGGGTCATAGGGTAGTTCTATTTTTAACTTTTTGAGGAACCTCCATACTGTTTTTCCAGAGTGGATACACCAGTTTGCATTCCCACCAATGGTGTAAGAGGGTTCCCCTTTCTCCACATCCTCACCATTAATTTTAGCCTTTGTGACTGGCATGAGGTGGTACCTCATTTTGGTTTTGATTTGTATTTCCCTGATGCCCAGGGATGTTGAGCATTTTTTCATGTCTTGGACATTTGTACGTCCTTTGGAAAAATGTCTGTTCATGTCTTCTGCCCATTTCTTGACCGGATTTTTTGTTTATCTGATAAGACATTTGCAAACATCTTCTTCCATTCCAGATGTTGCCTTTTAGTTTTGTTGACTTTTTCCTTTGCTGAGTCACTGTCACTTTAAGCTTCTCCTCTGGGACAGCTGAATGCCCTATTGGGGCTGCTCTGTCCATGGGGGTATGTTTGACTATTTTGGGATAGCCACTACAGAGGCTTTAGTTGTCCCATCTCAATCAATACTTGAAACACTGTTAATTACCTCAGAGAAGGCCACAGATTTTTATTAGTGATGAGTGGCTTACAAATCAGCATGATGGATGTTGGAAACATATGACTATTCAAGATCTGTGAATTGGTTAAAACAAATAATAATAGTAACTATCACAAGGATTGTAATGAGGACCAATTAAAATATTTGTGAAGCATCAGGGCAATGCCTGGCACTTAGTTAATACCATATAAATGTTTGTTAAATGAAACATCACTTTTATAATATTCTTTTTTAATTTGGGGAAATTTATTATTTTTCAAACATTTTATTTTTATTTTTTCTTAGATATCTATAATCCACGTGTTAGAGATCTGTTTTTTTTTTTATCCTATATATCAGCTGGCTTTTCTGTTGTATGTCCTATCTTTTTCTACTATTTTCTGGGAGAGTTTCTCAATCTCCTCTTCCAACTCCAGATTAATTTGCTTTCCACATGTATCCAAACTACTATTTATCCCATGAAATGATTCTTTATTTCAACAATTAGACTTTTACATTTAAGATATTAGACTTTTACATTTAAGATATCCTCTTGTGTGTGTATGTGTGTGTGTGTGTGTGTGTGTGTGTGTATGTGTATGTGTTTAGAAGTTCCCTTTAATGAATATATAAGCAGAGGGTAGTAACCTGATATATATATATATATATATATATATATATATATATATATATATATATAATTTAGTGATTTACCAGTTGTGTGTAACACCCAGGCTCATTATATCAAGTGCCTTCCTTAATGCCCATCACCCAATTATCCCTTCCCTCTACCCATCTCCCCTCCAGGAACCCTCAGTTTGTTTCTTAGAGTTCAGTGTCTCTTATGGTTTGCCTCCCTCTCATTTTTCATCTTATTTTATTTTTCCTTCCCTTCTTCTAGGTTCATTTGTTTTGTTTCTTAAATTCCACATATGAGTGAAATCATATGGTATTTGTCTTTCTCTGACTGACTTATTTTGCTTGAGTATTTCCTTAGGATTTCTTATGCTCGTTTCCTTTAGTAACATCTTCCCCTGTATCTTTAAGTGTACTCTAATGCTTACTTAAAAATCTTGGTGACTATGTTCCAGGAGGTCTGTTTCAGATGGTATATGTTGTTCAGTTTGTTGTATTTTTCAGTGGTTGTACCCTTCAGGTATCTAATTACATTGGCCCCTCTGTCTGGAAACTTGTATTAGGCAAGGGCTGAAGATTTGCGTGGGACAATTTCAGTTTGTGGCTGTTGTCTGATCATAATTATTAATAGCATGTCCTTTCTGCTTTCAAAAGTATCCTGGGTTAGATGAGGTAATATAAGTCACCCTTGTTGAAAGTTAGGACTTAAGGTATGTTTTTCTCAGTAAATTTAACATGAGGGGAGGTGATAGTCTGGGGACAGAGAGTCTATAGAACACTGAAACACTGTAATCCAGGTAATTTCTCCAGAGTATGTCACTTCTAAGGTCTTGGGCAGAAGCAGCATTGGAGAAAGTAGCTTTCTGCATTATTCAACTGGGCTTTAGAAATAGGGGAGACGTAAAGGCCCAAGAATTGCTCTTCAGCCCTTCCCTGTTTTCATCAGCTAGCCTAATGGTACCCAAATTTTATCCTAACTGCATCTGGGTAGTTGTTTCTAAGAACTGCAGTGATTGTCTCCAAGCAACTCAGAAGAAAGGCAAAACTTAAAATTTCCCCTCCTACTCAGCCCCTCAGGATTGTCCAGAGCAGCCCTTTTCCTATCTGTCTGCCAGTTAAGGGACAGCTCTCACTCCTTTGGAGACTCCCAGGATTTGTGTTATTGTTAGTTTTTGAAATCCATACTTTGGTTTAATTTCTATAGTTTTGGGGGGAAGACTATCTTATGGATAGGAATCCAAAATTTCCCAGGAAATCATGAGAATGTAGTACTTTGAGAATCTTGAAGTGTTTTTGAAATTTAAATATGTATCTGTTATATTGTTGTCACTGATTTTTTCCATGTTGTCACTGATTTTTTTTCATATTGTTTGTCACATTGATATTTTTGGTATAACATTTGGTGAAGAGGGCAGGCTGCCTAAAAACCAGTAATGTTTGTGAAATGATGAACAATCAGCATGATTTTATGAAGCTGACAGATGCAAAGAGCATTTTTAATGTGTCTTATTTTACAGATGAGGAAATTAAATGTAGAGAGATTAAATTATTGAACCCAGTAGTTTGGTGGTGGGAAGTTTTGACTTTAATAATTTAACCAGATACCTTTTGTGATGATTTGAGAGAAAAATCATTCTGGACCCTTGTTCTCCTTTCAGTTCAGAAAAATCTTTTAAACATTATTTAGGTCTGTAGCACCTGGGTGGCTCAGTGGTTGACAGTCTGCCTTTGGTTCTGGCTGTGGTCCCAGGGTCCTGAGATGGAGTTCCACATTGGGCTCCCCATGGGGAGCCTGCTTCTCCCTCTGCCTTTGTCTCTCTCATGAATAAATGAATAAAATCTTAAAAAGAAACACATTATTTAGGCCATTCTTGACATACCTATTTCTTCTCTACTAAATGTTGACCAAGGACTAGCCCTTGACATTGGAATATTTATTGTTCTTGCATTTTCTTTATTTCTGTGTCCTTTGTTACCTATTACCTGGATCCAGCTCCTTGTCCCTATGCCCAGATCATTCACATTTCCCAAATTTATTCCAGAATGCATGATAAGTTGAAAAATGGAGAAGAAAGGAGGTTTAATCATGAAAGCAATACCTCCCTTAATTCTTTCCTTCTCTTTCCAGTGAACAAACAACACACAGCCAAGAGGCTGTCTCAGAGGTTCCATTGCTATACCCTGAAACTGTTTCTGGTGTTTCTGTCATGTTTCCTCATGATTTTACTTTTCATGTCCTAAAACTCAGGAAAAAGAACCTGATTGCTTTCCAAAATGTCTGACTTTATTTTTTGTATGCTTTTTACTCTTTAGCAGAGTTATGGATTCCTCTATAGGATCTGCTGACAACAGTGACGACAAGAGGTAAGTTGACTTGACTGATCTGAGTACCAAAAGCTAACAGAGAGCATTGGTGCCAGTAAGAGGTTTCCATAAGAGATTGTAAGCTTCTGTAGGTAACTTTCTTTTGGGTTCTAAGTGGAAAAAAGAACAGGTCATAAGAGTGAGACTTTCTACTTAATGTTTGTTTGGGATTCTTAATAACCAGTAACTGAAGCTCTTAGGAAACTCTCATAATGTCTGTGGTGAAACACTGATAGAGTGGGCCAGGTAAAGAGAGGATCCTATTGTTTGAGCATGGAGAGGTGGCAGTGGACAGGGAGGTGAGTCCCCCTTGGTCTGTCCCCTTACCCTCTAGAGCTTTGCAACCATCTAAAGCTCATGTCCCAAACATTAGCCCACCATCATATTAAAAGAAGCCCCTGCCTCAAGCATGCAGTTTTTTGAACCAAATTGAGGAATAGAAAAGACTTTAGTGACACATGAAAAGTAAGGATATTTGATAATCAGAAAATAAGAAGCCAAAAGTCTGTGTACCTACAATCTAAGGTTATATTTTGAAGTAAATTCAACTTCAGTGTAGTTCCTTAGGAGAGTTGAGTTTAGCAATAAAGAATTGTTCTTGTCTTGATTTGTTAGGCTTTTTTGACAAGCCTGAGATTTTCAATACAACTATATAAAGCCCTATTCCTAAGGAAAATTGGGTACTGGTTTCCAAATAACTAATTTACAAATAATTTTGTTTGTTTGTTTGTTTAGAATTCAATCAGTTTACAAATTGAACTACCTGTAACTAAATTCAAAAAAAGTTTGGCTATGGAGTCACTGGGGTCTGATCATACATGTATTTAATTCTTTAGAAATGATTCCAATGAATTCATATCAGGAACCTCTAATGAAGTCATCACTGAAAGGTAAGATATATATTGGAGGGGGTGAAGAAATTCGATCTGGAGTATCCATAACAGTATAGAATTTTCTGAACAGTGATCTAAAATTTATTCTGAAAAGTTAGGACTTGCTGCAAGCTAGGTCATGTTTACTATAACTTTTAGATTCAATAAATTCTTGTTAATCAGATAAATTGATCACATAATAAGTCCATGTAGGAAATCTCTAATGATAATTTTTTCCATTTGTTGGTGTTTAAAATAAGCTAGACCAACTCTCTAGCCTCAAAGATGGTGATGAAGGCATTGATTTTCCTAATTCATGTGAGTAAGTCAGGTTAAACTCTGGGAGGAGGGAACTATAGATGGATCTCTTATTTTGTTTTTTTGTTTTTGTTTTTGTTTTTTGTTTTTTGTTTTGTTTTGGTTTTTTTTTTTTTGGATCTCTTATTTTGGAGGAGATACAGCTTATCCTGAGGCAGGAAGAAAATGGAAAACTACAGAAAGATATCAGTGTGTGGGGGGGAATAATTCGTTCTAATTTAGAGGAAAGTACCATATTTATGTATTTATTTTTTAATAATAAATTTATTTTTTATTGGTGTTCAATTTGCCAACATACAGAATAACACCCAGTGCTCATCCCATCAAGTGCCCCCCTCAGTGCCTGTCACCCATTCACCCCCACCCTCCGCCCTCCTCCCCTTCCACCACCCCCAGTTCACTTCCCAGAGTTAGGAGTCTTCATGTTCTTTTATGGTCTCATTCATTTGGGGAATATAAATAATAGTGAGAGGAAATAGAAGTGAAGGGAGAAGAAATGGGTGGGAAATGTCAGAAAGGGAGACAGAACAGGAAAGTACCATATTTAAAATTTTTTTCCATTTAACATACTTAAATGATCTAGAGTGAAAATATGAATATATCTTTGAGAGTAATTTTATCAGTCTTTTAAAATAGAGAAATGTAGACCACTACTGGCTCTTCAGTTGTGTTCCTTTCTCATTTTTTGCTGTATGTATTCTGATTCCCCATTTTGTTGATTTTGTCTAAGTAATGAGACTAATAGAACGTGAACATGTTTTGTTGATTACATTTTTTACTCATTGGAGTTCATTTTGACTTCTTTCCAATTATTCTCTGACTGAGAATACTTGCTATTGCTCTGATCTGAAGGCATTTTTACTGTGTACTCAAGCCAATAAAAAAATACATTTAAAAAATCACATATGTCTGAGCAGAAATAGTCATGGGATTTTTTTGTTTCTCTCCTGGCCAGTTATTCAACCATTTAATGTCAATGTTGGAGAATGAGCAGTGCTGAAGAGGAAATTAACTGGTCACTGTTGGAATTTTTTCTGTCTAGAGATTACATGGGAGATAAAGGACCAACTAATGACTACAAATACTTCTTCAAATTACCCATAATTTTCCCTTAAATTTTTTAAAAATTCCAGTATAATGAACATACAGTGTTACTAGTTTCAGGTATACAATATAGTGATTCAACAATTCTATACATTACTCAGTGCTGGTCATAATATACTCTTTAATCCCCTTCAACCATTTCGCCTGACCCCTTCCCACACATATTTAGAAAAATGTTTCTATGGGCAATATCACAGAAATTACTGTCTGTATATATACTCTTCCAAGATTTTTACGGTTTAAGGGTTCACATTTAGGTCTTTAATCTCTTGTGAGTTTATTTTTGTGAATGGTGTAAGCCATGCGGTTTTCCCCAGCACCATTTGTTGAAGATATTATCTTTTCCTCATTACTATTCTTTCCTCCTTTGTCAAGGATTAACTGATCATATAATTGTGGGTTTATTTCTGGCCCCTCAGTTTTGTTCTGTTAATCTATGTGTCTATTTTTGTCCCAGTACCAATACTACAGGCTTTGTAATATAACTCAAAATCTAGAGTTGTGATACCTCTGGTTTTATTTTCCAAAATCATTTTGGTTATTTGGGGTTGTTTGTAGTTCCATACAAATTTTAGGATTGTTTGTTCTAGTTCTGTGAAAAATGTTATTTTGGTTTTGTTGTTGTTGTTGTTGTTGTTGTTGGCATTTTAATAGGAATTGCATTAAGTCTGTAAATTGGTTTGTATAGCATGGAGATTTTAACGATTATTTTTTCCTCTAAACATGAGCATGGAATATTTTTCCATTTCTTTTTGTAATTTTTAGTGTTTTTCATCAGTGTTTTATAGTTTTCAGAGTATAGATCTTTCACCTCCTGGTTAAGTTTATTCCTAGGTACTTTACTGTTTTTGATACAATTGTAAATGAGACTGTTTTCTTAGTTTCTCTTTCTGCTGCTTCATTATGAGTATATAAATTTGAAACATATTTCTGTACATTGTTTTTGTATCCTGTGGCTTTACTGAATTCATTTATCAGTTCTGGTAGTTTTTTGGTGAGGTCTTTATGGCTTTCTCTATATAGTATCATGTAATCTACAATTAGAGTTTTACTTCTTCCTTACCAATTTGGGTACCTTTTATTCCTTTTTCTTGTCTGAATGCTATTACTAGGACTTCTAGTATTATGTTGAATAAAAGTGGTGAAAGTAGAAAGTCTTGTCTTATTTTTTTAAGATTTTATTTATTTATTCACGACAGAGAGAGAGAGAGAGAGAAATAGAGAGAGAGAGAGAGGCAGAGACACAGGCAGAGGGAGAAGCAGGCTCCATGCAGAGAGCCCGATGTGGGACTCAATCCCAGGTCTCCAGATCACACCCCGCACCAAAGGTGGCGCTAAACCGCTGGGCCACCGGGGCTGCCCCATCCTTGTCTTATTCTAACATTAGGGGAAGAGCTCTCAATTTTTCCCCATTGAGTATGAAGTTTGCTGCAGGTTTTTATATATGGCCTTTGTGATGTTGAGATATGTTGCCTCTAAATCTACTTTGTTGACGATTTTTGTCATGAATGGATGTTGTACTTTGTCAAATGCTTTTTTGGTACCTAGGTACCTATGGAGATGATCATATGGTTATTATCCTTTCTCTTACTGATGTAATGTATTATGTTGATTGATTTGCAAGTATTGAATCACCCTTGCACCCTGGGAATAAATCCAACTTGATTGTGGTGAACGATTTTTTAAATGTATTGTTGGATTTGGTTTGGTAGTATTTTATATGGAATTTCTGCATCTATGTTCATCAGGGCAATTGACCTGTAGTACTCATTCTCTCTCTCTCTCTCTCTCTCTGTGTGTGTGTGTGTGTGTGTGTGTGTGTGTGTGTCAGTGTCTTTATGGATTTTGGTATCAGGCCTCATAGAATGAATTTGGAAGTTTTCCTTCCTTTTTTATTTTTTATTTTTTTGGAGTAGTTTGAAAAGAATAGGTATTAACTCTTGTTTAAATGTTAGGTAGAATTTACCTGTGAAGCTGTCTGGACCTGGACTTTTGTTTTTTGGAAGTTTTTTATTTCATTGCTGGCAACTGGTCTATTTGAGAAACTCTTTATCTCTCCTTCTATGCTGAATGATAGCCTAGCTGGTTGGGGCATTCATGGCTGCTTATTTTTCCCTTTCAGCACCTTGAATATATCATGAAATTTCTCCTGGCCTCTAAAGTTTCTGCTGAAAAATCTGCCAATAGCTTCTGGAGTTTTCCCTGTATATAACTGTAATCTTTTATCTTGCTGCTTTTAAAATTCTCTCTTTATCACTACCGTTTGCCATTTAATTACTTCCCTGGTCTTGATGTGTACTTCCTTGGTTCATTTTAATGGAGACCCTCTGTGTTTTCTGGACCTGGATTTGTGTTTCCATCCCCAGATTAGGGAAGTTTTCACCTATTACTTCTTCAAATAAATTTTCTGCCTTTCTCTCTTTTCCTTCTGAGATCTCCATAATGTGAATGTAATTATGCTTGATGGTGTTACTGAGTTCCTTAATATGTTCTCATTTTTTATTATTGGTTTTTTTTCCTCTATGGAGAAGAGTCCAGTTTGATTACTTTTCATTATTCTGTCCTCCTAAGTTGCTAATTGATTCGTTTCCTCCTGCTAGTGTATTTATTCCCTCTAGTATATTTTTAATTCCAGCAATTGAGTTCTTTTTTTATTAGAGTTCAATTTGCCAGCATATAGCATAATACCCAGTGCTCATCCTGCCAAGGGCCCCCCTCAGTGCCTAACACCCAGTCACCCCAACCCCCACCCACCTCCCTTTCCACTACCCCTTGTTCATTTCCCAGAGTTAGGTGTTGCTCATGTTTTGTCACCCTCACTGATATTTTCACTCATTTTCTCTCCTTTCCCCTTTATTCTCTTTCACTATTTTTTATATTCCCCAAATAAATGAGACCATATACTGTTTGTCCTTCTCTGATTGACTTACTTCACTCAGCATAATACCCTTCAGTTCCATCCATGTTGAAGCAAATGGTGGGTATTTGTCGTTTCTAATGGCTGAGTAACATCCCAATGTATACATAAACCACATCTTCTTTATCCATTCATCTTTCGATGGACACCAAGGCTCCTTGCACAGTTTGGCTATTGTGGACATTGCTGCTAGAAACATCGGGGTGCAGCTGTCCCAGCGTTTCATTGCATGTGTATCTTTGGGGTAAACCCCCAGCAGTGCAATTGCTGGGTCGTAGGGCAGGTCTATTTTTAACTCTTTGAGGAACCTCCACACAGTTTTCCAGAGTGGCTGCAGCAGTTCACATTCCCACCAACAGTGCAGGAGGGTTCCCCTTTCTCCACATCCTCTCCAACATTTGTGGTTTCCGGCTTTGTTAATTTTCCCCATTCTCACTGGTGTGAGGTGGTATCTCCTTGTGGTTTTGATTTGTATTTCCCTGATGGCAAGTGATGCAGAGCATCTTCTCATGTGCTTGTTGGCCATGTCTGTGTCTTCCTCTGTGAGATTTCTGTTCATGTCTTTTTCCCATTTCATGATTGGATTGTTTGTTTCTTTGGTGTTGAGTTCAAGTTCTTTATAAACCTTGGATACTAGCCTTTTATCTGATAGGACATTTGCAAATATCTTCTCCCATTCTGTAGGTTGTCTTTGAGTTTTGTTGACGGTATCTTTTGCTGTGCAAAAGCTTCTTATCTTGATGAAGTCCTAATAGTTCATTTTTTATTTTGTTTCTCTTGCCTTCATGGATGTATCTTGCAAGAAGTTACTGTGGCTGAGTTCAAAAAGGGTGTTGCCTGTGTTCTCCTCTAGGATTTTGATGGAATCTTGTCTCACATTTAGATCTCTCATCCATTTTGAGTTTATCTTTGTGTATGGTGCAAGGGAGTGGTCTAGTTTCATTCTTCTGTATGTCAATGTCCAATTTCCCCAGCACCATTTATTGAAGAGACTGTCTCTTTTCCAGTGAATAGTCTTTCCTGCTTTGTCGAATATTAGTTGGCCATAAAGTTGAGGGTCAACTTCTGGATTCCCTATTCTGTTCCATTGAACTATGTGTCTGTTTTTTGTGCCAGTACCACACTGTCTTGATGACCACAGCTTTGTAGTACAACCTGAAATCTGGCATTGTGAGGCCCCCAGCTATGGTTTTCTTTTTTAATATTCCCCTGGCTATTCGGGGTCTTTTCTGATTCCACACAAATTTTAAGATGATTTCTTCCAACTCTCTGAAAAAAGTCCATGGTATTTTGATAGGGATTGCATTAAATGTGTAAATTGCCCTGGGCAACATTGACATTTTCACAATATTAATTCTTCCAATCCATGAGCATGGAATACTTTTCCATCTCTGTGTGCCTTCCTCAATTTCTTTAAGAAATGTTCTGTAGTTTTTAGAGTACAGATCCTTTACCTCTTAGGTTAGCTTTATTCCTAGGGATCTTTTGCTTTTGGGTGCAATTGTAAATGGGATTGGCTCCCTAATTTCTCTTTCTTCAGTCTCATTGATACTGTTTAGAAATGCCACTGATTGCTGGGCATATCCTGCCACACTGCCAAATTGCTGTATGAGTTCTAGCAATCTTGGGGTGGAGGCTTTTGGGTTTTCTATGTACAGTATCATGTCATCTGTGAAGAGGGAGAGTTTGACTTCTTTGCCAATTTGAATGCCTTGATTTCTTTTTGTTGTCTGATTGCTGAGGCTAGGACTTCTAGTACTATGTTGAATAGCAGTGGTGAGAGTGGACATCCCTGTCGTGTTCCTGATCTTAGGGGAAAGGCTCCCAGTGCTTCCCCATTGAGAATGATATTTGCTCTGGGCTTTTCATAGATGGCTTTTAAGATGCTGAGGAATGTTCCCTCTATCCCTACACACTGAAGAGTTTTGATCAGGATGGATGCTGTATTGTGTCAAATGCTTTCCCTGCATCTATTGAGAGGATCATATGGTTCCTGTTTTTTCTCTTGTTGATATGATCTATCATGTTGATTGCTCTACAAGTGTTGAACCAGCCTTGCATCCCGGGGATAAATCCCACTTGGTCATGGTGAATAATCTTCTTAATGTACTGTTGGATCTTATTGGCTAGTATCTTGGTGAAAAATTTTACATATGTATTCATCAAGGATATTGGTCTTTAATTCTCCTTTTTGGTGGGGTCTTTGTCTGGTTTTGGAATTAAGGTGATTCTGGCCTCAGAGAACGAATTTGGAAGTATTCCATCCCTTTCTATCTTTCCGAACAGTTTTAGTAGAATAGGTATGGTTTCTTCTTTAAACGTTTGATAGAATTCCCCAGGGAAGCCATCTGGCCCTGGACTTTTGTGTCTTGGGAGGTTTTTGATGACTGCTTCAATTTCCTCCCTGGTTATCGGCCTGTTTAGGTTTTCTGGGTCTTCCTGTTCCAGTTTTGGCAGTTTGTGATTTTTCAGAAATGCATCCATTTCTTCTAGATTGCCTAACTTATGCATATAGCTGTTCATATGTGTTTAAAATCATTTGTAAAAAATAAAATAAAATAAAATCATTTGTATTTCTTTGGTATTGGTGGTGATCTCTCCTTTTTCATTCATGATTTTATTAA
Source organism: Vulpes lagopus (assembly GCF_018345385.1). NCBI lineage: Eukaryota > Metazoa > Chordata > Mammalia > Carnivora > Canidae > Vulpes > Vulpes lagopus. Next base: position 50,983,534 of record NC_054831.1, on the reverse strand, counting down.
TTTGAGTCTTCTCTCTCTTCTTTTTAATAAGGCTGGCTAATGGTTTATCTATCTTATAAATTTTTTCAAAGAACCAACTCCTGGTTTTGTTGATCTCTGCCACAGTTCTTCTGGTCTCTATTTCGTTGAGTTCTGCTCGAATCTTTATTAACTCTCTTCTTCTGCTGGGTGTAGGATCTATTTGCTGTTTTTTCTCTAGCTCCTTTAGGTGTAAGGTTAGCTTTTGTATTTCAGTTCTTTCCAGTTTTTGGATGGCTGCTTGTATTGTGATGTATTCCCCCCTCAGGACTGCTTTTGCTGTATTCCAAAGATTTTGAACAGTTGTATCTTCATTCTCATTAGTTTCCATGAATCTTTTTAATTCTTCCTTAATTTCCTGGTTGACCCTTTCATCTTTTAGCAGGATGGTCTTTAACCTCCAGTGTTTGAATTCCTTCCAAACTTCTTCTTGTGGTTTAGTTCTAGTTTGAAAGCATTATAGTCTGAAAATATGCAGGGGACAATCCCAATTCCAAAAGGTATCAGTTAAGACCTGATTTGTGACCTGGTATGTGGTCTATTCTGGGGAAAATTCCATGTCACTTGAGAAGAATGTGTATTCAGTTGTGTTGAATGTAAAGTTCTATAAATATCTGTGAAATCTATCTGATCAAGTGTATCATTTAAAGCTCTTGTTTCTTTGGAGATGTTGTGCTTAGAAGACCTGTCGATGTAGAAAGCGCTACTACATTCAAGTCACCAAGTATAAGTGTATTATTATCTAAGTATGTCTTAACTTTGGTTATTAATTGATTGATATACTTGGCAGCTCCCCCATTAGGGGCATAAATATTCGTGATTGTAAGTCCTCTTGTTGGGTAGATCCTCTAAGTATGATATAGTATCCCTCTTCATCTCTTACTACAGTCTTTGGGATAAACCTTAATTTATCTGATATGAGGATGGCTACCCCTGCTTTCTTTTGAGGACCATTTGAATGGTAATTGGTTCTCCAACCTTTTATTTTCAGGCTGGAGGTGTCCTTAGGTCTAAAATGAGTCTCTTGTAGACAGCAAATAGATGGGTCTTGCTTTTTTATCCAGTCTGAAACCCTGCGCCTTTTGATGGGATCATTAAGCCCATTCATGTTCAGAGTTACCATTGAAAGATATGAATTTAGTGTCATCATAATACCTATTCAGTCTTGTTTTTGTGGGTTATTTCTTTGGACTTCCTTTTTCTTTTACAGAGTCCCCTTAATATTTCTTGCAGAGCTGGTTTGGTGGTCACATATTCTTTAAGTTTCTGCCTATCTTAGAAGCTCTTTAATCTTCTTCTATCTGAATGAGAGCCTTGCTGGATAGAGTATTCTTGGCTGCATATTCTTCTCACATAGTACCTTGAATATCCTGCCAGTCCTTTCTGGCCTGCCAGTTCTGTGGATAGGTCTGCTGTTAACCTGATACTTCTCCCCATAAAGGTTAGGGATTTCTTGTCTCTTGCTGCTTTAAGGATCTTCTTTTTATCTTTGAAATTTGCAAGTTTCACTATTAAAGGTTGGGGTGTTGAAAGGTTTTTATTGATTTTAGGGGGGGATCTTTATATATCCGGGATCTGAATGCCTGTTCCCCCCCCCCAAGTTAGGGAAGTTATCAGCTACATTTGTTCAAGTACACTTTCTGGCCCTCTGGCCCTTTCAGTGCCCTCTGGAACCACAATTAAACACAGATTTTTCCTTCTGAGGCTGTCATTTATTTCCCTTAACCTTTCCTTGTGGTCTTTTATTTGTTTTTCTCTTTTTTCCTCAGCTTCCTTCCTTGCCATCAACTTGTTTTCTGTATCTCTCACTCATTCTTCTACCTCATTAACCCTCGTTGTTAGGACCTCCAGTTGGATTGCATCTCATTTAATTGATTTTTAATTTCAGCCTGATTAGATCTAAATTCTGCAGTCATGTAACTCTTGATTCCTTTATGCTCTTTTCCAGAGCCACCAGTAGTTTTATAATTGTGCTTTGAATTGGCTTTCTGACATCAAATTGTAATCCAAATTTTGTAACTCTGTGGGAGAGAGGACTGTTTCTGATTCTTTCTTTTGTGGTGAGTTCTTCCTTCTAGTCATTTTGCTTAGTGCAGAGTGGCTAAAAACCAGTTGTACTGGAAGAAGGAAGAAAAAAGAGAAAAAAAGGGGGGGACAAACAAAAAACAAGGAGGGATATCCTCTGATTCTATATACTGTATGTCCCTCGACTTCCCCTGGAAGTTTTCAATACCTCTTGCTCAAGAACTTGCTCCTCCCCTATCCTTCCAGGTGGTCTTCTGGGGGAAGGGCCTGCTGTGCTGATTCTCAGGTGTGTGCACCAGGGGGAGCTGACCCACCCCCTGCCATGTGCACGGTTCAGTGAGAGCTCTTTATCCTGTGAGGCCCATGCTCCCTGGTGGCCTCACTCAGTCCAGGCACAAGGTGACACCAGAAGGAACAACAACAGTGGTGGCAGCCAGCTCTCTAGCCCTGGAGGCAGCAGTATCTACCGTAGTCTTCCAGTCCTCCGGGGCCTGGATGCTCCGGGGTCGGGGGTGCCAATCTGCACAGCTCAGGGCCACCCGGCGGCAGGAGCGTCCTCGCTGTCCTGTGTCCTCCCGGCCTCCGCCTATCCGGGGAAGCCCTGGATCCTGGGCTGTGTCCCCTGGTGCCCTGGGCTCCCGGGCCTGCGCCACTGGAATCGCGCTCCCGGGCCGCGCAGCCCCCTCCGCGGGAGCCGCCACCTGAGCCGCCAACACCGAGCTGCTCCCGGGCCCCGCCGGGCACACGCTGCAGCCCTTTAGGGAGCTTGGCCGCGGGGTGTGGCCGCTCTCCCCCGGGGTGCAGGTCCTCTGTTAGTGCCCCTGGGAACCTGGGGGCTCCACTGCCCCTCCTGGGATCCTGTCTGAGCTCCCTGCGAGCGCCTTTCCATCCGGGAAAATTGGTGCAGCTCCTGCTTCTCCGGGACGGGGCTCTCCTGTCCTGGGGGCGCTGGCGGCGGCCTCAGCCCGGCTCCTCGCGGGCCCCTCCCCCTTGGATGCTTATTTATTTATTCCTCCCCCGCCCCCTGGCTTCCCACCTTGATAGAAGCTGAACTCTTCTCACTGTAGCATTCCAGCTGTTCTCTGTTTAAAGATTTTATTTATTTATTCATGAGGGACACACAGAGAGAGGCAGAGACACAGGCAGAGGGAGAAGCAGGCTCCACGCAGGGAGCCCGACGCGGGACTCGATCCTGACACTCCAGGGTCACACCCCCGGGCCTAAGGCAGGCGCTAAACCGCTGAGGCACCCAGGGGTCCCCGGTTCTCTCTTTAAATCTCAGGCCAAATTTGTAGGTTTTCAGGATGATTTGAAAGTTATCTAGGTAAGTTGGTGGGGACAACTCTTGGTGATCCTACTCTTCCACCATCTTGCCCCGCCCCGAGCAATTGAGTTCTAAAGATCCTGAGTTCTGTGGCTGATTTTGTTTTATGTTTTCTATTTACTTATTGAGGGTCTCAATAAGTCCTCCACTCTGCTTTCAAGTCCAGTGAATAGCTTCATGACCATTACTTTAAATTCTCTGTCAGTCATGTTACTTCTCTCTTTTTCATTTAGCTCTCTTGCTGTGATTTTGTCTTGTTCTTTCTTTTGGGACATATTCTTCTGTCTTCTCATTTGTCCAACTCTGTGTCTGTTTCTGTGTTGGGAAAGTAGCTGCATCTCCTGGTCTTGAAAAAAAGAGTTCCTGGGGCACCTGGGTGGCTCAGTAGTTGAGCATCTGCCTTTGGCTCAGGTCATGATCCTGGGGTTCTGTGATTGAGTCCTGCATCAGGCTCCCTGCAGGGAGCTTGCTTCTCCCTATGCCTGTGTCTCTGCCTCTCTGTATGTGTCTCTTATGAATAAATACATAAAATCTTTTTTTAAAATGAAAAAAAAAAGGTCCTGTAGTGCAGTGCAGTGTCTCCTGTTCACCAGAACCCGGCACTTCAGAGGTGTCTTCTATGGGTTGTGTGTGCCCAACTGTTGCAGCTGAGCTGTGTTTGCCTTCACTCTAATCATTTGCAATGACTCTCTTTGTCTGTTGTGGGTATCAGAGGTTTGACTATCTTAGTCAATGTTGTATAATAAAAAATTAACAGGAAAAGTGAAATGATGTATGTGAAAATCTAAAGCACCATAAATAAGTTTATGCTAATATTCAAAACAGGGGTAAAGATAAATAGAAGAAGCACAGAGGATTTTTAGGGCAGTCAGAATACCCGGTATGATATTATAATGATGGATCCATGTCATTATACATTTGTATAGGATATACAACATCAAGTGAACCATAATGTAAACTATGGACTTTGGGTGATTATGATGTGTCTGTATATGTCTATCAATGATAACAAACATACTATTCTGGTGGAGGATGTTGCTAATAGAGGAGGCAATACATATGTGGGGACAGGAGGCATATGGGAAATCTTTGTATCCTCCTCTTAATTCTGCTATTAACCTAAAAATGCTTTAAAACATAAAGTCTTTAAAAACAAAGCACAACTACCTCCTAATGTAGATGTCACCTGTTGAATTGGGATTACAGGGGTTGTTTCTTCTTCACTCTGGTATATCTGGAGCCACCAGAATCTTGACACAATGAAGCACTCCGAAAGCTATTGTTGAAATAAATAGCTCTCTAGTTATAAAAACAAATAGATTATGGGGATGTAATATACAGCATGGTGACTATAGTTAAAACTGTATTGCATATTCATAAATTGCTAGGAAAGTAAATCTTAAAACTCCTTATAATGAGAAAAATTCTATAAGTATCGTGACAGATGATGTGCATCTGAACCTAGCATAATGTATGTCAGTTATATCTTCATATATCTTAATAAAAATTTTTAAAGGACTAACAGAAAGAAAAGTCATTCTGATGATATGCTCTCTACTTTCAACTTAAAAACTCTTGTAAACAAAATTTAGGCAAATTCTAATCTAGCTACTTCTTTCTGCCCTACCAAATAATGCGTAGGGACTGGTCTTGCCATGGAAATTCTCATCTGGTGTTTTCTTTCCATTCTCTCTATATTCTTTCATTAACTGTCACCTGGATCCACCTCCCCATCCCTACTCTCATGTCTCTGTCTCTCTTCCCAAATTTATTCAACAGATACCAGAATGGTAGAAAATTTGGGAAAGAAGCAAGGATAACTTAATCATCACTGCTGCTTCTCTCTTGCTTCTTGCTATTTCCAGTAAATATGCATGTGCATGTGTACACACACACACACACACACCCCAGAGAGAGGCTGGCTTACAGATCCCATTGTGGTAACTCAAAGCTATTTCTTCAGTTTCTGTCACCTCGCCTCAGGATTTGTGATGTGCTGTTTACTTTTCTTGCCTGAAATTCCTGTCAGGAAAGAGCATGATTTCTTTCCAGTTGTCTGACTTAATTTTTTGTGTATTTTTCCCCTTTGGCAGAAGTCAGAATGCTCGAGGGTCATCTTTGGTGTCCCCTGGCCACAATACCAATAATAGGTGAGTTGATTTTCTGTCATCTGAGTGGGAAAATCATATAGCTTGTTCAGATAGCCTGTCAGCTTCTATATGTAACTTTTTTTCTGTTTTGGATCTAGATGTAAAAGGAAGGAACAATCAAAGAGGGAGAACATTTACTAAGGGTCTGTTTGTGAGCTTTAGGGACTACCAGTTAAAATGCTGGGGAAACCATCAGAGTGTCTGTATGTGACATTATATTTGTGTGGGCCAAAGGAAAGAGAATACTACTTGGAAGCAAAAAAGACAATAACAGTGGACAGGGAGCAGAGGAGCCCTTGTCAGAAAAATAAAGGAGCTAACCCACCTTCATATTGGATGGAGCCTCAGCCCTAGGCCTGAAATTAGTTGGCCATATCTGAGGAGCAAGAAAAACATCCATGAAGCATGAAAAGTAAAGAAGTGGTAGAGGGACTTGGAATCAGAAAATTAAATGGAGTAGGAAGGACAGGTACCTACAAACTATAGTTGAATTTGAAATCGATGCAAATGCAAAAGCAGATACACTTTGGGGTTAGGTTCAGTAGTAAAGAAATGTTTTAAAATCTTGATCCATTAAGAATTCTTTTACAGATATAAGAATTTTATTTCTACCAAAAAAAGAGCTGCATTTCTAGGGGAAAGTGAAATACTTCTTTTCAAATAACCAAATTATATTAGAATTTTTTTAGTGTTCAACCACATTAACAGTTGTAGATAAATTATAGTTAATTTGAATGAGAAAAGTATGTAAGATGTCACAGGGTGTTTGATCAGATACATTTTATCCTTTAGTTCTGTTTGGAATGAATTGACATCAATAACTTATAAGGCAGTTATCAATGAAAAATGAGATAAATACATGTAAAGATATACCCAGAAATATTCAATGCAGAGTTTCTTAGACACTCTTTCTAATGCGTTGGCAGTGTCACCTTCTATATGTAACATATTTTTTATCTAGATGGATAGAAGAGGAACAGGTCCTCCTATCTGGGTTACCAGCAGCCAAAATTCTTAGAAAACTATTGGATTGTTGTATGAGATTCTACGAGATTGGGCTGTATTATTTGCTGGGGATACTGTAGCAAAATATCACAAAATTTAATAGTTTAAACAACAGAAATCTATTGTCTCAGTCTTAGAGGCTAGAAGTTGATATCAGGGTGTCAGTAGGATTGTTTCCTACAGAAGGCTGTGAGAAAGAATCTATTCCATGCCTTTCTCCTAGCTTCTGGTGATTGCTGTCAATATTTGCTGTTCCATGGTATGTAGAACCATCGCTCTAATCTCTACCTAAATCTCAACATGGATGAAGTATGTATGTCTGTGTCTAAATTTTTCCTTTGTATAAGGGCACTGGTCATACTGGATTAGTAGCCCACCCTAAACTAGTATGACTGTATCTTAAGCACATCTACAGCAACCCTATTTCCAGTAAATTCATATTCTAAGTTATAGGGGATAGGATTTCAACGTATCTATTTTGGTGGGACAATATTCAATTTACAATATGTGACAAGTAAGGAGAGATTCCTATTTGTAGCCAGGAGAATAATAGCAGTACACTGGGAACAGAAGAGGCCTCTACAGGAAATAATGGAACTAAGAGACATTGGTTTGCCCACACCCTCCAGGGCTCTGCCACCATGTGAGAGATAGCCCTCAGACTCAAACCCACTATCATAGTGCGTAGAGTCACTGCCTCAGATCTATAGTCTGAGGGGCAGGGAAGATGACTATAATGGGTGAAAGTAAGGAGGTAATGGAAGGACTTGAAAATTAGGAATTTAGATGAAGTAAGAGGGATGTGTACATTATAAACTGCAATTAAAGTGAAATAAATGCCACCACAAAAGACTGTTACATATTGGATTAGGGACAAGTAAAGAACATTACTTAAACCTTGATGCTTACTATTTTCACAAGCCTAAGATATATCATCATATGAAGTCTTATTCCTTTTTTTAAAAAAATTAATTTCAGTATAATTAAACATACAGCATTATATTAGTTTCAGATGTACAACAGTGATTCCACACATCTATACATTACTCAGTGCTCATCACAATAAGTGTGCTTTTAATCCTCTTTGACCTGTTTCACTCATCCCCCTGCCCACTTCCCCTCTGGTAACCTAGTTAAGAGTCTGTTGTATTGTGTGTGTGTGTGTTTTTTTTTAATTTTTTAAGGAACCTTCATACTGTTTTTCGGAGTGGCTATACTAGCTTGCATTCTCTCCAACAGTGTAAGAGGGTTCCCCTTTCTCCACACCTTTGCCAACATTTGTTGTTTCCCAACTTGTTAATTTTAGCCATTCTGACTGGTGTGAGGTGGTATCTCATTGTGGTTTTGATTTGAATTTCCCTGATGCTGAGGGACTTTGAGCATTTTTTCATGTCCATGGACAAATGACTGGATAAACATGTGGTGTAGATATACAATGGAATATTACTCAGCCATAAAAAAGAAATCTTATAATTTACAATGATGTGAGTGGAACTAGAGGGCATTAAGCTAAGTGAGATAAGTCAGTCAGAGAAAGACAATCATCATGATTTCACTCATATGTGGAATTTAAGAAACAAAACAGAGGATCATAGAGGAAGGGAGGGAAAATAAAATAAGACAAAATCAGAGAGGGAAACAAACCATAAGTGACTCTTAACTATAGGAAACAAACTCAGAATTACTGGGAGGGGAGATGGGTGAGGGGATGGAGTAACTGGGTGATGGGCATTAAGGAAAGCACATGATCTAATGAGCACTGGGTATTATATGCAACTGATGAATCACTGAACTCTACCTCTGAAATTAATGATACGCCATATGTTAATTGAATTTAAATAAATTTTAAAATTATCTTTTTCCTTTGTTGGTTTGTTTTGTTTCTTAAATTCTACATATGAATGAAATCATATGGTATTTGTCTTTCATTATACTCTCTATGTCCATCCATGTTGTTGCAAATGGCAAGATTTCACTACTTTCTATAGCTGAGCAATATTCGTGTGTGTGTGTATGTGTGTATTATATATATATAATGGTAAGGGCCTATATATATATATGTGTATATATATATGTATACACACACACATATATATAATCTCACATCTTTATCCATTCATCTATCAATGGACACTTGGATTTAGCTATTCTGAGAAGTGTGGGATGATATCTCATTTTTCATTGTAGTTTTAATTTGCATTTCCCTGATGATGATATTGAGCATCTTTTCATGTGCCTGTCATCTGGATATCTTCTTTGGAGAAATGTCTGTTCATGTCTTCTGCCCATTATTAAATTGGATTATTTGATTTTAGTGTTGGGTTGTATGATTCTTCACATATTTTAGGTACTAACCCTTTATTGGATATGTCACTTGCAAATATCTTCTCCTATTCCTTAGATTGTCTTTTAGTTTTGTTGATTTTTTTCCTTTCTTGTGCAGAAGACCTATGTATCAATCTATTTTGTTGAGAGTTTTTATCATGAATAGATGTTGTGCTTTATCAAATCGTTTTTCTGTATTGATGGAAATAATAATATGGTTTTTATTTCTCCTATTAATGTGCTTTATCATAATGATTTTCAAATATTGAACCACTTTTGCAGACCTAGAATAAATAACAGTTGATTGGGATGAATGACCTTATTACTGGAATATTGGATTCATTTTGGTAATATTTTGTTGTAGATTTTTTAAAGACACATTAATTCAGCGTCATGATCAGACTACTACATTTAGCAATCAACAGCATGGGTGTAAAAAAAAATCTATATTAAAACCCCTTGTTGGAATGCTTTACACTTTCCACAGAACAGAAACTAAAATAATCTGTTATACAGTTAGTCACAAATACAGTCCTTGAGTTTTGTGCCCATACACATGAGTATTGTCTAAAACATGTCTTCCTGGACATGGCCAACATGCACATGAGAAAATGCTCTGCATCACTTGCCATCAGGGAAATACAAATCAAAACCACAATGAGATACCACCTCACACCAGTGAGAATGGGGAAAATTAACAAGGCAGGAAACAACAAATGTTGGAGAGGATGCGGAGAGGAGGGAACCCTCTTACACTGTTGGTGGGAATGTGAACTGGTGCAGCCACTCTGGAAAACTGTGTGGAGGTTCCTCAAAGAGTCAAAAATAGACCTGCCCTACGACCCAGCAATTGCACTGTTGGGGATTTACCCCAAAGATTCAGATGCAATGAAACACCGGGACACCTGCACCCCGATGTTACTATCAGCAATGGCCACAATAGCCAAACTGTGGAAGGAGCCTCGGTGTCCATCGAAAGATGAATGGATAAAGAAGATGTGGTTTATGTATACAATGGAATATTACTCAGCAATTAGAAACGACAAATACCCACCATTTGCTTCAACGTGGATGGAACTGGAGGGTATTATGCTGAGTGAAATAAGTCAATCGGAGAAGGACAAACAGTGTATGTTCTCATTCATTTGGGGAATATGAATAATAGTGAAAGGGAATATAAAGGAAGGGAAAAGAAATGTGTGGGAAATATCAGGAAGGGAGACAGAACATAAAGACTCCTAACTCGGGGAAATGAACTACGGGTGGTGGAAGGGGAGGAGGGCGGGTGTTGGAGGGGAATGGGTGACGGGCACTGAGGTGGACACTTGATGGGATGAACACTGGGTGTTTTTCTGTATGTTGGTAAATTGAACACCAATAAAAATTAATTTAAAAAAATAAAAATAAAATAAAACATGTCTTCCTTTTATCAGCTAGGCCCTGCTTGGCTGAGTTCACAAATCTGTTGTAACCTGTAGCTTCCTTGTCACTTCTCTGGCTCTCCTCTCCTGCTAAGCTTTGTTTCCTGGCAGTAATTAAAAACCTTCTGCCACTGCCATAGCTGCTGCTGCTTCTGGAACTGCCATAGCCACCTTGGTTTCATGGTTTGGCAAAGTATTGGCCTCCATCACCATAGGGGCCAGAGCTTCTGCCTCCAAAATTTCCTCCTTTCATGGGTCCAAAATTTGAGGATTGATTGCTATAATTGCCAAAATCATTATAGCTTCCACCACCTCCAAAGTTGCTTCCATCATTACCAAATCTGTTATAGCCATCCCCACTGCCACTGTATCCACCACTACCTCCACTGCCACCAAAGCCACCTCGACCACTAAAGTTCCCTCCACAACCAAAGTTGTCATTCCCACCAAAACCACCTCCATGACCACCACCAAAGTTTCCAGAACCACTTCGGCCTCTTTGGCTGGATGAAGCACTAACTATCTCTTGCTTCAGTAGGGCTTTACTTAATTCACAGTTGTGGCTATTCACAGTATGGTGTTTTTGAATGACAATCTTGTCTACAGAGTCTACAGAGTCATGGTCATCAAATGTCACAAAAGTAAAACCTCTCTTTTTGCCACTGCCTCGGTCAGTCATGATCTCAATCATTTCAATTTTCCCATATGTTCAAAATAATCTCTTAGATAATGTTCTTCAGTGTCTTCTTTAATGCCACCAACAAAAATCTTTTTCACAGTTAAGTGGGCACCAGGTCTTTGAGAATATTCTCATGAGACAGCCCTCTTTTGTGCCACAACTCTTCCATCCACCTTGTGTGGCCTTGCATTCATGGCTGCATCCACCTCCTCCACAGTGGCATACATGCCAAACTCAAAGCCTCTGGAGCACTTAGTGTTTGGATCTCTCATTACGACACAGTCCATAAGCGTCCCCCATTGCTAAAATGGCTCCTCAGAATCTCATCGGTTGTTTCAAAGCTCAGACCTCTGATGAAGAGCCTCCTCAACTGCTCAGGCTCTTTGGGAGACTCTGACTTAGACATGATGGCAGTGGGAGGGGAGACTTTAATGATGCTTACTCGGTGGTGTCCAGGGGGAGAAAGGAATAATCTAATGAACGTATCTTCTTGCGGATTTTTGCATCTATGTTCATCAAAGGTATTGGCCTGTAGTTCTCTTTCTCTCTTCTCTCAGTCTCTCTCTCTCTCTCTCTCTCTAGTACTATCTATATCTGGTTTTGGTATCAAGGTAAGGGTAGCCTTCTGAAATGAATTTGTTTTTTTTTTAATTAATTTTTATTGGTGTTCAGTTTACCAACATACAGAAAAACATCCAGTGCTCATCCCGTCAAGTGTCCCCCTCAGTGCCAGTCACCCATTCCCCCCCACCCCCCGCCCTCCTCCCCTTCCACCACCCCTACTTCGTTTCCCAGAGTTAGGAGTCTTTATGTTCTGTCTCCCTTCCTGATATTTCCCACACATTTCTTCTCCCTTCCTTTATTTTTTTTTATCTATAAATTAATTTTTATTGGTGTTCAATTTACCAACATACAGAAAAACACCCAGTGCTCATCCCATCAAGTGCCCCCCTCAGTGCCCGTCACCCATTCCCCCTGACCCCCCGCCCTCCTCCCCTTCCACCACACCTAGTTCGTTTCCCAGAGTTAGGAGTCTTTATGTTCTGTCTTCCTTCCTGATATTTCCCACACATTATTTTCCCTTCCTTTATATTCCCTTTCACTATTATTTATATTCCCCAAATGAATGAGAACATACACTGTTTGTACTTCTCCGATTGACTTACTGCACTCAGCATAATACCCTCCAGTTCCATCCATGTCAGAGAAAATGGTGGGTATCTGTCATTTCTAATGGCTGAGTAACATCCCATTGTATACATAAACCACATCTTCTTTATCCATTCATCTTTTGATGGACACCGAGGCTCCTTCCACAGTTCGGCTATTGTGGACATTACTGCTAGAAACATCGGGGTGCAGGTATCCCGGAGTTTCATTGCATCTGAATCTTTGGGGTAAATCCCCAGCAGTGCAATTGCTGTGCCGCAGGGCAGGTCTATTTTTAACTCTTTGAGGAACCTCCACACAGTTTTCCAGAGTGGCTGCAGCAGTTCACATTCCCACCAACAGTGCAGGAGGGTTCCCTTTTCTCCGCATCCTCTCCAACATTTGTTGTTTCCTGCCTTGTTAATTTTCCCCATTCTCACTGGTGTGAGGTGGTATCTCATTGTGGTTTTGATCTGTATTTCCCTGATGGCAAGTGATGCGGAGCATTTTCTCATGTGCATGTTGGCCATGTCCATGTCTTCCTCTGTGAGATTTCTCTACATATCTTTTGCCCATTTCATGATTGGATTGTTTGTTTCTTTGGTGTTGAGTTTAAGAAGTTCTTTATAGATTTTGGAAACTAGCCCTTTATCTGATATGTCATTTGCAAATATCTTCTCCCATTCTGTAGATTGTCTTTGAGTTTTGGTGACGGTATCTTTTGCTGTGCAAAAGCTTCTTATCTTGATGAAGTCCCAATAGTTCATTTTTGTTTTTGTTTCTCTTGCCTTCATGGATGTATCTTGCAAGAAGGTACTGTGGCGGAGTTCAAAAAGGGTGTTGCCTGTGTTCTCCTCTAGGATTTTGATGGAATCTTGTCTCACATTTAGATCTCTCATCCATTTTGAGTTTATCTTTGTGTATGGTGAAAGAGAGTGCTCTAGTTTCATTCTTCTGCATGTGGATGTCCAATTTTCCCAACACCATTTATTGAAGAGACTGTCTTTCTTCCAATGGATAGTCTTTCCTCCTTTATCAAATATTAGTTGACCATAGACTTGAGGGCCAATTTCTGGGTTCTCTATTCTGTTCCATTGATCTATGTGTCTGTTTTTGTGCCAGTACCACACTGTCTTGATGACTACAGCTTTGTAGTACAACCTGAAATCTGGCATTGTGAGGCCCCCAGCTATGGTTTTCTTTTTTAAAATTCCCCTGGCTATTAGGGGTCTTTTCTGATTCCACACAAATCTTAAAATAATTTGTTCTAACTCTCTGAAGAAAGTCCATGGTATTTTGATAGGGATTGCATTAAACGTGTAAATTGCCCTGGGTAACATTGACATTTTCACAATATTAATTCTGCCAATCCATGAGCATGGAATATTTTTCCATCTCTTTGTGTCTTCCTCAATTTCTTTCAGAAGTGTTCTATAGTTTTTAGGGTATAGATCCTTTACCTCTTTGGTTAGGTTTATTCCTAGGTATCTTATGCTTTTGGGTGCAATTGTAAATGGGATTGACTCATTATTTTCTCTTTCTGCAGTCACATTGTTAGTGTATAGAAATGCAATTGATTTCTGGGCATTGGTTTTGTATCCTGCCACGCTACCAAATTGCTGTATGAGTTCTAGCAATCTTGGGGTGGAGGCTTTTGGGTTTTCTATGTAGAGTATCATGTCATCGGCAAAGAGGGAGAGTTTGACTTCTTCTTTGCCAATTTGAATGCCTTTAATGTCTTTTTGTTGTCTGATTGCTGAGGCTAGGACTTCCAGTACTATGTTGAACAGCAGTAGTGAGAGTGGACATCCCTGTCTTGTTCCTGATCTTAGGGGAAAGGCTCCAAGTGCTTCCCCATTGAGAATGATATTTGCTGTGGGCTTTTTGTAGATTGCTTTTTAAGATGTCGAGGAAAGTTCCCTCTATCCCTACACTCTGAAGTGTTTTGATCAGGAATGGATGCTGTATTTTGTCAGATGTTTTCTCTGCATCTAATGAGAGGATCATATGGTTCTTGGTTTTTCTCTTGCTGATATGATGAATTACATTTATTGTTTTACGAGTGTTGAACCAGCCTTGTGTCCCGGGGATAAATCCTAATTAGTCATGGTGAATAATTTTCTTAATGTGTTGTTGGATCCTATTGGCTAGTATCTTGTTGAGAATTTTTACATCCATGTTCATCAGGGATATTGGTCTGTAATTCTCCTTTTTGGTGGGGTCTTTGTCTGGTTTTGGAATTAAGGTGATGCTGGCCTCATAGAACTAATTTGGAAGTACTCCATCTCTTTCTATCTTTCCAAACAGCTTTAGTAGAATAGGTATGATTTCTTCTTTAAACGTTTGATAGAATTCCCCTGGGAAGCCAAATGGCCCTGGACTCTTGTGTCTTGGGAGGTTTTTGATGACTGCTTCAATTTCCTCCCTGGTTATTGGCCTGTTCAGGTTTTTTATTTCTTCCTGCTCCAGTTTTGGTAGTTTGTGGCTTTCCAGGAATGCGTCCATTTCTTCTAGATTGCCTAATTTATTGGCGTAGAGCTGTTCATAATATGTTTTTTAAATCGTTTGTATTTCCTTGGTGTTGGTAGTGATCTCTCCTTTCTCATTCATGATTTTATTAATTTGAGTCTTCTCTCTCTTCTTTTTAATAAGGTTGGCTAATGGTTTATCTATCTTATTAATTCTTTCAAAGAACCAACACCTGGTTCTGTTTATCTGTTCCACAGTTCTTTTGGTCTCGATTTCACTGAGTTCTGCTCGAATTTTAATTAACTGTCTTCTTCTGCTGGGGGTGGGGTCCATTTGCTGCTTTTTCTCTAGCTCCTTTATGTGTAAGGTGAGCTTTTGTATTTGAGTTCTTTCCAGTTTTTGAATGGATGCTTGTATTGTGATGTATTTCCCCCTCAAGACTGCTTTTGCTGCATCCCAAAGATTTCGAACGGTTGTATCTTCATTCTCATTAGTTTCCATGAATCTTTTTAATTCTTCCTTAATTTCCTGGTTGACCTTTTCATCTTTTAGCAGGATGGTCCTTAACCTCCACGTGTTTGTGGTCCTTCCAAACTTCTTGTTGTGATTTAGTTCTAATTTCAAGGCATTATGGTCTGAGAATATACAGGGGACTATCCCGATCTTTTGGTATCGGTTCAGACCCGATTTGTGACCCAGTATGTGGTCTATTCTGGAGAAAGTTCCATGTGCACTTGAGAAGAATGTGTATTCACTTGAGTTTGGATGTAAAGTTCTGTAGATATCTCTGAAATCCATCTGGTCCAGTGTATCATTTAAAGCTCTTGTTTCTTTGGAGATGTGCTTAGAAGACCTATCGAGAGTAGAAAGAGCTATATTGAAGTCACCAAGTATAAATGTATTATTATCAAAGTATTTCTTCAGTTTGGTTATTAATTGGTTTAAATATTTGGCAGCTCCCACATTCGGGGCATATATATTGAGGATTGTTAAGTCCTCTTGTTGGATAGATCCTTTGAGTATGAGATAGTGTCCCTCTTCATCTCTCACTATAGTCTTCAGGTAAATTTTAATTTATCTGATATGAGGATGGCTACCCCTGCTTTCTTTTGAGGACCATTTGAATGGTACATGGTTCTCCAACCTTTTATTTTCAGGTTGTAGGTGTCCTTCTGTCTATAATGAGTCTCTTGTAGACAGCAAATAGATGGGTCCTGCTTTTTTATCCAGTCTGAAACCCTGCGCCTTTTGATGGGGTCATTAAGCCCTTTCACATTCAGAGTTACTATTGACAGATATGAGTTTAGTGTCCTCATGATATCTATTCAGTCCTTGTTTTTGTGGATTGTTCCAGTGAACTTCTTCTTAAAGGGGAATTTTAAGAGTCCCCCTTAAATTTCTTGCAGAGCTGGTTTGGAGGTCACATATTCTTTCAGTTCCTGCCTGTCTTGGAAGCTCTTTATCTCTGCTTCCATTCTGAATGAGAGCCTTGCTGGATAAAGTATTCTTGGTTGCATGTTCTTCTCATTTAGGACCCTGAATGTATCCTGCCAGCCCTTTCTGGCCTGCCAGGTCTCTGTGGAGAGGTCTGCTGTTACCCTAATACTCCTCCCCATAAAAGTCAGGGACTTTTTTTCTCTTGCTGCTTTAAGGATCTTCTCCTTATATTTGGAATTTGCAAGCTTCACTATTAAATGTCAAGGTGTTGATCGGTTTTTATTGATTTTAGGGGGGGATCTCTCTATTTCCTGGATCTGAATGCCTGTTTCCCTTCCCAGATTAGGAAAGTTTTCAGCTAGGATTTGTTCAAATATATATTCTGGCCCTCTGTCCCTTTCGGCACCCTCGGGAACCCCAATTAAACGTAGGTTTTTCTTCCTCAAGCTGTCGTTTATTTTCCTTAATCTGTCTTCATGGTCTTTTAATTGTCCGTCTCTTTTTTCCTCAGTTTCCCTCTTTGCCATCAACTTGTCTTCTATGTCACTCACTCATTCTTCCACCTCGTTAAGCCTTGTCGTTAGGACTTCTAGCTTCAATTGCATCTCATTTAATTGATTTTTAATTTCTGCCTGATTGGATCTAAATTCTGCAGTCATGAAG
This sequence comes from Vulpes lagopus, assembly GCF_018345385.1. NCBI lineage: Eukaryota > Metazoa > Chordata > Mammalia > Carnivora > Canidae > Vulpes > Vulpes lagopus. The sequence continues at coordinate 50,966,869 of NC_054831.1, read as the reverse complement.
TCTCTTGAGTCCTTTATGGTTTTTTTCTAGAGCCACCAGTAGCTGTATAATAGTGCTTCTGAATTGGCTTTCTGACATTGAATTGTAATCCAGATTTTGTAACTCTGTGGGAGAGAGGACTGTTTCTGATTCTTTTTTTTTTTTTTTTTTTTTTTTGAGGTGAGGTTTTCCTTCTAGTCATTTTGCTCAGTGCAGAGTGGCCAAAAACAAGTTGTATTGGGAAAAGGAGAAAAAGAGAGAGAAGGAAAGAAAAGAGAAAAAGAAAAAAGAGAAAGAGGAAAAAAGGGAAAAAAGAGAAGAAAAAGAAAGAAAGGAGGAAAAAAAGGGGTGGTGGTGGTAGCAATCAGAAATCAAAAAGAAAGAAAGAAAAAAACACAAAACAAAACAAAAAAATACAAAAAACGCGTGGGAGTATCTTCTGATTCTGTATACTTTAATACTTTAAGTCCCTTGACTTCCCCTGGAACTGGTCCGTCTAGCTGGTCCTCTGGGGGCGGGGCCTGTTGTGCTGATTCTCAGGTGTTAGCACTTGGGGGAGCTGCTCTGCCCCTGCCTGGTGCAGGGCTCAATGGGGGTTGTTTACCCCGTGAGGCCCCAGGAGGTACAACCTCAGTGGCGGGGCCAGCTCTGCAGCCCTGGAGTCAGCTCCCGCAGTAACTCCGGGGCTCTCAGTCTGCAGGGCTTGGTGGCTCCGGGCGGGGCCGCTGATCTGCTCAGCTCGGGGCAGGAGCATCCTCGCTGTCCTGGGCCCTCCCGGCCTCTGCCTGTCCCGGAGGGAGGCCGGATCCTGGGCTGTGTCCCGGCGCCCTGTGCTCCGGGGCCTGTGCTGTTGGATTCGCGCTCCCGGCGGTGCAGCCCCCTCCGCGGAGCCGCCGCCCGAGCCCCTCCGAGCTGCTGCGGGTCCCGCCGAGCTCTGCAGCCCTTAGGGAGCTCAGCGCACTCTCCCGGGGCGCAGGTGCCTGTTAGTGTCCCCGGGAGCCCGAGGGCATCCTCGCCCTCCTGGGTCCTGCTCTAACTCCCTGAGGGCCCCTTTCCGCCCGGGAAGGTTGGTGCAGCTCCTGCTCCTCCGGGACGGGGCTCTCCTGTCCTGGGGACACTCGCCCCGGCCTCAGCCCGGCTCCTCGCGGGGCCCCTCCCCCTTGGAGGCCTTTTGTGTCTTTATTTCTTTTTCCCCGTCTTCCCACCTTGATAGAAGCGCGAACTCTTCCCACTGTAGCATTCCAGCTGGTCTCTCTTTAAATCTCAGGCCGAATTCATAGATTTTCAGGATGATTTGAAGGTTCTCTAGGTAATTTGGTGGGGACAGGTGACTCGGGGACCCTCCTCTCCCGCCGTCTTGCCCCTCCTCCTCCTGAAATGAATTTGAAAGCTTTTCTTCCTCTTCTATTTTTGGAATAGCTTGAAGAGAATAAGTATTAATTCTTCTTTAATGTTTCATTGGAGTCAACTGTGAAGATATATGGTCCAGGAATTTCGTTTGTTGAAAGATTTTGATTACTGAGTCAATTTAATTGCTGGTAATCAGTCTATTCAAATTTTCTATTTCTTTCTCATTCATTTTTGGAAGATTATGTATTCTAGGAATGCATAAAATTCTTCTGGGCTATCCAATTTGTTGGCATATAATTTTCATAATATTCTCTTAGAATCCATTGTATGTCTGTGGTATTGGTTATTATTTCTCATCTTTTATTTCTGATTTTGAGTCCTCTCTGTCTGTCTGTCTGTCTGTCACTTTCTCTCTCTTTCTTTTCTCTTTTTTTTATGAGTCCGGCTAAAAGTTTATTAATTTTGTTGATCTTTAAAAAAAAAACAGTTCCAGGTTTCATTGATCTGTTTCATTGTAATCTTTATTATTTCCTTCCTTCTACTGGTGTGGGGTTTTGTTTTCTCTTTCTAGTTCTGTTAGGTGTCAGGTTCGGTTGTTTATTTGAGATTTTTCTTGCTTCCTGATGTAGGCCTGTATTGGCATAAACTTCTCTCTTAAGACTGGCTTTGCTGTATTCCAAAGATTTTGGACCATTGTATTCTTGTTTTCATTTGTCCCCATGTTTTCTTGATTTCTGATTTATTTTTTGGTTGACCCATTAATTGTTTAGTAGCATGGTATTTAATCTCCATGTATTTGTGTTCTTTCCAGATTTCTTCTTGTGGTTGGTTTCTAGTTTCATAGTGTTATAGTCAGAAAAGATTCATGGCATGCATTCAGTCTTTTTAAATTTGTTGAGACTTGTTTTACGGCCTAACCTGTGATTGATTCTGGATAATACTGTATGTGCAATTGAGAAGAATGTGTATTCTACTGTTTTAAGATGAAATGCTCTGAATATATCTGTTCCATCTGATCCAATGTGTTGTTTAAATCCACTGTTTCCAGGGCACCTGGGTGGCTCAGTCAGTTAAGTGTCCAACTTAATTTCTGCTCAGGTCATGATCTCAGGTTGTGAGATTGAGCCCTGCATTGGACTCCACACTCAGCACAGAGTCTGCTTCAGATTCTCTCTCTCCCTTCATCCTTCCCCCTTCTGGTGCTCTCTTTCTATGTCTCTATCTCTCCCTAAATAATAAATGAGTAGATAAATATCTTTAAAAAATAAAGCCACTGTTTTCTTGTTGATTTTCTATTTGGATGATCTGTCCATTGATATAAGTGGGGTGGTAAAGTCCCCTACTATTATTGTATTGCTAACAATTATTTTATGTTTGTTATGAACTGCTTTATGTATTTGGGTATTCGCATGTTGGATGCATACGTATTTTCAATTGTTATATATTCTTGTTGAATTGTTCCCTTTATGATTATTATATAGTGTTCTTCTATGTTTCTCATTACACTCCTTGTTTTAACATCTATTTTGTCTGATATGAGTATTGCTATCCTAGCTTTCTTTCTACTTCCATTTGTATGATAATGCTTTTCCATCCCTTCATTTTGAATCTGCACGTCTTTAGTTCTGACATGTGTCTCCTATAGGCAGCAAATAAATAGGTCTTGCTTTTTTATGCATTCCATCATTCTATGCATTTTGACAGAAGCATTTAGTCTGTTTACATTCAAAGTCAATAGTGATGGATATGTACTTATTGATAGGTATGCCATTTGTTCCTTGTTTTATGGTTATTTCTGTAGTTCTTTTTTTTAATAATAAATTTATTTTTTATTGGTGTTCAATTTGCCAACATAGAGAATAACACCCAGTGCTCATCCCGTCAAGTGCCCACCTCAGTGCCCGCCACCCAGTCACCCCCACCCCCAGCCCTCCTCCCTTTCCACCACCCCTAGTTCATTTCCCAGAGTTAGGAGTCTTCCATGTTCTGTCTCCCTTTCTGATATTTCCCACTTATTTTTTCTCCTTTCCTCTTTATCCCCTTTCACTATCATTTATATTCCCCGAATGAATGAGACCATATAATGTTTGTCCTTCTCCGATTGACTTATTTCACTCAGTATAATATCCTCCAGTTCCATCCACGTCGAAGCAAATGGTGGGTATTTGTCATTTCTAATGGCTGAGTAATATTCCATTGTATACATAAACCACATCTTCTTCTGTTTGTTGGCAAATTGAAAAAATAAATTTATTTTATTTTACATATACATAACCACATCTTCTTCTGTTTGTTGGCAAAAAATAAAAAATAAATTTATTTTTAAAAACCCACATCTTCTTTATCCATTCATCTGTAGTTCTTCTGTTCCTTTCTTGTTTCCTCTCATGGCTAGTTGCCTTTCTTTAGTGATATGCTTGGATTTCTCTCTTTCTCTCTATTTTTTTACATATCTATTACCAGTTTTTGATTTGCAGCTCCATTAGGTTTATGTATAACATCTAATGCATATAGCAGTCTATATGAAGTTGATGGTTGCTTAAATTTGAATCTATTCTAAAAGCCCTAAATTTTTACTCCTCTCCCCACATTTTAGGTGTATAGTCTCATACTTACAACCTTTATATTGTGAATCCCTTGACTGATTTTTATAGATATATTTTGCTTTTGTGCTTCTTACTTTTCTTACTCCTGGTTATGATCTCTTCTTTTCACCCAGAGTCCCCTTTAAATCTCTTATAAGGTTGGTTTAGTGATGATTAATTAGTTTAACTTTTGTTTATCTGGGAATCTCTTGATATCTCCTTCTATTCTGAATGATAGCATTGTTAGATAGAGTACTCTTGGTTGCAAGTTTTTTTTTTCTTTCAGCACTTTGAATATATCAACCACTCTCTTCAGCCTGCAAAATTTCTGCTGAAAAAATCAGTTAATAGTTGTATGGGATTTCTTTTGTATGTAACTTTACTTTTCTCTTTCTGCTTTAAAAATTCTCTAACACAATTTTTTGCCATTTTAATTACTACACATCTTGATGTGGACCTCCTCGAGTTGATATTGTTGAGGGCTCTATGCCTCCCTCCTGGATCTGGATTTCTGGATTTCCTCCTTAAGGTTAGGGAAGTTTTCCACATTATTTCTTCAGATAAATTCTCTGCCCCCTTTTGTCTCTCTTTACCCTTTCAGAATCCTTGTAATGTGAATGTTATGCTTGATGATGGCATTGAGTTCTCTTAATATATTCCCATTTTTATTACTGTTTTTTTTCCTCTCTCATGTTCAGATTGATTGATTTGCATTGCTCTGTCCTCCAGGTTGCTGATCCATTTTTCTTCCTTTAGTACATACTCCCTCTAACGTGTTTTTAATCTCAGCTGCTGAATTTTTCATTCTGATTGGTTCTGTTTTATGATTGCTTTCTCTTTTTTGAAGGTTCTACTGAAGTCCTGCACTCTTTTCTCAAGTCCAATAAGTGTCTTTATGACAATTACTTTAAATTCTCTATTAGGCATGTTACTAATCTCTGTTCTGTTTAGCTCTCTTGCTGTGATATTTGTCCTGTTTTTTCATTTATGACATATTCCTTTGTCTTCTCCTTTTTTGTATATTATTTATTGGAGTTCAATTTGCCAACATATAGTATAACACCCAGTGCTCATCCCATCAAGCGCTCCCCTCAGTGCCCGTCACCCAGTCACCCCATTCCCTTGCCCACCTCCCCTTCCACTACCCCTTGTTCATTTCTCAGAGTTAGGAGTCTCTCATGTTCTGTCACCCTCTCTGATATTCCCCACTCATTTTCTCTCATTTCCCCTTTAATCACTTTCACTATTTTTTATATTCCCCAAATGAATGAGACCATATAATGCTTGTCCTTCTTTGATTGACTTACTTCACTCAGCATAATACCCTCCAGTTCCATCCACGACGAAGCAAATGGTGGGTATTTGTCGTTTCTAATGGCTGAGTAATATTGCATTGTATATATAGACCACATCTTCTTTATCCATTCATCTTTCTTTTTTTTTAATCTATCCATTCATCTTTCAATGGACACTGAGTCTTCTTCCATGGTTTGGCTATTGTGGACATCGCTGCCATAAACTCTCATTTGTCTATATCTGTTTCCATGTGTCAGGAAAGTAGCTACATGTTCTGCTCTTGAAGAGGTCCAGTGGTGTGCTGCAATGCAGTGTCCCATTCACCAGAACCTGGAACTTCAGGGTTGTCTTCTATGTGTTGTGTGTGCCTTACTATTGTGGCTGAGCTGTGTTTACCTTTAGTCCAGTCATCTGCAATGGCTCTCTTTGCCTGTTTTGGGCAGGGATTTTTCCCTGTGTTATTAATGGGCCAGTCTGGGGCCACCTTGGGCTTGAGTTGAGTTAGAACAGGCATTGCCAGAGTTGCTGTAGTACCAAATTGCAAGGTACTCTCCCTAGTTGTCCCCTGAAAAGCTTTTGTTGGTGGACAGGGCTGCAGTTAGATCAGATGTCTATCCCCAGCCTAGTGCTGGGCTACAGTTAAACTGGTATGTGTGATTATCTTTCCCTCTCCTCAGGGCAAGAGTTACTTTGGAGTGGTGCTGGCACCTGTCACGGCTGCTTCCATACTGTTTGTGACACAGCTTTGGAGGGGGTCCTGCTATAGATAGTCTGCAGGACAATGTGAGAGAGAGGCACTTGGTCTGCAATGGTCTAGTATGGGAGGGCACCTACAGCCACTCAAGAAAAACTCCTGCCCAGTCTGGGATGGTGGTGACACATCAGCAAGAGAACAGAGGTACAGAACACACTGCTAGTAAGCTAGGTAGAGAGTGTGCTGCACTGGTTCCCACAGGTGTCCATGTAGCTTGGCTGGGAGGTTGGGGAGGGAAATAGCACCTGTCAGCACTTCTGTTCTTTGAGATGTTTCCCAAAGGTCCCTTCCTCTCCACCACATGCTCTCACATTAGTAAATAAATCTTCCTGTATACCACAGGTGTGGTAAAAGAGCTCTCGGAGCTCTTTGTTGTGCTCTTTCTCTAAGGGCAGGACTTAGTTACATATGCCGTCCAGCTCTCCCAGTGCTGGGCCCACTAATTTTTTTTAAAGTTCCAGGTGTTAAGTCCCACTGATTGTAAGAACTCATGAAGTTGAACCCCTCTGATTTTCAAAGCCTAATGTTGTAGCGATTTGTCTTCCCTGTCCATGTTTCCCATGTCTGGGGTGCCTAGTGTGAAGTCTTCTCTACATTCTCCATGCCCACCACATCATTTACTCCCATGGGGAGTCCTGTGGGTCCATTTAGCTCCTGACTTTGTCTCTGCCCTCTTTGATGTGCACCCTCCTCTACATTTAGGAGTGGAGAGTCTGTTCTGCCACTCTCAGGTTATTTTGGCAGTTATTTATACTGATGCAGCTGTTATCTAGGTGTATCCATGAAATGAGGTGGACATAGGATCATCATATTCCACCATCTTGTCCAGAAGTCTAAAGCCTTATTTCTATAAAAATGACATAGCAGGTTCAATTTACTGATACATGAATTTTTAAAGATCAACCAGTTCATAAGTATAGAGTATAATTGGGCAGAAAAAAGTAACTCTAGAATTACATGTGGTATCTGACCATGTACCTTTTTAATCCTTTAGCCCAAACCATCATGAATTGGCATCAGACTCCTATGAGGAAGTCAGCAATGAAATGTGAGATTGAAAAGCATAAAGATATATATAAACATATATAATAATACATATATATATACATACACATACTTCTATCAGCATAAAAACACATATACTCATATACACACACATATACAGAAATACAACACAAAGAAATAGAGATTGAGATTTGTCAAATTCACTCTCAGGAGCATTCAAAGCAATACAGAGTGTCTGATACTGTTTCTAAGTCTTCTCATAATAACATCTGATAACTCTTTTATCTTGTTCAGATTCACTTAAATAAAAGAGGACAAAGTCATGAAAGAAATGCTTCTTCCTCTAAGTATGTTTAGTACCCTTAGTTAGTAGCAGCCAAACCATTAAGAAATTATCAGATTGCCTATATATGAGATTCTACTAGGGTAGGCCAAGAAAGGACAGAATGGTATTTGAAACAAGGAGGAGTCAGCAGTGGACAGAGCAATGGAGCAAGTCCTCAGCAAAAAGAATGAAGGTAATACACTGGATGTGTCCATGAATCTCCAGAGTTCTGCTACTGCATTAAGCTGATCCTCCTATCCCAAATGCACCACCATACTGGGGGAAGCCTCTGTTTCAGGTTTTTAGTTACTTGACCCTGTTTGAAGGGAAGGAAATACCTCCATGAAGCATGCAGAGTAAGCAGGTGATGGAGGGAATCACCAAGCACAAAGCACAAAATTAGTTGACGTCAAAGGGATATATACCTATATCCCTATACCTAGATACCTATAACTTTACAAGCTAAAGTTGAAATAAAATAAGTTCCACCACCAAAGATAGTTACACATTGGGTTAGGATAATAATGAAGAACACTTTTTACCCAAATTTCAATGTGTTAACTACTCATGGGCACAAGTTAATCATTACTACTATATAAACCTCATTTCTAATATAAACTGACACACTAAGTTCCAGGTTATTGATTTGCACTTGGATTTTTAAAAATCGATTAATTCATATAACAGATTAATTATAGCTTTTTGAATGGGAGAAAGTGTATCTAGAATTACATATGGTGTCTATGTACCTTTTTTATTCTTTAGCCCTACCCCAAGTGAATTGACATTGGAAACCTATGAGGAATTCTCCAATGAAATGTGAGATTTGAATGCATAAATTTTAAATTATATGTACAATCTCAACACATACATGCATAAAACAATAAAGAAAAATTTGTAAAAGTTACTATCAGGAGCATCCATGGCAATAGAGTAGCTTCAATACTGCTTCTAAGCCCTCATTATATGTAGGTAACTTTCTTTTTTTTCCTTTTTTTTCTTTTTCTTTCTTTTTCTTTCTTTCTTTCTTTCTTTCTTTCTTTCTTTCTTTCTTTCTTTCTTTTTCTTTCTTTTTCTTTTTCTTTCTTTTTCTTTTTCTTTCTTCTTTCTTTCTTTCTTTCTTTTTTTTTGATTTGTTGAATAAAAGAGGAAGTCCTAAGAGGAATGCTTTTTCCCCTAAGTAGGTTTATCTCCTTTAGTAGCAGCCAAAACCTTAGATGAAAGTAAAGAGAAAAGGGCCTAAGAACCAGGAGTTTAAAAGAATAAGATGGTTGGTTGCTTCCAAACTGAAGCTGAATTTGAAATAAATTCTATGATAAAAAGCTGTTAGACACTGGGATTAGGGTGATGGTATAGAACTTCTTATAGATTGATGTATTAATTATTTATAGGACTAAGTTATTAGCGTCATATGTAAAGCCTCATTTCTAATGAAACATGATTAGAAATGGTTCATTTAGGTAATATGTACATGAATTTTTAAAGGCTGAGTAATTCATAAGTATAGAACAATTGTAAGTATATTTAAATGGAAAAAAGTCAGTCTAGCATTATGTGTAGTGTCTGACTATGTGTCTCTTTAATCCTTTAGCACTGCCCTGTCTGAATTGACAGCACAGAGCTATGACGCCACCAGTAAAATGTGAGATATAAATGAAAAAGATAAATATATATTTATATGGACATATATGTACATATGTATTTATAACAACACAGACACATACACAAATATAAATATAATGAATTAAAGGGATGACGTTTCCAAATACATTCTTAAGAGCATCCATGACCATACCTTGACTATTTCTAAAGCTTCTCACTTTAGCACCTATAGATAACTTTCTTTTCTGGATATAGTTGGATTAAAGAGGAACAAGTCATAAGAGGACTCCTTCTTCTTCCTAGTGATGACCAGCCAAAACCTCCTGGAGATTTCCGGAGTGCCTGTATATGAGACTTACTAGATTGGGTGAAGAAGGGACAGGATGCTATTTAAAACAAAGAATGGAGGAGCCCTCAGCAGAAAGAAAGGAGCTAATCAAACCTGGATCTTTCACTTTCCAGAGTTCTGCCACCATGTGAGGCTACTGCCCCAAACCTGTAGTCACATGGAGGGAGCCTCTGCCTCAGGCCTGCCAGTTACTTGACATTACCTGAGGGCAGGGAAGGCTAGCATGGGAGGTGAAAGAGGGACTAGAGAAGCAGGAAACTGAGCAGGAAAGAAGAATATATGCCTGCAAATTAAGGTTGAATTTGAGACAAATTCCATCATGGAAGGCTGTTACATACTAGCCAGGTTCAGTAGTAAAGATCTGTATTTGACTCTTGAATTATTCATGTTTTTGTTAGGTCTATAATACTTATTACAAACATACAAATCTTCATTTCTAAGGTTCAATAACTGACTTGCATGTGAATTTTTTCCGTGTCAGCGAGTTTATAAGTTCAAGAGTAATCGTAGCTAATTTGAACAAAAAAAGTAGGTCTAAAAGTCCTAAGGTATCTTACTGTGTCTGCTTTTAATCCTTTAGTCCTGCCCTGAGTGAATTGACAGCAGTATCCTCTGAAGGACTCTCCAGTGCACAGTGAGCTATGATGAATACATTACATAGATATGTATCTGTACACACACACAAACACACACATACATTCAGATTTGGGATGTTCACTCTCAGGATCACGCATGGGAATACAGAGTTCCCCTGATACTGTTTGTAAAGTCTTCTCATGATAAGCTTCTATTTTGAACATAGGTGGGAAAAGATGAACAGATCCTAGAGGGAATCTTTTTAATCCTAGTATTTATTTGTCCATCCTTAATTATTGTGGATGAGTCTCTACTAGAATGGGCAAGAGAGGAGGAAAATTTATTTGGAGCCAGGAGGAATCAGCAGAAAGAATGGAGCTAATAGACCCTGGATCTGTCCCTCACCCTCCAGAGCTCTGCCCCCATGTGACGTTGGTGCCCCAAAACTACCACCATATTGGAAGGAGGCTCTGCCTCAGGTCTTTAGTCACTTGACCCTGTCTGAGGGGCAGGAAAAGACATCCAGGAAGCATGAAGAGTAAGCAGGTGACGAAAGGAATTAAGAATCAGGAAATTAGTTGGGGTCAAAGGAATATGTCCCTATAAACTGAAACTGAATTTGAAGTAAATTCTGTTGCAAAGGGCTGTTACACATTGAGATTAAGGTAATAGTAAAGAACTTCTTATAGATTGATACATTAATTATATGTAGGCCTAAGATAGTCATTGGCACCTTACATAAAGCCTCATTCATTTCTAATAAAAAATTACCTACCAAGTTAATTTAGGTGATATATACATGAATTTTTAAAGATGACCAGTTCATAAGTATAGAGAAGTTAACAGCTATTTAAATAGAAAGAAGTCAGTCTAGCATTACGTGTGGTGTTTGACTATGTGCCTCTTTAATCCTTTAGCACTGCTCTGACTGAATTGAAATCAGACAACTATGAGGAAGTCATCAGTGAAATGTGAGATATAAATGAATAAGCATAAATTTATATTTATATGGACATTTATGTACATATGTGTTTATATACTTGTATTGACACAGACCCACAAAGACACATACACAAACAGCAGGAATCCATCAAAATCCTAGAGGAGAGCTTAGGCACCACCTCTTTGACCTTGGCTGCAGCAACTTCTCATGAGACATGTCTACAAAGGCAAGAGAAACAAAAGTAACAATGAACTATTGGGACTTCATCAAGATATAAAGCTTTTGCACAGCAAAAGAATCAATCAACAAAACTAAAAGGAAGCCTACAGAATGGGAGAAGATATTTGCAAATGTCTTCTCAGATAAAGGGCTACTATCCAAAGTCTGTGAAGAACTTACCAAACTCAACACCCATAAACAAAAAAATCTGGTCAAGAAATGTTCGGTAGACGTGAACAGACATTTCACTAAAGAAGATACATAAATGGCCAATAGATACACGAAAAAATGCTCAACATCCCTTGGCATCAGGGAAATACAAATCAAAAGCACAATGAGATACCACCTAATGCCAGTCATAATGGCTAAAATTAACTCAGGAAACAACAGATATTGGTGAAGATGTGGAAAGGGGAACCCTCTTGTACTGTTTGTAGGAATGCAAACTGGTGCAGCCACTCTGGAAAACAGTATGAAGAGTCCTCAAAAAGTTAAAATAGAGCTACCCTACAACCCAGCAATTGCACTAATAGTTATTTATCCAAAGAATACATAGTGATTTGAAGGGGCACATGCACTCCAATGTATAGCAGTTCACAATAGCCAAGCCCAGATGTCCATCAACAGATGAATGGATGAAAAGGACGTGATATGTACTCAGTCATCAAAAAAAATGACATCTTAACCATTTGCAATGACATGGATGGAACTAAAGGATATTTTGCTAAGCAAAATAAGTCTGTCAGAGAAAGACAAATACCAAATGATTTCACTCATATGTGGAGTTTAAGAAACAAAACAGATGAACATAGGGGAAGGGAAGGGAAAATAAGAGGAAAACAGGGATACAAACCATAGAGACTCTTAACTAAAGGGAACAAACTGAAGTTTGCAGGATGGGAGGTTGGGGGGAAAATGGGATAACTGGGTGATGGGCATTAAGAAAGGCACTTGAAATAATGAGTACTGGGTGTTATATGCAACTGATGAATCACTGAATTCTTTTTTTTTTTTTTTTTATTTATTTATGATAGTCACAGAGAGAGAGAGAGGCAGAGACACAGGCAGAGGGAGAAGCGGGCTCCATGCACCAGGAGCCCGACGTGGGATTCGATCCCGGGTCTCCAGGATCGCGCCCTGGGCCAAAGGCAGGCGCCAAACCGCTGCGCCACCCAGGGATCCCGAATCACTGAATTCTACCTCTGAAATTAAAAAAAGAAAGAGATGACATTTCCAAATACATTCTTAAGAGCATCCATGACCATACCTTGACTATTTCTAAAGCTTCTCACTTTAGCACCTATAGATAACTTTCTTTTCTGGATATAGTTGGATTAAAGAGGAACAAGTCATAAGAGGACTCCTTCTTCTTCCTAGTGATGACCAGCCAAAACCTCCTGGAGATTTCCAGAGTGCCTATATATGAGACTTACTAGATTGGGTGAAGAAGGGACAGGATGCTATTTAAGACAAAGAACAGGAGGTGGGGCAAGATGGCAGAAGAGTTCCCCAAGTCACCTGTCCCCACCAAATTACCTAGGTAACTTTCAAATCATAAAAAAAACCTAAGAATTCGGCCTGAGATTTAAAGAGAAAACAGCTGGAATGCTACAGTGAAAAGAGTTCACTCTTCTATCAAGGTAGGAAGACAGGGGAAAAAAAGATATAAAGAAACAAAAGGCATCCAAGGGGGACGGGCCCGCGAGGAGCCAGGCTAAGGCTTCAGTGAGTGTCCCCAGGACAGGAAAGCCCTGTCCATGGAGAAGCAGGAACTTCACCAACCTTCCCAGATGGAAAGGCGCTTGCAGGGAGTTGGAGCAGGACCCCAGGAGAGCGGGGATGCCCTCAGGCTCCAGGGATAGTAACAGACACCTGCACCCCGGGGAGAGTGTGCCACACCCCAAGGCCGAGCTCCCTAAAGAGCTGCAGCGCGAGCCCAGCTGGACCTGGGAGCAGCTCGGAGGGGCTCGGGCTGTGGCTCTGCACGGAGGGGGCTGCGCGGCCCCAGGAGCAGCTCGAGGCTGCTAGGGCAGAGGCTCTGCACAGAGGGAGCTGCACGGCCGCCAGCGCGATTCCAACAGTGCAGGCCCCGGAGCACAGGGCGCAGGGGACACAGCCCAAGATCCGGTGCTCCCCCCAGGACAAGCAGAGGCCAGGAGGGCACAGGACAGCAAGGACACCCCAGGCTCTGGGCGGCCCGGAGATGAGCAGATCAGTGGCCCCTGCCCCCGGAGAATCAAGGCCTATGCAGACTGAGAGCTCCAGAGTTACTGCGGGAGCTGACTCCAGGCCTGGAGAGCTGGCCGCTGCTACTGTTGTTCCTCCTGGGGCCTCACAGGATAAACAACCCCCACTGGCTTCACAGTGGCCTCACAGGATAAAGAGGTTAAACAACTTTCACCGAACCTTGCACCAGGCTGGGGGCTGAGCAGCTCCCCTAAGTGCTGACACCTGAAAATCAGCACAGCAGGCCCCTCCCCCAGAAGACCAGCTAGACGGACAGGGGAAAAACAAATTATTGACCAAGCAGCACTGGAAAGTTCCAGGGGAAGTCGAGGGATTTACAGTATAAAGAATCAGAGGATACTCCCTCTTGTTTTCTGGGGTTTTTTTAATTTGTTTGATTCCCCCCCCCTTTTTTTATCTATCCTTCTCTCTTTTTTGTTCCCTTTTTTTCTTTTCCTTTTCTTCTTTCTCTTCTTGCTTTTTCTCCTTTTCCCAATAGAACTTGTTTTTGGCCACTCTGCACTGAGCAAAATGACTAGAAGGAAAAACTCATCTCAAAAGAAAGAATCAGAAACAGTCCTCTCGCCCACAGAGTTACAAAATTTGGATTACAATTCAATGTCAGAAAGTCAATTCAGAAACACAATTATAAAGCTACTGGTGGCTCTAGAAAAAAGCATAAAGGACTCAAGAGACTTCATGACTACAGAATTTAGATCTAATCAGGTAGAAATTAAAAATCAATTAAATAAGATGCAATCCAAACTAGAGGTCATAACGACGACGGTTAACAAGGTAGAACAAGTGAGTGACATAAAAGGGACAATTAAAAGATCATGAGGCTAGATTAAGGGAAATAAGTGACAGCCTGAGGAAGAAAAATCTACAGTTAATTGGGGTTCCCGAGGGCGCCGAAAGGGACAGAGGTCCAGAATATGTATTTCAACAATCATAGCTGAAAATTTTCCTAATCTGGGAAGGGAAACAGGCATTCAGATCCAGGAAGTAGAGAGATCCCCCCCCCAAAAAATCAACAAAAACCATTCAAAACTTCGACATTTAATAGTGAAGCTTGCAAATTCCAAAGATAAAGAGAAGATCCTTAAAGCAGCAAGAGACAAGAGATCCCTAACTTATATGGGGAGAAATATCAGATTAACAGCAGACCTCTCCACAGAGACCTGGCAGGCCAGAAAGGGCTGGAAGGATATATTCAGGGTCCTAAATGAGAAAAACATGCAGCCATGAATACTTTATCCAGCGAGACTCTCATTCAGAATAGAAGGCTAGATAAAGAGCTTCCAAGATAGGCAGGAACTGAAAGAATATGTGACCAACAAAACAGCTCTGCAAGAAATTTTAAGGAGGACTCTTAAAATTCCTCTTTAAGAGGAAGTCCAATGGAACAATCCACAAAAACAGGGACTGAACAGGTATCATGATGACACTCAATTCTTATCTTTCAATAGTAACTCTGAGCATTAATGGGCTTAATGACTCCATCAAAAGGTGCAGGGTTTCAGACTGGATAAAAAAAGCAGGACCCATCTATTTGCTGTCTACAAGAGACTCATTTTAGACCTAAGGACACTGGCAGCCTGAAAATAAAAGGTTGGAGAATCATTTGCCATTCAAATGGTCCTCAAAAGAAAGCAGGGGTAGCCATCCTCATATCAGATAAATTAAAATTTACCCCGAAGACTATAGTGAGAGACACTATCTCATACTCAAAGGATCCATCCAACAAGAGGACTTACAATCCTCAATATATATGCCCCGAATGTGGGAGCTGCCAAATATATCAATTAATAACCAAAGTTAAGACATACATAGATAATAATACACTTATACTAGGTGACTTCAATGTAGTGCTTTCTACACTTGATAGGTCTTCTAAGCACAACATCTCCAAAGAAACAACAGATTTAAATGATACACTGGACCAGATGGATTTCAGAGATATCTACAGAACTTTACATCCAAACTCAACTGAATACATATTCTTCTCAAGTACACATGGAACTTTCTCCAGAATATATCACATACTGGGTCACAAATCAGGTCTTAACCGATACCAAAAGATTGAGATCATCCCCTGCATATTCTCAGACCATAATGCCTTGAAATTAGAACAAAATCACAAGAAGAAGTTTGGAAGGATTTCAAACACTTGGAGGTTAAAGACCATCCTGCTAAAAGATGAAAGGGTCAACCAGGAAATTAAGGAAGAATCAAAAAGAATCATGGAAACTAATGAGAATGAAGATACAACTGTTCAAAATCTTTGGGATACAGCAAAAGCAGTCCTGAGGGGGAAATACGTCGCAATACAAGCAGCCATCCAAAAACTGGAAAGAACTCAAATACAAAAGCTAACCTTACACCTAAAGGAGCTAGAGAAAAAACAGCAAATAGATCCTACACCCAGCAGAAGAAGAGAGTTAATAAAGATTCGAGCAGAACTCAACGAAATTGAGACCAGAAGAACTGTGGAAGAGATCAACAAAACCAGGAGTTTGTTCTTTGAAAGAGTTAATAAGATAGATAAACCATTAGCCAGCCTTATTAAAAAGAAGAGAAAGAAGACTCAAATTAATAAAATCATGAATGAGAAAGGAGAGATCACTACCAACACCAAGGAAATACAAACAATTTTAAAAACATATGAACAGCTATATGCCAGTAAATTAGGCAATCTAGGAGAAATGGATGCATTTCTGGAAAACTACAAACTACCAAAACTGGAACAGGAAGACAGAGAAAACCTGAACGGGCCAATAACCAGAGAGGAAATTGAAGCAGTCATCAAAAACCTCCCAAGACACAAGAGTCCAGGGCCAGATGGCTTCCCTGGGGAATTCTATCAAACGTTTAAAGAAGAAACCATACCTATTCTACTAAAGCTGTTCGGAAAGATAGAAAGAGATGGAGCACTTCCAAATTCGTTCTATGAGGCCAGCATCACCTTAATTCCAAAACCAGACAAAGACCCCACCAAAAAGGAGAATTACAGACCAATATCCCTGATGAACATGGATGCAAAAATTCTCAACCAAGATCCTAGCCAAAAGGATACAACAATACATTAAGAAGATTATTCACCATGACCAAGTGGGATTTATCCCCGGGATGCAAGGCTGGTTCAACACTCGTAAAACAATGTGATTCATCATATCAGCAAGAGAAAAACCAAGAACCATATGATCCTCTCAATAGATGCATGGAAAGCATCTGACACAATACAGCATCCATCCTGATCAAAACTCTTCAGTGTGTAGGGATAGAGGGAACATTCCTCAGCATCTTAAAAGCCATCTACGAAAAGCCCACAGCAAATATCTTTCTCAGTGGGGAAGCACTGGGAGCCTTTCCCCTAAGATCAGGAACACGACAGGGATGTCCACTCTCACCACTGCTATTCAACATAGTACTAGAAGTCCTAGCCTCAGCAATCAGACAACAAAAAGAAATCAAGGCATTCAAATTGGCAAAGAAGTCAAACTCTCCCTCTTCACAGATGACATGATACTGTACATAGAAAACCCAAAAGCCTCCACCCCAAGATTGCTAGAACTCATACAGCAATTCGGCAGTGTGGCAGGATATGCCCAGCAATCAGTGTCATTTCTAAACAGTATCAATGAGACTGAAGAAAGAGAAATTAGGGAGCCAATCCCATTTACAATTGCACCCAAAAGCATAAGATTCCTAGGAATAAACCTAACCAAGGACGTAAAGGATCTATACCCTAAAAACTACAGAACACTTCTGAAATAAACTGAGGAAGACACAAAGTGATGGAAAAATGTTCTATGTTCATGGTTTGGAAGAATTAATATTGTGAAAATGTCAATGCTACCCAGGGCAAGTTACACATTTAATGCAATCCCTATCAAAATACCATGGACTTTCTTCAGAGAGTTGGAATAAATAATCTTAAGATTTGTGTGGAATCAGAAAAGACCTCGAATAGCCAGGGGAATTTTAAAAAAAGAAAACCATAGCTGGGGGCCTCACAATGCCAGATTTCAGGTTGTACTACAAAGCTGTGGTCATCAAGACAGTGTGGTACTGGCACAAAAACAGACACATAGATCAATGGAACAGAATAGAGAACCCAGAAGTGGACCCTGAAATGTACGGTCATCTAATATTCGATAAAGGAGGAAAGACTATCCATTGGAAGAAAGACAGTCTCTTCAATAAATGGTGCTGGGAAAATTGGACATCCACATGCAGAAGAATGAAACTGGACCACTCTCTTTCACCATACACAAAGATAAACTCAAAATGGATGAAAGATCTAAATGTGAGACAAGATTCCATCAAAATCCTAGAGGAGAACACAGGCAACACCCTTTTTGAACTTGGCCACAGTAACTTCTTGCAAGATACATCCACAAAGGCAAAAGAAACAAAAGCAAAAATGAACTATTGGGACTTCATCAAGATAAGAAGCTTTTGCAAAGCAAAGGATACAGTCAACAAAACTAAAAGACAACCTACAGAATGGGAGAAGATATTTGCAAATGACATATCAGATAAAGGGCTAGTTTCCAAAATCTATAAAGAACTTATTAAACTCAACACCAAAGAAACAAACAATGCAATCATGAAATGGGCAAAAGACATGAAGAGAAATCTCACAGAGGAAGACATGGACATGGCCAACAAGCACATGAGAAAATGCTCTGCATCACTTGCCATCAGGGAAATACAAATCAAAACCACAATGAGATACCACCTCACACCAGTGAGAATGGGGAAAATTAACAAGGCAGGAAACCACAAATGTTGGAGAGGATGCGGAGAAAGGGGAACCCTCTTGCACTGTTGGTGGGAATGTGAACTGGTGCAGCCACTCTGGAAAACTGTGTGGAGGTTCCTCAAAGAGTTAAAAATAGACCTGCCCTACGACCCAGCAATTGCACTGTTGGGGATTTACCCCAAAGATTCAGATGCAATGAAACGTCGGGACACCTGCACCCCGATGTTTCTATCAGCAATGGCCACAATAGCCAAACTGTGGAAGGAGCCTCGGTGTCCATCGAAAGATGAATGGATAAAGAAGATGTGGTTTATGTATACAATGGAATATTACTCAGCAATTAGAAACGACAAATACCCACCATTTGCTTCAACGTGGATGGAACTGGAGGGTATTATGCTGAGTGAAATAAGTCAATCGGAGAAGGACAAACAGTGTATGTTCTCATTCATTTGGGGAATATGAATAATAGTGAAAGGGAATATAAAGGAAGGGAAAAGAAATGTTGGGAAATATCAGGAAGGGAGACAGAACATAAAGACTCCTAACTAGGGGAAACGAACTAGGGGAGGTGGAAGGGGAGGAGGGCGGGTGTTGGAGGGGAATGGGTGACGGGCACTGAGGTGGACACTTGATGGGATGAGCACTGGGTGTTTTTCTGTATGTTGGTAAATTGAACACCAATAAAAATTAATTTAAAAAAAATCCTCTGAGGAAGAGCAAACAGAAGATAGAAGTTTGAAGGAAAGTTCATATGAGGAATGAGTGAAATATCAAGACTAGGTTAAAAGATTTCTCAAAAGCCATGAGAGCTGCAATCAGGGTTGATAGACAGTTATGGAAGAGCATAAAGAATTACTGTGATTCCAGAAGGCAGAACAGGGACCAATAAATAAGCATTACAAGTACCATTGTTCATAAATTAGTTAAACAGTTTAGGAATAGTTTGGGGCTTCCTTCCTTGTAGAATTCCATTTGAAGCTAGATAATGATTTTTCTATCATGTCCAATTGCTACTTCATTGGAATGATGGGCTGCTAAGAACACTGCTCATTTTTTTAGCCTCTGATTTGATGGTTCCAGAACATGAGGCAATTGAAGTTCATTTATTTCTGCACTTGAGTGTCTTCAGATTTGTAAAATAAAAAGTGTTGGAGTGGGAGTGCCCTAATATCTGAGGATTCTTTCCAAATGTTATGATTCTAAGGATGATTATTTTCTGAATTTATTAAATAAAAGGTAAATTTAAAAAAAAAAAGAACATGTGGTTTATGTATACAATGGGATGTTACTCAGCCATTAGAAATGACAGATACCCACCATTTTCTCTGACATGGATGGAACTGGGGGGTATTATGCTGAGTGAAATAAGTCAGTCGGAGAAGGGCAAACGTTATATGGTCTCATTCATTTGGGGAATATAAAAAATACTGAAAGGGAATAAAGAGGAAAGGAGAAAAATGTGTGGGAAAAATCAGAGAGTGGGACAGAACATGAGAGACACCTAACTCTGGGAAACAAACTAGGAATGAGGGAAGGGGAGGTGGGTGAGGGGTGGTGTAACTGAGTGATGGGCACTGAGGGGGGCCCTTGATGGGATGAGCACTGGGTGTTATTCTATATGATGGCAAATTGAACAGCAATAAAAAATAAATTTACAAAAAAAAAGACAAAGAACAAAGGAGCCCTCAGCAGAAAGAAAGGAGCTAATCAAACCTGGATCTTTCACTTTCCAGAGTTCTGCCACCATGTGAGGCTACTGCCCCAAACCTGTAGTCACATGGAGGGAGCCTCTGCCTCAGGCCTGCCAGTTACTTGACATTACCTGAGGGCAGGGAAGGCTAGCATGGGAGGTGAAAGAGGGACTAGAGAAGCAGGAAACTGAGCAGGAAAGAAGAATATATGCCTGCAAATTAAGGTTGAATTTGAGACAAATTCCATCATGGAAGGCTGTTACATACTAGCCAGGTTCAGTAGTAAAGATCTGTATTTGACTCTTGAATTATTCATGTTTTTGTTAGGTCTATAATACTTATTACAAACATACAAATCTTCATTTCTAAGGTTCAATAACTGACTTGCATGTGAATTTTTTCCGTGTCAGCGAGTTTATAAGTTCAAGAGTAATCGTAGCTAATTTGAACAAAAAAAGTAGGTCTAAAAGTCCTAAGGTATCTTACTGTGTCTGTTTTTAATCTTTTAGTCCTGCCCTGAGTGAATTGACAGCAGTATCCTCTGAAGGACTCTCCAGTGCACAGTGAGCTATGATGAATACATTACATAGATATGTATCTGTACACACACACAAACACACACATACATTCAGATTTGGGATGTTCACTCTCAGGATCACGCATGGGAATACAGAGTTCCCCTGATAACTGTTTGTAAAGTCTTCTCTATAAGCTTCTATATACCCTTTGTCCTTTTAAAAGAGATAGAAAGAAGACGAATAGGTCATAGAAGGAGTTCTCTTTCCCCTAGTCTTTACCCTTAATACTAGTAGCCAAACTACAGAAAACTTAGATTGCCTGTGCCTGTGACTCTGTTGGAGTGGGTCAAGGGAGGAGAAAAACCTTTTTGGAGAAAGGAGAATAATAGTAAATGATAAAGAGTAAATAGTATCACTGGACAGGCTGCAGAGGATGCCTCAACAGAAAAGAATGGAGCTAATAGACCTGGATCTGTTTGTTTTTCTACCATGTGCAGCTGGTCCCCCAAGCCCAGACCTACCATCACATTGGATAGAGCCATTTGCTCAGACCTGTGGTGACTTGATACTATTTGAGGGTTAGAAAAGACATCCATGACTCCTAAGGAGCACAGACAGATTGGAGGTACTTCAGGAAATTAGGTTATTCAACTGAAATGCATACTTTTTTTAGATTTATTTATTTATTCATTCATTCATTCATTCATTCATTCATTCATTTATTCAGAGAGAGAGAGAGAGAGAGAGGCAGAGACACAGGCAGAGAGAGAAGCAGGCTCCTTGCAGGAAGCCTAACATGGGACTCAATCCCCGGTTTCCAGGATCACACTCCGGGCTGCAGGCGGCGCTAAACCCATGTGCCACTGGGGCTGCCCTGAAATGCATACTTACACTGATGTAAATCAATCAATCAATCCCACCATAAGATGTTATACATTGGGTCAGATTCAGTAGTAAAGAACTATATTTAAATCTTGAGTCCTTAGTTCTTTGACAGGTGTAAGGTATTCATTACAAATTCATTACATATAAGGCCTCATTTCTGGGGGAAATGACATATCAGGTTTCAAATAACTGATTTACATGTACATTTTTAAAGAGTCAACTATTTTGCAATTTAAAGAGTAATATTAACTAGTTTGAACCAAAAAAAATATTTAGAAAATTATGTAGTGTCTATGTCAATTTATTAATTTTTCCCATTGAACTGATTTTCATTATTTTCATTACATAAAGTTCATTTCTAGGGTAAAATTAAAAACCAGGCTTCAATGAGCTGATTAAGATCTTATTTTTTAGGTCAACTAGATTGTAAATTAGATTGTAGATTGTAGAGTAGACAATCTACAATCTAGTACAACTAGATTGTAGAGTAATTGTAGCTAATTTGCATTTAAAAATAAGTCTAGAAAGACATGGAGTCTTACTATGTGCATTTTTCATCCTGTAGCTATAATGCAAATGAATTGGAAAAAGTAGCCTGTGTTAGAGCCACCAAGGAAAGGTAAGATATAAATATATGTAGAGAGAGGAAGGGGAATACTGAAGTTTAGGAGATCCAATTAGTTATGAAGTCCTTTCTCTAACAATTATTTAGATCTTATCCAAGGAAAAGATATCCATGACATGTGAGAAGTAGAGGTGGTGGAGGGACTGAGGTTCCAGATAACTAATTGACATATTTTTTAAGAGTTCAATCAGTAAGTCTGTGAACCCACTTGGTTCTATGTACATTTTTAGTCTTTCACACTGACCTGAATAAAGTGATGTCAGAAGTATTTGACTACTTTGATATATTTTACCTTTCAATAATGATGCATTAAAGACTACTGATATCATTTATTTGGGTCAGTGCCATATATACATATAGAGAGATCCCAAGAAAGGCAGAGAGACACAGAAGAAGACAGAAGCAGAAGACAGAGAGAAGAGGGGAGGGGAAATGGGGAAGGGAGAGACAGAAAAGGGCAAAGGGTGGAAGAAGGAAGGGGGGAGAGATGGGGGGCAGATGAGTGGGGGAAAGGAAGCTAGAGAGATTTGTAAAATTCAGTCTTGGAAGTACTCATGAGAATGAGTTTTCTGGACAATAAATCTAAAATTCTTTCTAAATATTTAGATTATCCAGTGAGCTAAGTCATGTTTATTATGTCCTTTAGATTCAAAGACTTCTTTTTGTTCAAATAAATTTTCACTTCACTGTTCCATGTAGCAAATCTCTAATGACATGTTTTTGCATTTGTTGGTGGTTAAAGTATAATAGAACGACTCTCCAGAATCCCTGATGATGGTGAAGACATTGTCTTTCTCAATTCATATGAGTAAGTCAGTTTGAAGTTTGGAGGAAGGGGGCCCTTAGTGGATCTCTTATCTTTGCAAGGTAGAGCTTGTGCTAAGGCAAAAGAAAAAAAAAACTGTGGAAAAGTATCAAAATGTTTGTGAGGGAGAGTACACAATAATGACTTAAATTAAATTAACAGATAAGTACCATGCTTGAAAAAATATTTCCATACATTCACAGGTAAATGTTCTTGTAGTTTAATGGATTTTGCCTATGAGCAAATGGGACTGAGAACAAAAGTGAACACATTTTTCTAATTAAGGGTATCTTTCATGCTCATTGGGATTTTATTAATTTTAGCTTGTTTCTGAGTAATCTCCCTAAGAGTACTTCCTACTGCACTGACTTGAAGGCATTTTTACCATGTACTCATTCATGGCAAGGAAACAATACATTCTTAAAGTCACATGTGTCTAAACTGTAGAAATATTGATGAGATTTTTCTTCTGCTTTTCTTTTCACCACTTATTTAGCCATTCAGAAGCTAGTGCCATTGTTAGAGAGTGAGTAGTGCTGAAGAGGAAATTAGCTGGTCACTGTTGGAATTTTTTTTGCTGTCTAGACAAAGATTTACATGGAAAATAAAAGGGAGACTAATGAACCCAAAAAGATTTCCAGATTATCCATGAATTAATTTGCATTTGCTATGACTTTTCATCATGGGCCATCAATGAAGAGTTCACTCTGACTCCCTAACTCTGGGAAACGAACTAGGGGTGGTGGAAGGGGACGTGGGCAGGGGTGGGGGTGACTGGATGACAGGCACTGAGGGCACTTGATGGGATGAGCGCTGGGTGTTATTCTATATGTTGGCAAATTGAACACCAATAAAAAATAAATTTATAAAAAAAAAGAGTTCACTCTGTTACTTAATTGCATTACAGATCTACATATTAGCTATACATTTTCTGCAATGAGGCTGCCCAGAACTGGTGCAAAATTAGTTTTGTTTTTGTTTTTTTTAAGTTTTTAATTGCAGTATAGTTAAGGTATAGTGTTATATTGGTTTCATGTTTAGAGTATAATGATTTTTTAAAAAATACAATATAGTGATTTGAGAGTTATATGTATTACCAGGTACTCATCATGACAAGTGCACCCTTAATCTATTTAACCCATCACCCACATACTGGATCACAAATCAGGTCTTAACCGATACCAAAAGATTGAGATCATCCCCTGCATATTCTCAGACCATAATGCCTTGAAATTAGAACAAAATCACAAGAAGAAGTTTGGAAGGATTTCAAACACTTGGAGGTTAAAGACCATCCTGCTAAAAGATGAAAGGGTCAACCAGGAAATTAAGGAAGAATCAAAAAGAATCATGGAAACTAATGAGAATGAAGATACAACTGTTCAAAATCTTTGGGATACAGCAAAAGCAGTCCTGAGGGGGAAATACGTCGCAATACAAGCAGCCATCCAAAAACTGGAAAGAACTCAAATACAAAAGCTAACCTTACACCTAAAGGAGCTAGAGAAAAAACAGCAAATAGATCCTACACCCAGCAGAAGAAGAGAGTTAATAAAGATTCGAGCAGAACTCAACGAAATTGAGACCAGAAGAACTGTGGAAGAGATCAACAAAACCAGGAGTTTGTTCTTTGAAAGAGTTAATAAGATAGATAAACCATTAGCCAGCCTTATTAAAAAGAAGAGAAAGAAGACTCAAATTAATAAAATCATGAATGAGAAAGGAGAGATCACTACCAACACCAAGGAAATACAAACAATTTTAAAAACATATGAACAGCTATATGCCAGTAAATTAGGCAATCTAGGAGAAATGGATGCATTTCTGGAAAACTACAAACTACCAAAACTGGAACAGGAAGACAGAGAAAACCTGAACGGGCCAATAACCAGAGAGGAAATTGAAGCAGTCATCAAAAACCTCCCAAGACACAAGAGTCCAGGGCCAGATGGCTTCCCTGGGGAATTCTATCAAACGTTTAAAGAAGAAACCATACCTATTCTACTAAAGCTGTTCGGAAAGATAGAAAGAGATGGAGCACTTCCAAATTCGTTCTATGAGGCCAGCATCACCTTAATTCCAAAACCAGACAAAGACCCCACCAAAAAGGAGAATTACAGACCAATATCCCTGATGAACATGGATGCAAAAATTCTCAACCAAGATCCTAGCCAAAAGGATACAACAATACATTAAGAAGATTATTCACCATGACCAAGTGGGATTTATCCCCGGGATGCAAGGCTGGTTCAACACTCGTAAAACAATGTGATTCATCATATCAGCAAGAGAAAAACCAAGAACCATATGATCCTCTCAATAGATGCATGGAAAGCATCTGACACAATACAGCATCCATCCTGATCAAAACTCTTCAGTGTGTAGGGATAGAGGGAACATTCCTCAGCATCTTAAAAGCCATCTACGAAAAGCCCACAGCAAATATCTTTCTCAGTGGGGAAGCACTGGGAGCCTTTCCCCTAAGATCAGGAACACGACAGGGATGTCCACTCTCACCACTGCTATTCAACATAGTACTAGAAGTCCTAGCCTCAGCAATCAGACAACAAAAAGAAATCAAGGCATTCAAATTGGCAAAGAAGTCAAACTCTCCCTCTTCACAGATGACATGATACTGTACATAGAAAACCCAAAAGCCTCCACCCCAAGATTGCTAGAACTCATACAGCAATTCGGCAGTGTGGCAGGATATGCCCAGCAATCAGTGGCATTTCTTTTTTTTAATAAATTTTTATTTATTTATGATAGTCACAGAGAGAGAGAGGCAGAGACACAGGCAGAGGAAGAAGCAGGCTCCATGCACCGGGAGCCTGATGTGGGATTCGATCCCAGGTCTCCAGGATCGCACCCTGGGCCAAAGGCAGGCGCCAAACCGCTGTGCCACCCAGGGATTCCCATCAGTGTCATTTCTAAACAGTATCAATGAGACTGAAGAAAGAGAAATTAGGGAGCCAATCCCATTTACAATTGCACCCAAAAGCATAAGATTCCTAAGAATAAACCTAACCAAAGAGGTAAAGGATCTATACCCTAAAAACTACAGAACACTTCTGAAAGAAACTGAGAAAGACACAAAGAGATGGAAAAATGTTCTATGTTCATGGTTTGGAAGAATTAATATTGTGAAAATGTCAATGTTACCCAGGGCAAGTTACACATTTAATGCAATCCCTATCAAAATACCATGGACTTTCCTCAGAGAGTTGGAATAAATAATCTTAAGATTTGTGTGGAATCAGAAAAGACCCCGAATAGCCAGGGGAATTTTAAAAAAAGAAAACCATAGCTGGGGGCCTCACAATGCCAGATTTCAGGTTGTACTACAAAGCAGTGGTCTTCAGGACAGTGTGGTACTGGTACAAAGACAGACACATAGATCAATGGAACAGAAGGGAGAATCCGGAAGTGGACCCTGAACTTTATGGTCAACTAATATTCGATAAAGGAGGAAAGACTATCCACTGGAAGAAAGACAGTCTCTTCAATAAATGGTGCTGGGAAAATTGGACATCCACATGCAGAAGAATGAAACTAGACCACTCCCTTGCACCATACACAAAGATAAACTCAAAATGGATGAAAGATCTAAATGTGAGACAAGATTCCTCAAAATCCTAGAGGAGAACACAGGCAACACCCTTTTTGAACTTGGCCACAGTAACTTCTTGCAAGATACATCCATGAAGGCAAGAGAAACAAAAACAAAAATGAACTATTGGGACTTCATCAAAATAAGAAGCTTTTGCACAGCAAAAGATACCGTCACCAAAACTAAAAGACAACCTACAGAATGGGAGAAGATATTTGCAAATGACATATCAGATAAAGGGCTAGTAACCAAGATCTATAAAGAACTTATTAAACTCAACACCAAAGAAACAAACAATCCAATCATGAAATGGGCAAAAGACATGAACAGAAATCTCACAGAGGAAGACATGGACATGGCCAACAAGCATATGAGAAGATGCTCTGCATCACTTGCCATCAGGGAAATACAAATCAAAACCACAATGAGATACCACCTCACACCAGTGAGAATGGGGAAAATTAACAAGACAGGAAACCACAAATGTTGGAGAGGATGCGGAGAAAGGGGAACCCTCCTGCACTGTTGGTGGGAATGTGAACTGGGGCAGCCACTCTGGAAAACTGTGTGGAGGTTCCTCAAAGAGTTAAAAATAGACCTGCCCTACGACCCAGCAAATGCACTGCTGGGGACATATCCCAAAGATACAGATGCAGTGAAACACCGGGACACCTGCACCCCGATGTTTCTAGCAGCAATGTCCACAATAGCCAAACTGTGGAAGGAGCCTCGGTGTCCATCGGAAGATGAATGGATAAAGAAGATGTGGTTTATGTATACAATGGGATGTTACTCAGCCATTAGAAACGACAGATACCCACCATTTTCTCTGACATGGATGGAACTGGAGGGTATTATGCTGAGTGAAATAAGTCAATCGGAGAAGGGCAAACGTTATATGGTCTCATTCATTTGGGGAATATAAAAAATACTGAAAGGGAATAAAGGGGAAAGGAGAGAAAATGAGTGGGTAATATCAGAGGGGGAGACAGAACATGAAAGACTCCTAACTCTGGGAAATGAACAAGAGGTGGTGGAAAGGGAGGTGGGTGGGGAGTGTGGGTGACTGGGTGACGGGCACTGAGGGGGCACTTGATGGGATGAGTACTGGCTGTTATGCTATATGTTGGCAAATTGAACTCCAATAAAAAAAATCTCTGTTGTTTGATTAAAAACTTAAATATATGAATCTCTTGTATCCTATATAGGGCAAGTAATTTTTCTGTTTGTCTATCTTTTCACTATGCAGAAATTTCTAATCTTTAGGCAATAGAGTATATTTTTACTCATCTTTATCCTGCATGCCTTTATTTTTTTTAAGAAATTAATTTTGAACTGTTCTTTTAAAGATTTTATTTATGTGTTTATTCATGAGAGACACAGAGAGAGAGGCAGAGACAGAGGCAGAGGGAGAAGCAGGCTCCATGCAGGGAGTCCAATGTGGGACTTGATCCCAGGACT
Source organism: Vulpes lagopus (assembly GCF_018345385.1). NCBI lineage: Eukaryota > Metazoa > Chordata > Mammalia > Carnivora > Canidae > Vulpes > Vulpes lagopus. The sequence goes on along the minus strand of NC_054831.1, from coordinate 50,939,294 downwards.
CTGGGGTCACGCCCTGAGCTGAAGGCAGATGCTCACCCCTTGAGCCACTGAGGCATCCCTAACTCATGCCTTTAGAGTAGAGCTTTGAAACCTAACATATATAACAAAATTTCTTCTATGTTTTGTATTTATTTTCTACATTTAAATAAAACATCTTCCCAGAATTTATTTTGTATTAAGGTATAAAGTATAGGAATTTCTCTTTCTCCTGAGTGACTACTGGTTTTCAACATCAAAATTGTATCACCCTCTATTGTCTTTGCCCTATTTTAATGATCTTTATTATGCCTATCACCTTATAATTTACTAGGCTATTTATTTATTTATTGTATTTATGGTCTATCTTCACAATAAAAATGTAAGCATCATAAAGGAATAACATTTTGTTTATTTTAACTGCTGTCTCTCCAGTGCCTAAAGCAGTACCATGGCACATAGTAGTCATTCAATGAGATTAGTTGAATTAGTTAACTTGTTATTGAAAAAAATTTCCTTTTCAATTATTTTTAAATCCCTCTCTATTATATTATGAATCTTTCCAGACTGCTTCCAGGATCTATTTTATTCCATCTTTTCACTAGCCTTTTTATTATAGCATATTTTTCACACATTAAGGTATAATTTACAGCACACTAAAACATTTTTCAACTTAAGGTACAATTTATATATAATGAATTTATGCATTGTGTGGCAGTTCTGTGAGTTTTGACTAATACATTCATTTAGCCACCACCATAATTACGATGAGAACAATTATATCATCTCCCTAAAATTTCTTGTCTGTTTAGCCCCTCCCACAACCTCAGGCTGTGGCAATCACTGATCTGTTTTCTGTCCTTATAGTTTTACATTTTCCAGAATGTCATTTAATGGATTTGAGTGGAATTATAGCCAATTGAAATTGGCTTCTTACATGCAGCATAATGATTTAGAGATCTATGCATATTAATACATGTATCAGTAGTACATTTCTTTTTATTCCTGACTTGTATTCCATTATTTGAATATACCATATTTCCTTATTCATTCACCCATTGAAGGACATGTGGGTTATTTCAACTTTAGGCCTACTATGAGTAATGTGGCTATGAACATTTGCAAGCAAATCTTTGTGTGGACATAAGTTTCATTTATCTTTGGTTAATGCTGAGCAATAGAATTGCTGAATCTTATGGTAAAGAGTATGTTAATTATATTAGAAATTATTTACCAAAAGGATACCATTTCATGTGTATGAGGGTTCTGGTTGCTCTGTATCCTCATTTGTACTTGGTTCATCCTTCCATTTTGTTTATTTTTTTAAGACAATTAATAGATGAGTAGAGATATCTCATTGAGACTTGAAATTGTACTTTCATAATGATCATGATGTTATCTTTTCTTATGCCTATTTACTTCTATAGATTATTTTGATGAAATGTCTGTCCAAATCTGTTTTTGTTTTTTTCCTATTATTGAGTTTTGAGAGTTCTTGATATATGCTGGATACAAGTTCTTTATCAGATGAATGTTTTACAAGTATTTTCTCTCAATCTGTAGCTTGTCTTTTCATTCTTTTAATAGTGTTTTTTGCACAGTGGAAATTTTAAATTTTGGTGAAATCTAATTTTTTCCATCATGATTGGGGTTTTGATGCTCTAAGAAATCTTTTCCTAATCCGAGGTCACAAATATTTTCTGTTTTTTTCTTGAAGTCTCATAGTTTTAGGTTTTACATTTAGGTATATGGATCCGTTTTGAGTTAATTTTTGTGTATGTTGTGTGATACAGGTAGAAGAGTATTCTTTTTGCAAATGTATGCCCCGTAATTCTACTATGGTTTCTTGTAAGGTTCTCTTTTCTCTATAGAATTGCCTTTGCATCTTTGTTGGAAATCAATTGACCATATACAGGGTCTATTTTGTTCTACTGTTCTGTGTGTCTATTCTTTAAACCATATTGTCTTATTTAACTTCAGAGTAAATATTTTTACAGGTAGTGGTATCACTCTGCCTTTCCATATAAATTTTAGAATCAAGTTGTTTATATCTACAAAAAATTATGCTGTGATTTGTCTTATTAAGATTATGTTGAATCTATAAATTGGTTTGAGAAGAATTGACATCTAACCAATATTGAATTTTCTAATCTATGAACATGATACATTTCTCATTTGGACCATGTTTTCTTTCACATGTTTTTATGATTTTCAGCATGCAAATCCCGCACATATTTTGTTAATTTATACTGAAGTATTTAATGGGTTTTAGTGCTAATATAAGTAGTACAGTTACTTACATTTCTATTTTTCAATTGTTAATTACTAGTCTACAGAAATATAATTGAATTTTGTATATCAGCCTTTATTTGGAACTTTATTTATTAAGTCTTTCATCATTAAGATTGATATCAGCCATAGGTTCTTTTTGTAAATTGTCAGGTTAGGGAGTTCATTCTATTTGCAGTTCACTGAAGGTTTTTATTATGAATGGCTGTTAAAATTTTGTTTAAAAACTAGTATTTTTTACATTGTGAACATTAATAAAGGGAAACATCACTAAAATGAACTTGGGAGGCTTGGCAGAGGGAGTTCTTATATTCTACATTTGCTGCCAATTGCAAATCCAATGGGAAGAGACTTTGCAAATCAATACTACTTTACCAGCCCAGCAGGAGGATAGAAAGACTTTCTTCCTCCCCTAGTAACAGCTCAGCCAATGAGACAACTCACAACTTAGTCAATGAAGAGCCACTTATACTTCAACCTCCCAGTTTACTCCAGTGTACTTTTAGTTTATGACAGACCCTTCCAACTTTCCACTTTCCTCTATAAAATAGTATTTCTCTTCTTCATGGTTTTGCCATAGCTTGCTTGTCCCAGATTGCAATTCTCTGCTATTCCCAAATGAACACATTTTTTGCTGCGAAAATAACTGTCAGTGTTTTTAAAAATATTTAAAATATACATTCAATTTAATTAACATGCAGTGTATTTATTAGTTTCAAAGGGAGAGGTCAGTAATTCATCAGTTGCATATAACACCCAGTGCTCATTACATCAAGTGCCCTCCTTAATGCCCATCACCCAGTTATCCATCCCCTTACACACCTCCCCTCCAGCAACCTTCAATTTGTTTCCTATAGTTAAGAGTCTCTTATGTCTCTTATGGTTTGTCTGTCTCTCTGTTTTCATCTTATTTTTCTTTCTCTTCCCCTATGCTTGTCTGTTTTGTTTCTTAAATTCCACATATGAGTGAAATCATATGATAGTTGGCTTTCTCTGACTGACTTATTTCACTTAGTGTAATATCTTCTTGTTCTACCATGTTGTTGCAAATGGCAAGTTTTCATTCTTTTTGATGGCTAAGTAATATTCCATTGTTCATATATACCACTTCTTTATCCATTCATCTGTCAATGGACATCGGGGTCTTTCCATAGTTTGGCTATTGTGGACATTGCTGCTATAAACATTGAGATGCATGTGTTCCTTCGAATCACTGTATTTGTAATCCTTTGGATAAATACTTAGTAATGCAATTGCTGGGTCATAGTGTAGCTCTATTTTTAACTTTTTGAGGACCCTCCATACTGTTTTCTAGAGTGGTTTCACCAGTTTGCATTCCCACCAACAGTGTAAGAGAGTTTCCCTTTCTCTACATCCTTGCCAACATCTTTTGTTTCCTGGGTTGTTAATTTTAGCCATTGTGACTGGTGTGAGGTGGTATCTCATTGTGGTTTTGATTTGTATTTCCCTGATGGCAGTTTTATGTTTAAGGTTAACATTACTTGGTGATCAGAAATGGAATCCAGAGAAAACCCTCAACAGCTCTGAGGCTAGTGAGCAAACAGGTGCTGGTACCCACAGAGCTAGTTGTACTCACTGCTTTCTCGCCCACCCTGGAGTTTGAGGGTAAGTTTTCTCCTGGATTTTGACTCCGCACTTTATGTTCAAGCTCTTCAGACTTTATTCAGGACCTGTTTTAAGGTCTTGGGTTTTTTTGCTTTTTTTTTTTTTTAATTTGAGAGTACTCATTTGACCTTTGGTCCAACTCTTTTTCAGAACCAGACTGTTCCTGTTGGAATTGTGCCAGTTTGAACTGTTGGTCTGACCCCCTTTGGGGATTGGACCATTCCATCTAGAACTGCCTATTGGAACTACACTAGCCTTTAGTCTGACTCCTGTTTGGAATCAGACTGTTCCTATTAAACGGTGCTAGCCTTTGGTCTGACTCCTTTTCAGAACCACATTTTTCCTATTGTAAGTTTGCTGGTTTTTGGTCTGATTCCTTCTAGAACCAGGCTGCTCCTATTGAAAATGCTGTTGAGGGATTTTTCTCTTTATTCTAAAGAAAAAAAAATTCTAAGAAATGGGATTTCAGTCATCAAAATGCTCTGAGGGTTGCCTCCCCCCTCCACCACCACCACCACTGGGACTCTGTGGGTTTTATGTTTTAAAACTATGGTTCCTTCAAATGTGCATTTATAACTATGTGGACTGACCTAACCAAAAAATAATTTAGAACTTCAATGGTCTTATAAGAAATTTCAATCTCCCCAAATTTTTTTTACTCAAAATTAAGTTAGAAAGCCATGGCTCTAATACAAACAAATAAAAAACTGAATGGGATACCTCTTTTAAATGGTACTTCGAGGCTTCCAGATGTTTTCAGGATTCTGTTTGCTTCTTTGTAAAATACTGTTTCTAAATTAATTGAAGCAAACAAACAATTGAAAGGAGTCAAAATGGCTTCTGAGGCCTCTCCCTGCCCGACTCCCCTGCTGCAGATGCCTCGAAGCCACCTTGTGCCCAGTCCTCCCCGCTCTACAGAACTTGCCTTTTCCCCTCTGTCCCTACTCCTCCTCTCCTGAAACCATTAAAACCTGCCTCTTTACAGTTAAGTCTTGTGAGTACCTAAATAAACCTCAAGTTTCCCACATTCCCTGGACTGAGACCAAATTGAGAACCATAGTTAAAAGAGTTTCTTTTTAAAAAAAAGATTTTATTTATTCATGAGAGCAGAGAGAGAGAGAAAGAGAGGCAGAGACATAGGCAGAGGGAGAAGTGGGCTCCATGCAGGGAGCCCCATGTGGGACTCGATCCCAGAGTCCAAAGGCAGATGCTCAACCACTGAGCCACCCAGGCATTCCTAAAAGAGTTTCTTAAAGTGATTAATACCTCCGTAAGTTTACTGAAGAATTTAGTGTAATTATTCAAACTTCCACCCTGTTTTCTCAGATTTCTATCAGTTTGTCCACATGCTTGTCGGTGACCAGGCCAAACATTGGATGAAACTAGCTAGGGCAGCCTGGGTGGCTCAGCAGTTTAGCGCCTGCCTTTGGCCCGGGGTATGATCCTGGAGACCCGGGATCGAGTCCTGCGTCCGGCTCCCTGCATGGAGCCTGCTTCTTCCTCTGCCTGCACCTCTACCTTTCTCTCTGTGTCTCTCGTGAATAAATAAAATCTTTTTAAAAAGAAAGAGAGAAAGAAAGAAAGAAAGAAAAAAGAAAGAAAGAAAGAAAGAAAGAAAGAAAGAAAGAAAGAAAGAAAGAAAGAAAGAAAAAGAAAGAAAGAAAGAAAGAAAGAAAGAAAGAAAGAAAGAAAGAAAGAAAGAAACTAGCTAATGTGCAGCCACACCCCAGCAGACTTAGTCTAGAAGGGATGATGGTCTAGTGAGGCCAAAGAAAAGACCCAGAAACAGAAATTGAAATTGGGAGAACTTAAGTATAGGGAATCCATGAGTACCCAACTGTACAAAGCATCCACTTCTGGGAGCTATGTACAGCAAGTTTTTATATCATAGCAATTTACTCTACCAACTATCAGTGGCCTTTCCCCACCTTGCATGGACAGTATTTCCAAGGAGATCAAGGCCTGCCACCTGGAGACACTTAATTAGAAGACAGATGCCCACAGAGCCCCTGAGCTTGAACACTGAACAGTGTTTTTCTGTACATTCTGCTTGATGGGAATATAGAGAGAAGACAGGATCTCTACATTCTCCAGATAGTGCTTAACAGGGGCATTTGGGATATGCTTGCATGATCTGGCTATCCAGCATGTACCCTGCATCCCAGCACACTTTGAATGGCCTGCACATTCTTTACATCCCCCTCTTCCATGATGTCCCTGGAGCCAGATATGCCGAGGTGCACTGCAACCAAATCCCACAGCAACAGTATAAGCCACAGCATTCAAATGATAGGAGAACACAAATAACTAAGAAACTGTAAAAAAAACATTCTGCCAGGAACAAAGCAAATGATTTAACCAAGCACTAACAAGGTCAGTAGCCAGGGAATCAGTAGCTTTAATATGTTCAATTAAACTAGTCATGACTTGGGAAATGTGAGAATAATCAGGTACATACATACAGCACTCTGTCTTGATGACAGCACATGTCAGCAGCCATTCTACTCTGCAGATCTACTTGTCCCATTTGGAAACTCCCTCCAGTAAGGAGGGTGGTTGCCTTATGGGTGGAATTAAAGGTAGTAGTCATGTGTCTGGTTAAAGCCTATACCTGCCATTCTATGTCAGTGGTGGGCCACAGAAGGGTAGAGAGTGGACAGGGGTTGGAATCACCAAGATGTTCTATTGGTTCTAGGTCAGGTCCTGACCACTTCCCAGTTGGTAAGCTTCTCTTATAAGTGGGTAAATATACAGCCTGGCAGGTAGGGGCACCCCCAAATACACCTAGTTTAGGTATAGGGTAAGTAGGGCCAGCCATGGGTACCATATGTCCAGCTCCACCCCACAGAGAGGGGAAGGTATCCACAGGAATGGATGTTTGTTGTCTCCAAAGCCAGGTTTCAGCAATGATGAGTACAGTGTAATTGCATTGTTGTGTGGTTATCCTTCCTACATTCTGACCTGTAGCATTGTGGTCCTATTGTGCTTCTCTATGAGGCCACTCCTATAGTTTGTACCTGGGTTGCATTTAATCACTCCAAGCCATCCCAAATGGTATATTCTATTGGCAGAGTCTTATTTATCTGTTCCAATATCAATTGGAAAAATTTGCTCTTTGTGTCTTCCTGGGCAGAGAGCCTAGCTACCCAGTGAATATGGGCCAGTCCAGGTAGGGGATTGAAAGCGTTACATCAAGCATAGAAATATTCCTTTTTATAAAGGAAGGGAGAAGAAATGTGTGGGAAATATCAGGAAGGGAGACAGAACATAAAGACTCCTAACTCTGGGAAACGAACTAGGGGTGGTGGAAGGGGAGGAGGGCGGGGGTGGGGGGGCAATGGGTGATGGACACTGAGGGGGACACTTGACAGGATGAGCACTGGGTGTTATTCTGTATGTTGGTAAATTGAACACCAATAAAAACTAATTTATTAAAAAAATATATATATTCCTTTTTTTTTAGTGTAGAAGCATTCTTAAGTGGATAGCAGCTTGGATTCCTCAGAGGAGACCCATGGTCACTGATAGGAGGAGTTCACTACACACCCAACAGTTGGTCTTAGTCTATATAGGAATTGTGGTCAGAGCTCATTTGGTAAATAGATTTCTTTTTTTTTTTTTTAATTTTTTTTTTATTTATTTATGATAGTCACACACAGAGAGAGAGAGAGAGAGGCAGAGACACAGGCAGAGGGAGAAGCGGGCTCCATGCACCGGGGGCCCGACGTGGGACTCGATCCCGGGTCTCCAGGATCGCGCCCTGGGGCAAAGGCAGGCGCCAAACCGCTGCGCCACCCAGGGATCCCGGTAAATAGATTTCCTATGCAGAATCTAAGGGCAAAAAATAAGATGTTGAGTAGACACTAAAAAAGGCAAGTCCCTATTGTCTAATAGAATGCAGGAGTGGTGGTTGTCTGAGATAACCTTACCCCTCACTACAGTTTAGCTCCAGATTTACAGTACCAAATCATTTCTTCCCTTTCTGCTACATGGTGGGACAAACCTGAAAGGGATTGTGAGGATATAACAATGTTCCATAGGGCAATTATGATAGTATCCCTTTCTATAAGAGGCCTAGGGTTATGGATCTTCATTGTTTTCAGTGAAGTAGGGTGAAGAAATGGGATGATGGTTAGGGCCTGTCCTATCCCTATCCTACAAGACTGAAAACCTTAAATACTGTGAACTTGTTTGCCATTTCCAGGGCCACTTAGTTACATGTTCCCCTATAGATGGATCTTGTGGCAAGAGCAGTAAAAGGTAACCTGTGTCCTTACCTGCAGCAAAGAGCATCCTTCTTGCATGCTGTCTACTTGTATTCTAAGGGTATCAGTCCTTAAGCGAATAGAGTATAGGCACTGAGTCAACTGGAATGTGCATATTTATTTAATGTCCATATAGCTGTTGACAGGTGATATGTCCAAAAGGCCAGTGATTGAGTTTCTTGTCCAGTTGTTTGAACAGTCCACTCGTGCATCCTATCAACTGAGCTGAAGTGGGATTGTATGGTGGTTGGAAATGCCAATGGATGTCTTGAGCTTTGGCCCACACTTGCAGTATATATCCTGTGAAGTGGGAGTCTTGGTTGCTGTCAGTGACACTGGGCACCTTATATGCAGCACACAGCTGTTCCAGGCCACAGATGGTGGCTTCTGTGTAGCATGCTTGCTGGAGTTGGCTTGCAGGAGTCCTGAATAAATGTCACACATGTCAAAGCATAATGATAGCCATCAAAGAGGGGAAGGGGACCAATATAGTCAATCTGCCATCTCTGAATTTGGTGGCTATGCCCCCCTCCATCTATCTAGTGTCTCTTGACAAAGGGCATGATCACTCTGGGCACAGATTGGGCACTACTGGAAGATGATTACAATATCTCTGTAATACAGTGGCAACCCCCAGTTCTTAGCAATTTCCCACAGAGTATGCTGTCCTTAACTTTGTTGTATATGTTGTATAGCTAAGCGACATTATCTTCTGTTGGCATATCTTATAGGAGGGAAATGTGGCCCTATTCATCAGCCTGTTGATTACCAGGTGGGGTGTGTGCAGTGTGTGCATCTATATGGTAAACAATAGTGTTCATATCTTGTATGCACTGGAGTTCCACATGTTGTTTCCCCAGAGTGGATGGCCTGCCACCATCTAGTCCTGTGCCTCCCACTGAAGAAGTCATATAGTTGGTCCCTTATAGATTTCCAGATATCTGCATAGAACAATGGAATCAGGCTCATGAAGCTATACCATCTATGGTACTTGCAGTTTGGCCCATTGACTACTGTGTCCAATTCCAGAGTCTATAGATACTTTCAGTTGAGGGTTGGTTGGCAATGGCTGTCCAGGTGCAGGGGTCATCCTTTGTTGTGTCTTCATTGTACAGTCATGCTCAGGGATTGATCCATGTCCTTCCTACATAAAGAATGGCAGCTATGGTAGCTCTGCTGCCTCAGTTAGTGGCTGTCTTTCAGAGGTGACAGGCCAAGAATGGAGTGCTGCTCCACACTAAGAGGGCTGTTTGTCAAAGCACTCTGTGGTTGCAAGTAAGCATGCACTTGGCTATAGTCTGGATTTAGGCAATGACTGACTTGGGCTCTTGAAATGTATCCTTTAGCCATCCTACTATAGGATACTGAGTGTAAATGGTCACTGGGATCCTTTTAGTCATGTCTTCTACTTGCTGTAAGGCATGGTAAGTAACCCACATTTGTTCTAAAATTCAATATTGCATTTCAGGTATACATATATACCACCTCTTCTTTAGCCATTTGTCTATCAATTGACACTTGAGCTGCTTTCATAATTTGGCTATTGCAAATAATGCAATAAGCATATCAGTGCATATATCCTTTGGATTCATGTTTTCATATTTTTGGAGTACATACCCAGCTGTGGAATTACCACAGTGACTACACCTGTTGGTACTGCCACCCACACCCTTCCTCACCAACACCTGTTGTTTCTTGTTTTTTTTTTTTATTTTAGCAGTTTTGACAGGCATGAGAAGATATGTCATTGTGGTTTTGATTTGAATTTTCCTAATAGTGAGTTGATGTTGAATATCTTTTCATGTGTTTGTTGGCCATCTGTATGTCTTCTTTAGAGAAATGTCTATTCATGTCTTTTGCTCATTTTTAAATTGGATTATTTGGAGGTTTTGGTGTTGAGTTGTATAATTTCTTTACATATCTTGGATAACTCTTTATCAATGTGTCATTTGCAAACATCCTCTCACATTCAATAAGTTGTCTTTTCATTTGGTTGTTTCCTTCACTGTGAAGAAGCTTTTTACTTTGATATAATCCCAATAATTTAATTTTGTTTTTGCTTCCCTCACCTTAGGAGATATACTTAGAAAAATGCTGCTACAGCTGGTGTCAAAGAAATTACTGCCTATATCTTCTTCTATGAATTATATGGTTTGAAATCTCACATTTAGGTCTCTAATGTATTGTAAGTTTATTTGTGTGTATGGTTTAAGAAAGTGATCTGGTTTCATTCCTTTGCATGTAGCTGACCAGTTTTCCCAATGCCATTTGTTAAACAGACAATCTTTTCCCTATTGTATATTCTGTCCTCTTTGCCATAGATTAATTGTCCATAAAAGCCTGAGTTTGTTTCTAGGCCCTCTATTCTCTTCCATTTGTCTATGTGTCTGTTGTTTCTTTTTTTTTTTTGCCAGCATTATGTTGTTGTGATTACTATAACTTTGTAGTGTATCTTGAAATCTGGGATTGTAATACTTTGTTGTTCTTTGTCAAGACTGCTTAGGCTATTTGAGTTCTCTTGTGGTTCCATACATTTTTAGGATTCCTTTTTCCATGAAAAATGCTTTTGGTGTTTTGATAGGGCTTGCATTAAATGTTTAGATTGTTTTGTGTAGTATGGCTATTTTAACAATATTTGTCTTCCCAATCCATGAGCGTGGAACATCTTTTCATTTGTCATATTCAACTTCTTTCATCAGTGTTTTGTAGTTTTCAGAGTACATTTCTCCCATTTCCTTGGTTAAGTTTATTCCTAGGTCTTTTTGGTGTGATTGTAAATGGGATTGTTTTCTTAATTTTTCTTTCTGCTACTTCTTTATTAATGTATAGAAGGGCAACAGATTTCTGTATGTTAATTTGGGATTCTGGGACTTTACTGATTTCATTTATCAGTTTTAGTAGTTTTTGGTATAGTCTTTAGGGTTTTCTATATATAGTATTAGGTCATCTGCAAATAGAGACTCTTTAACTTCCTCTTTACCAGTTTATTTTTTTAAGATTTTATTTATTTATTCATGAGATACACATACACACACACACACACACACACACACACACACACACACACTCACTCACACAGGCAGAAACAGGCAGAAGGAGAAGCAGTCTCCACACAGGGAGCCTGATGTGGGACTCGATCCCGGGACTCCAGGATCACGCCCTGGGCTGAAGGCCAGGCTCTAAATCACTGAGCCACCCAGGGATCTCCTCTCTTTACCAGTTTAGATGCCTTTTATTTCTTTTTCTTGTCTGATTTCTGTGGCTAGGACTTTCAGCACTATGTTAAATAAAAGCAGTGAGAATGGACATCCTTGTCTTGTTCCTGACCTTAGGGGAAAGTCCCCCAGTCTTTCACCATTGAGTATGATGTTAGTTGTAGGTTGGTCATATATGACCTCTATTATAAGGGTATGTTCCCTCTAAAACTCCTTTGTTGAGTTTTTATCATAAATGGATTCTGTACTTTGTCAAGAGCCTTTTCTGCATCGATTGAAATGACCATATATGCTATCCTTTCTCTGGTTGATGTGTTGTATCATATTGATTGACTTGCAAATATTGAACCACTCTTGCATCCCTGGAATAAATCCCACTTGGATTTTGATGAATAAATTTTAAATTTATTGTTGTATCTGGTTTATTAACATTTATTTGAAGATTTTTACATCTATGTTCATCAGAGATACTGGCCTGTAATTCTTTATTTGTAGTGTCTATCTGGTTTTGGTATCAGGGTAATGCCTGCCTCATAGAATGAATTTGGAAGCTTTACTTCTTCTTCTATTTTTGGAATAGTATGAGAAGAATATGTATTAATTCTTCTTTAAATGTTTAATAGAATTTACCTGTGAATCCATCTGTTCCTAGACTTTTGTTTATCAGGAGTATTTTCAATTACTGAGTCAATTACATGCTAGTAATTGGTCTGTTCAAATTTTCTGTTTTCCTGATTCAGTTTTGGGAGGTTCTATGTTTCTAGGATTTATCAATTTCTCTTAAGTTGTTCAGTTTGTTCCCATTATATTCTCTTATAATCCTTTGTATGTTTGTGGTGTTGGTTATTATCTCCCCTCCTTCATTTCTGAATTTATTTGTTTATGTGCACTCACTCTTATGTGCACTCTCTTGTTTGTGAGTGCTCTCTCCGATTCTCTCTCTCTCTCTCTCCCTCTCACTTTGAGACTGGCTAAAAGTTTATCAATTTCTTTGATCCTTTCAAAGAACCAGCTCCTGGTTTCATTGATCTGTTCTATTGTTTTTCAGTCTCCGTTTCACTTATTTCTGCTTTAATCTTTATTATTTTCTTCTTTCTCTGGCTTTGGGTTTTGTCCTTTTTCTAGTTCCTTTAGGTATAAGGTTATATTGTTCATTTAAGATATTTCTTGCTAATTGAGGTAGGCCTATATCACTATAACCTTTCCTCCTAGAAGAGTTTTTGCTGCATCCCAAAGGTTTTGGACCATTGTGTTTTCATTTTCATTTGTCTCTATGTATTTTTTATTGCTCTTTGATTTCTTAGTTGACTCATTGTTTGATAGCATGTTAGTTATTTGTGTTCTTTCTAGATTTTTTTTGGTGATTGGTTTATAATTTCATACCATTGTGGTTGGAAAAGATGCATGATATGATTTCAATCTTTTTGAATTTGTTAAGACTTCATTTCTGGCCTAACATATGGTCTATTCTGGAGAATATCCTATGTGTACTCTGGAGGGTATTATGCTGAGTGAAGTAAGTCAATCAGAGAAGGACAAACATTATATGTTCTCATTCATTTGGGGAATATAAATAATAGTGAAAGGGAATAGAAGGGAAGGGAGAAGAAGTGTGTGGGAAATATCAGAAATGGAGACAGAACATAAAGACTCCTAACTCTGGGAAACGAACTAGGGGTGGTGGAAGGGTGGGGGGTGGGGGTGAATGGGTGATGGGCACTGAGGGGGGCACTTGACGGGATGAGCACTGGGTGTTATTCTGTATGTTGGCAAATTGAACACCAATAAAAAATAAATTTATTATTTAAAAAAAAGAGTATGTATGCTGCTGCTCTAGCATGGAATGTTCTGAATATGTGTTAGGTCCATTTGGTCCAATGTATCAGTCAAAAAGCACTGTTTCCTTGTTAATTTTCTGTCTGGATTATCTATCCACTGATGTAAGCAGGGTGTTAAAGTCCCCTAATATTATGCTATTACTCTCAATTTCTTCCTTTATGACTGTTAATAGTTGTTTTATGGATTTAGGTGCTCCCAGGTTGAGTGCATAATTTGTTATATTTGGGTGCATACAATTATGTCTTGTTGGTTTGTTCCTTCTTTATGATTATGTCTCTGTCTTTTGTTACAGTCTTTGTTTCAAGTCTGTTTTTTTTTATATAAGTATTGCTTTCCCAGCCTTTTCCTCCATTTGCATGGCAAATGTTTTTCTATCCCCTCACTTTCAATCTGCATATGTTTAGGTCTGAAATGAGTCTCTTGTAGGCAGCATTTATAGATAGGTCTTGTTCATATGCATTTAGTCACTCTGTGTCTTTTTATTGGAGCATTTAGTCCACTTACATTCTAAGTTATTATTAATAGTTATGTACTTACTGCCATTTTTAAACTTATTTTACAGTTGTTTTTATAGTTCTTCTCTTGTTCTCTTCCCTTGTGATTTGATGGTTCATTTAGTGATATGCTTGGATTCATTTTTATTTTTGCATAATCTATTATAGGTTTTTGATTTTTGATTATTATTAGGTTCATGTATAACATCTTATACATATAGCAGTCTATATTAAACTGATGGGTGCTTAAGTTTGAATGAACCCTTTCTAAAGACACTAAATTTTTACACACCCCCTCAGGTTTTATGTTTGTGATGTCATACTTTACATCCTTTTACTTTGTGAATCCTTTGACCGGTTTTTATAGATATAATTGATTTTACTGCTTTTTGCTTTAACCTCCATACTGGCTTTATATTTATAAGTATTAATTTACTACTTACTATGTGTGTATTTACATATGAAAATTTTTTCATTATTTTCTTACTCTTGATAATCACCTTTTCTTTTCACAGAAAGAATTTCATTTAACATTTCTTGTAAGACTGGTTTAGTAGTAATGAACTCCTTTCACTTTTGTCTGGGAAACTCTTCATCTCTCCTATTCTAAATGACATTCTTGCTGAGTAGAATATTCTTGAGTGCAGGTTTTTTCCTTTCAGCACTTTCAATATATTATGCCACTTTCTTCTGGCCTGCAAAGTTTCTGCTGAAAAGTCAGATGATAGCCTTTTGGGATTTCCCCTTTATATAACTACTTTATTTTCTCTTGCTGCTTAAAAAAAAATCTCTTTATCACTAATTTTGCCATTTTAATTGTTATGTGACTTGATGTGGACCTCTACATATTGATTTTATTGGAGGCTCCCTGTGCCTTCTGGATCTGAATGTCTGTTTCCATCAGACATTTGAGAATTTTTGAGATTTGAGATTTTTGAGAATTTTTCAGCTATTACTTCTTCAAATAAATTTTCTGCTCTTTTTTATACTCTTTTCCTTTTGGGATCTCTATAATGTGAATGTTATTATGCTTGATGATTTTGCTAAATTCCCTTTACCTATTCACATTTTTTATTCTTTTGTGTTGTTCAGCTCGATTGCTTCCTGTTACTCTATCTTCCAACTTGCTGATTGATTCTTCTGCCTCCTCTAATCTACCATTTATTCCCTCTAGCATATTTTAAATTTCAGTTATTTAGTTCTTTACCTCTGATTGGTTCTTTTTTTATATTTTATAGCTCTTTTTTGAAGGGCTCCCTGAGGTTCTCCACTCTTTTTTTAAGTCCAATAAGTATCTCTTTGATCTTTACTTTGAGTTTTTTATCAGGCATATGGCTTATCTCTGTTTCATCTTAACTGTTTTGCTGTAGTTGGTCCTGGCCTTTTATTTAGGACTTATTCCTCTGTTTCATCACTTTATCTAGCTCTCTGTGTTTGTTCCTATGTATTAGGAAAATCAGTTATATCTCTTGACTTTGAAATTAGTGGTCTTGGGATCCCTGGGTGGCGCAGCGGTTTGGCGCCTGCCTTTGGCCCAGGGCGCGATCCTGGAGACCCGAGATCGACTCCCACATCGGGCTCCCAATGCATGGAGCCTTCTTCTCCCTCTGCCTGTGTCTCTGCCTCTCTCTCTCTCTCTCTGTGTGTCTATCATAAATAAATAAATAAAATCTTTAAAAAAAAAAAAAAAGAAATTAGTGGTCTTATGAAGAAGAGGTTCTGTGGTGCCTGTTTACCAGAAACAGGTGCTTCAGGGGTTTCTCATATGTGGAGTCCATGTATTCTACTATTGTAGGCTGAGCCTCATTTTCCATAAATCCAGTTGGCTCCAATGGCCTACTTTGCCTGTTGTAGGCATGGTTTGGTCACTCTGCTCTTACGGGGTCAGTCTGGGACTGCTGTGGACTTGCACTTGGATGATATCAGCAGTTAGACAAGATGCCTGCCCTCAACCCCTTTGCTGAGGCTGCAATCACACTGAACTCAGGGCACCCTTCCCCCATATTGTACCTTGATAGTCTTTGATTGGTGGATGGGGCCTGCAGACTACCTAGATACCTGCCCCCAATCCCTCTACCAGAACTGCAGTGACCCCAAACTGTTGGTTTCTCTCCCTGTGCTGTCCCTTGGGAGGTTTTTGTTGGTGGATGGGGCCAGTAGTTCAGATGCCTGCCTCCAGTCTATCTACTTGGGCAGCATATGAATTGGTTGACAGGGCACTCTGCACTGCCAGTTAGTTATATGGTTCAGCTACTGGGACTGCAGTGGAACTGGTGTGTGTAGTTATCTTCCCCTCTTCTCAGGGCACTTGTCCCTTTGAGGGGAGGCCCTCTCAGTGGGGCATGTTGGACGTGGCAGACCCACAAGAGAACATGAGGGTAGGGCACACGATATTAGCAAGGTAAATGTAAAGTGTTCTAAGTAGTTCCCACAAGAGCCAGGTTATCTAGGCTGCTTAAAGAGCACATACTCCAAGATTAGTAAATAAATATTCACTATACCCCAGGTACTTTTCAAACTGCTGATTCTATGCTTATCTCAGTCAGATTGTTATTCTGGCTCCTTAAGGGCAGGAACTCAGTTTCCTATTGCCCTCTGACTCTCCCAGAACTAAGCCCACTGATTTTTAAAGTGCCCTGAGTTAAGCCCTTCTAGCTGTGCAAACCCAAATCTAAGCCCTACTGGTTTTCATAGCCAAATATTATGGGACTCGTCTTCCTATATTGCAGGTCCCTCACGTCTGGGGTACCTGCTGTAGAGTCTACTCCTCTCCTTCTTCCATGCTTGTGGGGTCCCTCTTGTTTGTGGTTAGTCTCAGCAAGAGTTTTATTTCTGACCACATCTCCACCCCACCTACACTTTTTAAAAAGATTTTATTTATTCATGAGAGATAAAGAAAGAGAGGTAGAGACACAGGCAGAGGGAGAAGCATGCTCCTCACAGGGAGCCCCATGCAAGACTTGATCCCTGGACCAGGACCATACCCTGAGCCAAAGACAGAAACCCTTCTGCTGAGCAACCTAGGTGCCCCAACCCACCCTTTTTAATGTAGCCTCCTCTCTACAATGAACTGTGGAAGATGTCTCCTGCCAGTCTTTGGGTCATTTTCTGCATTAGTTACACTGATGTGGTTGTTATCTTGGTGTGCTCAACATGAGCATAGGATCCTCCTACTCCACCATCTTCCCGGAAGCCACCTGAAAACCTGCAATATTAAAGCCATGCTATTGTGAAGGATTTCATATTATTTATCCTTGTTTTTAGAATCCTTTGTTTATATTATCACACGCTACATTAACAACGGTTATTTAGACAGTTCTGAATTTTTATGATTTCTTAACACCTTGTCTCTATAAGATATCTTCCTTATTCCTGAGTTCTTCATTTTTTTTAAAATTTTTTTTTGTTTTTTTTTATTTATTTATGATAGGCACACAGTGAGAGAGAGAGAGGCAGAGACACAGGCAGAGGGAGAAGCAGGCTCCATGCACCCGGAGCCCGATGTGGGATTCGATCCCGGGTCTCCAGGATCGCGCCCTGGGCCAAAGGCAGGCGCCAAACCGCTGCGCCACCCTGGGATCCCCCTGAGTTCTTCATTTTGATTCATTGTTCAGTTGGTACTTCTTTGAGTAATTGTTTTTAGAAGAGGCATGTGACTGCTATGCTTTGAGTCATGGCATGCTGGACGGTGTTTGTCTGTTCTTTTCAAATACAAACAGTCCTCCTATATATAGAATTACTGAGTCACAGTTCTTTCCCTGCAAACTCCACCCACATTGTTTGAAGGTGCACATGCTTAGCACACTCTTTAAAAAATATCTCAGCTATATATTTACTTGGAGTAGTTTTGGGAGGCACTCAAAAGGATAGGAGAGTTAAAGCCTCCCCTTTGTGCCTCGTGATTCTGTCAGGCATGGATCCTGTATGGGCACTTTGTCAACCAAGTTCAGATTTATTATAACATTTCTTCACCACCTGGAGATCCAGTCTGTGTCAGATCAAAAGGATGTGGTTTCTTGTTTTTTGTTTTATTGTATATTTTTTATTGGAGTTTGATTTGCCAACATATAGTACAATGCCCAGTGCTCATCCTGTCAAGTGCCCCCCTCAGTGCCCATCACCCAGTCACCCCATTCCCCAAAAAGGGCATGTTTTAAGAAAACGGCAACCTCGGGGCAATCCCCTCTTTTGGCCAATCAGTCATGTGTCCATGTTAGCCTCAGCTTCCTAAGCCTAGGCTGAGGTGGTAGATGCAGGGGGAGGAGGGAGAATTTGAGAGAGCAGGGAGCTCTTGTATCTCGAGTTAGCCTAATAGCATTCATCTGTAGCCAATTTTGGCAATGCTCAGTTCTATTCAGCATCTGTTTCTCCATTTTCCAGTCCAGTCTTGGGTGCAGATTATGAGCACTGCTTTGGCGCTAATGCCACTTTGGGTGGAATCTGGGTCCTATGTTACAGGCCTCAACAGGGCAATAATATGCTCCTCAGTGGCTACCTTGTCTCCAGCCATAGGGTAAAATAAGGCTAACTGCAGGCCCCATCAGACAGGGTCCTCCTCCTCCTCTTAATGGAAGGAGCACAGTCTCTACAGTGTTTCTCCTTTGAAATGTATCTTACTAAGATTCCTTATCTCCAAAGTGATCTTGCAGCCCCAATGTGACTCCCATTAATGATTACATGTTGTGGTCATGGATGTCTTTTTTCAAGAGATGAATATCATAAAAGTATCATTTACTCTCCGACCATCCCTTAAGTCCTTTATTTTACTGCAATGGAAACAGATTTGGCCAAGGTTTGATGACTTGCACAGAATCCCACAGCTCATTAATAGGAGAAACGGAACACTGATCTCTTCTACCATACCTTTCTGTCTCCATGTTATCTTGCTTTAGTTGATGATCCCAACTTTAATAAAACCATACACTTCGGATTGGTGCTTTACAGGCAAGGGAAATGTTACTAAACACAGTTTAGAGTTTTATTTGCATTTATTTGACATATGAAAGTTTTTTTAAAAATCATGAAGCTGAACAGTGAAAATCTTAGTTAAAAAACATTTTGTTGTGTAACCTCTGAAGAACTTTCTTTCAAACTATATTTACAAAGGCCTGTTTTATTGACTAAATTCATATTATATATTAGAAGAAATCTGTGGTAAACTTGAAAACTCAGGAATTTAATTTTTACTTCTTTTTGCAGCAACGTGATTAAGAGAGTGGTATACTCACTTGTATCATCACTCATGTTCAGGTATGTGAGACTCCTCTAAAAAAAGGAGGTAATTACACATAATATTTAATATTTTTAATAATAAAGGATCTGGGAGGGGGGAAAACACATTTCCACTGTCAGTATATTGGTAAATAGCCCTTGTGTCCCATTTAATGTAATATAATTTGTCTTGAGATTTTGGTTTAAGCTTAACTTTAAGAATTGTAAAGAAATGGGGATGAGAGGTAGGGTGATGGGGTGAGTGGGTGATGGGCACTATTGAGGGCACTTGATGGATGGATGAGCACTGGGTGTTACACTATATGTTGGCAAATTGAATTTAAATTGAAAAATTTAAAAATATATCTATAAAAAAGAATTGTAAAGAAATGGTATCTAAGCCTAATAATAACATATTTTTCCTACCTGTAAAAGTAGAATTAATGAAGCATGCTTTTTAAAATTCTTTAAATGTTTTTATTGAACACTTTATTTGCCTAGAAGTACTCCTTAATTGTGGAATCATTCTATTTAGGCTTCTCCACATGACAGTAAGATTGCATGTTATGATACAGAGTCACACAAAATACTTGCTCCCTTTTAAATTTATATTTTAATTTGCATTGCAATTATAAAAAAGTATTTTGAAAACTAATGATTTATCTTTATAGATTATACAAGTAGTGTAATTAGTTTATGAAGACTATTTAGAATATATGAAAGAAAGGCTTAGGAGGTACTTTAGAGTTCAATCATATATATATTTATGGAATTTAATTCCTTTTCATGTGCCTAGCACTGTGCTAAATACATCTATTAATATATAATCATATACATGTTGAAAATATCACTGATAAAACATCTTACTGGTCAAAGTGGTCTTTTAAGAGCTTATGTTAGTCATGTTCTCACTTGGTTTTTATTGCTAAATTTGTCAAAATTATCAATATGAATGAGATTTTGTTTATTATAAGTTGGTAGAAGCCCCTTAAAGAAATTCTCAGATTTAAGAGTTTACAAGTGTAGATGTGTAATTTTAATTCAGGTTGCCTGTGCTATCTTGGAGTATTAGTGTGACCTGTCTTTTATAAAAGGGCATGATAATGTGAAATGGTGGTGTGGGAATTTTAATTCTCTAACAACTGCTTCCATTGGTGAAAACTTAATAATTTTTTTTGAGATTCTAAGGCAACCCAGTATTCCCTACCAGTGGACAATTTAATCCTAAACGACATCTTGGTATCATATCATTGGCCTAATTTAGTCTAACTTTAGGAGTGCACACCACTTTATTTTTATTCAATTTTTTTGTTGTAGAATATTTGGAATTTTGCTGATCTTTGTGGATCTATCCCTCATCATCACAGATCTACTTTTCACTGAGAGAACAATGCATATTCCTTTGGAATATCGTTCAATTTCTTTAGCTATTGCTTTATTTTTTTTCTTGGATGTTCTTCTTCGAGTATATGTAGAAGGGTAAGTTTGATTCATTTTTTAAAAACATGTAAAGCTCTTTTGTACTGCTATGAGAAGCATCCCAAAGTAATTATCAAGTCAACCCAATAAATGTGTCCTTCTTTATCAAAATAATTCTCCTCTGAGGCATAGTCAACAAGAAAGTAATCCAAATCCCAATTTCAACTAGATTAGGCTTTAATATCATTGTTGCAACTGGCACTCTAGTTTGTAGCAATGTGTTGTAGATCCTTTAACAGGTAATGTTTAAAGGGTTTGTAGAGTAGGGCCAGGCAATGAATGTGCATGCATGCACGTTATCAAGAGGAACATGTGTGTGAAGTATAAATCTAAATCTCAGGAAGAGTTGAATCTAAATAAAAGCTGACAGTATATCAAATACTAGATAATAGATCATGAAAACCTTCTACCTCAGTTAAAATAAAAATTTGTGGTAAGGTACACAAAAGACCTGAGGCATCTTTATTCCATTGATGAAGCTTGGTGGTGAGGCAGCAGTTAATTTTCTCTGCTTGCTGGCTTTATGAAAAGGTGAATGAAGTGAGCCAAGCCCTGGAACATGTCAGCTGTGGGAGTCAGGGACTAACTCCCCAGCCTCATTTCATCCAAAGCTTTTCAGAAGGCTACTTGTCTCCACTCCTGCTGAACTTATACTTTGGAACCAAGGACAGTTTTTACCCAGGTTACTCAGAGTCTGAGAGGGGCTACCCCAAAATTGGAAGGAGGGTTCCCTTGAGCACCTGTGCTCTTGGCTGAAGGAGCCAGTGTTGGGGAGGAAGGCAAAGTGGATGGAAGTTCAGCTTTGCACGGGAGAGGCCACAAGCCTCCTGGAATTCTATGTAGGCACAAAGCCAGATGATGAGTTTGCAAGCTAAATTACTAGACCTGTCTCCCTCTCACAAATTTCTCTTACATACTCCTCACAGCCCAGTTGCTCTAGGGCTATGACACATTTAATTTCTGTTGTTCAGTAGTCCTGCCACACAGCCCACCCTTCTCACCCAACATGTGAAGGGAATGCTTGCCTCTTGTTCGGTGGTTTGGTTATATCTTTTACTATACTTAAATTGCCATATTGATGCTTTTGTCATTTGTATGTATAAAATAAGATAGAATTTGGATGTTTTCCCCCTTAGTCTAGTCTTGTATGCATTTTAAAGAATCCATTAAAGTAGAATTCTTAATAGGATGAGTCAAATAATTTCTTAAAATATTCTTATCTCTTCATTGGGAGAGCATAAACTACTATTTTTTGTTGTTTTATACTACAGGATTCAACGATATTTTTCTGATATACTTAACTACTTAGATGCTGTCATTATTGTAGTGACTCTACTGATTGATATAATTTATATGTTTTATGACTTTAAGTTTCTTAAAACTATTCCCAGGTAAGAAACATATGTTCATTTCTCTTAAAGTTTTAATTTTTTTCTATTTCTGGGGAGGGTCTCTTCTGTAGTTTTATTTTTTTATAATCTTTCTAAGTCTGAATGTGCTGATTCTGTGCCAAATAAGCTGCCAAAAAGGAAATATTTTGGTAAATTTAAGTATTTGGAAACAAAAAAAAATGGTTTTATTTAAGGAAGAGTAAAGGGTGTATAGATTCAGTACCTTTAGCTGACTAAAGAACATGGAGCCCCTAAGGAAGAAACTTGGGACTTTGCCTATTGTGCTCACTTTAACTTCTCTACTTTTTGAAATTCCCACTGAATTCCCACTGAGCTTCAATCATAAGTTCCTGACACATGGGTTTTTCCTGTAATCAAGAGGATAAATCAGTTAGTTTGAGCATATTAAAAATTTGAGTGACTCAAATCTTCTTCAAGTACAAGTAGAAGAGTAAGTTTGATTCATTTTTTAAAAACATGTAAAGCTATTTTGTACTGCTATGAGAAGCATCCCAAAGTAATTACCAAGTCAACCCATGCTCTAAGAAAGAGCAAATGGAACAGAAAACAAGGTAACATAGGTAACATCATGGAGGTGGAATTTTGCAGTATGGCTAAAATGAGGAAAGCTGAGGCAAAGTTAGAACTGTTTAGGTATCAGGAAACTGAAATGTGTATGAGAGACTGATGGCTCCCTCCCCCCAGGTTCCCCACCCCTGTTCTTCCTCTTGCTACTGTGGCAATGGAATAAAAGGAGCAAGTGTATATTGGGATACAGATGTTAGGCAGCTCACTCATTAGTCCAACAGCTTGCTTCTTCCTGTACTCCAGCAGCTCAGGACTTAAATTCAGGTCCCAACAAAATTTGATATTATATGACAGGCTTGCAGTTGTTTTAAAATAACTGGATCTAGTATGGTCCTCAGGCTGACAGCCTCAGTATCACCTAAGAACTTACTAGAAATGCGAGAAGAAAAACACCTCAGACCCCACTTCAGACCTACTGAATCATATGTACACTCAAGTTAGAAAAGCATATATCCAAATTGCCAATTCTCTGCTGCCAATTCTCTGCCATCATGTTTTTGTTTTTGTTTTTGTTTTTGTTTTTTGTCCTGATGGGAAGAGAGACACCAGCTAGCACACTTGGGAAGTATCTCAATCTGCTGCCTGCCTGATATATTTTAGCAGGTATAATGAGCCTCTGTTACTGATGGGAATAACAAAAGTGAACAAGAGCCCTTCTTATGGGAAAATCTTTTGATGGGAAATGAACTTTTTGTTGAGAAAATGATTGAAAAATGCTCATCTTGAATCACAGAAGTGTAAGCGACAAATTCATATAACTATTTCTTTCTACCAGAGTTTCTCAACCTCAGCACTATTAATACTTTGGACCAGATAGTTCGTTAGAAGGATTGTCCTGTCATTGATTGGTGTTTAACAGCATTCCTGGCTTCTACCCACTAGATACAAGTAGCACACCCTCATACACAATGTGACAACCAAAAATATCCCAGACATTGCCAAGTATCCTGTAAGTGGGTGGATAGGAGGCTTAGTGAGGGTTTGTGTGTGTGTGTGTGTGTGTGTGTGTGTGTGTGTGCAGAATCACCTCTGGTTAAGAACTACAGCTCTAGACTTGATCCATGTTGGCAAAATCCTGTCTCTAAAGCAAAGATGAATCTTTTTGCTATTAGATTGACAATTTTATTTCGACCTCTACGACTTATCATTCTGATAAGAGTTTTTCATCTGGCTCATCAAAAGAGACATCTTGAAATGCTGACCAGAAGAATGGTAAGCAGACAAAACATGTTTATGATTCAGAAAATATTTGTTTCAGGAAATACTGACAAGGGTTATAGATAGCTATATAATAGTCTATATTTTTATGTGGATTTTTGTGCTACAAATTAACGATTGTTTTAAACTCTCAGGTTTCAGGAAACAAACGGCGATACAAAAAGGATGGATTTGACTTAGACCTCACTTATGTTACTGGTTTGTAAAGTTTAACTGTTGATTTACTTATATTAACTTCAGATCTTTCTGGTGTGTGAATAATGTTCATTTTGTTCTTCCTTTTTCTAAGTCATATTCTTTCAAAGCATTCTTTGTCCATGAAGACATGAGCATCTATGGTAGCACAATATATTTGTAGTTTACCCCTGACAATGGAAAATCTGCATTGTCCTCTTAAATCAGGACTGATACCATACAGGAAATTGAATGGATTTCCAGTTGGCTCCTTTGTTTGGTTTAGAATTTGAGTTCTAGAAGTTTTCCTGGGTCACAAGGATTTCAGACAGACCTGTTCTCTTTCTAAAACCCTAATGAATAAGGGGTCTCAGTTTTCTGAGTCAGGAGCACTGAAAGGCACCCTGGGAGTTCCCTCCATTGCTGGAGCTCAGATCTCTCATTTTTCTTTGGTATGTATGTATGTATGTATGTATGCACTTATTTATTTATTTTCTTTGGTATTTAAATAGGAAATAAATTCTCATGACCAGTCAACACAAATCTGTCCCATATGGCTGGAATCATTTGATTCTTAGGAACATTATGTAAGTTTAATGGTGATTATACTGGATAATTTAATATGTTATCTTCATTATCCTGAGAGGTAGCTTTTTTCCCTATCATTCTCAATCCAGAAAGTCCTTTTCTATGAAAAAGGAGTCTGATTATATATAAGTTCTCATATATTGTTTCATATTTATAATGACATTCATAATAGTGACTATTTTGACTTCCAGAGCATATTATTGCCATGTCATTCCCATCTTCTGGAAAGGAGTCTTTCTACAGGAATCCCATTAAGGTAAGGGTATTTAACAAATACTCATAATTCTCAGTAAACATAGGCTGTGGAGTCATAAGTTTAATATTAGCCCATAGTGTTTCAAGTTTACTCTCTCAGGTAAAGAATTATAATGGATTGATAGCAGTTGCTATGTAATGAACCACCAAAAAACCTAGTGACTTATAGCACAAACCATTTTCTTAGTTCATGATAGTGTGGTTTGTGAATTTGGGTTGGGCTTAAGTGGGTGGTTCTGCTGGTCAGGGACAGGTTTGACAATCTGGATTAATGCATACATCTGTGGGCAGCTACTTGGTTGGCATCTGAGGATCAGCTATTCTAAAATGGCAGGGTCGGAGGGGCCCCTGGGTAGTGGCTTAGTCAGTTGAGCATTGACTCTTGGTTTCAGTTCAGGTCATGATCTCGGGGTCATGAGATGGAGACCTGTGTTGGATTTCATACACTCAGCACAGAGCCAGCTCGAGGTTTTTCTCTCTTTTCTTTTGCCCCTCCTCCTGCTCACTTGCATGTGTGTGCTCTCTCTAAATAAGCAAACAATAAATAAAATCTTAAAAAATTAAAAAATAAAAAAATTAAATGGTTGGATGGTTCCATGTGATGTCTCACACTCCAGCAGACTAATTCAGGCTTGTTCCTATGGTGGTGGTGTCAGAGATCCCATAAGCAGCAAGCAAAAGAATGCATAGCCCCTGATGGAGCAGGTTCAAAACTAGTATAATGTGGCTTCTACCTCATTCTGTGATACAAAGCAAATTACAATTCAGTCCAGATTCAAGGAGCAGAACAGACTGCATTTCTTGATGGCAAGAATTGCAACAAATTATGGACATTTTTATAGTCTAGCATAGGAGAGAAAGATGAGAATTCTTATTTAAAATATGTGTTCGGGATCCCTGGGTGGCGCAGCGGTTTAGCGCCTGCCTTTGGCCCAGGGCGCGATCCTGGAGTCCCGGGATCAAGTCCCACGTCGGGCTCCCTGCATGGAGCCTGCTTCTCCCTCTGCCTGGTTCTCTGCCTCTCTCTCTCTCTTTCTCTCTCTCTCTCTCTATCATAAATAAATAGATAAATAGATAGATAGATAAATAAATAAATAAATAAATAAATAAATAAATAAATAAAAGATATCCTAAAATATGTGTTCTCCTCCTCCGCCCCTCCGTCCCGCCGGCCACCCGTCCCGTCCGGTCCCGCCGGCCGTGAGCTCCATGCAGTTCAATAAGGGGCCCTCGTATCGGCTGTCCGCCGAGGTCAAGAACCGGCTGCTGTCCAAGTATGACCCCCAGAAGGAGGCGGAGCTCCGCAGCTGGATCGAGGGGCTCACGGGCCTCTCCATCCGGCCCGACTTCCAGAAAGGTCTGAAAGACAGTCATCTTGTGCACACTCATGAGCAAGCTGCAGCCAGGCTCCGTCCTCAAGATCAACCGCTCCCTGCAGAACTGGCACCAGCTGGAAAACCTGTCCACCTTCATCAAGGCCATGGTCAGCTACGGCATGAACCCCGTGGACCTGTTGGAGGCCAACGACCTGTTTGAGAGCGGGAACATGACCCAGGTGCAGGTGTCTCTTCTCACCCTGGCGGGGAAGGCCAAGACGCAGGGGCTGCAGAGTGGCGTGGACATTGGGGTCAAATACTCGGAGAAGCAGGAGCAACTTCGACGACGCCACCAGAAGCGGGCCAGTGCGTCATCGGGCTCCAGATCGGCACCAACAAATGTGCCAGCCAGTCGGGCATGACGGCCTACGGCACCCGAAGGCATCTGTACGAACCCAAGAACCATATCCTGCCCCCCAGGGACCACTCAACCATCAGCCTCCAGATGGGCACAAACAAGTGTGCCAGCCAGGTGGGCATGACGGCTCCCGGGACCCGGCGGCACATCTAGGACACCAAGCTGGGGACGGACAAGTGCGACAACTCCTCCATGTCCCTGCGGATGGGCTACACTCGGGCGCCAACCAGAGTGGCCAGGTCTTCGGCTTGGGCCGGCAGATCTACGACCCCCAAGTACTGCCCGCAGGGCCGGGGGGCGCATGGGGCTGCAAGGGCTGCGGGCGGCGGCCCAGACCCGGGGAGGCCCCGGAGCGCACCCCCTACCCGCAGGAGGAGGCCGACTACTGAGGCGCCCTGCGGGGGGGCCTCCCCACATCAGTCTGGGCGGTGTCGGGGTTCTTCTGTTTTTCATCTTGATTTTCTCCTTGTCTGCGCGCTGCCCGCCCAAGGCCTGTGGGGCAGGGGTACCGGGGCACGCGGGGGTCTGCCTGCCAAGGTTCCCGCCGCAGATCTGCCAGCAGGCTTGGGGCTGAGCTGGGGGGGGGGGGGGGGTGGGAAGACCCCCGCGGGCTGGGACCAGCCCTGAATGGTTTCCGGTTGCTTCTCTTTCCCTTCCCTTTTCTCTGATCAGTTTGTGGTTTCTGTACCCACAGAAGTTTCAGGCAGTTTTAATGAAAGAAAAATTATGTTCTTTTGCAGGGCAGTGGTAGGGGTGGGGGTGGAAGGAAGGGGAGGGCTGGGCCATGGCCTGAATCACTTGAGGGCTTGTGAGGGACCGAATTTCTTTAGCACTGCCCCCAAGGGCTGGTGGGGAAACTGAGGCCCCGGGCAGAATGACAGAGTTCCAAGTGGTTGAGGCAAAGCCACCGGGGGTCCCCCTCCGCCCCACCCCCAACCCCCTACTTGTCCCCATTCCTCTGCCAAGTACTGCACAGGGACCCCCAGCGGAGGTCCTCCCCAGGGACTGGCCCCCATCCAGCAGCCCAACCAAGAGATCATGTGAAATGTGACTGTGGACCAAAGGCAATAAAAACCTCTTTTTAGGAAAAAATAAAATAAATAAAATAAGTTTTCTTAGGTGGAGTTATAGTGGAGGCATACTGCTTTAGAGTTTGTGGGTGAAATTATTTCATCCTCTAATGAGGATGGCACCAGACAAAGAAAGAAGCCCCTTACCCTCCCAAAACCAAGGCAAACGCTTTGAAGGTCAAAAACGTGGTGCTGAAAGATGTCCACAGTCACCAAAGAAAGAAGACCCACAGATCACCTACATTCTGACAGCCCAAGACACTACATCTCTGAAGGCAGCCCAAATATCCTCAAAAGAGTGCCCCTAGGAGAAACAAGCTCGACCACTGTGCCATCAAGTTCCCCCTGACTACTGACTGAGTCAGCCATGAAGAAAATAGAAGACATCAACATATTTGTGTTCATTGTGGATGTCAAAGCCAACAAGCACCGTAGTCAGCACGGGTGGCTCAGCTGTTTGGCGCCACCTTCAGTCCAGCGCGTGATCCTGGAGATCTGGGATTGAGTCCCATGTCAGGCTCTCTGCATGGAGCCTGCTTCTCCCTCTGCCTCTCTTTGTCTCTCATGAATAAATAAATAATTAAAAAAAAAAAAAAAAGCCAACAAGCACCAGATCAAACAGGCTGTGAAGAAGCTCTGTGACATTGATGTGGCCAAAGTCAATGCCCTGATCAGGCTTCATGGAGAGAAGAAAGCATATATTCCACTGGCTCCTGACTATGACACTTTGGATGTTACCAACAAAATTTCGGTCATCTAAACTAGGTCCAGATGGCTAAATCTAAATTTTTTCACCATAATTATTTAATTCAAACATAAAATGATATTTAGTTTGAAATTCCAGTTAAAAGCCATTATTTAAGAAGTTTTCAGGGATCCCTGGATGGCTCAGCGGTTTAGCGCCTGCCTTTGGCCCAGGGCGTGATCCTGGAGTCCCGGGATCGAGTCCCATGTCAGGCTCCCTGCATGGAGCCTGCTTCTCCCTCCTCCTGTGTCTCTGCCTCTCTCTCTCTCTCTCTCTGTCTATCATAAATAAATAAATCTTTAAAAAAAATAAAAAAAGAAGTTTGCATATGTGTATTGGTACATATTAGTGCAATTTGTAGTATCTGTTATATGATGTTATTATATCTTATATACAGATGTATACACACACACATATATATATACACCTAAGTCTACATATAAACATGCATATATAATTATGCTTTTGTTAAGACATAACAAATACTATAAATTGCACTTAAGTGGATCTTGATAAAATTATATATAGGTGTATATGCATGTAACCAACACCCCTATCAATATGTAGAACATTTCTTGTTCTTTTTCAGTCAATATCCCAACACACTGGAAGTAATTATTATTCTAACATCTTTTACCACAGATTCATTTTACCTTTTCTTGAATTTCACATAAGTGGAATCATATAATACATCTTTTCTTGGCTGGCTTTATATGCCTAAAATCTGAGGTTCATTCAATATTGTTGTACAGTTCTTACAACATTTACATATTACTTATATTTATTCATTATAACATTAATATTCACTGCTTTCTAAAATCCTATATTAAAAGCCAAGTATTCAGGGGCACCTAGGTGGCTCAGTTGGTTAAGTGTCTGCCTTCCCAGGATCCTGGGATTGAGCCCCACATCATGCTCCCTGCTCAGTGGGGAGCCTGCTTCTCCCTCTCTCTGTGTGTTGCAGGGGACTGTTTGTGCTCTCTCCCTCTTTCTCTGGCAAATAAATAAATAAAATCTTAAAAAAAAAAAAAAGGCCCAAACATTCAGGTGCACCTGGGTGGCTCAGTTGGCTAAGCAGCTGCCTTTAGGTCAGGTCATAATCTGAGGGCTGGGGGGGTGTCCCTCATCATCGGGAAGTTTGCTTCTCCCTCTCCCTCTGCCCGTACCTCATTCGTGCTTGTGTGCTCTTGTTCTCTTTCTCGCTCTTAAATAAATAAATAAAATCTTTATATTAAAAAAAGCCCAAGCATTCAGTTTATATACAGAAGTCATACAATTATACACCACTTTACAAAGACAGCAAAAGTGTTACATTCTAAACGTCTACCCTACAGAAATTTTTAAAAATCAAAAGATATAGCTGAAGAAATAGGTATAAATTTGGCAGCCAGTAATTTTGACAAGGAAGTTGTACAAATACCTTTAAATATGTGAATTAAAAATAATGCATTTTGAGTAATCATTATGTTTTATGTTGATAAAAAAAAGAATACTGGCTGTTGAAGAATCACGTTAAAAATATTTAGTGCACTTCAAAATGTTATACAAATTATGGTGGTTTATATGCACCCCTAAACCTTAGTTATTTAGTTTATATCACTAAAATGACCATTAATTCTTCCAGTACAATGGTATATTTCATCCTTTTGACCTTTGCATACTCTAGAATATGTTAGAAACATATAAGATTCACAAATGTTTAGAAAAGCAAGCAGAAGACCAGTGAACCTGCCCAGTTCTTCTGAGATGGTCTCATGTCTGCTTAATAAGTATTCATTCTGCAAAACAGTAAGCTAATGTTTGAACATAATTTCCAAGATAAAACACATTTTCTCATAAATCATGAAGCCTTTTTCTCAAGCACCACAACAATAGACAGAAGAATTTTAGTTTGAACAGATTTCTTGGAATGTGCTTAACCTGATATTTCAACTTAGTTTCCAAGATTTCACAAGGAGCAGATTTTGAATTATAGACAGGCTCTGATTTTAAAAGGTTCAACTAAAAAAAAATAAAATAAAAAAAAAAATAAAAGGTTCAACTTTTGGACTCTCCATAATTTGGCTATTGTCCCTTGATGAATGGATAAAGAAGGAGTGATATATATATATATACATATATATATATATATATATATATATATATATAACTGTGGAATGCTGTGTGTGTGTATATATATATATATACACATACCATTGGTGAATATTACAATTACAATAATTACAATATTACAATGGAATGATATATATATATATATATATAATGGAATATTACTAAGCCATCAAAATAATGACATCTTGGCAAGATTTACAGCAATGTGAATGGAACTAGAGTGTATTATGCTAAGTGAAATAAGTCAGAGAGGCGATCCCTGGGTGGCTCAGCGGTTTAGCGCCTGCCTTCAGCCCAGGGCATGGTCCTGGAGACCCAGGATCGAGTCCGCTTTAGGCTCCCTGCATGGAGCCTGCTTTGCCCTCTGCCTGTGTCTCTGCCTCTCTCTCTGTCTGTGTGTGTCTCTCATGAATGAATAAATAAAATCTTTAAAAAAAAAAAAGAAAGAAGTCAGAGAAGACAAATATGATTTTGCAAGCAATTGTTTACAACCATAAAAACCATTATCTCTAATGTGAATTTAAGAAACATATATGTTATATGTGAACATAGGGGAAGAGAAGGAAAAATAGTATAAAAACAGAGAGGGAGGGGATCCCTGGGTGGCGCAGCGGTTTGGCGCCTGCCTTTGGCCCAGGGCGCGATCCTGGAGACCCGGGATCAACTCCCACGTCGGGCTCCCGGTGCATGGAGCCTGCTTCTCCCTCTGCCTGTGTCTCTGCCTCTCTCTCTCTCTGTGACTATCATAAATAAATAAAAATTTAAAAAAAAAACAGAGAGGGAGGCAAACCATAAAAGACTCTATAGTTAAAAGAACAAACTGAGGATTGCTGGAGGGGAGATGGGTAGGGGATGGGCTAAATGGGTAATGGATATTAAGAAGGGCACTTGTTGGGATGAGCACTGGGTGTTATATGCAAACAATAATCACTAAATTCTACTCCTGAAACCAATATTACATATGTGTTAACCAACTTGAATTTAAAATAAAAATAAAAAGGCTCAGTGATGTGAAAGTGATACAATGGTGTGAAGGTGATAAATATTCAGTAGACCTCATAGTTTGAAGTTTGAATTTGATCCTTTCTCAAGCTAGTGATCTGTGGTGTGACATTCTCAACAGCTGCAATTCCCAGTCAGCCACATGATCATAAGGTTGAACAGTTACATACCCTGACAACCACTGTGTGCCTCTATAGCCACTCTTGTTTTTCCCATTCAGTACAGTATTCAGTACATTACATGAGACATTCAATACTTTATTGCAAAATAGGTTTCATATTAGATGATCTTGTCCAACTGTAGACTAATGTGTTTTGAGCATATTTAAGGTAGGCTATGCTAACCTATGATGTTGGATAGTTTAGATGTATTAAATGTATTTTTGACTCATAATATATTCAACCTGAAATGGATTTGTTGGGACCTAACCCCATCATAAGTCAAGGAATATATATACTCAGAAAGAAACTGCCTTGAGAAAGATGAACTCCAGCATTATCAATAGAAAAAAAGTATCCACTGTATTCATCTCTTATACAAACAGAAAAATAAAGCATTTCCCCCCTTGGAATATTTATACAATAATATATAATAATATAATAGATATTAGATAATAGTTATACATATTATATAATAAATTGATATTAATATATTAGAATAACATTTGCCTCTTAGAATAGTACATATTTAAATATATATACTGCATAGTACATAATTTTGTATAATATAAAATTACAAATAATATTAAATAGTATATTTTATTCTATTTATAAATACATATTGCAAATATATTTGTATATATACACATCTCTTATAGAAACACAAAAATATAACATTTTCCCCTTAGAATAATATGTGTATTTATATATAATATATATTATACTACACAATATATAATATATAATTACATATATAAATTATACAGTTACATACATTTAGTGTATGTTATATATTACATGTAAATATACATTTATTTATAGAATATATAATACAAATTCATCTTTTATAGAAACAGAAAAATAAAACCTTTTCCTCTAAGAATAATACACGTATATTTATATATAATATGTTATATAATGCTCACTTCGGCAGCACATAAATATAATATAATATGTTATATAAATATATATAATATAGTACATGTTATATAATATATAAATGTAACATGTATATATCAATATGCGAATATAATCAAATTTGTATAATATATACAATATGTAACATATTATATGTAACATGTAAGTATATATATTTTTAAAGATTTTATTTATTCATTTATTTATTTATTTATTTAAGATTTTATTTATTCACGAATAAATTTATTTATTTATTTATTTATTTATTTATTTATTATTCATTTTATTTATTTATTCTCAGACACAGAGAGAGAGAGAGAGGCAGAGACACAGGCAGAGCGAGAAGCAGGCTCCATGCAGGGACTCTGATGTGGGACTCGGTCCCGGGTCTCTCACACCATGGGCTGAAGGCGGCGCTAAACCGCTGAGCCACCCGGGCTGCATATATAAAAGTATATATTTTTAGTTTGTTATGTAATTATATATAAATTATGAATTCTATAAATTATATTTATAAATTATAAATTAGATAATTTATATATAATTATATATAATTGAGTTGTATATTACATATAATAGTTTCTATAAACCTGTAACATGTTATATATGTTATATATTATGTTACACAATATGTATTATATTGCAGGCTATATTATGTATGTTATATATTATATGGTATATACTACATTATATTACATATAATACATACATATATTATCCTAAGGGAAAATTTTTCTATCTTCCTGTTTATGTAAGAGAACCATATACGTAATGTATAGTTATAAGTAATATATAACTAACCTGAAACCATAAAATTCATATGGTAAAATGTTGGACCAAAATATGAAAACTACTAGAGCTTTCAGAAAAAGACAAGACAAAAAGCTATCTGGCATATATATAAACGAAATGTAATACTCTCCAAAGGTTTAAAAATAGGAGAGAAACCCCTGCCGCCACCACCACGGAGACCTTGTACTCCTAAGAGTAAGAACTAAAGAGCCTTTCCAGATCTGCGCTCTGCTCTCAGCTCCCCTCTGCAGCCGTACCATGAACTGGCAGGCCTGCCTGCCTTGGAAGCCAATGACTTGGTTGATAAAGACAGTCCCTTCTACTATGACTGGGAAAGCCTGCAGCTGGGCGGGATGATTTTTGGAGGGCTCCTGTGCATCGCTGGAATCTTGATAGCCCTGAGTGGAAAATGCAAATGCAAATACAATCAGAAGCACAGCCCCTTACCTGAGAAAGCCACTCCACTCATCACTCCAGGCTCTGCCAGTACCTGCTGAGCACAGGCACTCCTGGTACCATCTCCCATGCTGTTCCCTCCCTACTTGGCGCCCTTAGCCTCCATAATGGCCTTTCACTCCAAGAAAGGCTCCCTTCTGATCAGGAGGCTGTCCAAAGCTTATTTCTCTATTAAACTGTCTCATCTCCAAAAAAAAAAAAAAAAAAAAAAAAAAAAGCGCCTGCCTTCAGCCCAGGGCATGGTCCTGGAGACCCAGGATCGAGTCCCGCTTTAGGCTCCGGGAGTAAGAACTCCCGTTCTTAGTGCTCGAATGCCCCAGCCTGAAGCTGAAGAAGCCGCCCTGGGTGCACATGCCTTGGCCACGACGGTGTACGCTCTGGTGGTGGTGTCTTACTTCCTCATCACGAAGGAATAATTTATGATGTTATTGTTGAACCTCCAAGTGTTGGTTCTATGACTGATGAACATGGACATCAGAGACCAGTAGCTTTCTTGGCCTACAGAGTAAATGGACAGTATATTATGGAAGGACTTGCATCCAGCTTCCTGTTTACAATGGGAGGTTTAGGTTTCATAATCCTGGACCGATCGAATGCACCAAACATTCCAAAACTCAATAGATTTCTTCTTCTATTCATTGGATTCGTCTGTGTCCTATTGAGTTTTTTCATGGCTATTCATAGAATGAAACTGCCGGGCTACCTGATGGGTTAAAAAATGCCTTTTGACAAGAAATCCGTGGATATTGGATTTGCTCCTGTTAATGAAGTTTTAAAGGCTGTACCAATCCTCTGATGTGAAATATGGAAAAAGAGTGAAGCAGCAGAAAAGAAGCATCTCGTGAGAAATAGGAATCATATTAAAGCTTGAACTAGAATGTCTTCTTGGTATCAAAGAGACAAATTTCTCACAATATTTCTCCTGCTGGCCTGTACTGACACACCAATGATGTTTAGTGGCATTTTCTTCTTAGTTTTTCATTTCTTAAAGAAAATATACTCCCATTTCCACAACTATAATATTGAATAAAGTGATTATTTCTTACAGCCCCCTTAACATTTTGTGAAGATGACATTTCTGACTTTCAAAAATAAATGTAAAATCAGGAAGCGAGATCCCATAAGCTGAGAACTCTGATCAGCTTTAACTATGGTGCTTTGCCTTTAAACAGTGTGACAGTACATTATTCAGATATGTGTGAGACTGTTTCTGCACAATAAGATGTATGAAAGGAGCAGAAATAAATAATTTTTCTAATTAAAGAACAAAAAAAAAACAAAGGTTTAAAAATAGTAATTGATCCCTCTATTTAAAAATTCTAATTCTAAAAAAAAGAAATCTAATTCTAGGGGCACCTGGGTGGCTCAGTCAGTTAAGCACCTGACTGTTGGTTTTTGTTCAGGTCATGATCTCAGGGTCCTGGGATTGAGTCCTGGGTCAGACTCTGGCCTCAGTGAGGAGCCTGCTTGAGGATTCTCTCCTTCTCCCTCTGCCTATCCCACCACTCATATACACAGCCTCTCTCTTTCTCTCAAATAAATAAAACCTTTTTAATAAATAAAATAAAACTAATTCTAAATTTTGAAAAAATCTATATACATAAACCACTAACTTAATGAGAGGCCCCCTGCCTCCTCCCCAAAAATCAGTACTAAGAAAACCCAGAACAGCTGATAATTCACAGTTCTATATGAACAACTCTTTTATAATTCATCCTGTAAAGTACTTTATTTTACAATCTGCTTATCTTGTGTAACTAATATTGTCTACTTTATTACATTAAAAATTCATACAGTGTTAAAGTAGGACTGTATATGAAAGGAGGACTGCATCTAATATTTCTGTAGCATTGTCATCTTTTTCTATATATGATTCTGAGAATGTCCCCAGTTCTATTGGTATTGGATCCTACTCATTCTTTTGTCTCCTGATAGTTAGAATTGCTGCTTCCAAGGCCTGTATTTTTTATTTCCTTCAGAATATAAATCTTTCTCAGCTTGAGACATATGAAGTTCATCCATTTGATTGTTTTCCTCAGAAGTCTCTTCATTCATAAAATCTCCCAGTCTTCCACCTTTGAATATGATATTAGCTATGAGTTTCTCACGTATAGACTTTATTATATTGAAGTATGTTATCTCT
This sequence comes from Vulpes lagopus, assembly GCF_018345385.1. Classification (NCBI taxonomy): domain Eukaryota; kingdom Metazoa; phylum Chordata; class Mammalia; order Carnivora; family Canidae; genus Vulpes; species Vulpes lagopus. Next base: position 50,903,556 of record NC_054831.1, on the reverse strand, counting down.
AAACCTACTGTATTGTGAGTTTTTATCCTTTCTCTTGCTGATGTGATGTATCACATTGATTTGCAAAAATTATATCACCATTGCATCCTGAGAACAAATTCCACTTGATCATGGGGAATGATTTTTTTAATGTATTGTTGGATTCAGCTTGCTTATATTTTCTTGAAGATTTTTGCATCTATTTTTTATCAGGGCTATTGACCAATAGTTCTCCTCTTTTTTGTAGCATCTTTATCTGTTTTGAGTATCATGGTAATGTTGGCCTCATAGAAGTTTTCCTTTCTATTTTTTGGAATAGTTTGAAAAGAATAGGTATTAACTCTTTTTAAAATGTTTGGTAGAATTTATCTGTAAAGCCATCTGGTCCTGGACTTTTGTTAGGAGTTTTTTGATTACTGATTCAATTTCATTGCTTATAATTGGTCTGTTCAAATTTTCTATCTTCCTGATTCATTTGGAGAGGTTATATATTATAGAGTTCTACAAACTTATCCATTTCTTTTTTACATTGTCCAACTTGTTGGCATATAATTTTTCATAATATTCTCTCATAATCCTTTGTATTTCTATGGTGTCAGCTGTTATTTCTCCTTTTTATTTCTAATGTTGTTTAAGCCCCCTCCCTTTTTTTGATGAGTCTGGCTAAAGGCTTATCAATTTTGTTCATCTTTTTAAAGAACCAGCTCCTGGTTTCATTGATCTACTCTATTGTATTTTAGTTTTTATTTCATTTATTTCTACTCTAATCTTTTATTTATTTTATACCTTTAGGTATAAGGTTAGGTTGTGTATTTGAGACTTTTCTACTTGAGATGGGCTTTTATTGCTATAAACTTCCCTCTTAGTATAGCTTTTGCTGCATCCCAAAGATTTTGGACTATTGTGTTTCATTTTCTTTTTTTTTTTTTTTTTAATTTTTAAAAAAAATTTTTTTTTTTTTATGATAGTCACAGAGAGGGGGGCGGGGCAGAGACACAGGCAGAGGGAGAAGCAGGCTCCATGCACCAGGAGCCCGACGTGGGATTCAATCCCAGGTCTCCAGGATCGCGCCCTGGGCCAAAGGCAGGCGCTAAACCGCTGCGCCACCCAGAGATCCCTGTGTTTCATTTTCATTCTGCTCCATTTATCTTTGAATTTCCTCTTTGATTTCTTGATTCATTCATTCATTCACTGTTTAGTAGTGTGTTATCCAACCTCCATGTATTTGTGATCTTTCCAGATTTCTTCTTGTTTTTGATTTCTAGTTTCATAGTGTTATAGTCAGAAAAGATGTATGGTATGACTTGGACTTTGTGAATTTGTTGAGACTTCTTTTTAGCCTAATATATGCTCTCTTCTGAAACGTTCGATGTGCACTTGAAAAGAATGTGTGTTCTGCTGTTTCAGGATGGAATACTCTGAATACATCTGTTAATTCCACATGGTTCCATGTGTTACCCAAAGCCATTGTTTCCTTAATGATATTCTGTTTGGATGATCAGTCCATTGATGTAAGGAGGGTAAAGTCCCTCGCTATTATTGTATACTATCAATTACTTCCTTTATTTTTGTTATTAGATGTTTTATGTATTTAGCTGCTTCCATGTTGGGGGCATAAATATTTACAATTGTTAAATCTTCTTGTTGAATTGTTCCATTTATGATTATAGAGTGTCCTTCTTTGTCTCCTGTTACAGTCTTTGTTTTAAACTCTATTTTGTAGGGGATCCCTGGGTGGCGCAGCGGTTTAGTGCCTGTCTTTGGCCCAGGGTGCGATCTTGGAGACCCGGGATCAAGTCCCACGTTGGGCTCGCGGTGCCTGGAGCTTGCTTCCCCTCTGCTTGTGTCTCTGCCTCTCTCTCACTGTGTGCCTATCATAAATAAAAAGTTAAAAAAAAAACTCTATTTTGTTTGACATAAGTGTTGCTACCCCAGCTTTCTTTTCATATCCATTTGCATGCATTCTCCATTCCTTCACTTTCAATATGTATGTGTCTTTAGGTTTGAAATGAGTCTCTTGTAAGCAACATAAATATGGGTCTTGGGGTTTTTTTCCCATTCCATCAGCTTATGTCTTTTGATTGGAGCCCTTAGTCCATTTACATTGAAAGTAATTATTGATGGATATGTATTTATTGTTATCTTTTACTTGTTTTGTGGTTGTTTTTGTAGTGCTTTTGTTCCTTTCTTCCCTTGCTCTCTTCTCTCATGATTAGTTGACTTTATTTAGTGACATATTTGGATTTCTTTCCCTTTATTCTTTGCATATCTGTTACCAGTTTTGATTTGTAGTTGCCATTAGGTTTATATATAACATCTTTTGCATATAGCAGACCGCATTGAGTTGATGGCCACTTAAGTTTGAATGCATTCTTTACTCTTCTCTCCACATTTTAGGTATATGTTGTCATAATTTACATCCTTTTATTTTTTTAGTCTTCTTACTGATTTTTGTAGATATACTTACTTTAACTGCCTTTGTACTTCCTACTTTTCTTACTCCTGCTTACATTCTTCCACAAGAGTCCCCTTTTGCATTTTTGTAGGGCTCGTTTAGTGGTTGTGAATTTTTTTAACTTTTGTTTGCCGTGGAAACACTCTCTCCTTGCTGGATAGCCTTGCTAAAGTATTCGTGGCTGCAGGTTTTTTTCCTTCCAGCACTTTGAATATATCATGCCATTCTCTTCTGGTCTGCAAAGTTTCCACAAACAATCAACACATAATCTAAAGGAGTTTTCTTTGTATATAACTACTTTCTTTTTTCTCTTGCTACTTTTGAAATTCTATCACTATTTTTGCCATTGTAATTACTATGTGTTTTGGAGTAGACCTCCTTGGGTGGATTTTGTTGGGAGGCTCTCTGTGCCTCCTGGATCCAGGTTTCTGTTTCCTCCCCAGAATCGAGAAGTTTTCAGCTATAATTTCTTCAAATAAGTTTTCTACCCACTTTCCCCTCTCTTCTCCTTCTGGGATTCCTGTAATGTGGGTGCTATTATACTTGATGGAGTCACTGAATTCCCTAAGTCTATTCCGATTTTGCATTTTTTCCCTCTTATCTGCTCAGCTTGATTACTTTACATTACTCTGTCCTCTAGGTTACTGATTTATTCTTCTCCTTCTTCTAACCTATTGTTTGATCTAGTGTATTTTTATTCTGGTTTATTTTTAATTTTTTTAAATTTTTATTTATTTATGATAGTCACAGAGAGAGAGAGAGAGAGAGAGAGTGAGGCAGAGACATAGGCAGAGGAAGAAGCAGAGCTCCATGCACCGGGAGCCCGACGTGGGATTCGATCCTGGGTCTCCAGGATCGCGCCCTGGGCCAAAGGCAGGCGCTAAACTGCTGCGCCACCCAGGGATCCCCCTCTAGTGTATTTTTAATTCCAATTATTGTGTTCTTCATCTCTGATGATTCTATTTTACCTCTTTGTTTTAAGGGTCTCACTGATGTCCTCCACTCTTTTCTCAAGCTCATTGAGTATCTTTATGACTATTACTTTAAATGCCATATTGGGCACATTACTTATCTCTGTTTTGATTAGGTGTCTTACTGTGATTTTTTTGTCCTGTTCTTTCATTTGGGACATATTCCTCTGTCTCCTCATTTTGTCCTCCTCTGTGTCTATTTCTATATATTAAGAAAATCAGCTATATACCCTACTCTTGAAAATAATGGCCTTATGAAGAAGAGGTCCTGTAGTGCTCTGCAGTTTAGCGTCCCCTCTTCACCAGAACCCGGTAATTCAGGGATGTCTCCAATGTGTGTTGTGTGTGCCCTCCTGTGGTGTCTTGGCCACTTTTTCCATCAGTCATCTGCAGTGGCTCCCTTTGTCTGCTGTGGGCAGTGTTTGTTCTTTGTGGTATTAATCAGCAGTCTGGGGCCATCTTGGGCTTGAGTTAAGTTAGACCAGATGTTTGCCAGAGATGCAATAGCACCAAACTGCAGGGTGCTTTTGCTGTTTGTCCCTTGAAATGCTTTTGTTGGTGAGCCAGGCCAGCAATCCAGACCAGCTGCCTGCTTCCAGCTTACTGCTAGGTCCACAGTTTGACTGTTGTCTGTGGTTATCTTTCCCTTTCCCCAGAGCAGGAGTTACTTTAGAGTGATGCTGGCCCCTTTTGGGGTTGTTCTCACACTGCCAGGCTTGTGGCACCCATCTGGATGGCCCTGTCAAACAGCATATTAGAGGGGGCAGATCCATAATGTGCCTGAGGTTCAGAGGGGACAGTGGTATTAGCCAGTTAGGTAGTGAGTATCAGAGCTGTGCTGGTCCTGCAGGTGGCCATTTGTTTATGATGGGGGAAGGAGGGCAGGGCAATGGTACCTGCCAGCTCCTTTGTTCCTGAAGGAGTCTTCCAGCAATCTCTGTCCCTCTGGGATGTGCTCTGAGATGAATAAACTACTGGTTTTCAAAGCCAAATATTCTGGGGATTCATCTTCCCTACATCGGCTCCCTGGTGTAAGAGTTTGTTTCTTTCCCCTCTCCATGCCTGCAGCACCCCTTCCTCCTACAGACAGTAGTATGGGTCTCCTTAGCTCCAGACTGTGTCTCTGCCCTTCCTACCCCCTTTGTTGTGGTCTCTTCTCTACATTAGTTGTGTGGAGTTTATTCTGCCAGTCTTCATGTTGTGTCATCATGTGGCAAAAAGGAACCTTGTGCACTGCTGGTGGGAATGCAAACTGGCACAACCGCTGTGGAAGTTCAATGGAAAGTTCCTCAAAAATAAAAAAATAGACATATTCTGTGATCCAGGAATCACCCTCCTGGGTATTTACCCAAAGAAAGCAAAAACACTAATTCAAAATGATATATGCACCCCTTATTTTATTGCAGAATTATCTACAATGCAAACTGTGAAAGCAATCCAAGCATCCATCAATAGATGGATAAAAAAGATTTTATATATCTATATTATATAATATAATATTATATATATAATATTCCATTGCATATATGCATATATATATATATGCAGTGGAATATTATTCAGCCATAAAAAGAATGAAATCTTGCCATTTGCAACAACATGAATGGATCTAGAGAGCATAACGTGAAGCAAAATAAGCCAGTCAGAGAAAGACAATTACCATATGATTTTACTCATGTAGAATTTAAGAAACAAATGAACAAAGGGATGAGGGAAAGACCAATCAAAAATGAGACTCTTAATTACAGAGAACACATGGGTTTTGTGAAATAGGTAAAGAAGATTAAGAGTACACTTATGTTGATGAGCACTATTCCATATTAATATGGAACTGCTGAATCACTATTTTGTACACCTTAAACTAATATAACACTGCATTAAATACACCAGAATTTAAAAAATAAAACATTGGAATTAATAAATGGTCACAAAAAATTAATTCATGCATTCATTTTAATAAGTTGTGTATTCCTTGGGCTTTTTATGTATATAATCATGTAAAATTACTACTTTCTTAATTTTGAAAGCTTTTTATTTTTTCTTTCTTTATTGAATTGTCTAGGACCTCCACTGTCATGTTGAATAATAGTAAGAACAGACACTCTTTGCTTGTTCTGAAACTTAGATTGAAAGAATTAGAAATCCCACTATTAGAATAGTGTTTTCTAGAGGCCTTTTATAGCTGCTCTTTACCAAATTAAGAAAGTTTTATTTTTTATTTTTATTTTTTAAGATCTTATTTATTCATGAGAGACACACAGAGAGGCAGAAAAATAGGTGGAGGGAGATACAGTTTCCCTGTGGGGAGCCTGATGTGGAACTTGATCCCAGGACCTGGGATCATGTCCTTTTTAAAAAAAAATTTTATTTTTTATTGGTGTTCAATTTGTCAACATACAGAATAACACCCAGTGCTCCCTGGGTGTTAACCTCCCCTTCCACCACCCCTAATTCGTTTCCTAGAGTTAGGAGTCTTTCATGTTCTGTCTCCCTTTCTGCTGGAATCATATCCTGAGCCGAAGGCAGATGCTCAACCACAGAGCCACCCAGGAATCCCTATTTTTTATTTTTAAAAGATTTTATTTATCTAGTCATGAGAGACATGCAGAGAGAGGCAGAGACATAGGCAGAGGGAGCAGCAGGCTCCCCGCAGGGAGCCTGATGCCAGGACCCTGGGATCATGACCTGAGCCAAAGGCAGATGGTCAACCACTGAGCCACCCAGGCATCCAAGAAACTTTTATTTATTTCTAGTTTACTAGGAGTTGAATCATGAATGAGTGAATTTATCAATACTTTTTCTACATGTATGGAGATAATCAAAGGTTTTTCTGTTATTTTCAAATGTAAAGCCAACCTTTTTTATTCCTGAAGTAAACCCCTCTGGTCTTAATGTGTTATTTATTATACTACAACTGTCTATCTGCTAATATTTTATTTACAACTCTTTGTATATGTTGATGAGAGATCTTGACCTTCATTGTTCCTTTTTTTTTTAATTGAGGTGTAGTTGACACACACAGTGTTACATTAGTTCTAGGTATACAACATAGTGATTTGACAAGTCTATCTGTTACACTATGCCCATCACAAGTGTAGTTAGTGATAGAAGTGTCACCATAAAACACCAGTACGATACCATTGACTATATTACGTTGCTATACCTTTTATCCTTGTGACTAACTCATTCCATAAACGGAAGCCTGTTTCTCCTATTCCCCTTCATGTATTTTGTCTATCCTTGAGTCCTTCTCTCCTTTGGCAAATATCAGTTTGTTTAGTGTATTTATGGATCTGGCTCTTCTTTTTGTTCATTTCATTTTTAATTTTTTTTTTTTTTATGATAGTTACAGAGAGAGAGAGGCAGAGACACAGGCAGAGGGAGAAGCAGGCTCCATGCACCGGGAGCCTGATGTGGGATTCGATCCAGGGTCTTCCGGATCGTGCCCTGGGCCAAAGGCGGGCGCCAAACCCCTGCGCCACCCAGGGATCCCTCATTTCATTTTTAGATTCAAAATATGGTATTTGCCTTTCTCAGTCTGGTTTACTTCACTAAGCATAATACCCTCTATGTTCATCCATGTTGTTGCAAATAGCAAGGCTCAATGATATCCTTTGTATATATATGCCACCTCTTCTTTAGCCATTTATCTGTTGATAGACACTTGGGTTGTATCCATATCTTGGCTATTACAAATAATGCTGCAATAAACAGAGATACAGATACCTTCTGGAATGCGTGTTTTTGTTTTCTTTAGGTAACACAGTAGTGAAATTACTGGATCATATGGTAATTCTATTTTTAATTTTTTAAAGGACTTTTGTACCTTTTTCCACAATGGCCGCACCAATTTGCATTCCTATCACCAGTGTACATCTCCACATCCTCGCTAACACTTAATTCTTGTCTTTGATTTTAGCCATTCTAACAGGTATAAAGTGATAGCTCGTGGTTTTGATTTGCATTTCCCTAATGATTAGTGATATTTAGCATCTTTTTATGTGTCTGTTGGCTATCTCTATGTCTTCTTTGAAAAAAATGTCTTCAGATTTTCTACCTATTTTTAATTGAATCATTTATTTTTTGGGTGTTGCTTTGAATAATTCCTTTATATATTTTGGATATTAACTCCTTATCAGACATATTATTTGCACATATCTTCTTCCATTCACAGGGTGGCTTTTTGGTTTTGTCACTGGTTTTCTTCACCATGCAAAAACTTCTTATTTTGAAACAGTCCAATTCGTTTATATTTACTTTCGTTTCCTTGCCTAAGGACACATATGTAGAAAGATATTACTATGGCTGATGTCAAACAACTTATTGCCTAAGTTTTCTTCAAGAAGTTTTATGGCTTCAGGTCTCATATTTAGGTCTTTAATTCAATGTGTTTATTTTTGTGTATGGTGTAAGAAACTGGTCATTTCATTCTTTTGCAGTCCAATTCGTTTATATTTACTTTCGTTTCCTTGCCTAAGGACACATATGTAGAAAGATATTACTATGGCTGATGTCAAACAACTTATTGCCTAAGTTTTCTTCAAGAAGTTTTATGGCTTCAGGTCTCATATTTAGGTCTTTAATTCAATGTGTTTATTTTTGTGTATGGTGTAAGAAACTGGTCATTTCATTCTTTTGCATGTAGCTGTCTAGTTTTCCCAGCACCACTTATTGAATGGAATGTCTATTCCCCAGTGTGTAGTCTTGCCTCCTTTGTCCTAGATTAGTTGTGCCTGTTAAATGTGGGCTTATTTCTGAGCTCTCTAATCTGTTCTATGTGTCTATTTTTGTGCCAGTACTACACTATTTTGATTACAATCGCGTTGTAGTATATCTTATAATCCGGTTTGTCTTCAATTTCTTTCATCAGCACTTTATAGTTTTCAGAATACAGATCTTTTACCGCCTTTGTTAAGTTTATTTCTAGGTATTTTATTCTTTTGGTGCAATTACAAATAAAATTATTTTCTCTTTCTGCTACTTGATTATTAGTGTACAAAAATCAATTTATCTATATTATGTATCCTGCAACTTCACTGAATTCATTTATTCTAATAGCTTTTCAATTGGGGCCATGGGGTTTTCTCTGAATAATATCATGTAATCTGCAGATAGTCATAGAAAGTTTTTCTCTACCAACTTCGAGGCCAATTTTTTTTTCTTGTCTGATTATGGTGGTTAGAGCTTCCAGGAATATGTTGAATAAAAGTGGTGAGAGTAGACATGCTTGTCTTGTTTTTGATCTTAGAGGAAAAGTTCTCCAGTTTTAAACTGAGATGATCATGTGGTTTTTATACTTTGTTTTGTTGACTTGGGCTGATTGATTTCCAAATACTGAACCATTCTTGCAGCCCTGGGATAAATCCCACTTGATTGTAGTGAATCTTCCTTTTAATATATTGTTGAATGTGGTTTGCTGATATTTTGTTGAGAATTTTTGCTTCTGTGTTCTTCAGTGATATTGTTTGTAGTTTTGTTCTTTTGTAGTATATTTGTTGGTTTTGGTATCAGGGTAATAAATGCTGGCCTCATAGACTGTACTTTGAAGCTATACTTCTTTTGTTATTTTTTAGAATAGATAGATAATAATAGATAATAGGTACTAACTCTTCTTTTTTTTAATTTTTTTTATTGGAGTTCAATTTGCCAACATATAGCGTAACATCTAGTGCTCATCCCGCCAGTGCCCCCCCCAGTGCCCATCACCCAGTCACCCCAATCCCCCGCCCACCTCCCCTTTCACCACCCCTTGTTCGTTTCCCAGAGGTAGGTGTCTCTCATGTTTTGTCACCCTCACTGATATATTCACTCATTTTCTCTCCTTTCCCCTTTATTCCCTTTCACTATTTTTTATATTCCCCAAATGACTAAGACCATATAATGTTTGTTTTTCTCTGATTGACTTATTTCACTCAGCATAATATCCTCCAGTTCCATCCACGTTGACGCAAATGGTGGGTATTTGTCGTTTCTAATGGCTAATATTCCATTGTATACATATTGGTAAATTCACCTTTGAATTTTGTCTGGTCCTGGAATTGGTCTGTTGGGAATTTTTTGTTGTTGTTGTTGTTGTTAACAATTCAATTCTGTTAGCAATAGTTTGGTTTTCAAATTTGTATTTCTTCCTGATTCAGTTTAGGGAAATTGTGCCCTTCTAGGAGTTCATCTATTTTTCCTAGGTTATCCGATTTGTTGCCATATAATTTTTTGTATTACTGTTATAATCCTTTGTATCTCTATGGTGTTCTTTGTTACCTCTCTTGTTTCTGGTTTTGTTTGTTTGGTTTTTTTCTTTTTTTTTTTTTTAAGAGATTGTATTTATTTATTCATGAGAGAGACACACAGAGAGAGGCAGAGACACAGGCAGAGGGAGAAGCAGGCTCCCTGCAGGGAGCCTGATGTGGGACTGGATCCCAGGATCCCAGGATCACGCCCTGGGCTGAAGGCAGGTGCTCAACCGCTGAGCCACCCAGGTGCCCCTGTTTGCTTTCTTTCTTGATTGGTCTAGCTAGAGATTGATTCTTTAAAAATCTTTTGAAAGAATCAACTCTGTTTCATTGTCTTTTCTGTTCTTTAAGACTCTCTCATTCATTTCTGCTCTGATTTTTATTAAATCTTTTCATCTACTAATTTTGGGCTTCATTGTCTTTTTGTAGTTTTTATAGGTATACCTATAAAATTTAGACTGTTTGAGGTTTTTCTTATTTCTTCAGGTTGGCTGGTATCTCTATAAATATCCCTCTGAGAACTCTTTTCTCTGGGTCTCAAAGATTTCAGACCATTGTGCTTTCATTTTTTATTTGTCTCCATATTTTTTTTTATTTTCTCTTCATTTTCCTTGTTAACTCATCTGTTGTTTAGTAGCATGTTGGTAAGCCTCCACATGTTTAGTTTTCCAATTTTTTCCCTGTGATTGATTTCTGTTTCATTCCATTGTGACTGGAAAATATACATGATATAATTCAATCTTTTTAAATTTATTGAGATTTGTTTTGGCCTAACATTTGACCTATCTTGGAAAATTTCTGTGTGTATATAAAAGGAATGTGTATTCTGTTTTTTGCATGGCATGTTCTATATTTATCTATATTATATTTAATAAGGAAAGACACTCTTTCCTTATTGTTATTCTTCCTATATAATCTATCTTATTAATGTAAGTGCTGTGTTAATATCTCCTACTATTGTTGTTTTACTCTTTCTTCCTTTATGTCTATTAATATTTGCTTTGAGTATTTAGGTGCTCCATTGTTGGGTGCATAGATATTACAACTGTTGTCTTCTTCAATTAGTTCCATTATCCTTATACAATGGCCTTCTTTTTCTCTTGTTAGTCTTTAAGGTCTACTTTGTGTGGTATAAATAATGTTACATAGAGGTTTTTTTTCACTTCCTTTTGCATAAAATATCTTTTACATCTTTTCACTTTCAATCTGAGTGTGTCCTTATATCTGAAATGAGTGTCTTCCAGGCAACACATAGATCAGTCTTGTGTTTTTATCCATTCTGCCACCCTATGCCTTTTGATTGGAGCATTTAGAGCACTTAACATGTAAGTAATTATTTTATTTTTTTTAAATTTTATTTATTTATTCATGAGAGAGAGAGAGAGAGAGAGAGAGAGACGCAGAGACACAGGCAGAGAGAGAAGCAGGCTCCATGCAGGGAGCCCGATGTGGGACTCCATCTGGGGTCTCTGGGACACGCCCTGGGCTGAAGGCAGGTGCTAAACTGCTGAGCCACCCAGGCTGCCCAGTAATCACTTTCAGTATGTACTTATTGACATTTTGATTGTTTTCAGGTTTTTTTGTGGTTTTTCTCTGTTATTTCTTCTTCTCTTGTTCTCTTTCCTTCTGATTATAACTGTAAGTAGTGTTATGCTTGACTTTCTATTTTTGTGTATCTATTGTCAGTTTTGGGTTTGTGTTTACTATGAGGTTTATATATAACATCCTAAGTATATATCAGTCTATATTAAATTGATGGTTATTTCAATTCAAACACATTCTATTTTTTTATTGAAAATTTTTTCATTTGTTTTTAAATTAGATTTACCAACATATAGTATAACACCCAATGCTTATCCCATCAAGTGCCCCTGTCAGTGCCCGTCACCCAGTTACCCCAACCCTCCCACCCACCTCCCCTTCTGCAACCCTTTGTTCATTTCCCAGAATTAGGAGTCTGTCACAGTTTGTCTCCCTCTCTAATTTTACCCTATTGATTCCCCTCCTTTTCCTTATAATCCCTATCACTATTTCTTATATTCCCCATATTAGGGAAGCCATATAATAATTATCCTTCTCCAATTGACTTACTTCATTCAGCATAATACCCTCCAGTTCCATCCACGTCAAAGCAAATGATGAGTATTTGTCGTTTCTAATGGCTGAGTAATAGTCCATTGTATATATAGACCACATCTTCTTGATCCATTCATCTGTCGATGCACACCAAGGCTCCGTCCACAGTTTGGCTATTGTGGACATTGCTGCTATGAACATTGGGGTGCAGGTGTCCTGGCATTTCTCTGCATCTACTTTGGGATACTCAATAGTGTAATTGCTGCCTCTTTTTACATCTTTGAGGAACCTCCACACAGTTTTCCAGAGTGGCGGTACCAGTTCACATTCCCACCAACAGTGCAAGAGGGTTCCCCTTTCTCCACATCCTCTTCAATTTTGTTGTTTCCTGTCTTGTTAATTTTCACCATTCTCACTGGTGTGAGGTGGTATCTCAGTGTGGTTTTGATTTGTATTTCCCTGATAGCAAGTGATGTGGAGCATTTTCTCACTTTTCCTGGCCATGTGTATGTCTTGTTTAGTAAAATTTCTGTTCATGCCTTCTGCCCATTTCTTGACTGGATTTTTGGTTTCTTTGCTGTTGAGTTTGATAAGTTCAAACTCTAAGATCTAAGCTATAGATCTTGGGTACCAGCCCTTCATCTGATATGTCATTTGCAAATATCTTCTCCCATTCTGTAGGCTGTCTTTTAGTTTTGTTGACTGTTTCTTTTGCTCTGCAGAAGCTTTTTATCTTCATTAAGTCTCAATAGTTCATTTTTGCTTTTGATTCTTTTGCCCTCATGGATGTATCTTGCAAGAAGTTGCTGTGGCCAAGTTCAAAAAGGGTGTTGCCTGTGTTCTCCTCTAGGATTTTGATGGATTCTTGTCTCACATTTAGATCTTTCAACAGTTTTGAGTTTATCTTTGTGTTCGGTGTAAGAGAATGGTCTAGTTTCACTCTTCTGCACGTGGCTGTCCAATTTTCCCAGCACCATTTATTGCAGAGACTGTCCTTTTCCCAGTGGATAGTCTTTTCTGCTTTGTTGAATATTAGTTGACCATAGAGTTGAGGGCCCATTTCTGGGTTCTCTGTTCTGTTCCATTGAGCTATGTGTCTGGTTTTGTGCCAGTACCACACTGTCTTGATGACCACAGCTTTGTAATACAGCTTGAAATCTGGTCTTGTGATGCCTCCAGTTCTGGCTTTCTTTTTGAATATTCCCCTGGCTATCCAGGGTCTTTTCTGGTTCCACACAAATCTTAAGATTATTTGTTCCAACTCTGAGAACAAAGTCCATGATATTTTGATGGGGATTGCATTGAACGAGTAAATTGCCCTGGTTAGCATAGACATTTGACAGTATTTATTCTTCCAGTCATGAGCATGGAATATTTTTCCATCTCTTTGTGTCTTCCTCAATTTCTTTCAGAAATGTTCTGTAGTTGTTAGGGTATAGATCCTTTACCGCTTTGGTTAGGTTTATTCCTAGGTTTATCTTATGGTTTGGGGTGCAATTGTAAATGGGATTGACTACTTAATTTCTCTTTCTCCATTGTTAGTGTATAGAAATGCCACTGCATTCTGGAAATTGATTTTGTATCCTGCCACACTGCTGAATTCCTGTATGAGTTCTAGCAATCTTGGGGTGGAGTCTTTTGGGCTTTCTATGTACAGTATCATGTCATCTGTGAAGAGGGAGAGTTTGACTTCTTCTTTGCCAATTTGAATGCCTTTTATTTCTCATTGCCTGATTGCTGAGGCTAGGACTTCTAGTACTATGTTGAATAGCAGTGGTTTTTGTGCCAGTACCACATTGTCTTGATGACTACAGCTTTGTAGTACAACCTGAAATCTGGCATTGTGATGCCACCAGATATGGTTTTCTTTTTTAAAATTTCCCTGGCTGGGGATCCCTGGGTGGCGCAGCGGTTTGGCGCCTGCCTTTGGCCCAGGGTGCGATCCTGGAGACCCGGGATTGAATCCCACATCGGGCTCCCGGTGCATGGAGCCTGCTTCTCCCTCTGCCTGTGTCTCTGCCTCTCTCTCTCTCTCTCTCTGTGACTATCATAAATAAATTTTAAAAAATTAAAATAAAATAAAATAAAATAAAATTTCCCTGGCTATTCGGGGTCTTTTCTAATTCCACACAAATCTTAAGATTATTTGTTCCAACTCTCTGAAGAAAGTCCATGGTATTTTGATAGGGATTGCATTAAATGTGTAAATTGCCCTGGGAACACTGACATTTTCACAATATTAATTCTGCCAATCCATGAGCATGGAATATTTTTCCATCTCTTTGTGTCTTCCTCAGTTTCTTTCAGAAGTGTTCCATAGTTTTTAGAGTATAGATCATAGATCAATGGAACAAAATAGAGAACCCAGACGTGGACCCTCAACTTTTTCGTCAACTAATATTCGATAAAGGAGGAAAGACTATCCACTGGAAGAAAAACAGCCTCTTCAATAAATGGTGCTGGGAAAATTGGACATCCACATGCAGAAGAATGAAACTAGACCACTCCCTTGCACCATACACAAAGATAAACTCAAAATGGATGAAAGATCTAAATGTGAGACAAGATTCTATCAAAATCCTAGAGGAGAACACAGGCAACACCCTTTTTGAACTTGGCCACAGTAACTTCTTGCAAGATACATCCACAAAGGCAAAAGAAACAAAAGCAAAAGTGAACTATTGGGACTTCATCAAGATAAGAAGCTTTTGCACAGCAAAGGATACAGTCAACAAAACTAAAAGACAACCTACAGAATGGGAGAAGATATTTGCAAATGACGTATCAGATAAAGGGCTAGTTTCCAAGATCTATAAAGAACTTATTAAACTCAACACCAAAGAAACAAACAATCCAATCATGAAATGGGCAAAAGACATGAACAGAAATCTCACAGAGGAAGATATAGACATGGCCAAGACCCACATGAGAAAATGCTCTGCATCTGCCATCAGGGAAATACAAATCAAAACCACAATGAGATACCACCTCACACCAGTGAGAATGGGGAACATTAACAAGGCAGGAAACCACAAATGTTGGAGAGGATGCGGAGAAAAGGGAACCCTCTTACACTGTTGGTGGGAATGTGAACTGCTGCAGCCACTCTGGAAAACTGTGTGGAGGTTCCTCAAAGAGTCAAAAATAGACCTGCCCTACGACCCAGCAATTGCACTGTTGGGGATTTATCCCAAAGATTCAGATGCAATGAAACGTCGGGACACCTGCACCCCGAAGTTTCTAGCAGCAATGTCCACAATAGCCAAACTGTGGAAGGAGCCTCGGTGTCCATCGAAAGATGAATGGATAAAGAAGATGTGGTTTATGTATACAATGGAATATTACTCAGCCATTAGAAACGA
The DNA here is from genome assembly GCF_018345385.1 of Vulpes lagopus. Taxonomy (NCBI): domain Eukaryota; kingdom Metazoa; phylum Chordata; class Mammalia; order Carnivora; family Canidae; genus Vulpes; species Vulpes lagopus. Next base: position 50,888,483 of record NC_054831.1, on the reverse strand, counting down.
CAAATACCCACCATTTGCTTCAACGTGGATGGAACTGAAGGGTATTATGCTGAGTGAAGTAAGTCGATCGGAGAAGGACAAACATTATATGTTCTCATTCATTTGGGGAATATAAATAATAGTGAAAGGGAATAGAAGGGAAGGGAGAAGAAATGGGTAGGAAATATCAGAAAGTGAGACAGAACATAGAGACTCCTAACTCTGGGAAACGAACTATGGGTGGTGGAAGGGGAGGAGGGCAGGGGGTGAGGTGAATGGGTGATGGGCACTGAGGGGGGCACTTGAGGGGATGAGCACTGGATGTTATTCTGTATGTTGGCAAAGTGAACACCAATAAAAAATAAAGTTATTATTTTAAAAAAATGAATAGCAGTGTTGTGAGTGGACGTCCCTGTCGTGTTCCTGATATTAGGGGAAAGGTCTCAGTGTTTCCTGATTGAAAATTATATTTGCTGTGGGCTTTTCACAAATCTTAAAAGATATTGAGGAATGACCTTACCTGGGGTAACTCTTATCTGCTCCACATGTTTTCATCCTCCATTAGGCTAGTCGGATGAGTTCATATAATGGCAAAAGGCAAAAGCTAGAGTAGACTCTTACAAGGGCTTTTGCAATCGCCTGCTCTATGTCATTCCATTGACCAAATCCACTCATGTGATAGAGCCCAATATTGAAGTACAAGAGCACTACAAGGTAGATGCAGGGAGGATAAAGCATTTGGATCATTAAGGAAATCATTTTTTTTTATTCTAAGGCGAGGAAATTTTTCTATGCATGCAAAAAATTATGAACAGTAACTAGTATATATTCATAGTCTTGAGACTTGGGCAGTCAAATAAAATCAGTTTGTAAATGTTCAAAAGGTCTTAAAGAGGAGAGTGTGAACCATATCTTATCTAGGTTATGCTATTTATAGGTAAGACATGATTCTACTCCCCTGACCAATTTTGGGAAATCTTCCAAACCTCTATTTAATGTGGAAATGACTTTATCCATTCCATAATGTGAAGAATTATGGAGTAATTTGACCAGGGTCCATTGGATGGATTATGGCACTTCAGGATAGCCACCCTCAAATTGCCAGAATCCATCTCTAGAAATAAAGTATCCTTTGCCAAAATTGTTTTTTCAGTAGGTTGAGCTGAGAACTGTGAGTTAATTACAACTTGTCTAAATTGATTCATTTTCCTTTTGTAGATTGGTGTGATAAATATAAATTTAGCAACACTATTGGCTGGGGTGTTAAAAAGCCACAAACTTCACTTAGCATATAAATAAAAGCAAAAACATTACTCTTGACTTCTAGGGTGTTCTCTAGACCATTGAGGTAGAGTTTTTTCCAGGTCTTAACACTTATCTCCTTGGGATTCTGAAAAAGTTCTTATAAGCCATGATCTTTTTACCATTTTTAATTAGCATATGTGAAGAAGAGGTAATAAATCATCAGTTTTTATAAAATTCATGAATTATAAACTACCTCAAAAATCATATCTACTATCCATATGAATATTTATTTACTTTCATCTTTTGTCTGAATGCAGGTTCATGTCTGAGCTATTTGTACAGCTACCTGGGCAGACTGAGAATTAGGCAGTGGAGCTGTGTTGGTGCTTACATGTTCAATTAATAACAACATATCCTACACAGAGTATGCCTTTGTTATATTTTAAATGAAAGCCATCTACAAACTAAATTAAATCCAGGTAGACTAAAGGATACAAGATTCAGATATGGAAACAATTAATTCCTGAGAGAATGCTAAGTGGTCATGTGGTTCCCCTTCACTCTTAAGAGGGAGTAAATTTGCAGGATTAGATTTTTAATAACAATGAATAGTAATATGCAGAGCAAACAGTAGGATTTCACACATGGTAAATTTGCTAATATAAATGTCAAATGTTGCCTAGAAGTAGCAAGAGTTGTACATATGTGAGAATGAAGAAGCAAGCACTATGGTGGAAGTGTCAAGTTTGGCCAGTGCCGCCACCACATGCAAGCAATGAGGATGTATCTTCATCTTCAAATCAAGGAATGTGCTGATAAACAATCACATCAAGTGTAAACTATTCTGTTAATATTGTGTGAACACACAGAGACTGTTATGAGTTACTAGTTTATACTAGCATAACTAGTTTATAGATACTAGACATAGTCCTCTTCACTCAATTTTACTGAAAATTATTCTCCTCTGTTATGTGTTTGTTATATGTACCATTTTTTTAACAGAAATTTCAAATTTTTATAAAGTTGAACCTAAATCTGTTGATCTTCCATTGATTCAACACTTTGTTTTTCCTTATCAAAAGAATTGATTAATGTTCACTTCTTAGAGATATTTGTGGTTTTTTTTTAGATCTTATTCCTCAATCTATCTGCATTTTATTTAGTGTGAAGGATCTCATGAATTTTGATGTGTATGAGTCTATTTATTTCCCTATTCCAACATTATGCAGACTCACAGTTCACCTTTTTGACTATTTCCTCCTGATAATTTAACCAATTGATCATTTTGATATCTTTTTCTTAATATGAAGCTAGTAAACATGACTCAGGGTTCTATACTCATCAATTTTTTAGCTTTTTTAGTCATTTTGTTGTTGTACAGAGAGAGACACATGCACATGTGTGTATGTTTCAGATGGATAAATTTGCTGAAAATATTGTATTGGTTATGGTGATAGTAACTGTTTTTTAAATCACTATTTCTTATTTGAAAAGTTATGCATATATGCATATATTTGTGTGTGTGTATATATACACATATGCACATACACAAACATATGTATTCACTTTAGAAAATATGCAGGAGATCTAAAAAAATCTCCATATTGCTACCACTTAACTAAAATTTAATATATTTATCTTTTTCTATCATGCATATATACACACACAATCATATCATACAGTTTTGAATCTTTTATTCATTTAAATGGTGCATAGGAAGATTGTAATATCCAGATCATTATCTTAAAAATCTATCTATTGCAGTGCCTGAGTGACTCAGTTGGTTGAGCCTGTGACTCTTGGTTTTAGCTCAGGTCATAATCTCAGGGTCGTGGGATAGAGCCCTGTATCAGGCTCTGCACTCAGCAGGAAGTCTGCTGGAGATTCTTTCTCCCTCTTCCTCTGCCCTTCCCCCTGCTCATGTGTGCTCTCTCATTTTCTAAATACATCTTTTCTTTAAAAAATATAAATAAGAAAACCTATCCAGAAAACATATCTAGATAAGAAACATATATTACTGTGAATTCAAAATTTGGAACAAATTTACTTATGGCTAGTTAACTATCTCTGGTAGCTTTAAGCAATGTGTATTTATAGTTAGAGGTTAATCAGAGTAGTCAAGTACAACATTGTGCGCTTTTTTTTTTCTTATTTTTAAAGATTTTATTTATTCTTGAGAGACACACAGAGAGGCAGAGACACACGCAGAGGGAGAAGCAGACTCCCTGTGGGGAGCCTGATGCAGGACTCGATCCCAGGGCCCCAGGATCACACCCTGAGCCAAAGGCAGACACTCAACCACTGAGCCACCCAGGTGCCCTTTTTTCTTTAAAGTAGGCGAGGCCAGCATCACCTTAATTCCGAAACCAGACAAAGACCCCACCAAAAAGGAGAATTACAGACCAATATCCCTGATGAACATGGATGCAAAAATTCTCAACAAGATACTAGCCAATAGGATACAACAACACATTAAGAAAATTATTCACCATGACCAAGTAGGATTTATCCCCGGGACACATTGTGCGCTTTTTTAAAACCGTCAGTGGGTGAGATAGGATTGGAATGTACATACTCTATTCCCTAAGTCTTCCCTAAAAGGTGCTAAGTGAAGGACAAGTGAATAAAATGTAATGACCATTTTGGCTTACTCCTAAAGAATGGCTTAAATTGGTGCCATGTGGATTTATATATGATATGTGTCTATTTGTTCTAGGAAGTTGTGCGGTTCCTAGATACCAAACATCAAGACCACTATCAAGTCTATAATCTATGCAGTATGTACATGCGCAGATACTTTGCTACTATTGATAGAAAACAGATCACTACATATAAGATGTTTCAGTTTTTTCATTTAATCATAAGTATTTGGTGGGTGGTGGGAAGTGAGTTTAAAATCTCCATCTTGCACTGGCTCTATTTTGTAGGAAAAAATAGCTCAATAGCATAAATACCCTGTGGGGGAGGCAGGAGGCTCCAGTGGCAGCAGACCCATTTTGGGCAAAATCTGCTCTAGTGGTATTAGGTTTAGGAAAATACTTCTGTTTTTCCTGCCACCTTGTGTTTTGAAGACAGACAATTCAACAAATATATTTTCTAATTCACTAGGAGTGAAGTGTAAGGAGAGCAATACTCAAATGAAAAAAATCCAAGGAGTCAATAAACAAGGGAAAATATGCTCCAAGAGCAAAACCTTTTATAAAAAAAATAGATTATATCCTGGCTTACTACTTTGTGTGTTTTGACTTTTCCTCTTCCTGTATATTAAACAGACAGTTTCAGGAGGCAAGCAGTCTGGTTGGCCACATTTACTTCTGCTCTGTGGTGTCTATCTATTATATGTATGATAATATGATGTAGCCTGCTGGAAAATTAAAAGTAAGGCCTGTTAAACCCAAATAAGTTGGGCTTAGGTTACTCAAGATGGACAAACTACTACTATCTCTGTTTTTCAGACTCTTAATATTCTGAAAAATAAAGCAGTAAGAGCCAGTCAGAAAGCTTGCTTTAAAGGTGGATAAGGGAGATCCCTGGGTGGCTCAATGGTTTAGCGCCTGCCTTCAGCCCGGGGTGTGATCCTGGAGTCCTGGGATCGAGTCCCACATCGGGCTCCCTGCATGGAGCCTACTTCTCTCTCTGCCTGTGTCTCTGCCTCTCTTTCTCTCTCTGTGTGTCTCTCATGAATAAATAAATAAAATCTTTTAAAAAGATAAAGGCGGATAAGGAATTTATAAGAAAAAAATAGAACTTCATACCTTGATTATTTACTATGTTTATTAGGCATAGATATATGACATAAATATCATTTATTTTAGGTGAAAGAGCTTATGACCCTAAGAACTTCCATTACAGGGTCCGGCGAGTCAAAATTGATGATCACAATGTTCCCACTCTAAGGTAAGTTTTATGCCAAGATGACTGTCAGAAGAAAGCTAAATACACTGGGCTGGATTTTTTTGATGTATTTTAATTCAACTAAAAATTTTACATTTGAAATCAGTGAGATGGTGGCATTCACTAAGGAAGTAGATGAGTGGATGGCTCAAGATGACGAAAACATCGTAGCGATTCATTGTAAGGGAGGCAAAGGTAAAAACTTTTTTTTTTAATTTCTCTTTTTCTAAATAAATATTAATACATTAAAGTACAAGAACCGATACAAACTGATGTTAGTATTAATAGTTGTTAAAATCTTTGGGGTGCACCTAGGTGGCACAGTGGTTAAGTGTCTGACTCTTGGTTTCAGCTCAGGTTACAGTCTCAGGGTGATGAGATTGAGTCCCTTGCCAGGTTCTGTGCTCAGTGCACGGAGTCTGCTTGAGTTTCTTTCTCCCTCTGCCCTACTGCCCCCTACTCTGCTTTGTCTCAAATACATAAATAAATCTTTTAAAAAATTGTTGACATTTTTTTATGTCAGCTTCAAGACTGAAGGAAAGGAAGGAAAGAGGAAGGAGGGGAGGGTGGAAGGTAAAGAATAAAGAAAGGAAGAACAAAACTAAGGAAGGTTGAGCATATTTTTTGTTTACTGACTACTTGGGTTTCTTCATTTTTGATTTCCCAAAATATCTATGAAAATAAAAATGTGTAATTTTAGAAACTGTTAGAACGCTTTTACTTAAGATTATTCTTAAACTTTGTGAGAACTTTTTGAAGTTTAAGGAGCCAACAGTAATGCTATTGCAAAACCCAAAAATTATAGTGGAATTTTTATAGTGTAGAGATACAAAGGAGCTGATTTTGGTGAGGTAAAATGGAAAAAAAGTGTAAATTCATTCAATTTAAATTGAGTTAGATTTTCTCTCATTCAGCTTTAGGCTTTTAATAATCATCTAAGCATATTTCACTATTTTTGACCAAGAATTGCATTTTTGGTAGGCTAGAAAACAGTTTTTTATTGCATTCCAGGAAAATACAATACTTTAAAATTGCCTTATTATAATTGAGTAGAATCAAGTTTTAGTCTTACCTGAAAATAAGTTTCAAGCCCATGAATTAGTAGATAGATAGCTTCTATCTTTCGCTCTACAGGTTGAAATATTCTGAATATTCAATTTCCATACCATGCATAAATGAAGACTGTAGAAGTGAAGCCATAAGGAATTGCCAGTTTTTTACTCTTTTAATTATAAACATAGTCATTTCAAGTAGCTCAACCTAAAATACTATAATCCAAGCAATCAACTTCGGTTTTCTTTTAATTAAAGCTAATTCCCTGCTTGAAAGAGAAACTTCATTTCAAATTTCATTTTTAATTTTTTTCTGAGAAGGGACTTCAGTTACTCTGTTTTCACATGCGTTTCATTGATTCTCCTGTAGGATTATTTGGCAAGCTGGTATTCAGCCGGTATGCACCAGAGTAGCCTCTTTTTTCAAGTTTTTTTTTTTTAATTTCATGTTTTATTAATAGTACAATGGTCTCCCTAGTATAGGTGTAGACTAACTTATTCATTTTGGGGGAGGTTCTCTTTTTTTTTAATTGAAGTTTGATTTGCCAGCATATAGTATAACACCCAATGCTCATCCCATCAAAAGCCTTCCTCAGTACCCATCACCCAGTTAACCCCGCCACCCACCTCCCCTTCCTCATACTGGTTTTGCTCATTCTTGATGGTTGGTGCCTGCACATTACCAGTAGTATTATGATAATCAAAATATTTTATTTTTTATTTATAGGACTGCTTTAAATAAACTGGATGCTAATTTTTTTAGTATAGTTGACATGCAATGTTAAAATGAAAATACTAATTTTAAAAGATCTATGCACCCTATGTTTATTCAACATTATTTACAATAGCCAAGTTATAGAAGAAACTCAAATGTCCATGAGTAGATCAATGGATGAAGGAGATATGCGGTGTGTGTGTATGTGTGTGTGTGTGTCTACACACACAATGGGATATTACTCAGCCATAAAAAATGGATGCTGTTTTTTCCCTTAGTAGTTTATATTACAAATATTTCCTATGTGCTGCCTTTTAATTTGATTATGATTTGTCATATAGAAAGAAATATTTATAATTTTGAATGGAGTGAAATTTATCAGTCTTTTTGTGTATGTATGTGTGTGTGGCTTGTGCTTTCTTTTGATCATGTTTAAGAAAACTGAGGGAGTGAAGGTATTATGCTTTATAAAATAATAACGTTTTATTTTTTACATTTAGTTTTTAAATATAATTGTGATTTGGGGAGGAAGTCTTTTTCATATGGATAGACAAGTCCTAATACCATCTATCACATGCTCATTTATTCCCCTCTGATTTATAATCCCTTCTCAGTCATATGCCACGTTTTGATAGTGTTTGGGACTGTTTCTGAGTTCTTTATGCCACACTACTCAATATTTTTTATTAAAAAAAATTTTTTAAGTATAGTTGATACACAATGTTACATTGCTTTCAGGGGTATGATATAGTAATTTGACAAGTCTATATGTTATGCTACACTCCCAACAAGTGCAGCTACCATCTGTCACTATGTAGTGCTTTTACATTACCTTTGATTACAATACCATTGACTATATTCCTTGTGCTGTACCTTTCATCCCCTTAACTTATTCTATAACTGGAAGCATTTATGTGCCACTTCCCTTTGCCAATTTTATCCAAAGCCTCACCTCCTTTCCTTTGGCACCAACCACTTTGCTTTTGTATTTATTTTTTTATTTTTTTGGAGTTCGATTAGCCAACATATAGTATAACACTCAGTTTCCATCCTGTCAAGTGCCCCCCCAGTGCCTGTCACCCAGTCAGTCACCCATCCCTTTGCCCACCTCCCCTTCCACTACCCCTTGTTCGTTCCCCAGACTTAGAAGTCTCTCATGTTTTGTCACCCTCACATTTTTCCCACACATTTTCTCTCCTTTCCCCTATATGTTTCTCTCCTTTCCCTTTCACTATGTTTTATATTCCCCATATGAGTGAAACCATATAATGATTGTCCTTTTCCAATTGGCTTACTTCATTCAGCATAATACCCTCCAGTTCCACCCACATTGAAGCAAATGGTGGGTATTCGCCATTTCTGATGGCTAATATCCCATTGTATATATAGACCACATCTTATTTATCCATCATCTTTCAATGGGCACCAAGCCTCCTTCCACAGTTTGGCTATTGTAGACATTGCTGCTATAAACATTGGGGTGCAGGTGTCCTGGTGTTTCACTGCATCTGTATCTTTGGTGTAATACCCCAGTAGTGCAATCGCCAGGTTGTAAGATACTCTATTACTAACTCTTTGAGGAACCTCCATACAGCTTTCCAGAGTGACTGTACCAGTTCACATTCCCACCAGCAGTGCAAGAGGGTTCCCTTTCTCCACATCCTGTCTAATATTTGTTGTTTCCTGTCTTGCTAATTTTAACCATTCTCACTAGTGTGAGGTGGTATCTCATTATGGTTTCGATTTGTATTTCCCTGATGGCAGGTGATGTGGAGCATTATCTCATGTGCTTGTTGGCCATGTCTATGTCTTCCTCTGTGAAATATCTGATCATGTCTTTTGCCCATTTCTTGACTGGATTTTTTCTTTCTTTGCTGTTGAGTATGATAAGTTCTTTTTAAAATATTTTATTTATTTATTCATGAGAGACACACAGAGGAGAGAGAAGCCGGCTCCACGCAGGGAGCCAGATGTGGGCCTTGATCCTGGGTCTCCAGAATCACACACAGGGTTGAAGGCAGGTGCCAAACCACTGAGCAGCCCAGCACTAAGTGCCTTGATAAGTTCTTTATAGATCTTGGGTACCAGCCCTTCATCTGATATGTCATTTGCAAATATCTTCTCCCATTCTGTAGGCTGTCTTTTAGTTTTGTTGACTGTTTCTTTTGCTCTGCAGAAGCTTTTTATCTTCATTAAGTCTCAATAGTTCATTTTTGCTTTTGATTCCTTTGCCCTCATGGATGTATCTTGCAAGAAGTTGCTGTGGCCAAGTTCAAAAAGGGTGCTGCCTGTGTTCCCCTCTAGGATTTTGATGGATTCTTGTCTCACATTTAGATCTTTCAACAGTTTTGAGTTTATCTTTGTGTCTGGTGTAAGAGAATGGTCTAGTTTCATTCTTCTGCACTGGCTGTCCAATTTTCCCAGCACCATTTATTGCAGAGACTGTCCTTTTCCCAGTGGATAGTCTTTTCTGCTTTGTTGAATATTAGTTGACCATAGAGTTGAGGGCCCATTTCTGGGTTCTCTGTTCTGTTCCATTGAGCTATGTGTCTGGTTTTGTGCCAGTACCACACTGTCTTGATGACCACAGCTTTGTAATACAGCTTGAAATCTGGTCTTGTGGGCAGTGGTTTAGCACTGCCTTCAGCCCAGGGCCTGATTCTGGAGACCCAGGATAGAGTCCCATATCAGACTCCCTGAATGGAGCCTGCTTCTCCCTCTGCCTGTGTCTATGCTTCTCTCTCTCTCTCTCTCTTTCTCTCTCTCGAATAAATAATAAAAATCTTAAAAAAAAAAAAAAAAGAAATCTGGTCTTGTGATGCCTCCAGCTCTGGTTTTCTTTTTGAATATTCCCCTGGCTATCCAGGGTCTTTTCTGGTTCCACACAAATCTTAAGATTATTTGTTCCAACTCTGTGAGCAAAGTCCATGGTATTTTTTTTTTAAGTCCATGGTATTTTGATGGGGATTGCATTGAACGAGTAAATTGCCCTGGTTAGCATAGACATTTGACAGTATTTATTCTTCCAATCATGAGCATGGAATATTTTTCCATCTCTTTGTGTCTTCCTCAATTTCTTTCAGAAATGTTCTGTAGTTGTTAGGGTATAGATCCTTTACCACTTTGGTTAGGTTTATTCCTAGGTTTATCTTATGGTTTGGGGTGCAATTGTAAATGGGATTGACTACTTAATTTCTCTTTCTTCACTGTTAGTGTATAGAAATGCCACTGCATTCTGAAAATTGATTTTGTATCCTGCCACACTGCTGAATTCCTGTATGAGTTCTAGCAATCTTGGGGTGGAGTCTTTTGGGCTTTCTATGTAAAGTATCATGTCATCTGTGAAGAGGGAGAGTTTGACTTCTTCTTTGCCAATTTGAATGCCTTTTATTTCTCGTTGCCTGATTGCTGAGGCTAGGACTTCTAGTACTATGTTGAATAGCAGTGGTGAGAGTGGACATCCCTGTCATGTTCCTGATCTTAGGGGAAAGGTCTCAGTGTTTCCTGATTGCGAATGATATTGGCTGTGGGCTTTTCGTAGATGGCTTTTAAGATGCTGAGGAAGGTCCCCTCTATCCTACACTCTGAAGAGTTTTGATCAGGAATGGTGCTGTATTGTGTCTAATCCTTTCTCTGCATCTATTGAGGGGATCACATGGTTTTGTTTTTTCTCTTGTTTATATGATCTGTCATGTTGATTGTTTTACGTTGAGTTGAACCAAACTTGCATCTCAAGGATAAATCCCACTTGGTCATGGTGAATAATCTTCTTAATGTACTGTTGGATCCTCTTGGCTAGTATCTTGTTAAGAATTTTTGCATCTGTCTTCATCAAGGATATTAGTCTATAATTCTCCTTTTGGGGGGGGTTTGGTTCTGGAATCAGGTGATGCCAGCCTCACAAAACGAGTTTGGAAGTATTCCATCTCTTTCTATCCTTCGGAACAGCTCTAGTAGAATAGGTATGGTTTCTTCTTTAAACGTTTGATAGAATTCCCCTGGGAAGCCATCTGGCCCTGGACTTTTGTGTCTTGGCAGCTTTTTGATGACTACTTCAATTTCCTCCCTGGTTATCGGCCTGTTCAGGTTTTCTATTTCTTCCTGTTCGAGTTTTGGTAATTTTTGGTTTTCCAGAAATGCATCCATTTCTTCTAGATTGCCTGATTGATTGGTGTAAAGCTGCTCATAATATGTTTTTAAAATAGTTTCTATTTCCTTGGTATTGATGGTGATCTCTCCACTTTCATTCATGATTTTATTAATTTGAGTCTTTTTTTCTTTTTAATAAGGCTGGCTAATGATTTATCTATCTTATTAATTCTTTCAAAGAACAAACTCCTTGTTTTGTTGATCTGTTCTGCAGTTCTTCTTGTCTCTATTTCATTGAGTTCTGCTCAAATCTTTATCATCTCTCTTCTTCGGCTTGGTGTAGGTTTTATTTGCTGTTCTTTCTCCATTTCCTTTGGGTGTGAGGTTAGCTTGTGTATTTGAGTTTTTTCCAATTTTTTGAGGGATGCTTGTCTTGCAATGTATTTCCCTCTCAGGACTGCTTTGCTATATCCCAAAGATTTTGAATGGTTGTATCTCCAATTTCATTAGTTTCCAAGAATCTTTTTAATTCCTCTCTAATTTCCTGGTTGACTCATTCGTCTTTTATTAGGATGCTTTGTAACCTCTACATGTTTGAGTTTCTGCCAAATTTCTTCTTGTGATTCAGTTCTAGTTTCAAAGCATTGTCGTCTGAAAATATGTAGAGGACACTCCCAATCTTTTGGTATTGGTTAAGACCTGATTTGTAACCCAGTATGTGGTTTATTCTGGAGAAAGTTCCATGTGCACTTGAGAAGAATATGTATTCAGTTAAGTTCCAATGCAAAGTTCTGCATATATCCGTGAAATGCATCTGATCCAGTGTATCATTTAAAGCTCTTGTTTCTTTGGAGATGTTGTGCTTAGAAGATCTGTCATTTGCAGAAAGTGCCATGTTGAAGTATCCCAGTATAAGTGTATTATGATCTAAGTATATCTTAACTTTGGTTATTAATTGATTGATATACTTGGCAGCTTCCACATTAGGGGCATAAATATTCATGATTTTTAGGTCTTCTTGTGGGATAGATCCTTTAAGTATGATATAGTATCCCTCTTCATCTCTTACTACAGTCTTTGGGATAAACTTTAATTTATCTGATGTAAGGATGGCTACCTCTGCTTTCTTTTGAGGACCATTTGAATGGTAAATGGTTCTCCAACCTTTTATTTTCAGGCTGTAGGTGTCCTTAGGTCTAAAATGAGTCTCTTAAAAAATAAAAAATAAAAAGATAAATAAATAAATAAAATAAAATGAGTCTCTTGTAGACAGCAAATAGATGGGTCTTGCTTTTTTATCCAGTCTGAAACCTTTGTCTTTTGATGGGATTATTAAGCCCATTCATGTTCAGAGTTACTATTGAAAGATATGAACTTAGTGTCTTCATTATACCTATTCAGTCCTTGTTTTTGTGGGTTATTTCTTTGGACTTCCTCTTTGTTTTACAGAGTCCCCTTTAATATTTCTTGCAGAGCTGGTTTGGTGGTCACATATTCTTTCAGTTTCTGCCTATCTTAGAAGCTCTTTATCTCTCCTTCTATTCTGAATGAGATCCTTGCTGGATAGAGTATTCTTGGCTGCATGTTCTTCTCACTTAGTACCCTGTGTATATCCGGCCAGCCCTTTCTGGCCTGTCAGGTCTCTGTGGAGAGGTCTGCTGTCAATCTAATATTTTTCCCCATTTAAGTTAGGGATCTCTTGTCTCTTGCTGCTTTAAGGATCTTCTCTTTATCTTTGGAATTTGCAAGTTTCACTATTAAATGTTGGGGTGTTGAATGGTTTTTATTGATTTTGGGGGGGGAGGATCTATCTCCTGGATCTGAATGCCTGTTTCTCTCCCCAAGTTAGGGAAGTTCTCAGCTATGATTTGTTCAAATACGCTTTCTGGTCCTCTGTCCCTTTCAGCACCCTCTGAAACCCCAATTAAACATAGATTTTTCCTTCTGAGGCTGTCATTTATTGCCCTTAACCTTTCCTCATGGTCTTTTAATTGTTTTTCTCTTTTTTCCTCAACTTCCTTCCTTGCCATCAACTTGTCTTCTATGTTACTCACTCTTTCTTCTACCTCATTAACCCTCGTCGTTAGGACCTCCAGTTTGGATTGCATCTCATTTAATTAATTTTTAATTTTGGCCTGATTAGATCTAAATTCTGCAGTCAGGGAGTCTCTTGAATCCTTTATGCTTTTTTCCAGATCCAGCAGTAGCTTTATAATTGTGCTTCTGAATTGGCTTACTGACATTGAATTGTAATCCAAATTCTGTAACTGTGGGAGAGAGGACTGTTTCTGATTCTTTCTTTTGTGGTGAATTCTTCTTTCTAGTCATTCTGCTCAGTGCAGAGTGGCTAAAAATGAGTTGTACTGGAAAAAGGAAAGAAAAAAAAAGAAAAAAGAAAAAAGAAAACAAAACAAGGAGGGGTATCCTCTGGTTCTATACACTGTAAATCCCTTGACTTCCCCTGGAGCTTTCAGCACTGCTCGGTGGAGAACTTGCTCTTCCCCTGTTCTTCCAGCTGGTCTTCTGGGGGAGGGGACTGCTCTGCTGATTCTCAGGTGTGTGCACCTGGGGGAGCTGCCCTGCCCCTCCACCAGGTGCAAGGCTCAGTGGGAGCTATCATGTGAGGCCTCTGTTCCCTGGCAGCCCTGTTCCATCTCAGGCACAGGGTGACACCAGTAGGAACAACCCCACTGGTGGCGGCCAGCTTTCCAGCCCTAGAGTCAGCTCCCGCAGTAACTACCGCAGTCTCCCAGTCTGCACTGGCCTGGATGCTCCAGGGGTGGGGGTGGGAGCACTGATCTGCACAGCTCGGGGGCACCCCACAGCTGGAGTGTCCCCCTGTCCTGTGCCCTCCCCACCTCCGCCTGTCCCCTGCGGAGTGCAGGATCCTGGGCTGTGTCCCCTGGTGCCCTGGGATCTGGGGCCTATACTGCTAGAATCATGCTCCAGGGGCACACAGCCCCTTCCCCCTGGAGCCACCGCCTGAGCTGCTCCCGAGGCCCTGCCGGGCTCGCTCCATCTTTTACCGAGCTCAGTGCGCAGGGTGTGGTGTGCGCTCCCCTGGGGCACACTTCCTCTGTTAGTGACCCCGGGAACCTGAAGGCCCCACTGGGATCCCCTCCTGGATCCTGCCCAAGTTCCCTGCTAAGTGCCTTTGCGTCCAGGAAGAATCCGGTGCAGATTTTTAAAGTTCTTGCTTCTGCAGGGTGGGGCTTTCCTGTCCTGGAGGCTCTCGCTGCAGGACTTTAGCCTGGCTCCTCGTGGGGGCCCTCCCCGACTTGATTCTTTTTCTCCTTCTTTCTTCTTTCTTTCTTTCTTTCTTTCTTTCTTTCTTTCTTTCTTTCTTTCTTTCTTTCTTTCTTTCTTCTTTCTTTCTTCTTCTTTCTTTCTTTCTTTCTCTTTCTTTCTTTCTTTCTTTCTTTCTTTCTTTTCTGTCTTCCTACCTTGTTAGAAGTGCAAACTCTTCTCTCTGTAGCATTCCAGCTGTTCTCTCTTTAAATCTCAGGCCAAATTCATAGGTTTTCAGGATGATTTGAGAGTTATCTAAGTAAGTTGGTGGGGACGGGTGACTTGGGGACCCTACTCTCCCGCCATCTTGCCCCGCCTCCCCTAATATTACATTCTATTTATATACCACCTCTTTTTCCATTTATCTATGGTTGGGCATTTGGGTTGCTTCCATATCTTGACTTTTGGAAATAATTCAAATTAGTGTTTTTGTATTCTTTGGATAAATACTCAGCAATGGAATTACTGAATTGTATGGTAATTCTATTATTTTTTTTGAGGAAATTCCATACTATTTTTCACAGTGGTTGCACCATTGTACAAATGTAAGTTGCACCAACTTATATTCTCATCAACAGTACACAAGGATTCCTTTTTCTCCACATTCTTGCCAACATTTGTTATTTCTTGTCTTTTTTATTCTAGCCATTCTGACAGGTATAAGGTGAAATCTCATTGTGATTTTGATTTGCATTTTCTTGATAGTTAGTGATATTGAACATCTTTTCATGTGTCTGTTGGCCATATGTATGTCTTCTTGGAAAAATTTTTACTCAGCTCCTCTACCCATTGTTTATTTGGATTGTATGGAGTATTTTGGTGTTGAGTTGCACAAGATCTTAATATATTTTGGTATTAATCCCTTATCGGAAATATTATTTGCAAATATCTTCTCCTATTCAATACATTGCCTTTTCAATTTGTTAATGGTTTCCTTCATTATGGAAACCCTTTTCATTTTGGTTTAGTCCCAATAGTTTATTTTTACTTTTGTTTCCCTTGCCCAGAAGACATATGTAGAAAAATATTGCTGGGCAGCCCTGGTGGTGCAGTGGTTTGCCGCTGCCTGCAGCCTGGGGTGTGATCCTGGAGACCCGGGATCAAGTCCTGCGTCGGGCTCCCTGCATGGAGCCTGCTTCTCCCTCTCCCTCTGCCTGTGTCTCTGCCTCTCTCTCTCTCTCTGTCTGTCTATGAATGGATAAATAAAATCTTAAAAAAAGAAAAGAAAAATATTGCTAAGGGTAGTGTCAAAGGGCTTACTGCCTATGTTTTTTTCCAGCAGTTTTATGGTTTCAGGTGTCATATTTAAGTATTCAATACATCTGGAGTTTATTTTTGTGCATGGTGTAAGACAGTAGTCCAGTTTCACTCTTTTGCATATAGCTGAGCAGTTTTCCCAGCACCATTTATTGAAGAGACTGCCTTTTCCTCATTGCTTTTTTTTTGCCTCCTTTGTCATTAACTAATTGACCCAATAAGCTTGAGTTTATGTCTGGGCTCTCCAATCTGTTCTATTGATCTGTGTATCTACTTCTGTGCCAGCACCATCCTACCTTATTACTATAGCTTTGTAGTATATCTTGAAGACTGAGATTGTGATACCTCCAGCTGTACTCTTTCTCAAGATTACTTTGGCTATTTAAGGTCTTTTGTGGTTTCTTTTTTTTTAAGATTTTATTTACTTACTCATGAGAGACACAGAGAGACAGAGACACAGCAGAGGGAGAAGCAGGCTCTTTGCAGGGAGCCTGATGTGGAACCCGATCCCAGGACTCCAGGATCATGCCCTGGGCTGAAGGCAGGCGCTAAACCACTGAGCCAGCCAGGCATCCCATGGTCTTTTGTGGTTTCATACAAATTTTAGAATTCTTTGTTGTAGTTCTGTGAAAAATGTTACTATTTTGATAAGGATTGCGTTAAATCTGTAGATTGCTTTGGATACTATGGACATTTTAGTGATATTAATTCCTTCAATCTATGAGTATAGAATATCTTTCCACTTATTTGTGATGTCTTCAATTTCTTTCATCAGTATCTTGTAGTTTTCAGAGTACAGATCTTACACCTCTTTGGTTAAGTTTATTCCTAGGTTTTTTATATTATTTTTGATGTAATTGTAAATAAAATTATTTTCTTAATTTCTCTTTCTGCTACTTTGTTATTAGTGTATACAAGTACAACTGATTTCTATGTATTAATTTTGTATCCCATGACCTATATGTTTCTAGGAATTTTTCTATTCTAGACTATTTAACTTGTTGGCATATAATTTTTATAGTACTGTCATATAATCCTTTGTATCCCTGTGATGTTGGTTGTTACTTCTCTTTCGTTTCTAATTTTATTTATTTGGGCCTGGCCCTATCTTTTCTCTTGATAAGTCTAGCTAAAGTTTCCTCACTTTTGTTTATCCTTTCTAAGAACCAGTTGTCAGTTTCATTGATCTTTACTATTTATTTTTTAGTGTCTATTTTATTTATTTCTGCTCTAATGTTTATTATATCCTTTCTTCTACTAGCTTGGGAGTTTGTTCTTTTTCTAATTCCTTTAAGGCATAAGCTTAGATTATTTTAGATTTTTCTTATTTCTGGAGGTATATTTGTATTGCCATAAACTTCTTTCTGCCTTTGCTGCATCCTAAAGATTGAGGACTATTGTATTTTCATTTTTGTCTCCATGATTTTTTTTTATTTCCCTTTTGATTTCTTCATTGACCCATAGGTTGTTTGCTAAAATGTTATATACCCTCCACATGTTTATGTTTTTCCACTTTTTTTTCTTATGATTGATTTCTAGTTTTGTACCAATGTGGTCCAAAGGGTTCATGATGTGATTTCAATCTTCTTAAGTTTATTGAGGTTTGTTTTGTGTTTTAACATGGTATCTGTCGTGGAGAATTTTTCATATGTATTTGAAAAGAATGTGTATTCTGTTGATTTTGGATGGAATGGTCAACAGATATATATTTATATATAAATATAAATATTATATTTATATTATATATATATATATATATATATAGTCCATTTGTCCTAATATGGCATTCAAAGACACTATTTTCTTATGTATTTCTGCCTGGATAATTTCTCCATTGATGTAAGGGGTGTCAAAGTCTCCTGCTATTATTGTATCATTATCAGTTTATCCCTTTGTGTCTGTTACTATTTGCTTTATCTATTCCTTTCTCAGGTTAGGGAAGTTTTCAGCCATTATTTCTTTTTTTTATAATAAATTTATTTTTTATTGGTGTTCAATTTGCCAACATACAGAATAACACCCAGTGCTCATCCCCTCAAGTGCCCCCCTCAGTGCCCATCACCCATTCACCCCCACCCCATGCCCTCCTCCCGTTCCACCACCCCTGGTTTGTTTCCCAGAGTTAGGAGTCTTTATGTTCTGTCTCCCTTTCTGATATTTCCCACACATTTCTTCTCCCTTCCCTTATATTCCCTTTCACTATTATTTATATTCCCCAAATGAATGAGAACATATAATGTTTGTCCTTCTCCGATTGACTTACTTCACTCAGCATAATACCCTCCAGTTCCATCCATATTGAAGCAAATGGTGGGTATTTGTCATTTTTAATGTCAGCCATTATTTCTTCAAATAAGTTTTCTGTAATGTGAATATTTGTTTTCTTGATGCTGTCTAAGGGATCCTTTAACTAATTCATTTTTTTTAATTCTTACTTTTATTTGCTGTTCAGGTTGTGTGTTTTCCATTATCGTGTATTTTACGTTATTGATTTGTTCTGCTGCATCTGCTAATCTGTTGATTCCCTTTAGTGTATTTTTATTTAAATTATTCTGTTCTTCAACTCTAATTGATACTTTTTCATTAAAACAAAAAAAAATCTTTTTATTGAAGTTCTCCCATTCTTCTCTCCAGCCCAGTAAGCATCTTTATGATCATGACTTTAAACTATTTATCAGATATATTATCTCCATTTCATTTAGTTCTTTTTCTGAGGTTTTGTTGTACTCTTTTGTTTAGAGCAAATTCCTCTATCTCCTCATTTTAGTTAACTTTCTGTGTTTATTTCCATCAATCAGACAGATCAGCTAGTTCTTCTAAACTTTGAAGGAATGGTCTTGTGTATGGTCATACCCTGTGTAGACAGTGTGTGCCTGGTGACTTTGGCTGACTGGAGCTGTGAATGGCTTAGGCTTTGGGTCCCAGAACACTCCATTCTGGGCTGTCCTGGTACAATGGCCAGAGCTGTAGTAGGCATTGGCCAGGGTGGTCCCTGAGCTCTCTGCAGAGGAGGCATACTGACAGAGTGGCTGAAGCTGAAAGAAGTACAATCCAGGGAGTACCTGGGCTCTCCACACAGAGGGTCCTTTTCGCAGAATGGCTGAAGCTGAAATAGGTGCAACTGTAGGGAACCTGGGGCTGTCCCCACAGAATGTGCCCTGATGTGGTGGCTGGAGGTAAGGCAGAGGCTGGAGGTCCCAGGGCACTCCATCTGGGGTGGCTGGAGTTTAGGTGGCATGCAACCCAGAGGGTGGCCCAGTGGTTGAGTATCTGCCTTTGGCTCAGGTCATGATCCCAGGGTGCTGAGACAGAGTCCTGCATTGGGCTCCCTGCAGGGAGCCTGCTTCTCCCTCTGCCTGTGTCTCTGCCTCTCTCTGTGTGTCTCTCATGAATAAACAAATAAAACCTTTTTAAAAATGCACTGGAGAAAAATTCCAGTAGTAAAATCTAAGAGGTTTCTTCACCTAGATTGCTTTAAAGAATCTGAAACTAGAAATTACAGATGATGCAGTGGTTTATACCATAGGCCTGGCCTTTCCAAGAAAGAACTCCAATTGGAAGATTCATACTTAAAAGGTTAAAACCTTTGTCTAATATCAGAAGTAGTAAATAA
This sequence comes from Vulpes lagopus, assembly GCF_018345385.1. NCBI lineage: Eukaryota > Metazoa > Chordata > Mammalia > Carnivora > Canidae > Vulpes > Vulpes lagopus. The sequence goes on along the minus strand of NC_054831.1, from coordinate 50,869,351 downwards.
GTGCAGGTTTATGTTTTAAGTTAAGATAAAATATTGAAGGTAAGTATGTATCATTTTTATGATTCCCTGCTATACCTACCTGATTGGATGATAGGCCATCTACTGTGTCTGTGGTTGGACACAGCCACATGGACATGAAATCTGCAAAAATGTTTTTCAGATAGGAAAACACCAGTTATAGAGACCCAGAAATGTCCTCCAGAGCTGAAATGTTAACAGTGTATATACGACTGAGAGCTAGGTTGTTATTAGTCAGGATTTCCATTAGCAAGAAGCCTTTATGTATCATCGCATAAGGTGGTAAAAGGTCTTTTTGGAAGTACTTCGCTTAGAATGTTTTTCAAACTATGGGTTGCAAAATAAGTTTAGTTGTTCATTGGGGAAAAAAAGGAAATATCAGAGAGAGTGACAGAACCTGAGAGACTCCTCATTCTGGGAAATGAACAAAGGGTAGTGGAAGGGGAGGTGGGAGCGGGGATGGGGTGATGGGCACTGAGGGGGGCACCTGATGGGATGAGCACCAGGTGTTATACTGTATGTTGGCAAATCAAACTCCAATAAAAAATATACCAAGAAAAAGGAATAGACACTGAGGGGGGCACTTGACGGGATGAGCACTGGGTGTTATTCTGTATGTTGGTAAATTGAACACCAATAAAAAATTAATTTATTAAAAAAAAAGAAAAAGGAATAGAATAGAAAATAGAATGTATCTTGAGTTAAAAGGGTAAGCTTGAAATTATACAAAGTAAGTTCAGCATATACTGGCTAAGACAAAAAACTACAGATAATTATAGAAATAAAAGAACATATTTTTGAAACCAAATCTTATATAACAAGACAAAAATATAAATTTGAATATAACATAAACTTTGATGATGAAATGACATGAAATCAAGGATTTGCTTTAAAATGCTATAGATGGAGCGGGTGGCTCGGTCAATTAAGTATCTGACTCTTGGTCTCCGCTCAGATCTTGATCTCAGGGTCATGGGTTCAAGCCCTGCATTGGGCTCTGTGCTGAGTGTGGAGCCTAGTCAAAAAAAGTTTAAAAAATGGAATGCTGTAGAAGAAGAGAGGAAGAAAAACAGGGAGAAGGTGTAGAGGAAAGAAACAAGTACAGCAATACAACATACTCTGGGGACAGATATCTGAGGTTCATTACACTGTTCTCTTTCATGTATGTTTTATAACATACTTAAAAACTCAAAAATAGAAGGGAAAATGGGTGTTATAAATGCTACATCATGTTTTGGGTTCTGGTCATGTTTTATCTTTTATAGGAACTTTTATTTATGTTAGTTAGAAAAACAGGGTGTGTAAGTAGACTTCACTGCTTCTGTCTGTTACTACAATCCCCAGCAGTAGTGATTTAAGAACAATATACACATGTACTTGTGCCTCTGTGCACACAGGACAGAATTCAGGTAGAACCTCAGAGCAGTGAGAAAGCTTTGGCTATTCCTGATTTGGAATATTTTGAACAAGCACTCTGAAAAGGAAAGAAAATCAATCTAAATGGAGCTCTTTGACTCCTAACTGGGAAATGAACAAGGGGTAGTGGAAGGAGAGGTGGGTGGGGGGATGGGGTGATTGGGTGACGGCACTGAGTGGGGCACTTGATGGGATGAGCACTGGGTGTTATACTGTATGTTGGCAAATCGAACTCCAATAAAAAAATATACAAAATTAAATTAAATTAAATTGAAAAATTAAATAAAAGGAACTCTGAATATTTCTGACAGCATTTTTATACCAAGAACTGCCATGAACAATGGTTCACTTACTAACTTCTTTTCTCTTCCAGGAAGAACTGGAACTATGGTTTGTGCCTACCTTATTGCCAGTGAAATATTTATAACCGCAGAGGTATGAAAGATGTTACTACGAACTCTGTGTCTTGTGCGATTGAATTTGAATGTGATAGTTCTGAAACCTCACTGGTAGGATGTTAAGAGGATTCTTTGCGCCATGGTATTTAATGAAGTTGTAATTGAAGATGCACATATGAGAAAGTCTGGTTTTGATACTTCCTCATTTATTTTTTTCAAAAATTTATTTAAATTCTAGTTAGTTAACATACCACATTTCCTTGTGTAACTTGCACTGGTTAGTAACTGTGACCTGAATGCCTCTTACTCTGGGCCAGGACTAGGGGGAGGTCAGTGAGACACTCACCTCAAGCATAAAACTTAAGGAAATACCAAAGTTTTCAGTAATTAAAAGAAACAGTCTAATGCAGTGTTTTTTAAAATCAAAATTAATGCAAAAAAATCCTTGAGGTATACAGTAATAACAATATGTTAAAGAAAGATAGGGCCCAATAAGGACAGGAATAATGCGGGGTAAGGTCAAGCTGTCAAAGTATAAAACAACTCTATAATCATAATGCTTTGTTCACCTCACTGTATCCCAGCCCTGCTCTCATGCCCCCAGTTAGGGGCCTTCCTCCTTCCTCACAAGAATAATATCAAGACTGGTTTGGTAAGTTCTCCAGAGGACTTCCAACATCCTTAGAAGCACGAGGTAGATGCTTTCATCTTCCAACATAGAACAAAGTCTCTCCTGTATGTTATTAACCTCTCATAGTCAAGATCCATGGGGTCTGTTGGAGTCTGTGCCCCTTGAAAATTTCCGCAAAGAGAGGGAGGGCTATTTCCAGTTCTTTTTTTTTTTTTTTTTAATTTATTTATGATAGTCACACAGAGAGAGAGAGAGAGAGGCAGAGACACAGGCAGAGGGAGAAGCAGGCTCCATGCACCGGGAGCCTGACGTGGGATTCAAACCCGGGTCTCCAGGATCGCACCCTGGGCCAAAGGCAGGCGCCAAACTGCTGCGCCACCCAGGGATCCCTATTTCCAGTTCTTAAAGCACGCTTCTTGGTCTCATTTCTGCCATGATTGTGCTGAGAAGCTCCTACTGAACGGATTTGCCCAGCCTCTCTGCTCCCCACTTGGCCTGCAGTCTGAGAAGAGAAGCTTCAGATTGTCTATAGTGCCCCACACTCTGGCACCCCCATCTGCTTTCTTCCTAATTTGAGACACACAGGTTAGGAAAGTGAATATTCCAGGACAGTGTTTTTCAAACTGGATCCAATCCAACAGTGAGTTGCAAAGTCAACTTATTGGATTGTGACTAGTGTTTTGTGTGGGTTTTTTTTTTAAAGATTTTATTTATTCGTTCATAAGAAACACAGAGAGAGGCAGAGACATAAGCAGAGGGAGAAGCAGGCTCCTCACAGGGAGCCTGAGGCAGGACACAATCCCAGGGCCCCAGGATCACGCCCTGAGCTAAAGGCAGAGGCTCAACCACTGAGGCACCCTGGTGTCCCCGTGACAAGCATTTTTTTAAATAAAGTAGAATAGATTAGAATAGGAAATATCAAAAGGTAAGTATTATTTTGTGAAACTTTGGCTTCAGTTGTGTGTGAGTGTGTGTTTGTGTAAAAAGCCTTGACATGACTTTTTCCATCAACTTTATTTTGGGCGGCCTCAGCCCAAAGGCTGCTAACTTAAGGAAATAATATGCCCTTAGAAACTTTACGAATGCCTCACATGGGAAAAGAAAGTGCAGATGAACTATGATTGCATTGCCCCCTTTCTGTAGGATAGCCTTTACTATTTTGGAGAACGGCGAACAGATAAAAGCACCAGCACTAAATTTCAGGGAGTTGAAACTCCTTCTCAGGTAAGTTGTCTTTCCTAAAAGGGGGTTCTTTGGGGAGTTCGGTTAAGATTGGCACCTATTTGGTTGCATTTTGGACTCCTCCTCTGCTGCTCGACTCTGGTGCCTGTGACAGGCCATGATCCTTCCCAGGGCCTGAGGGCCACACCTGTGGCCCTGCCCATGTGCTGCAAGCACCGAGTTCCCCCAAGGCATCCTGCTGTCGGGTTTACATCTGTCATTGCTACAGAGTTCAAAAGTTGATTCCCTTTCCAAAGTAGAAAGGTCTAATTTCTAAGATTTTAGACTCTTGAAGATTATGGAAAGTCACTAGCATTTTATTTCCCTCTGAGAGTCTTTCACAAACCCCTACTAGGGCAATTCACTTCTTGCAGAAAGAACATCACGTGCGTGTGTGACAGAGACAGAGGAGGGGACTGCTGCATTTTGAAAGAAAAAGAAAGGGGGGAATTAACATCTTTCAAAAACCTATTATAGTCAAGACATTATTGCACTTTGACATATATTATCTCATTTAATACTCAGAAAACCCATGTGAAACATATACAGTTACTGTATTTTTTCCTTTTAAAAATGTTTTGTGATGAATAATATCAAACATAAAAAGTTGAGACAGTCCTATAACAAATTCCCCTATAGTCTTCATGCCACTGCAATCAGAATTTTATCATGTCTCATTCATTCCCTCCCCACTGTCCTCACACACACATCCCTTCTCCACTTCTTCTTGAAACCCGGGCTACTATGGAGAAAATCCTGTCAGATCATTGTATCCACAGTATTTCACTGTAACATCTCACATAGATTCTTGGGGAGGAAAACAACTTAAAACCATTGATCATATCTAAAAATATTACATCTCAAGGGGCACCTTGGTCGCTCAGTGAATTAAGCATCCAATTCTTGATTTCAGCTCAGGTCGTGATCTTAGGGTGGTGAGATCGAGCCCCATGATGAACTCTACACTGCACAAGGTGTCTGCTTGAGATTTTCTCTCTACTCCCCCACCCCTCCCTCTAAAACAAATAAAGAAATCTTTAAAAAAAAATATTATGCCTTAATAATACCTTAATAATATCCAATTTCCATAATTACCTTAAATGTTTCTAAAATTTACTTTGTTTCAATCAGGATCTAAACAAGGGCCACACATTTTATTTGGTTGCTAGATCTCTTCAATCTCTTTTAGATCTTCCTTATGATTTATTTATTGCAGTAACCAGGATATTTATCCTTGAGAGTTTACAACATTCTAGACTTTGTTGCAAAAACCATGCTATGAGTGTTATATTCATTATCTCATTTAATATTCTCAAAAACTTGGGTGGGGGGATGGGGTGACTGTCACAGAGGGGGGCATTTGACGGGATAAGCACTGGGTGTTATGCTATGTGTTGGCAAATCGAACTCCAATAAAAAATATATACAAAAAAATATATATTCTCAAAAACTCTAAGGAGGCACCATTATGATTCCCATTTTATAGATTGAGAAATTGAGGTTCAAGGAAAACCAACTTTTTGAACCAAGAACTCAAATCCAGCTGTGTCAGACTCTATAGCCCATTATTTCCCATCCTGTGCCTTTTCTATATTGCTCCTCAAGCTGAAGTGAGAGCTAGTTAGGAACACTTAAGTAGACCTACGTGGATATGGCTGTGAATGAAAGTTTGAGTTAGGGGCTGGGAGCTGGATAGATACCCTTGGCCTTCATTAGCAGCAATATTATAACTGCTGACTCTAGACATTGAGTTTGAGGCAAGAGAATTCAGCCTTATCCACTGATATTTTTCTGCCACCCTCACAAAAAACAGGAAGAAAAAAACCATAAACCATAAACTAAAAATAATAGATGAACTTACAAAAGCCTAGCTATAGTAATGGACATCATGCCATTTCCATGCTCAAGATCCATACTGGTTTCTGCCAGTGGCAACAAATCTAAACGTTTCACCTGGCACTCAGTATCTTTGAGAATGTGATTTTTCCACTCATTTCTTGCACTATGTGCCTCACATTGTCCCATACTCCACATTTGGACTGTTTGTGTTTTCCCACCCTGTCCACATGGTGTAATCACGTGCCCTTGCTTGTGGGGGTCCCTTTCCTGGAGCCACTTTCCCTTTGAGCGTAAGGAGTTTCTTACTTTTTCAGTTCTTATACTCCTTTGTGTTTTTCGGGGGCACTAGTTTACTTCGCATTATTCTCTAGCCGTTTGAAGTGGTGATTTTATCCCTTTTGCAGGCAAGGCCCATGTCTTATCCATCTTTGCACCATTTGCCTCCCAGAGTGTCTCACAGTATCCCCTTTGTTTGTAGGTAATGCTTACTAAACACATGTTCATCATATTAACTCCTGCTCCAAACCCTTGTTGTTTTAGGCTGTAGGAGAAGCAGCTTGAGAGCTCGGGTGTGTTACGAGCCTTTTGTGGAAAGTAGAGAATCTGGTGGCAGGGGCCAAGGACATGTTAGATATAACTCCTTCAAGGACTCTCTCCCTGTACATCTGCCCTTCCCAACCACTTCGACACCATGTAGTTTCTCTAACTTCAGTCTAGAACTGGCACACCACAGGCCATGATGGACTCTCTTCTGATTCAGTGGGGTAACAGTACAAGGACCTGGCAGCAGTGTGAGCACTGGGTTAGCAAAGCCCCCAGACAGAGTTCCCTCCATGGGAAATGGTGGTAAATCTGATACCGTCATATTTTGACTGTGCTTTGTGGCCCATTCTGTGGACTCCATTTCATCCATTCCCCAAGTTAAGAACTTGCATGAGCTTTTCTTTTGACTGGCCCTTTCCAACGGAAAATATGGCAGTTAATTTTATTAACACATCCCATTGGGTGGGAAAACATCTGTGAACTTTGAAGTCCAGTTGATTCAGTACTAGAACTCTTCCATTTCTTTTTTTTTTTTTTTTAAGGTTTCATTTATTTATCTGAGAGCGAGAGTGTGCCAGGTGTGGAGGGAAGGGGGAGGTAGAGGGAAAAGGAGAGTCTTTTTTTTTTTTTAATACAGTTTATTTTCTTAAACAAGTGAAACACATCCCAAGACTTATTAGCTTTCTGGCCTTGGGCAAATTGCTTTATTTCTCTGAGACATTGTCTTTCATCTTTATTTTTTAATTTTTATTTTTAAATTTTTATTTAAATTCAATTAATTAACATATATTATTGGTTTCAGAGGTAGAGTCCAGTGATTCATCAGTCTTATATAACACCCAGTACTCATTATATTACATGCCCTCCTTGATATCCATCACTCAGTTACCCCATCCCCCCGCCCCTCACCCCTCCAACGACCCTGTTTGTTTTCTATCATTTAGAGTCCCTTATGGTTTGTCTCCCTCTTGGATTTCATCTTGTTTTATTTTTTAAGGGGAGAGGGTCTTAAGTAGACTCCCCGTGCTGAGTGCCAACACAGGGACTTGATCTCACAACCCTGAGATCACACCCCTAAGATCATGACCCGAGCCAAAACCAAGAGTCAGATGCTTAACCAACTGCATCACCCAGGTGCCCCCAGAATTCATCCACTTCTTGAGAGTCAAGGAGAGGGTGCCTGGTTGGCTCTGTTGGTAGAACATGTGACTCTTGATCTCAGGGTTGCCAAGTTCCAGCCCCATGTGGGTGTAGAGATTATCTTAAAAAAAATTTTTTTAATCTTTAAAAAAAAGTAGAAAGAGTCAAGGAGAGCCCTTGTGAGCAGCTTGCCACAGGAGAAGGACTAGGCTAAGAGGATCCAGGGCTTCCTCACAAAAAATAGAATTGGGGACATGAAAAGTGAATACACTCAAACTGGCCATGGAGGTTAGGGCATATGTATCTACTAGTGGCATGTGGAGGTCTTCTTAAATTCTTTCATGACTAAGAGGCTACTTAGTCAAGATTGTGCCAAACCATAAATCTTCTTTCAACTCAGTTACAGCCAAGCCTCCACCCCCAGATGGACCTTTTCCACAGTTGCATTAACTGCATCTTGATGTAATGTTGTAGCTCTTTCACTGATTCCGATTAGGTGCCCACTCAATCATAAGTAGCCTATAAGCAACACCTGGCTCCTTTTGTGTTCCCTCCTTGCAGCACTGTGTTCAGTATTTTTCTTCTAAGGGATATTTTCAGTCATGAGGCAGCAAATATAAACATGCCTAGTTATATAATGGCACTCAGTAAATGTGTCTTTAATTAGTGATTCTCCTTAAGTTCTATATAAAAAAAATATAAGGAATGCTGAGTGTAGGCTTTTCATCTCCACTTAAATTGAAGCTTCTGTTGTTTTGCAGAATAGGTATGTTGGATATTTTGCAGATGTGAAAAATATCTACAATATGACTCTCCCTCCAAGAAAAACACTCAAGATAAAAAAATTCATTATTTATTCAATTCATGGTAAGTGCTTTATATATAATTGGAGAATTTGGCAAAGGACAATGTTCTGATTTTTCAGGCATAAGAAGGTTGCTCCTCGGCCTCTATACCGACAGTCTCAACCCATGGCTGTCCTTTTATGCATCCTCACATATAAACAGCCCTCCCCGGAAGAGTCCAGCAGCCCTTAGGTATCCTCTCTTTTCCTTTCCCATCACCAATTTGTGGGGCTCCATCCTCTTCCCTTTTCTCTTGTTCTCATTGCTGCTTTGGCCTCAGCCCAGGATGGACTTTTCAGAATTGGACCTCCAGTGGAGAGGAGAGAAAGGGCTCATGAGCCCTGGATACCACCCTTTCCACATGCCTGCCTCTAGTTCAGGGTTCATCTTGGCAGAGGCACCCCTGTATCATTTTCTTACATGTTCCCTTCAGAGACCCTTTTTTTTCTCTCATCACCTGGCCTCTCCCTCTCCCCTCCTCCACCCATGGCCCTTTCACCCCCAGCAATTCAAGGTGTCTTAATATGTCTTAAATGCCCAACGATGCCTTAAATACCCAAACAGCAAGTGAATTTTGTTGCCACAAATTCTTTTTTCACAAATAACTACCAAGTGCCTGCTCTGGGACCCCCATGCAAGCGTTTCTCTGCCCTTAAGAAGGAGAGGAATGCGTACACATAGATAAAGATCCGACCACAGTATTCAGGCACACACAGACTGGGCCCTGCTCAGCTGGGGATCAAGGAAAGCTTCCTAGGGAACAGCACCCAGGTCTTCCCTATCTGAATCTACACGAACACAGAAAGTGTTGGGAGTCACCATTTGCTTCGACGTGGATGGAACTGGAGGGTATTATGTTGAGTGAAATAAGTCAATCGGAGAAGGACAAACATTATATGGTCTCATTCATTTGGGGAATATAAATAGTAGTGAAAGGGAATAAAGGGGAAAGGAGGAAAAATAAGTGGGAAATATCAGAAAAGGAGACAGAACATGGAAGACTCCTAACTCTGGGAAACGAACTAGGGGTGGTGGAAGGGGAGGTGGGCGGGGGGTGGGGGTGACTGGGTGGAAGGCACTGAGGGGGGCCCTTGATGGGATGAGCACTGGGTGTTATTCTGTATGTTGGCAAATTGAACACCAATAAAAAATAAATTTATTATTTAAAAAAAAGTGTACCACACATGCAAAAAAAAAAAAGAAAGAAAGAAAGGGTTGGGAGAAACCTGGACTCTTGGCAGGGGGGTGGGGGTTCAGCTATTGGTTATTACCAGGAGTAAAAATCCTTTTAAACCTTAAAAGAGCTGACTGATTGCCTGCTTCAAGAATGTCAGGAGAGGTAATGGGATCCACCATCATCCAAGGAGGCAGGAAAATTAGTCAAATCACCCATCTCTGGGACTTAATAAAGGATGGGGAAGGGGAGCAGTGGAAGAAGGAGGGAGCCATCCTCAGGTCTCTAATTCTACATCACCCACCTCACTTTCTGAAAAGCTCAGATGGGAGTTGCAGAGCAGGGCCACCTAGTGGGGATGAGATAAGACCTCTCTCACTGCCAGAGGCGCAGCAGGGAGTGAGTGATGCTCTGACTCCCCAAAGTCAGAGTGTGGACCATGAGGAGGTGCCAGGTCTCTCATGGGTGGAATGGTGCCAGGGCATTGGTATCCATTCAGACAGCCTAGTATTTTTATTTTTCTGGAGAGTTGCACAAAATAAGATCTAGATTTTTTTTAACATTTCATCCAATTAGTCAGAAATAAAAGAATCCTTTAAAATATATAAAAACTGCATAGTCAAAAAAGTACAGTTAGTTCAAGTATAAAATGCTTTTTCTCAAATTATTTCTATATCCCTTCTCTTTTTTTAATGATAAATTTATTTTTTATTGGTGTTCAATTTGCCAACATACAGAATAACACCCAGTGCTCATCCTGTCAAGTGCCCACCTCACTGCCCGCCTTCTCAACACCACGCACATAGAGGTGGTGGTGAGGAATTTTAATGAATTACCACAAACACATTGCACAGGTTTTTGGCTTGTGAAAACAAGTGTCAATCCAGTAGCATTGTTTCTGTGGGAAATATTGGTCTAGGTCTCCAAACAAGCATTGTGCAGGCAGACCCTCGAAACACAGTATGTTCTGGCAGAAGGCTACTTGTGTGTATAAATGAGCAAACTGTCTGTGAAAAGGCTTTGCAGACTGCAAAGTCCTCTGCAGAGTCCATTATGACTGTTTCATGGGCTGTGTGTGAATTAGGAGGGACAGGGTTGCCATGGGTCCTAATGGGTGACCTCAATCAGAATTCCAGCTGCTGTCAGACCCCACCAGGGCAGAGCCAGGCTTGTCCAACAGGTGTCAGAAGGTAGGGGATAGCAGTATTTTGCTTTGTTCCCTTTCCATGTTCAGTGGGATCTTACAAAAAGGGTAGACCACTTTATTCTCTAATGAGAGAAGCAACACAGTCAGCCATTGGAGCATTTTCTCCCACTGAGAAATATAAACCCAGCCATAAAACCAACTTGGTGGCATGATAGTATTGTATCTGAGTGTATACTCTGCTTCAATTTCCTCTTTGTTAACAATGAGACCAACAGTATCTATACAAACCTCTGTGAGTATTAAACTGTCCCAGATAGGCAAATAGGCACTTAGTCCAATGGAGTTTTAATATATTTTCTAACATGGATAATGAGAATGGGAATTGTTTCCCAAATTCTAAGCTTAACAATGTTTTTAATATGTTCTAGAATTTTGTGTGTTTCTCAGTCTGATATTATATCCTAAGACTGATTTTTCTGTTAACATTTTAAATTTTACAGAAACTCTGTAGAAACATTGTTTGTTTAAACTGTAAGTTGTAGATGTGGCGAATAGAGGAGCTAACCCAATGTACAAATACTGCAGGGGAAAACTGGTAGAGGGTTTCATGGGTTTGGTTTGCTAGTCTTGGGCTTACATAAAATAGATGATAAAAGTCTACTTTGAGATTCTTCATGAAGACTTCCAGGCAAAGTTATAATCTTAGCAATTGTTCAATACAGTGTGAGTCCAGGCTTGAGAACCAACTTCAGTAGGGCTACATGGTAAGTTAACATTCTTTCTGTACCCACGTAAATAATCAGGCCAAAGCTAAAGGCCAGCCACCTTCTTCTTCTTTTCTTTTTAAATTTTACTTATTATCCTCTTATCCCCTTATTATTCTCTTATAAGCCTGTCCTTCAAGTTGTACCCTCTAGGCTAAGAAGTGCTGTTAGCCCTTGGGGGTGGAGACTCTTGATGCCCCATCAGGATCCCCTTAGATCCCTTCTACCAGCCAGCTCTGTGCTCCCATCCCCCTAGCCTCCACCCCCTTTGCTATAATCTTTGGAGAATTACCACTGAAGCCAACTCACTTATATGGAACCAAAAATTACTAAGAGTGATACCATCCCTGTTGGGCAGCCCATAGGCAATGACCAACAGTTGTACAAAAACTCAACTCCATTGCTTCAAAGTGTGACAAACTCTGCAGTATGATTTACACTAAAGAATCCCCGCCCCTCCCCCACCCCGATCAAGCTGAATACACTGAATCCCACCCTTCCTTGGCTCTTATAAATTAATTCCTCCTAGAAGCACTTCCTTTATAAATCACTAGCACCCAAAGGGTTGGCTCAGGGTCTACTTCTCAACCTAAGACCTAACAAATACTCAACCTAAGACTACCTATTATACTGAGATATTTCTAATATTGTATTTACTTAGCCTATATCAGGGGATATACTCTATATTGCAAACTGCATGAAGATAGAGACCATTATACATTCATCTTTGAATCCCCCAGATCATAACACATTGGAACTCAGTAAATCTCTGTTGACTTAACTTGAACTAAAATGTCTCTGGCATGTCTCACTACACCATGGCCATCCCTCACCACCCACTTCTCAATTTTATCCCTTACCTCTCTATCCCTCCATAAATCAGCTCCAGCAACAGTGGCTTTCTTCTTCATGTTCTTTGTTGTCATTCTTTTATAGTAACAATTCTTGGACTTCTATGTATTGTCTCCCCATATTTTATAAACTTTTTTCTTTATTGAGGTATACTTGACACAAAATGTTACATTAATTTCAGATACATAACCTTGTGATTCAACACGTCTACATGTTATGTTATGCTCACCACAAGTATAGCTACCATCTATCACCATACAACACTATTACAGTATCACTCACTACATTTCCTATGCTGTACCTTTTACCCCCATGACTTATTCATTCCATGACTGAAAGCCTGTATCTCCCACTCTCCTTCACGTATTTTGTACATCTTCCCATCTGCCTCCCCTCTGGTAACCACCAGTTTGTTTTCTGTATTTACAGGTTTGATTCTACTTTTTTGTTTGATCATTTTTTATTTTTTATATTCCACATAAAAGTAAACCCATATGATATTTGTCCATTTTTGTCTGACTTATTTCACTTAAAATAATATCCTGGAGGTCCATCCATGTTGTCACAAATAGCAAAATATCATTCTTTTTATGGGTGAGTTATATATCTATATCTATATCTAATCATCTCTTTATTCATCTATCAATGGACACTTAAGTAGCTTCCATGTCTTGGCTATTGCAGTAAAGAGAGAGGTGTAGATATCTTTTCAAATTACTGTTTTTAAACATGGAAGACTCCTAACTCTGGGAAACAAACTAGGGGTGGTGGAAGGGGAGGAGGGTGGGGGTGGGGGTGACTGGGTAGCGGGCACTGAGGTGGGCACTTGACAGGATGAGCACTGGGTGTTATTCTGTATGTTGGCAAATTGAACATCAATAAAGAATAAGTCTATTATTAAAAAAAATATTGTTTTTGTCTTCTCTGGGTAAATACCCAGTAGTGCAATTGCTGGATCATATGGTATTTCTATTTTTTATCTCTTTTTTTTTCCCTATTTTTCATCTCTTAAGGAACCTCAATACTGTTTTCCACCATGGCTGCACCAATTTACATTCCAACCAAAAGTGTGCAAGTGTTCCTCATTCTCCACATCCTTGCCAACACTTATTATTTCTTGTCTTATTTTACCCATTCTGACAGTGTCAAGTGAAATATTATTATCGGGTTTTTATTTACTTTTCTTTCATGATTAGTGATGTTCAGAATCTTTTCATGGGTCAGCCATTTGTATGTCCTCTGTGGAAAATGTCTATTCAGGTCCTCTGCTCACCTTTAAATTAGATTATTTGTATTTTGGTGTTGAGTTTTAGAAGTTCTTCATATATTTTGGATATTAATTACACATCAGATATATCATTTAAAGTATCTTCTCCCATTCAGGAGGTTGCCTTTTCAACTTGGTGGTGGTTTCCTTCACTGTGCAAATTTATTTTGTAGTCCCAATGGCTTATTGTTCCTTTTGTTTCCCATACTGGAGGAGACATACTAGAAAACAGTTGCTAAAGCCAACGTTAAAGACCTGAAAGGAAAAAAACTGCAATCAAGAACACTCCACCCAACAAGGCTGTCATTGAGAAGGAGAGAAAAAGAGTTTCCCAGACAAGGGTGCCTGGGTGGTTCCATTGGTTGAGTGTCTGAATCTTGATTTTGGCTCAGGTCATGATCCCAGGGTCCTGAGATCAAGCCCTGCATCAGGCTCCATACTCAGTGAAGAGCCTGCCTCTTTGTCTGCCCCTCCCTCTGCTCTCATGCTCACACTTTCTCTCCCTCTCATAGATAAATAAAATATTTTTTAAAATGGACACTACCAAAAAAGAAAACTCCAGGTCAATATCTCTGATGAACATAAATGTAAAAATCCTCAAAAAATATTAGCAAACTGAATCCAACAATATATTAAAAAATTCACCATGATCCAGTGGAGCTTATGCCAGAGATGCAAGGATGTTTCAGTATTTTCAAATCAACAACATGATACATCAAGAGAGAAGATAAAAATCATATAAGCATTTCAATAGATGCAGAAAAAAGCATTTGACAAAGTACAACATCCAATCACAATAAAAATTCTCAAAAAGAAGGTTAGAGGGAACATACCTCAACATAATAAAGGCCATATATATTTTAAAAAACTAACATCAGCTAACATCATCCTCAATGGTGAAAAACAGCTCTTGCTCTAAGATCAGGAACTAGACAAGGATGTCTACTCTCACTACTTTTACTCAACATAGTATGAGAAGTCTTGGCCACAGCAATCATACAAGAAAAAGAAATAAAGGGCAGTCAAATTGGTAAGGAAGATGTAAAACTGTCAGTATTGGTATATGCCATAATATGATATATAGAAAATGCTTCACCAGGGTACCTGAATGGCTCTGTCACTTAATTGTCTGACTCTTGGTTTCGGTTCAGCTCATGATCTTAGGGTTGGGGGATCAAGCACAACATTAGTGCTTGATCACTTAATGTGAATCTGCTTAGAATTCTCTCCCTTTCCCTCTGTCTCACTTTCTGCCTCTCCCTCTGCTCACACATGCATGCACTCTCTCTCTAAAATAAATAAAATCTTAAAAAAAAAGAAAATCCTCACCAAAAAACATCCAGAACTGATAATTTAGTAAAGTCACAGGATACCAAATTAATATACATAGACCTGTTGTCTTTCTCTACACTAATAATGAAGTAGCAGAAAGAGAAGTTAAAAAAAAACCAGTCCCATTGTTAAAATTTTAAATTGTTAAAATGTCCATGCTACCCAAAATGGTCCACAGATTTAATGCAACTCTATCAAAAAACCAATAATATTTTTCAAAGAAATAGAATAATCCTAAAATGTGTATGGAACCACAGAAGACCCCAAATAGCCAAAGAAATTTTGACAAAGAACAACAAAGCTGGAAATATCACAATCCCAAATTTCAAGATATACTAGAAAGTTGTAGTTGTAGTAACCACAAAAATAGACACACCAATGGACTGTCAGAAAAATAGATACATCAGTGGAACAGAATAATGAGCCCAAAATAAACCCATGCTTTTATGGCTAATTATAACAAAGGAGGCAAGAATATACAATGGGAAAAAGCATCTCTTTAACAAATGGTGTTAGGAAAACTGGACTGCTACATGCAAAAGAGTGAAACTGAGCCACTTTCTTACACCATACAAATTCAGAGTGGATTAAAGACCTAAATGTGAGACCTAAAACCATAAACTGATAGAAGAGACCATAGAGCATAATTTCTTTAACATGGCTATAGCAATGTTTTTCTACATATGTCTTCTCAGTGCAGCTCCCTTGTGCCTGCTGTGGCGTCTGAGCCTCTTGCTTCTTCATGCTTGGGGTTCCCTCCTGTTGTGATTAGTCTTACTGGGGGTTTGGTTCTCAACTGTGCCGCCACCTCACCTACCTGTTTCAATGTGGCCTCTCTACTGTACAAAGTCTGTCTGCCAGTCTTTAGGTCCTTTTCAGAATTAGTTGCCCTGATGTGGCTGTTATCTTGGTGTGGCTGTGGGACAAAGTGAGCTCAGGATCCTCCTACTCTGCCATCTTCCCAGCAACAAAAAACAACCATCATAGAATCTTTATCCTCCTTTTGCTCATGTAGTATATATAATGTTGAATGATTTGAAAATATTGAACCATCCTTGCATCCTTCTAATAAGTCCTACTGATCATGGTAAATGATCCTTTTAATGTATTGTAGAGTGTAGTTTGCTAATATTTTGTTGAGGGTTTTTATATCATTGGGAATGTTGGCCTGTAGTTCTAATTCTTTTTTAAAATTTTTCTATTTATTCATGAGAGACACAGAGAGAGAGGCAGAGACACAGGCAGAGAGAGAAGCAGGCTCCACACAGGGAGCCCAACACAGGACTAGATCCTGGGACTCCAGAATCACACCCCGGGCTAAAGGCAGGAGCCCAACTGCTAAGCCACCCAGGCATCCCTCTAATTTTTTTATAGTGACTTTAGTCTGGTTTTGGAATGGGTAATGCTGGCCTTATAGAATATATTTGGAAGATTTGCATTCCCCTTCTGTTTCTAGGGATAGTTGGAGGAGAATAGGTACTAACTTTTCTTTAAATGTTTAGTAGAATTCATCTGTGATTCCATTTGGTCCAGGGCTTTAGTTTGTTGGGTGTTGTTTGATTACCAATTTAGTTTCATTACTAGTAATTTATCTGTTCAGATTTCCTGTTTCTTCCTGACCCAATGTTAGAAACATTAGCCTTCTTTTGGAATAAGAATAATCTTCCTTTCAGATTGTTATGATTATGATCAAAACAGAAGGGAGATGAGCCTATCAGAAAAAAGGGTGAGGGACCTTGAAATGACCAATATTTTGTCTAGCACACCATTCTGGGATTATCCCTCCTTCTCATGGTCTTTAAGTTCTTTATTACTCTGTAATTTGTAGAAAACTAATAATACTGTAAATAATTTCTGAACATAAAAATACAAATTAGTATTGTCTAGTGGAAATCAATTTATTATTGAGCCACTTTGTATCTGTTTGTAAACTCATGTCATCAGCCCTTATCCCCCTATAGACATGCAGTACTTTTTTAAATTGAAGTACTAACATACTAATGTACTAACATACATTAGCTTATATTAGCTTCAGGTATATGATATTATGATTCAACAATTTTATACATTACTCAGTATTCATCAAGATAAGCATATTCTTTAATCCCTTTTATTTCACCCATCGCCCCACCCACCTCCCTTCTGGAAGACACCAGTTTGTTCTCTGTATTTAAGAATCCTGATTTTTTAAATCTTTTTTAAATTTTCTTAAATTCCATATATGAGTGGAAACATGATATTTGTCTCTCTTATTTCACTTAGCATTATATCCTCTAGGTCCATCCAATATTGTTGCAAATGGCAAGATTTCATTCTCTTTTATAGCTGAGCAATATTCCATTGTGTATGTGTACTATTCACCTATCAATAGACACTTGGATTGCCCCCATATATTGGCTACTATAAATAATGCTGCAATAAATAATATAGGGGTGTATATATCTTTTCAAAGTAGTGTTTTCATATTCTTTGGGTAAATACCTAGTAGTAAAATTACTGGACCACATGGTAATTCTATTTCTAATTTAGTGAGGAACCTCATAGTGTTTTCCCTGGTGATTTGTATACTTTACTTTGAACCAGCTGTAACATTTTACTGGTCTTTAATTAATGAGTTAAATAAAATTTATGACATGTATTTTAAAAATGCAAGGTACAGGACAGTGCTATGGTATGCAACAATTTCTGTAAAACAGAAGTGCGGAATACTATATATTCATATTTGTGTGTACATATATATAAAAATAACAGAGTGTATATATTCATATTTGATTAGATGTGCATAACAACAATCATATTTATGCATTTGGAACTGGAGAAATACACAGGTGGGTATGGTTGAGACAGATTCTTCATTTTATAAATATACTTTAAAAGTTTTAAATGTGAGTACTAAGCTTATAAATCACTGCCCTTCCCTGTCATGTGATAAGTATTTGAATTAATTTAGTTGTACATTTCACTGATTCCTGGTAGACATCAGTGGAAAGGAATTCTGCAACTGGAATGAGAAGGAAGAAGTAAGGCTAAGAAATGATGATGCTTTTTTTTATATAATAAAATTATTTTTTATTGGTGTTCAATTTGCCAACATACAGAATAACACCCAGTGCTCATCCCGTCAAGTGTCCCCCTCAGTGCCCGTCACCGATTCACCCCCAACCCCTGCCCTCCTCCCCTTCCACCACACCTAGTTCGTATCCCAGAGTTAGGAGTCTTTATGTTCTGTCTCCCTTTCTGATATTTCCCACACATTTCTTCTCCCTTCGCTTATATTCCCTTTCACTATTATCTATATTCCCCAAATGAACGAGAACATACAATGTTTGTCCTTCACCGATTGACATACTTCACTCAGCCTAATACCCTCCAGTTCCATCCACGTCGAAGCAAATGGTGGATATTTGTCGTTTCTAATGGCTGAGGAATATTCCATTGTATACATAAACCACATCTTCTTTATCCATTCATCTTTCGATGGACACCGAGGTTCCTTCCACAGTTTGGCTATTGTTGACATTGCTGCTAGAAACATCGGGGTGCAGGTGTCCCGGCGTTTCATTGCATCTGAATCTTTGGGGTAAATCCCCAACAGTGCAATTGCTGGGTCACAGGGCAGGTCTATTTTTAACTCTTTGAGGAACCTCCACACAGTTTTCCAGAGTGGCTGCAGCAGTTCACATTCCCACCAACAGTGTAAGAGGGTTCCCTTTTCTCCGCATCCTCTCCAACATTTGTGGTTTCCTGCCTTGTTAATGTTCCCCATTCTCACTGGTGTGAGGTGGGATCTCATTGTGGTTTTGATTTGTATTTCCCTGATGGCAAGTGATGCAGAGCATATTCTCATGTGGGTGTTGGCCAGGTCTATGTCTTCCTCTGTGAGATTTCTGTTCATGTCTTTTGCCCATTTCATGATTGGATAGTTTGTTTCTTTGGTGTTCAGTTTAATTAAACTCTTTATAGATTCTTTATAGATATAAAGATATATAGATATAGATATAGAACTATATAGATATAGTTCTTTATAGATTTTGGAAACTAGCCCTTTATCTGATGCGTCATTTGCAAATATCTTCTCCCATTCTGTAGGTTGTCTTTTAGTTTTGTTGATCGGATCCTTTACTGTGCAAAAGCTGCTTACCTTGATGAAGTCCCAATAGTTCATTTTTGCTATTGTTTCTTTTGCCTTCGGGGATGTATCTTGCAAGAAGTTACTGGGGCTGAGTTCAAAAAAGGTGTTGCCTGTGTTCTCCTCTAGGATTTTGATAGAATCTTCTCTAACATTTAGATCTTTCATCCATTTTGAGTTTATCTTTGTGTCTGGTGCAAGGGAGTGGTCTAGGTTCATTCTTCTGCATGTGGATGTCCAATTTTCCCAGCACCATTTATTGAAGAGACTGTCTTTCTTCCAGTGGATAGTC
The DNA here is from genome assembly GCF_018345385.1 of Vulpes lagopus. Lineage (NCBI taxonomy): Eukaryota > Metazoa > Chordata > Mammalia > Carnivora > Canidae > Vulpes > Vulpes lagopus. The sequence continues at coordinate 50,850,343 of NC_054831.1, read as the reverse complement.
TTTCCTCCTTTATTGAATATTAGTTGACCATAAAGTTCAGGGTCCACTTCTGGGTTCTCTATTCTGTTCCATTGATTTATGTGTCTGTTTTTGTGCCAGTACCACACTGTCTTGATGACCACAGCTTTGTAGTACAACCTGAAATCTGACATTGTCATGCCCCTGGCTCTGGTTTTCTTTTTCAATATTCCCCGATTTGTGACCCAGTATGTGGTCTATTCTGGAGAAAGTTCCATGTGCACTTGAGAAGAATGTGTATTCACTTGAGTTTGGATGTAAAGTTCTGTAGATATCTCTGAAATCCATCTGGTCCAGTGTATCATTTAAAGCTCTTGTTTCTTTGGAGATGTGCTTAGAAGACCTATCGAGAGTAGAAAGAGCTATATTGAAGTCACCAAGTATAAGTGTATTATTATCAAAGTATTTCTTCAGTTTGGTTATTAATTGGTTTAAATATTTGGCAGCTCCCACATTCGGGGCATATATATTGAGGATTGTTAAGTCCTCTTGTTGGATAGATCCTTTGAGTATGAGATAGTGTCCCTCTTCATCTCTCACTATAGTCTTCGGGGTAAATTTTAATTTATCTGATATGAGGATGGCTACCCCTGCTTTCTTTTGAGGACCATTTGAATGGTACATGGTTCTCCAACTTTTTATTTTCAGGTTGTAGGTGTCCTTCTGTCTAAAATGAGTCTCTTGTAGACAGCAAATAGATGGGTCCTGCTTTTTTATCCAGTCTGAAACCCTGCGCCTTTTGATGGGGTCATTAAGCCCATTCACGTTCATAGTTACTATTGACAGATATGAGTTTAGTGTCATCATGATATCTATTCAGTCCTTGTTTTTGTGGATTGTTCCACTGGACTTCTTCTTAAAGGGGAATTTTAAGAGTCCCCCTTAAAATTTCTTGCAGAGCTGGTTTGCAGGTCACATATTCTTTCAGTTGCTGCCTGTCTTGGAAGCTCTTTATCTCTCCTTCCATTTTGAATGAGATCCTTGCTGGATAAAGTATTCTTGGCTGCATGTTCTTCTCATTTAGGACCCTGAATTTAGGACCCTTTCTGGTCTGCCAGGTCTCTGTGGAGAGGTCTGCTGTTACCCTAATACTCCTCCCCATATAAGTCAGGGATTTCTTGTCTCTTGCTGCTTTAAGGATCTTCTCTTTATCTTTGGAATTTGCAAGCTTAACTATTAAATGTCGAGGTGTTGAATGGTTTTTATTGATTTTAGGAGGGGGATCTCTCTATTTCCTGGATCTGAATGCCTGTTTCCCTTCCCAGATTAGGAAAGTTTTCAGCTATGATTTGTTCAAATACATATTCTGGCCCTCTGGCCCTTTCGGCACCCTCGGGAACCCCAATTAAATGTAGGTTTTTCTTCCTCAGGCTGTCGTTTATTTCCCTTAATCTATCCTCATGGTCTTTTGTTTGTCTCTTTTTTCCTCAGTTTCCCTCTTTGCCATCAACTTGTCTTCTATGTCACTCACTCGTTCTTCCACCGTGTTAACCCTCGTCGTTAGGACTTCTCGTTTGGATTGCATCTCATTCCATTGATTTTTAATTTCTGCCTAATTAGATCTAAATTCTGCAGTCATGAAGTCTCTTGAGTCCTTTATGCTTTTTTCTAGAGCCGCCAGTAGCTGTATAATAGTGCTTCTGATTTGGCTTTCTGACATTGGATTGTAATCCAGATTTTGCAACTCTGTGGGAGAGAGGACTGTTTCTGATTCTTTCTTTTGAGGTGAGGTTTTCCTTCTAGTCATTTTGCTCAGTGCAGAGTGGCCAAAAACAAGTTGTATTGGGAAAAGGAGAAAAAGAGAGGAGAGAAAGAAGGAAAGAAAAGAGAAAATGAAAAAAGAAAAAAGGAAGAAAAAAAAGAAGAAAACGAAAGAAAGGAAAAAAAAGGGTGGGGGAAGCAAACAGAAATCAAAAAGAAAAAAAAATACAGGGATGTATCTTCTGATTCTGTATACTTTAAGTCCCTTGACTTCCCCTGGAACTGGTCCGTCTAGCTGGTCTTCTGGGGGAGGGGCCTGTTGTGCTGATTCTCATGTGTTAGCACTTGGGGGAGCTGCTCTGCCCCTGCCTGGTGCAGGGCTCAGTGCGGGTTGTTTGCCCCGTGAGGCCCCAGGAGGAAGCCACAGTGGCGGGGGCAGCTCTGCAGCCCTGGAGTCAGCTCCCGTAGTAGCTCCGGGGCTCTCCGTCTGCAGGGCCTGGAGGCTCCGGGGCGGGGCCGCTGATCTGCTCAGCTCCAGGCAGGAGCGTCCTCCCTGTCCTGGGCCCTCCCGGCCTCTGCCTGTCCCGGGGGAGGCCGGATCCTGGGCTGTGTCCCGGCGCCCTGTGCTCCGGGGCTTGCGCTGTTGGATTCGCTCCCGCCCCGCAGCCCCTTCCGCGGAGCCGCCGCCCGAGCCCCTCCGAGCTGCTCCGGTCCCGCCTTGAGCGCTGCAGCCCTTAGGGAGCTCGGCGCACTCTCCAGGGGCGCAGGTGTCTGTTAGTGTCCCCTGGAGCCCGAGGGCATCCCCGCCCTCCTGGGTCCTGCTCTAACTCCCTGCGGGCCCCTTTCTGCCCGGGAAGGTTGGTGCAGCTCCTGCTTCTCCGGGACGGGGCTCTCCTGTCCTGGGGACACTCGCCCCGGCCTCAGCCCGGCTCCTCGCGGGGCCCCTCCCCCTTGGAGGCCTTTTGTGTCTTTATTTCTTTCCCCCGTCTTCCTACCTTGAGAGAAGCGCAAACTCTTTTCACTTGGTGACTTGGGGACCCTACTCTTCCGCTGTCTTGCCCCTCCTCTGAGAAATGATGATGCTTAATACAAATTACTAATGTGGTGTTAGTGAAAACAATGAAAACATAAACATCAAGAATGATTGATATATGACTTTGTTAGAATATCTTTTTAGTTCTGTACCTTTACTTCTGTGCATATTTGTCACACGCATGGTTAAAAGGCAAGCAATACGAAATTAATTGAAGGCTTGAGAAACCAGCCCTTTTAGGAACTACTAAAAGAAGGGGGTCATTTGAATAAAGAGCAAGAAACCATTTGTCTGTAGATGTATCCCTAATGCCACAGGAATGTTTAGATTACAGCTGTCCAATATTTCCATAGAGATGGATTGCTCTAGGAACTGAAGTTACATGAAGGCAAGAGGAATTTAGACTATTTATTATTGAGAAACATTATCAGATGTCTGAAGCAAGTAACACATTAGAAGGAAATGTTGCAAGTTACCTTCCCTGATTTTTTTTTCTAGAAAGGTGAAGAGATGAGATTCTAAGTCTTCGAAGCTGAACTATGTCTTTTTCTGCCCCCCCAGCCTTATAAGTTGTGCTTTAGGGGACAAAGTTGGGCTCAAAGCTTTGTCTTTTGAAGATGGAATCCAAGCAAGACCTAAATGATTCATTATTGACACACTGTTAGCTGGAATAGTTTCCTCTTTTTAATCCATAATGTTAATTGGTGATACATTTGTTCTTTGCTCTAACTAGCCTAACTTTATTTTCTTCAGGTGTTGGAAAAGGTAATGGAAATGATCTAAAAGTACAAGTAATAATGCAGCACAAGATCATCTTTTTCTGTTCTGCTTCTAAAAACTGTCAGGTAACAGCATGTAACCTGAAAATTCTGGTATTTTTAAAATTTTCCTTAAATTCAATTAAACATATAATGTATTATTGGTTTCAGAGGTAGAGATCAGTGATTCATGAGTCTTATGTAATACCTGGTGCTCATTACATCACCTGCCCTCCTTAATGCCCATCATCCAGTTACCCTATCCCCCCTACTCCCTCCCCTCCAGCGACCCTCAGTTTGTTTCCTATAGATTGTCTCTTATGGTTTGTCTCCCTCTCTGATTTCATCTTATTTTATTTTTTCCTTTCTTCCCCTATGATCCTCTGTTTTGTTTCTTAAATTCCACTGAGTGAGATCATAATTCTCTGATTGACTTATTCCACTTAGCATAATACCCTCTAGTTCCATCCACATCATTGTAAATGGCAAGATCTCATTTGTGGATGGCTCAGTAGTCCATTATATATAAATATATAAACATATATAAATACATAAATACATAAATATATATACCACATCTTCTTTATCCATTCACTGTCAGTGGACATCTGGGCTCTTTCCATTGTTTGCCTATTGTGGACGTTGCTGCTATAAACATTGGGGTGCAGGTGCCCCTTTGGATCACTACATTTATATCTTTGGGGCATATCCCTAGTAGTACAATTGCTGGGTCAGAGGGTAGCTCTATTTTCAACTCTTTGAGGAAACCTCCATACTGTTTTCCAGAGTGGCTGCACCAGCTTACATTCCCCTAGTGTTTGTTTTAAATCTCAATGTCAAATCAGCATGTTGACTTCCCCAAACCATCACTCATCACAAAGAAAGACCATATTGTTTTCTGGTTACCATCCAACTTGGTGTCCTTGAGCAAGTCAGAGCTCAAACTCATTATTCAAAATCGTTTTTCAGGGCATTTTCCTGAATATATTTTCAGTTCAGAGTATTGCTTTGCCTGTCACTTTTCCATACATGCCAAGCATGTCCCCAGGAATCTATCCGAATTTTAAATTCATGCATCTGGTGATTTTTAGCCATGTCGTCTTCTTCTTGGTTATTTTATAATATGGCACTGATTCTAAAATTTTAGTGTGCATGTGAATCACCTAGGAACTCATAAAGATGCAGATACCTAGATTGTACCCCAAAAATATATTCAGGAAATCTGGAATGGGGCCCAGAAATATCTAGAGTTAGCAATGTCCCAAGTGATTCTACCTCAGATGTCCTATGGGACTGCACTGTGAGAAATAATGCAAGGGTGGTCAGACGGGGGATGTATTTCTTTGCCCAAAGCAATGGGACCTGATAGTCTTGTTTTCTTTTGTTTCTACTTGAAGAAGTACCTTAGACTACCCAACTTTTCTGAAGTAATAAGAAACCTTCCTGGGTCTCAGAAATATAAACTCTCATAATTCTCCCTCAGGGTTTTGTCTCTCTTCTTTCTCCAACACCACTCCTTCACCTTTACCCAATTGAAGGCACTCCTCCAGACCTGATTGACTTTCTGTTCTTATCTCTACAAATACTCTACTCTTGGTTTTGCTCATCCATTCCCCTGCTTTAAACTATTTTTTTTTCTTTCTCCCACTCTGCACACGTTTATGAGCACCCACCACCTGGCAGGTAGACAGCCTCTACTCCCACAATGCTACCACATTTGTCGATCCAAATTTGTCAAATGAGCTTTTCCTCGGCTTCTGCAAATGACACCAGAATTCTCTCACTCAGGCCTTAAAAGGTAGTAGTATCTTTGATTCTTTCTTTGCTGTGCCCCTCGCCCCCCACGTCCCCCACCCCCAGTCCAGTCAGTCACCAATTCCTGTTGATTATACCTTTGGAATCTCTCTTCACTTTCTCCATTCCTTTCTGTTCCCATTGCCACTGCCTAGTCCGGCAGCTCATCTGCTCATTGCCAGATTTCTACAATGCTCTCCCTCCTTCCCTTTCTTCTCATACAGTACAGTACGGAGAGTCCTAAGATATGCAAGTATTTCTCTGCTCTTACTGTAGAACAGAAGACACTCTGTGTGCCTGTAGTCAAAGCTGGTTAGTATCTTCAGCTCTGTGTATTTGTAAAATAAAGATCAAATCTCAAGTGTTATGAGGATTAGATAACATACGTGAAGTTGCTTTGTGAGCTATAAAACACTAAATTATATGTGGAAATTTTCAGGCCACTTTGTCACTAGGAAATGCCCCCACCATCACCACCACATGCTTCAACAACTTATTTCCCTGGCTCTTAAACCTTTATGATATAGCCCTATCAGATCTGAGACCTGAGCGAATTTCCATCAGTAATTTGACTTGCAGATTCCATTCAAAGTAGTTGAGTACCTTCTGACCCTTGGAACACAACACTTTCATTGCTGTTTCATGTGTTTGCTGGTTTTTCCTCTCCCTACCCCACACCACACTGTCTGCACTGGATGCTCTCTTCAGCGCTCATGATACAAATCCATGCCCAGCTGTTTCCATGCCTCTGTGAAACCTTCTTATTCTATGCTTCCTGTTAACCTCCCCAAAGCACACACACCAGTCTTCATCATCCAGCTTGACATGTAATTTATGCCATTCTACTAATTGTTTATGTAAATAGCTCCCTGAAGCATACCAGAGTTTGCACTTTCTTTTGTATTTTACACAGGGCCTAGCACAGACTTTTCTCATTGTGCATGCCATTATTATACCAGGGTAAATCGGTAACAAAGAAATACTCAGTGTAGCTTCAAAGTCCTTCATTCCAGAAACTTGGCCAATCTTTGGTCACTCCATCCAGTGGTCGGCTATGGACAAGGCCTATGATCCCAAAAGCAAACACCTTTTTGATAAAACATGACCAATTAGGTATTACTTCTTAAATGTGAATGCCAACTTTAAAACTGAGCTCTGTGTCCCAGCATATGAAAATCAAATGACACACATTCAACGGTAATGTTTACTAAAACTCTAACAGAAAACCAAATACTTCACTTTTCAACAGTGCATTACCATAACCTCCAAGAATATTGGCCTTTTAAAAGTGTAAACTGTATTGCAACTTTACAGAAATGATTCACATTTATTTATATGGGTAGTGACTGGGCTTGAAGACCAAGCATACTTGGTAAATCCAGAAGCCTTGATAAGCAGACTGAACTTCACTGTTATTCTTCTACTGGGTAGGGTTATAGTTCTGAATTCCATGTGATTATTCACAGATATTTCATGATGTTGAAACAGACAGTGTAATAATTCAGCTATCCAACTGCCCACCTCTGTATGACGATGTCAAAGTGCAATTTTTCTCTTCTTCGGTGAGTAATCAAGAAAGAACCTATGCTAGTATTCTCATCTGGACTTTTGAATGATTCTGATTTAGGATTTCCTTTGCTACAATTCCCAGCAAGGAATATGATAGGAAATATCAACCCCTGGCCAGGAAGGGGGAGAAAAACAGGTCAGGTCTGTAACAGTTTATAAAAAGAACACAGGTAAAGAGTTTTTGGTTCAGTTTTTTCTAAATTCTATACAACTTACATCATATTTTCAAATAAGAAAAAAACCAAGGCATATCTACTGCATAGCAGTGATCACATTTTTGTTTTGTATCTTTAAAACACATGCTCCCCTCAATATTTTTTTAAAGATTTTATTTATTCATGAAAGACACAGAAAGAGAGGCAGAGGCACAGGCAGAGAAGCAGGCTCCATGCAAGAAGCCCAATGCGGAACTTGATCCCAGGACCCCAGGATCATGCCCTGAGCCAAAGGCAGATGCCCAACCGCTGAGCCACCCAGGCGTCCCTGCTCCCATAATTTATAAAGACTTTAAAATGAGGGAGATTTGACTTTCCTTTGAGTTGATAATAGTATTTTAATCCAATATTTAACTTAGGAAAAGAATGTTTGCCATTGTCCTTACTCTGAATACCATGAGTAATTTCCCACGAGCAGTCACAAAGTATACAAGTGTTATTCTGTATATAACAAATTTCTAGGCCTTAGTGGTTGTTTTTCTATTAAAATCATCAAGCAGAACTGCCTACAATTAACGAGGTTGATCAATTTAAAGTTTGTAACCTGTGCCCTCCTTCACCACCTGCTTGCTCCGTGGTGAGAGCATCTGTTCCATAGTGAAATGTTATGTCATTCCGGATGGCCATCCTTTGATTACTGAAGCCAGTCTGAACTCTCTCAATCAGTGGTCTCTAAGCAGCAGCACCAGTACAAGTACTGGTCCAGGCAGTGTTGCTAATTTTGTGATTTTTAGGGGCCATGAAATGAAAACACTTTCAAAATATGTAGGTATTCTTATTTAAATACTGACAGTTATCAATGTAGCTGTTCCTTGTGGAAGTGGACGATCTCTTTGGGCATAAATGGGCATCAGTCTCTGGTCGACACTATGTAAACTAGGAGACTATTGACTATTTCCTTAAATTTTGATAGAGCAAGAGAAAGAACCAGGCATTTCTTAAAGCCTCCTCTGCTGTGTCATGAAAGATTACAGACTATTAAATGCTATGCATTTAATGGCTCTAGTTGTTTGACAAATACAGAATTTTAACCCCTGTTATTTTTTATAGTAGAAATGATACTAAAAAAATTTTTTTTTAATTTTAGGATCTTCCTAAATACTATGACAACTGCCCTTTTTTCTTTTGGTTCCACACATCTTTTATACAAAATAACAGGTATGGCTCTGATACAATCCAGTAGAAACCCCTTAATCTCCAAGGTCTGTGTAAGGCATAATGGCAATCCTATGCTCAATTTACAGAAACCAAGAAACCCTCAAGTCCCCCATTCTTCATTGTCTTTTTCCTCTGAATCTGGTCATGTAAAACATGGGCTATTCTTAAGAACCACTGTTGCATGATCCTCAAGGCCCATGCCATAGGACTGTCGCATAAGTTAAAATATAATCTAATCAGATCTTGAGTATGGTAATAAATCCCTCCCATGCAAGTTTAATATGAGTCTGCTCAGTCACTCTGACTACAGCAGGTTCTCTGTATGTTAATTTACTGACCATCCACCAAATTCTATGCCAAAAAGTCAGGCATGCTCAAGGAAGGCTTCAGCTAGTTTAAAGGTGGTATGTAGATCTAGAGTGGCAGAAATTTATGACACAATAAGCATCAATGAAGACAGCTTCAAGAGAATCCTAGTATCCCAGTTAAAAATGATTTTCTAGTGGCTAAATTGGGAAACCATTTTTTAAAAAGTAATAACTATTATTCCAAGGAAACTTCTTCCCTATCTGGAAACTCATTCCTGAGTCTAGAGGGTCTCTAGAATTCTAGTACTTTAAGGAGTATTCTTTGGCACTGAGAATTTGAGATGTATTGGTATCACCCCAATACATCTCATGTATCATCCAATACAAAAAAGGAAAAATATCCAAAGAAATGAGTTTTGAAGTAGTTGTGATTGTATGTGGCATGAATTAATAATTCTCATTATATACAACCCTAGTCTTTTCTTCAAATCTGAACATCTCACCATACCTCATATCCAGTAAGGCAATAATAAATGGAACATCTGGTCTACATACTTACAATACACATATTTCATGGGTAGAGAAACTTTGGCTTTGATGGAAAATTTTTAACAATTTTTCCTGGGGTGTATATAAACTTTTACTCATAACATGGATGAAGTCCCTCAGGTAGAACTTCATCTGGTGCTGCTCCTCCAGAGTAGTTCTTGGTAAGGGGTACAGTTTTTTCCTTTATAACCCCATGATCATATTGGAGAGGCAGCCCATTAGATCACTTTTCTCCTCACTTTCACAGGTTTCTAATTTTCCCTACTACTAAGGAGAACAGTTTTATTTGTTCCACAGTGGTTAATAAGTCAAAAATGCCCCTATCCTCATATAAGAGACACTATTTTACTGCTTGATTTTAATTCACATCTAGTCTGATTAACAAATTGCCATATGAAAAGTCAAATGTCACTACTGCCATAGAAGGCAATGTGAGAAGAATCAGGGACAAGTTGTTACTGATGATTAAGATTTTGTTCGCTATGGAAGGGAGGAGCGGGTTCTCAGCAGGCTTCCTAGGAGCCAAGAGAGGGGCCATGGTCATCGATTGAAACGAGGTTTCTTCTTTTCTAGGCTTTATCTTCCAAGAAGTGAATTGGATAATCCCCATAAACAAAAAACATGGAAAATTTACCGTCCACAGTTCGCAGTCGAGGTATATTTTGATGAAGTAGTAGCTGGTACCTGATCAAGTACAGTTCCCTTTCTAGGACAGAATCATGTTCTCCACCCCACCGCCACATATTTATATCTTCTAAACCTACTTCCTTCCTGGTATACTTATTTACATTTATGTACATATGTTTTTGAGAAACCTTAAATATATACAAAGTAAAATGTCAGTGGTGCTTTTTATTTTTTGAAGGAGTTCTGTCAGGTTGAGATAACTACTGTTCTGTGGTCCAAATTTAAGACCTTTGAAATAACAGAACTTTCATATAAAAATAGCATTTAAAAATTGTGACTCCTCACAATATTGAGTGAGGTTTATTACATATTTTTAGATAAGAATTCCCTGCTTTACATTTGTAATTTCAGCTAAGAAAAGTTGTTTCTATTTTTTCTTCCTCTGTTTGTTAATAGCTTATAAATCATCAGATTGGCATCAAAACTTGTTTTAAATCCCTAGAACTGTTCCCACAAGAAGTCCCACCAGTGCTTAGGCTACATGTTTCCTTTAATTATACAGTTTTTGGGGAAGGCAAGACAAGTTTGGTAAACATAAGCAGAAGTTACTGAAGATTATCTTTTTCATAACATGACAAGTGAAGTTCAAAGGAAATGTTTGCCTAGAAAAATCTAGATGATTTTAAAATCCACCCCCTCCCTTACCACAACTTCACTTACATTTAGGGAACTCTGAGAAGGAAGGTCAACTTCTCATTATAAACACTCCTTAGTCCTGGCTGCACATTCTAAGTATCTTCACTGTATCTTAATTGTCCTTATTTATGGACACGCCCTGGATGCAGGTACTCTTTTTCCTTCTAAATAGTCCTCAAAGGGTCTTAGCTGCCAGTGCAACAGCCCACCTAAAGGCTTTTTGCTTTTCTAAGTTATTCTGCTCCCCTTGGAGGAACATGCCTTAAGTTCTTTCCATGTTCTGACTACATTACTTGCTGTAATTTGTGTCACAGAAACATGTTGTGGCTGAACAACTTGTACTGTTCCCTTGAAAATGCATAAGCCATAAGCCAGAGAGGGCAGACCAGGTGGCAGCCTTAGGTAAATAGAGGGAAAAATACTTTGTTGGCCATAAGGAAGGAAACCCCAATTTTTAAGACTCTTGCTTTTTGAAATAAGATTATAGTTAGGATTTCTCTTCCCTAACCCTCCAAGATGCATTATGAGTTGCCGCATTCTTGTGCTTTTACTCATAAGAGAATTATGGGAGTTGCCCTCTTAGAACCTGATGTAAATACTTCCTTGGACACTTCAAGAATGTTATATCAGAATGATACTGGTTTTCTCAAATGGAATTTACTACCCTGGAATAGTATTATCCAAAACTTAATAGCAAGTTTAACTATTTTTTTAAAAAAAAATAGAACAGCATCCTGCCATGTCAGTCCCATCACACAGCCAGGCAGAGAAGAATAATGTTAGTGGGCCAACTTTCACAATTGTAGTGTATATTTAAAAACACGTTTGTCACTTGACTTGCAGTGAAATTATTTTACATCAGGAATACTGCTGATGAAAAAACAATGCTCAGGGGCGCCTGGGTGGCTCAGTGGTTGGGCATCTGCCTTTGGCTCAGGTCATGGTCCCAGAGTCCTGGGATAGAGCCTCACATCGGGCTCCCTGCTCAGTCTGCTTCTCCCTCTCCCTCTGCATGCGCGCTTACACTCTCTCTCAAATAAATCTTAACAAAAAGAATGCTCACTGCAATAAAACCACCACCCTGAAATATTACTACACATAACTGAAACATTCCGGACAGTTGGTTCCTAGCATGTCAAGTACTTAAAACAACTCATCATATACTCAAATATTAGGTAAATAATTTAATGACAGAACAGAATTGCTTTAGACACGATTTCAAGTTACTGTTTTTGTCTGGAGTACAGAGCCAAAACATACAAATCGTATCCAAATACCAAACCATGAATTAAGCAAACAGAATAAAAAAACAGTAATTCCCTTGATTCAGATTTCATTCCTTACTTACTATTCCTTTTACTTGCCTCAGATTGTTGCTATTACAGATATTTAGTTAAAACTTTAAAGGACAACATGTGAGAAGGTCCCCTGCCAACGGGCCTTACTCAGATGGGCTCACAGGCACCAGGCAGAGGCTCACAGATTCTGAAGTAATTCACTTCCTGCTGGAAGCCAGCTCTATTTTCTCTTTTGCTTCAGTCCAGGCCTGTCCAGATGAAGCACCACTCAGTAGCTACTATTTAAGAATGGAAAGAAAAGGTAGAAAAATGGTTTTCTTTCAAGGAAAAAGCAGAGGGCAGACCAGCCACTGCTCCGGACCATCAGCAGCTCACTTCCCGGACCGTCCTGCTTTTGGCACATGGCTAGAGTTAGCACAGGGGCTCTGCAGAGAACAAAAAGCTGAAGGGAACCAGAGATTTCACGCAAGGCTTAACATTGTGCCAACGACAGACACATGGGACAGACATTAGCAGTGTCAGCCTGCTTGCTTTCAGCCTTATAGGCTACTTTAACAACACTTGTTACTGAGGGAGCCCCTGCTGGTCTTGGAGCAGCATGGAATGAGGAGGCTTACCTAAGTGGTGACAGGAAGGATCCTCTTACAACCAGGTGACCTGGGATCTTGTGGTTGCTGTTAGTGCATACATATGCCATAGCTTAATAAAATCACTGCTTATTTCATTACTTTATGAAGTCACCCCCTGTATGCAATCATCATGAAAATCCATGGACTGCCAGTACCAAATGTAAAAGGCTCCAGCACTATAAGAAACACGGCAAGCCGTTATGGATCACAAGATAAACTTAAGGGTCAGCCCCAACATCACTCACTGTGGAGGACAAGCACCATGTTCTGTCCAGTTCCATCAGAGGAGGACTTTGCCCACAAGTGCTGTCATTCAGGCACCAGACAGGGAACAAGGGCTTCTCAGCTTTGGCACTCTGCTCCCTGGAAGGGTTTCTGGTTGTGGAGGCAGTGAGTGGTCCAGAGTGGATCAACAGCCCGGAGATGGTCCAAAAATACTCTGGAATCCTACTCAGACCAGGACCCAGAGCCAGAAACTAAGGGCTACCACCAGTCAGAGGTCTTTACAAAGCATAGTAGTATCGCCCCTTCCCCTCCAGCCTTCCCCTCAACCTAAAGCAGCCCAGCAGAGGGGAAGTTCTTTGGGAGAGAAGGGAAGCTGCCACAGGTGAAGGTCGTGCTGCTCTAGCCACAACTGACATGCAACAGGTGTAGAACATGATCCCATCTAGAAAATGAATGGCACTATTTTAACAGTAGGACATCTTGGGAAAATCCAAGGTGCTTACTCTCAACTTAAATCATAACATGGAAGCCATACTGGTACACAGGTGTGTTCTCCTCTACAAAATCTACATGGATATTTTAGTTTTCAAGCACCACAGAAAAACTAAAAAACTTTAGCCACTTAGTGCAGTACATGTACTAAGCACATTTTAGGAGACCCTACATCTAGAATGAGTTAAGTAATCATTTATAGTCATCTCCATGAAACATGATTACCTCTGAGTTTACTAGTGAGATCTGAGATTAAACATGGAACCAAATTGTGCTTTACTAACAACATGTAACCATCCAAACTGCATGGAAACATACAGGTTTATGCCAAAGCCCTGACAGAACTATATTTAGCCTTTCAGATTATCATTAGGGCCAGCAGCTCACTCTCAATGTCCCACCAAGGACAAGTGCAGCAACTTTTCTATTTCAATACAATTACAGACAGAAATTATAGAATATAAAATAGAGCCCCTTCCATAAAGTTTAAGATTTAGGGTAGAATAAGGGAAGACCAAAAAAAAATCAAAATTCATATGAAATCAAACTAATTCCACATTGGTCTTGTACTCCATGAAACCCTGAGATGAACTGTAGTCCTCAAATGCCTATGCTTGGAATTCAGTTCACTAGGACACTTCAGTAGGCTTCAAACTGGCTCATCATCAGCTTCCTGCTGTATTCATAGGCCAAAAACAGTGCCCCGTTGGCAGGGAACGCTCGAATCATAGTAGGCTTCAGTCCAGAATATAAGGCTGTTATTCCTAGAAGACAAAAAAGTGATCAAAGACTGAGATGCCCTTCCTTAGACCCCGTGAAGCCGCAGAGCACGAGGCTGGACACCTACAAATCCAGACAATGCACTGAACACCAACAAGTAATAGGATTTCTCTCTAGGATTCCCTGGACTAATGGGAACAGAAGAGACTAATGGAAACAAAGACAGGAGTCAGGTATCCCAGCAAAGCTGGGTGATGCTCAGGTACTATACACTAATCCCATGCCTGGTTCACTCCGGTAGATGTATCGAGCAGAGCAGAGGCCTCACTGGGCAGACAGAAGGAACCCCAGGGCCACATGGGGTGGCAGCTTCACAGTGTCACCTGGGAGGAAAGGACCTGGAGACATCAGGCAAAAAGCAATGGTGCTCAAGTCAGAGTCTGGTGTCTACTGCTGGTGCTGCCCAAGGTGGTTATGAAGATCCAGGTGGCTGAGGGAGGTGTAAGCACTTTGTGAGACTATGAAGTGTCATGCAACTTTGGGATATGAACTTAACCGTTTTCACACACTGTGACTGTGCTCGCTCTCAAAATCAACACATCCCAAGGTATAACATGTATAGTGGATGCTGGAAGGCCAGGTCTTTACTCACTAGTGGCAGGACACTGGCTTTATACAAACATCACATAGAAAATCTTTATCCTCTTGCCTAAGTCTCAAAATTAACAACAAATCACCTTCAGAAAGTCTTAGCTTAGGGATGTGTTGCACGTTCTTTTAAGTCCCTTAGTATTTCTGTTGGAAATCATTTTCTGATACTACCTCTATTCTATAAAACAAGTGGTGCTGACCTCAAAGCATGTGGCCCCTCAGGCACAGTTTATATTGTAAAAAACTCCCTCTATGCTATTTAGAAGAATCCTGGCCCAGAAGTGAGGAATAACAACTTTTTTTTTTCTTTCTTTCTTTTTTTTTTTGGAATAACAACTTTAAATATTCTTGAGAATGGAAGTAAGCTAAAGGGGTTTGGATATGGAAACAGCACTAGAAAAAGGATAGGAGGGGCACCTGGGTGGTTCAGTGGTTGAGTGTCTACTTTGGCTCAGGTTGTGATCCCAGGGATCGAGTCCCTCATCAGGCTCCCTGCATGGAGCCTACTTCCCCCTCTGCCTGTGTCTCTGCCTCTCTCTGTGTCTCTCTTATGAATAAATAAAATCTTAAAATAATAAATTCTAAAAAATTAAGAAAGAAAAAGGAGAGGAGACAGGGAAGAGGTACACACACGACCTCAACCTTACAAGGCTTACAGGGAAGTGACCAGTCTATGCACATCTACTCCGTTTCTGCCATGAGCAGACTCACCTTCATTTTTCACAATGCTTATAAAGGTTCCAATAAATCCTGCCTGTTTTCCAGACATGGAAAGAACCTGAATTCTGGATTTGACGCAATCCACTGGGTAAACAGCAAGCCAGAGGCAGACTCCACCAACTCCACCACTTAACATCAAAGGGACAGGGCCTAGAGGAGGAAATTAGCAAAAAGCACTTTGTCTCAAGAACAGCATTTCCAGAGGTTAATGTAGTAGTGGCAACAGGGTTCAAATAAAAATGCCGATGCTTGGGATGCCTCAGTGGCTGTGTCGGTTGAGTATCTGCCTTCGGATCAGGTCAGGATCTCAGGTCATAATCCTGGGGTCCTGGAATGGAGCCCCACGTCAGCCCCCTGATTAGTGGGGAGTCTGCTTGTCCTTCTCCCTCTGCCCTAGCCCCTCTTCCATGCTTTTCTCTCAAATAAAAGCTTAAAAAAAAAAATGCTAATGCTGCAAAGCACAATTCTCTGAGGAAGCAACCAAAGCTCTGAGAACACAAGGACCCATGCGGCACTGTGGTGGCACTGTCTGCCCCTCATCATGGTGGTCACTGGGGTGCTATGGGGCCCTCTTGGCCTGTCCTCCAGAGGGCTGGCTCACACAGAACCAGCAGGCCCCCAGCAACATGGCAACACTCTACCATGGGGAATAACAACAGTGGCCACTGAAACATAGGCCATGTTTTTTCCAAACTTCTCACTTGGCAGTATTTCAATATTTCAATGCCCCACAGCCCTGACTCTTCCTTTATCATGAAAACCAGAGTTGTCTTATTAATCACAATTGTTCAGCCTGGAAGCTTGCCTAATCCGAGAACAAGTCCAAAACACTGAAGGGAGGGGTTTGAGGGGAAAAAAAGTAATCATTCACACAAGCTAAACGTGGACATGGTTGTGTCAAGCAGCAAAACAGGATAAAAAAACAAATTTTTCCCCGTGCTCTGGAAACTCTCAAGATTTATTACCAAGTTTTAAGCTTATTGCAAAATGCTTCACAGGTGACTTACCCATTACTAGAGATTTCCCACAGGGAAAGTCATCTCTGTATTCTCCCCTAAAACATTATTCCAGTAAAGATGTTTGGAATACACAGCTTCAGCCCTGCCCTGAGGATATTAGCATACCCAGAGGAAGGCACCAAGGTCCTTCCCAGGCTCCAGGAACCCCAGCGAAGGGCAGGGCAGACCCCCACAGCCTCCACAATGAGCATGCTTCTGCAGGGCTGAGCCCAGCCCAGCCAGCTGCATCCCTGTGGCGTGCTTACCTAGTTCATCCTTGGATTTCCCTGATGCAAAAAACGATCTGCTCAGCTCGTAGCCTCCAAAGAAGAAGAAATAGCCGGGCACCTCTCGGAGTAGAGTGCTGGAGAGGCCATGGTAGAAGCCCAAGGGGCCGTCCTTCCTGAGGACAGTCTTCACCACAGACCAGACGGTGCTGCAAGGTGACAGGGAGCGAGCTTAGGGCAGGTGGGGGAGAGGCGTCTCCTACCAGTGGTGGGCCTGGCTCAGCCCTGGGCAGGGCGGATTCTAGAAACCCAGGGACCTGAATCCTGAGAATATAAGGCTTCTGCAGGGAGGAAACCTCAGAGGAGCACACGTACATTTATTTTAGGACAGCTGTTCTCACCTGAACTATCCGATGGCAATGACATTTCATTAAAGTGCACATTCATACAGAGCTGGGTGTGCCCACTGCACCTGTGGCCAAGATTTCAACAGAACGCGCCAGAACCCCACCTCAAATGGAACCACTTTCACATTTCCCCAGTGTGCTGGGGATCAAGACTACTCAGCAGAGGAGGACCTAAGAGCACACCTAGAAAAGGAGTTCCCTGGATTTTTAGAAAATTAGACCTCCTCGGGCCATAGACAAAACAATGAAGGACCTGGACTGGTGCCAACAGGACCAAGGGGACTCCCAGAGCTGCTTTTCACTAACTGCTAGGCTCACCACTGCATGCGATGCTTATTTTGTAGTACAAATGAAGCAAAAGGAAAAGTAGGAAGCACTAAGCAACACTCCTGCTGGATGACAGTTTTCCAGAAGGGGGTCTTCAGATACCTGCCCCCCAGCTTCTCCCTGTATAAGGATTCCATGAGCAGACCCTCAGAAAATATACAAATTGGACACTTGAGTGGCTCAGTGGTTAAGCGTCTGCCTTTGGCTCAGGTCATGATACCGGGTCCTGGGATAGAGTCCCACATCGAGTCCCAACCTGCTTCTACCTCTGCCTGTGTCTTCGCCCCTCTGTGTCCCTCATGAATATAAATATTTTAAAAATAAAGAAAATATACAAATAAAATCCAACCCCCATTTGACAAGCAGAGAAAAGTCAGTGAAAGCCAGACAAGCTCTTGATTTTGTTGGTTGCATTCTCTTGCCCTCAATAAACAAATTCCATTTGAATTTGTTTCAAATTTGTTTCAAAAAGTTCCTCATTTGAAAAAAAGTGCATTCCTACATTCTAGATGTCATTATCAAAGATGTCAAGGAGCCAATACCCACTTTTTTCCAACAATGAATAAGTGAAATGACAGTAAGGAGCTATCCAAATTCAGCAAGAATAAAATGGCATAATGTTTGTCCAGTTCCCAATTCCCCTCAATGACTACCCTCCTCAACCTTTCCTTCTACCTGGTGTTTACTGAAGGAATGTGTTCAGGTTCTTAGGGCTTGTTTGGTCTTGCGCTAGTGCACAGAATGAGCAAGGAGTAGATGCTACTGGAAGGTAAGACAAAGGAAATTCTTAGAAATTCTGTAGGGCAAGAAGCACCAAGAATTTAGTTCTGAGAGAGTAGATATGCAAGAATTTTTATTTCAAGCTGATCAGAGCCCTGTAGCAGTTGGAATGCATGACATTTTCTGCTTAGACCCCTCTTCCTGATGGTGTGCACCATGGCAGGCTTTATCCGTCAGAAAAACAGCACCAGAAACCACATCCTTGGTGTTTAGAGAATACTTTGTCCTCACTTGGCTCTCAGCAGGTGACCTTACTTGGACCAGGGAATAATTGAGCCCCCAGTAATAAAAGTCACTTCAGAAGGCTTCATCAGGCATCACTCATTATCCAGGTCCTTCCTGCAACTCGGCTCCCATTCGATAATGGAAATGTGACACAGTATCCAACTCAACATGATCAGCCTGCTTTCTGACCCAAGTCTTAACCCCAAGCTACCATATACCTGTGTGGGCACTGCCACACCTAAAATATAGTCAACCAATATTTTTGTGAAAGGTGTCCATTTGCTTGTTTTTAGAGACAACAATTTCTTTAAAATACCTCATGGTACAAACTGAGGATTGCTGGAGGGGAAGTGGATGGGGGATGGGGTAATTGGATGATGGACATGAAGGAAGGCACTTGCTGTAATGAGCACTGGGTGTTATATGCAACTGAAGAATCAGTAAATGCTACCCCTGGAACTAATAATACATTATATGTTAACTAAATTGAATTTAAATAAACTTTTAAAGATACTTTAAAATATTTCTAAGGGACAGGAGAGCAACTTTCTAGGTGCTGTTAATATTCTACCTCTTAGAGGCACCTGGGTGGCTCAGCAACTGAGCATCTGCCTTGGGCTCTGGTTGTAATCCTGGAGTCGTGGAATTAAGTCCTGCATCAGGTCCCCTGTAGGGAGCGTGTTTCTCCCTCTGCCTGTGTGTCTGCCTCTCTATATCTCGCTCATGAATATATTTTTAAAAATCTTTTTTTTTCTATTTTAAAGATATATTTTCCCAACTTTATTTGGAAAATTTTTTGAACCTACGAAAAAAGTTGCAAATATAGTGAAAGACAAACACGACAAACACCCTCGTACCTCTTATCTATGTATTTAGTACTTGTTGAATTTTACATGTTTTTTCTTTTAAAAAATTTTTTAATTCATGGGTTTTTTACATTTTTTTTTAATTCAAATTCAATTTGCCAACATATAGTAGAACACCCAGTGAAACACCGGGACGTCTGCACCCCGATGTTTATAGCAGCAATGTTCACAATAGCCAAAATAAATAAAAATCTAAAAAAAATTCTACCTCTTAATCTGGACACTGGTTACAAATGTGTTTATGACTATCAGAACCCCACACTTATGATTTCTGTGGGTACCTTGTATTTTTTTTTAAGATTTTATTTATTTATTCATGAGAGACACAGAGAGAGAGAGAGAGGCAGAGACACAGGCAGAGGGAGAGGCAGGCTCCATTGTAGGGAGCCCGATGTGGACTCAATCCCAGGACCCTGGGATCACACCCTGAGCCAAAGGCAGACGGTCAACCACTGAGCCACCCAGGTGCCCTGTCTACATTGTATTTCTATAAAAAGTTTTAGAGACTTATGCTTTTGGACCTCCTAACTATGAATACATTCAAACTGGTTGTAGGGAATCTCAGGGGTACAGGAAACAGAGCTCTATTAGAAACCCCATCCTTACCGGAAGGACACTAATTCTGTAAATGGTCAGTTTATCTGGTTTTTCCCATGAGACTTATAGACTTTGAGTTAACCACAGTGACAAAGGCTTTAGTCAGCCAGATGTTAAGATAAATAAGTATTGAGATTAATAAAGACAATAAACTGTTTTACCATCCAAACAAATCATCCTATATACAACTGACTCATGTAACTAAAATCTGTTTCCAAGATTGAGGGGGACAGTGTTTTGATGGTTACAGGATAGCTCACAAGGGCTCTGAGGAGTGTCCTCATAACCCCAGGCCCTCTGCGGGTACATGTGAAGGATCAGGGTAGGAAGGTAAGGAAGTTATCCCAGGATCTGGGGTGATCGGCCCATGTGAAACTGGAAACAGGCATCAACTCATCTTGGAACCCAAATTGGTACTTATGAAGGCTCACCTCCCAGCCTCTCCACTTCCCAGGTAATAAATATCTGCCTACAATGTTCTATTGTGGGAGCGGGGATGGGTCCAACCCTCATAAGGTTCATTTAGAAAGCTATCCTCTGACTGGTAAGGGAAAGAGTTCTAAAAACACAGTATTTTGGAGTAGACCAATCTCTTTCTCTGCCACTTAGTTTTAGTACAACATAGAATTTACAAATATGTGCTGTATCAAGAAAACAGAGACCCAAAGTCTGTGCCCAAGCAGTGCTTACTTCTGGCTGTTGGCTATCTTTCCCGACGATGCCATCTCGTGCATGGTCTGCAGCCGGCACTTCACAAGCTCAGTGGGGCAGAGTACCAGAGCAGCAAAGGCAGAGGCAAAGGAACCAGCAGCTGCATTCTGCAGATCACTGGAAAGAAACAAGCACAGGAGTCAGGTTACTCATTCATTCAGCTCTCACCATGCAAAGCACTCAGCTGGGTGAGGGAGAGCAAGGATCAAAGGAGATGAACATTTCCTGAGTTCCAAGAACTTGCACACGCTGTTTCATCTAAGGATCCCACAGACTTATGAGGCGGACACCGACACCCCAATTTTCATGTGGAAAACCAATGCATAGAATACATGATGCACAGAGCACCTGGGTGGCTCAGTGGGTTAATTGCCTGCCTTCAGCTCAAGTCATGATCCCAGGGTCCTAGTATCAAGCTCTGCATCAGGCTCTCAGCAGAGCACCTGTTTCTGCTGCTCCCGCTCAGTTCCCTCTGCTTGCTGCTCTCCCTGCTTGTACTCTGTCAAATAAATAAAATCTTTAAAAAAAAAAAAAAAAAAAAAAAAAAGGACGCCTGAGTGGCTCAGTGAGGGGTTTAGCACCTGCCTTCGGCCCAGGGCATAATCCTAGAGATTTTTTTTTAAATCTCAAGAGAGATAAAAGACTCCACCCTAAGATTGCTAGAACTTCTACAGCAATTCGGCAGTGTGGCAGGATACAAAATCAATGCCCAGAAGTCAGTGGCATTTCTATACACTAACAATGAGACTGAAGAAAGAGAAATTAAGGAGTCAATCCCATTTACAATTGCACCCAAAAGCATAAGATACGTAGGAATAAACCTAACCAAAGAGGTAAAGGATCTATACCCTAAAAACTATAGAACACTCTGAAAGAAATTGAGGAAGACACACAGAGATGGAAAATATTCCATGCTCATGGACTGGAAGAATTAATATTGTGAAAATGTCAATGTTACCCAGGGCAATTTACACATTTAATGCAATCCCTATCAAAATACCATGGACTTTCTTCAGAGAGTTGGAATAAATCATTTTAAGATTTGTGTGGAATCAGAAAAGACCCCCAATAGCCAGGGGAATTTTAAAAAAAGAAAACCATAGCTGGGGGCATCACAATGCCAGATTTCAGGTTGTACTACAAAGCTGTGGTCATCAAGACAGTGTGGTACTGGCACAAAAACAGACACATAGATCAATGGAACAGAATAGAGAACCCAGAAGTGGACCCTCAACTCTATGGTCAACTAATATTCGATAAAGGAGGAAAGACTATCCACTGGAAGAAAGACAGTCTCTTCAATAAATGGTGCTGGGAAAATTGGACATCCACATGCAGAAGAATGAAACTAGACCACTCCCTTGCACCAGACACAAAGATAAACTCAAAATGGATGAAAGATCTAAATGTGAGACAAGATTCCATCAAAATCCTAGAGGAGAACACAAGCAACACCCTTTTTGAACTTAGCCACAGTAACTTCTTGCAAGATTCATCCATGAAGGCAAGAGAAACAAAAGCAAAAATGAACTATTAGGACTTCATCAAGATAAGAAGCTTTTGCACATCAAAGGATACAGTCAACAAAACTAAAAGACAACCTACAGAATGGGAGAAGATATTTGCAAATGACACGTCAGATAAAGGGCTAGTAACCAAGATCTATAAAGAACTTATTAAACTCAACACCAGAGAAACAAACAATCCAATCATGAAATGGGCAAAAGACATGAACAGAAATCTCACAGAGGAAGACATGGACATGGCCAACAAGCACATGAGAAGATGCTCCACATCACTGGCCATCAGGGAAATACAAACCAAACCACAAGGAGATACCACCTCACACCAGTGAGAATGGGGAAAATTAACAAGGCAGGAAACAACAAATGTTGGAGAGGATGTGGAGAAAGGGGGACCCTCCTGCACTCTTTGTGGGAATGTGAACTGGTGCAGCCACTCTGGAAAACTGTGTGGAGGTTCCGCAAAGAGTTAAAAATAGACCTGCCCTACGACCCAGCAATTCACTGTTGGGGATTTACCCCAAAGATACAGATGCAATGAAACGCCGGGACACCTGCACCCCGATGTTTCTAGCAGCAATGTCCACAATAGCCAAACTGTGGAAGGAGCCTCGGTGTCCATCGAAAGATGAATGAATAAAGAAGATGTGGTGGGGATCCCTGGGTGGCGCAGCGGTTTAGCACCTGCCTTTGGCCCAGGGCGCGATCCTGGAGACCCGGGATCGAATCCCACGTCGGGCTCCTGGTGCATGGAGCCTGCTTCTCTCTCTGCCTGTGTATATGCCCTTTCTCTCTCTCTCTCTCTCTCTCTCTCTCTGTGTGTGTGTGTGTGTGTGACTATCATAAATAAATAAAAATTTAAAAAAAAACATTTTAAAAAAGAAGATGTGGTCTATGTATACAATGGAATATTACTCAGCCATTAGAAATGACAAATACCCACCATTTGCTTCGAGGTGGATGGAACTGGAGGGTATTATGCTGAGTGAAATGAGTCAATCGGAGAAGGACAAACATCATATGGTCTCGTTCATTTGGGGAATATAAATAATAGTGAAAAGGAATAAAGGGGAAAGAAGAAAAAATGTGTGGGAAATATCAGAAAGGGAGACAGAACAAAGACTCCTAACTCTAGGAAACGAACTAGGGGTGGTAGAAGGGGAGAAGGGCGGGGGGTGGGGGTGAATGGGTGGCGGGCACTGAGGTGGGCACTTGACGGGATGAGCACTGGGTGTTATTCTGAATGTTGACAAATTGAACACCAATAAAAAATAAATTATAAAAAAATAAATTTATTTTAAAAATCTTGAGATATATTTTTATATTTTTATTTTTACATGTTTTATTTTTACATATATTTTTATATATTTTTTATTTATATTTATATTTTTATATTTTATATTTTTATTTTTATGTATATATAGTCACACCACTACTAAGTGGCAATGCTACGACTCAAACCCAGGTCTGACTGCAAAATCTATTCTCCTCTTATTAGTCATAGGTGCTATGCACAGAATGTATCCCCCATCACTAAATCTCTATGCTGATGCCTTAACCCCCCCCAGTGTGATGGCATTCAGAGGGGACCTCTGGGGGATAACTATGTTTAGATGAGGTCGTGAGGGTAGAACTGGCCATGATGGGATTAGCGTCCCCCTATAAGAGACCACTGATCTCTCTCCACCCTTTGAGGACACAGCCAGAAGTTGTCCCTCTGTAAATCAGGAAATGGGCCCTCACCAGATACCAAACCAACCAGTACCATGGATCTTAGACTTTCTAGTCTCCAAAACTGTGAGAAACAAATGTTTAAGCCACCAAGTTGACAGTACTCTGTCATAGCAGCCAGAGCTAAGACACAGTGATATACAAAACCAAAAAAGATCTGGAGAAAAAGATCACCCATACTCCCCTCCCCCTCCAAGACACACATCAATACTTGAGCATATCTGCCACTAAGCTTTATAAAATAAGTTTTTGAGGCCATCCCTGCATGCCCAAAATCCAACCCGAAGCAACCAGATGTGTAATGTGACTGTTGTAGATGAAAGTCCAGGATAAATTTTTTTTTCAGGATAAATTTTTAACCAAAAAGCCGCTCATTGCAAAAAGATTTCCCAGTTCCACTGATGACCTCCTGACCTCAGCAACAGAGGGCACTAAGAAGGTGCAACAGCGGTAGGGGGTGGGGCGTGGGGGAGGCCAGTTCCCATCAGCAAGTTCAGTGCCTGCAGGTAAAATGGCTAAATCAGGAATCTAAATGGAGAAACTAATGCATATAAATACAACCAAAAGTATTCATTTCGCCTCAAGAGGGTTTGGTACTACCAGCCACTATCACCAGCAGGGCTGTGAAAATGAGGTCCAATCAGAGTTCAGTATGAGGAAAAGTCTGAAAAATCAAATGTGAACTCAGAGAATTCTTCCCCAAGTGTTCATGAGGGTCAGAAAACAAGATCCCTTCCAATTCAGGACCGTGTTCTGTCACAGGAACATGGCTGGCAGGGCTTGGGGTTGGACAGGAAGGAGCAAGCTCCTCAGAGCAGGACCACTGGCTCCTGACTCTAACTTGTTCACTGCCAGCAGCCCACTATCACCAACCACCAGGATGACACCTAAGCTGATTGCCCTGGTAGAGAGGGCACCTCACAATTTTTCCCCAAACCATGACCAAAAGCCTAGTAGACCTAACAGTCAACTGTCCTAGAGTTAAACAGTTATAGTAAACTGATATCAGATGTTAGTATAAAGTTGACGGTTGCCTCCAATCTTAGCCCCAGTCTTCTATTCCCTTCCCTGAGATGAAGGGTGAGTGCCTGGGACTAGCTGGCCTGCTACACACCCCAGTCCCAAAAGAGTTGGCTGGGAACAAGGCTCTCTCTTCCAGGAGAAGACCTCTGCTTATAGTATGGACTTGCTATTCATTTTAGAGAATTAGGTATCAGACCATTACCTGGCAGGAACCAGACACACGACTGTACTTGCCCTCAGCTTCTGCATACAGAAACTGTCCAGCAGTTCACACTGTTCCTTCCCTTCCTGCTTCACTCCTACTTAGCTGCTTGTCAAAACCAAAGATTAAAGTGGTTTCTGTGGTCTCTCAGCCAGCCTGCGGATCCACACTTTGTCTCCCTCAGGGACTCTCCAACTCGCTGACCGGCAACAGTCAATGAGGGTCATTAGCCAGAGGTGCCAAGTCTGTTGGAACAGAGGTGGCATCAGTAAATGTGAACATCTACTCAACCTCAGATGCTGTAACGAGTCAGCCACCTGAATGAACACCAACCAAGTTGTTCTAGTGCAGCAACAAGGCCAAATCAGATCTGCAGTGGACTTTGGCTCTCTAATAAATACGCTTGTCTACCAGGACACTAAATGAGGGGCAAGGGGCCCCAGGCTGCACCTGCAGTAGAGGCGTTCAGACCCAGAACTGAAACCGCAGCAGGTGCAGAAGCACATTTGGTAAGGACCAACTAACTGTCACCCATTCAACAAACATGTACCCAAACACTCCTGAGGTCAAAGGAACACACTACCAGGGGGTGGCATTCAACCAAGGACAGATAAATATTTACGGGGTTATTGCTGAAATTCACAGCAGGATCATCCAAGCAGTGCTTTCCTTTTACTGACTCTACTTACTACTCTTTCTTCTACATCTGACCCCTCCCACATAGTCCAGAGCCCCAACTCTGATCTTACGGAAAGAGTACTGGACAGAGACTCAGAAGACTGGCTTTGGGTCTTGCTCTTGGTTGTGAACTCAGACAACGGTATCCTAAGCATGCCAGTTTTCTGCACTTCAGAGTCTCCAACTATAAGCAGGTGACACCACAGGCTCAGCTGCTCACACAGTACCATGATGAGGGCTAACCAACACAGGAAGGCCATGGGTGTCACAGCTCTGTAAGCTCTAAGATAGCATTGCCCCACCAGGTAATAAGCAAACACTGTCCTGCAGGATGAAGACACCGCCATCCCCCATGCCACAAGGATCAAAGAAGAGGGTACCAGGTTAGGCCAAGTCAAACAGGATGGCTTCTTGGCTGCAGGACTTCCTCCAGGACCTCACATGGCTGCTTGCTGTGCCCATCTTCTCTGCAAGGCATCCTCCTCTAGGAATTCTGCGAGGGACCTAAACCTCTCATCTCCTCCCAGAGAAGGTCTCCCCCTTGACTGGGAACAGTGGCAATCGCTACGGTCTTCTTTCCATCCATCTCTATCACTAGATCCCATACTCTCCTGGTTGGCCTCCTGCTCCTTTCTTTACTTCCTCCTCTTCTTTGTGACCCTTCTGTGCTGGAAGGTCCTAGAATCTGTATGCAGTCCCTCTATGAGTGCTATATTCCTAGGTGATTTCATCCAGTCCCAAGCTTTTAGAAAACAAATTCCATCCATGAAGATACAGTTCTGCCCATAAAAGGGCACATCTTTAAGACAAGGCACCTCCAGAGAATATTTCTGTACAAAAGGGGCCTGTGCAACCTGAGTTGCAATAGGGTTCCCAATTCCTACCAGAACTAGGTCTACCAGATGGCGGTCTGCCCTTTGCAACCGTGAAGCTGATAGAATTTTAAATGACTTAAAATAAATCAACATTCAAAAAGGGATGGCTACACATCCCAGTGGTTCCTAAATTCTTTTTAATCTCTGTGCAAATAAATATCCAAGGGATGACTGCACACAAGCCAAAGTTGGAGGTTTGGGCTGACTTGGCCAAACAGTAGGTTTATCTGCATCTGCACAGATGCTTCCAACTCTTCCTAAAATTCCAAGTTTTTCTTAAGCCTATCTGGCTCAGGCAAATTCTTCCAATCCTCTGCATTTTGCTGATGAAGTGGAAGCCAAACCTCAGCTCATAACTTGCATCTATGGCTCCAGTCCAGCACTCATGCCCGCAAGACAAGTAGTACCACCAGCAGCATCTGAAAAGCAGCTCTCTGAAGCATACTGACACGTAAGGGGGAGCTCATTCTCCATGGTACATTACAACCCTTCTGCATGATACCAGTTTTCCAAGTTTAATATGATGAGAACATAAGACTTCATGACAAGAAAGTGGCTATTTAAAAAAAGGAAACATTCTTCCGATAAGATAACATAAAACTCTTGACTACGTAACAGTGTTGTCTTTTTAAACAAACCGAAAACTCACCTCAGCTTGGCCTGCTTTTCCAATCCAACCACTTTCCGCACCACCTGTTGGCAGAAGCCGTAGCACATGAAGAGGACAGAGTTCTCGGCGATATTGGCAATCAACGCTGGGCTGGTCCCCTTGTAGAATCCCCGGAAGCCCACTTGTGAGTATGTCTTCAGGCAGCAGTCAGTGAGGCCCCTGTACAGGTCGGGGAATGTCTGCATCTTCACTTTCAGTGTGTCAAAGGGCTGCCCAGTCAGTACACATGCTGTGCCCCCTAAAACCAGGACAGAATTCTTCTCCAGCACAAGTCGATGTGTGTTAGAATGTAGATTCAAATACCCGAGGAAAAGAAAGATAATCAGCCTCCCCAGGGCTTGCTTCTGTTTCAGTTCATTTCTACCTCTTTCCCCCCAAAGCTTCTAGCCCAGTCCAGTGAACAAAGCGTCCCTAGTATGCCTGGAGCACCGAGCTCCAGTCCTAAAGGGGCCTGCACTCAGCAAGAGAGACAGACGTGGTTTGACAGTCAAAGCCACAGGATGCAAAAGTATGGTGTGTGTTCTGGGGTGTCAGCATTTTCACCATTGAGTATGATGTTATCTGTGGGTTTTTCATATATGGCCTTTGTGATATTGAGGTATGTTCCTCTAAACTTTCCTGAGAAATTTTTTTTCATTAACAGATGTTGTATTTTGTCAAATGCTTCTCTGCATTTATTGAGATGATCACATATATGGTTTTTATCCTTGTTAATATGGTGTATCCCATTTATTGATTTCAAAATATTGAAACCATCCTTGCATCCCTGAAATCCTGCTTGATCTTGCTCTAAAGGATTTTTTTTTTTACTGTATTGTTGAATGCCATTTACTAATATTTTTTGTTGAAGGGGATTTTTTGCATCTATGTTTGTCAGAGATATTGGCTTGCAGTTTTCTTTTTTGTAGTGTCTTCATTAGAAGATGAAGGAGCAATATTCATCTTGGCAACAACTGGACATTAGCAAGCAATGGAGTAACATCTTCAACATTCTAAGGGAAAATGATTTTGAACCTAAATTTCTATACCAAGTTAAATTAGCATGTAAGCATTAAGCATGGTGAAGGATCTCTTCTGATATGCCCCAAATTTACCAGCCAAAAATCATTTAAGAATTACTAAAAGATACATTCCCATAAAACAAAAAAAGAAAAGGAGGAAGATACAGAATTCAAGAAAAAAATGGATAAAACTAATAGATTCAATGCATGGAACTGGGGAGGAGACTGGTGATGGTTTGTTGCTTTCTATTTGTAAATAGAGGTAAATATTGTTAAGCCAGAGAAGACGAAGAACTTGGAGACTCCGGAAGAAGAGTCTTCAGAGTGGAAGGAAAAACAAACCCCCAGGGAAGAAGCCGCAGAGATAGAAGAGGAGGGTGGAGAGGACTGAGGAGGAGGGCAAGAGAGGCCTGAGGAAGAGGGGGGAGAGGCCTGAAGGCTAGAGGAGGAAAGAGAAGCCACTTTAGTATTATGTAATAAAGAGGATCTAACCTACCAAAGTCATACTGTGGTAAATACAAAGCATGGAGTTGAGGAAATAACCAAAAATGCCTTGGAGATTATTTTAATTAAAGAGATTATTTTAATTAAAGAGGGAGAAGATTCTGAGCCACAGGAGGAAGATAGTTCAGAGTGGGAAATGGAAATAATTTCATTGTGGGGGGAGGAGAGGACTCTGAAGCAGAACATGTAAAGACCGCCTCCCAGATTGAGAAAAGAAAGGCCTCAAAAGTGGACTTAAAGGAAAGAAATTGTCTCTAGTTATGTGGTTTGGGAGTCTGAGGAGAAAAATTTGCCAAAATGTTGGATAGAAAAAAAAAAACAATAAAGAGGAAACAGCTATGCTCATAAATCAAGGAGTTGGGATAATATGTTCGGCGCCTCTCCCTCAAAGTCACTAGAGCTACGTTCTGATAAACAGAAAAGGCACCTATGTACAAATTTGAGTATTCCATGAGAAATCACTACACTTTTAAGGAAAACTAAGAGATACAAAACTCTGCAAAAGAGGAGCCAACATCTAAAAGAAACAGACTTAAAATAAGAAAACTTTACCAGAAGTAATTAATAACTTCAGAAAGATACAAGAGATTAGAAATAAAAATCATACAGAAGTCTTAGAAATAAAAAACTCAATAGATGCTCAGAATAGACATACTTGAAGAGACAAGAGACAATCTAGAAGATTGACTTGAGGAAATCTCTAAGGATACAATGTAAATGGCCAAACAGTTAATAAAGATCAAGAGACAGGACAGATCCAGAAGTTCCAACATCCATTTGACAGGAATTCCAGCAAAAAATAAAGGGAATGGAGCAGAGAAAATAAAATTAAGGAAATGATTGAAAAAATTTTCCAGAACTAAACAAAGATTCAAGTCTTGAGATTGTCAGTACTTACCCAGTACCTAGTAAGATTGATGAAAAGAGACTCACTCCTAGAAATCTAGGAATCCCAAAGATAAAAATATAACAGCTTCCAGAAAAAGAGAGAGCCTACAGAGGAACAAGAATCAGGTTGACAGATTTATCATTAGATACTCTGGATGCTAGAAGTAAATGGGGACAGGATCATAAAAGTTCTACAGGGAGGTTTTAACCTTAGAATCCTACATCCAACCAAAGTGGCATCTGATTTTGAAGGTAAAACAAAGACATTTTTTGATACTAAAGAATTCGGTTTATTTCTTGCATACCCTTTGAAAGAATTACTGCAAGATATATTTTAGCTATCTAAGGTGACCCTAAACACATACACACTATATATATTATATTCCTTCCACACCAAAAATCAACAAGGAAAACAGGAAAATAAAATGCCACGTATCTACCTAGATAGATAAACAGCTAACAGTATTAGGGGACTAGGGGAAAAGAAGGTTACAGATACTGCCTAAATGTTGGTAAAGTAAAAGAGGGTATTAAAATTAATCAGGGAGCTTGGGTGACTGAATTGGTTAAGCGTTTGCCTTCAGCTCAGGTCATGATCCCAGCGTCCTGGAATCCAAGCCCTATGTCAGGCTCCCTAGTTTGTGGGGAGCCTGCTTCTCCCTCTGCCTACCAGTAGCTCTCCCTGCTTGTGCTCTCTGTCAAATAAATAAAATATTTTTAAAAAAATTAATGTTAACCATCATAGCTTGTGTTGGAGTATACTTTCTAAACTATGACGGGGAAAGAGGGTATCAGTCAATATAACCATAGACAAGAAGAGGTGGGGTGAAAGTAATAGAAAAGCACAGGTTAAAAGATGGCAGGAAAGAAAAATGCAAAACTGGAACTCTTATCAGGAAAAGGGTAATTTTATCATCTCTACTGATGTGAATCTTGCCACTTTATAGTAAACCTCTTCCTTTAAAAAAAAAATATAGGGATCCCTGGGTGGCGCAGTGGTTTGGCGCCTGCCTTTGGCCCGGGGCGCGATCCTGGAGACCCGGGATCGAATCCCACGTCGGGCTCCCGGTGCATGGAGCCTGCTTCTCCCTCTGCCTGTGTCTCTGCCTCTCTCTCTCTCTCACTGTGTGCCTATCATAAATAAAAAAAAATATATATATATATATATATATATATACTTCAAAGCTGTAGTAATCGAAATAGTATGGTACTGGCACCAAAACAGACACATAGATCAACAGAACAGAATAGAGAGCCCAGAAATAAACCCAAACTTACAGGGTCAATTATTCCACAACAAAGAAGGCAGGCATATATATGCAATGGGGAAAAGACAGTCTCTTCTATAAACCGTGCTGGGAAAACTGCACAGCTACGTGCAAAAAAAAAAAGAAACTGGGCTACTTTCTTTCACCATACACAAAAATGAACTCAAAATGGATTGAAGACCTAAATGTGAGACCTGAAACCATACAACTCCTAGAAGAAAATACAGGCAGTAAGCCCTCTTGACATTGGCCTAGCAACATTTTTCTAGATATGTCTCCTAAAATAAGGAAAACAAAAGCAAATATAAACTATTGGGACTACACTAAAATAAAAAAGCTTTTCCACAGTAAAGGAAACCAATAAAACAAAAAGACCACCTACTGAATGGGAGAGGATATTTGCAAATAATGTTTCTGATAAAGGGTTAATATTCAAAATTATATATAAAGAACTTCAACTCAACACTAAAAAACAAACAAACAAAACACACATTCTGATGAAAAATACAGGCCGAGGACCTGAAGAGATGTTCTTCTAAAGAAGATATCCAGATGGCCAACAGAAACATAAATTTTGGTATGAGGGGATAAATGTGAATGGTCTCAAATGTCACATTCAGAAATTAACACTAGTTAAGGCACATAGCAACAGAGCAGTCAAAGCAGGCAGTGTGTTATTTTATAGTTGTCAACTACTGTATCTTAAAGGGAGACCAAGTTTCCTCATTAAGGCAATTTAACTTTAGAGCTCCACACTACTCATTTCAATATTTTCCAATTACCTATCTTCTTCAAATCCTCTCCCATCCTAGCTGCTTAGAATTTCTGGAATTTCTTTCCTGGAATTTCTCCTCTACTAGCTGCAGACAGGCATGACAGCTTCCCAGTACTTTATAGTAGATGAACTGGACCAAAAACCTGCCAGATGGGAGAAGTTTGTTTCAAAGAAAAGGAAGGATACAGAAAAGAACATATGTATCTAACCTATATCACCACAGGCCACGATGGTCCAATGTCCCAACCTAGACGGCTGAGCATCAGGGGCTTCAGACTAATCTCCACCCCCAAGAGTGCTGTTGGCCCATTACATAGTATTAAAGACAACAACAGGACTGGTCAAGAAACCAAGCAACCAACGTCCTAGCCCTGTCCTGACATCAACTAGCTGTGCAATCACTGGCAAATCCACTGTCCATCTCCAGGTCTCCTTTCTACATATACAGTGTGCATTAGAGCCAACAGTCTCTAAAGGCCCTTCTAGCTCCATCATTGAGAGACTGAGACCCCTCCAAAGCAGGGCTCTGGCTTCCTGTTTGCATTCCATGCACCTCCCAGTAGAAATTCTCAGGTCACTAACAGGAGCCTCCTCTGCCAGCACCATGGAAGAGACTCTCTCTAACCTAGTTTAAAGCATGGACCCCCCCCCCCAAATAAATAAATAAATAAATAAATAAATAAATAATAATAAAGCATGGGCTTTGCAAAGGAGCCTTCTCTCCTCCAAAGTTAGAGGACGCAGGACAATGCTATAGCAATGAGGGGTGACCCTCTGTTACCATTGCAGGAAGAAATCCCATCTACTCATCAGGAGAATTAAATGCCATATGTTTTCTGGCCCAAAACATATCAGTACTATTGGGGGGAAAAAAAAAAAAAAAGGAACATGTATACCAGCAAATACCCTACACAGTGGACTCCCAACAATAAATACTCTTGCAATCTGTATCCTTAAAATTCACCGTAGGGGCACCTGGGTGGCTTAGCGTCTGCCTTCGGCTCAGGTTATGATCCCGGGGTCCTAGGAACAAGGCCCACATTGGGCTCCCCACTCAGTGGGAAGCCTGCTCCTGCTTCTCCCTTTCCCCCTACCTTGTGCTCTGGGTCTCTCTCAAATACATAAAATCTATAAAAAATAATAAAATTCACTGTAAAGTATATATGTGGCACCCAAATACCTGTCACACAGAAATGCCTTTCTAGGGAAAAGAAAATTCTGTCACAACAGATTCTACATCTTTGGCAGACTCACTGAGGGACATTTAATTTCAAAAGTTGAGAATCTCTCATGTGGTTAAGTACCCTCTTGTGGGAAAAACTGAGCCTAGAGCATTCTCTGGACTGGTAAGAGGGTGCCAGAGGTCGACAAATGGGTCCGCCATTCCCATGGTCAGTGCCTTCACAATGTGGCACACGGTTGGGGGTGGTGATGGTACACGTGGCCTAAGGGCTGCAGCTGGGTAAGAGACTGACCCAAGGCACTCGGCAGACAAGAAGCCAGCAGGGCAAAACCTAGGCAGCCCTTAGTTTTTCCTACAACTGGGCCAAGACACTCCTGTGGTCTCTAACCTGGGAGCTAGTGCCTGCACTTCTTACTAGTGTAATGCACTGTCTGTAGCCTTTCTCACTAGCCTACCTTGGTCGACCTTTGGTTCACCAGAAAATACTTTGTTCTCTGAACTGGGACTTCTTTTTTTCCAATTAAGGGAATGACAGGATGACAGGTGGTGGCCCTCTGACTGCACTCAATCCACTGACCCAGGAGGTCCTACTGGATAAGAGGACAATGGCCACTGCCCCTCTGGCCTCTCCATGCCTAGGAGCTGTGACCCTGATAAGAATCAGTATAAGGGGCAAGGGTAAACCAGGGTTTTCATCTGAGAAATGTAAGCATTACAGCATTCTTCTGGCTCTAAAATAATGCAGGAACCTAGAAAACCAAGTTACTATCCATACACTTCCAGTTACTGACCTCAGGCTAAGTAAAGGTAATCTTTCTAAAAAGAAGCCTATGTGTTTCAAGCATTGCCCAGGAGTGCTTACCTGTGCCCTATGAGGCTGCAGTCTGTCCTGGGGCTCAACCCCTTCCCAGCCCACCATTCCCTGGCAAATTCTAGGGCCTCTCCTTTCCTTTCAGGGCTTTAGATATCACCAAATACCAGTCTCATTTACCAAAGACATTTCTAAAGGGTGTCCTCCTTTCTTTCCTTGGCAGTAATAAGGACAGTAACTAGAACTTCCCTGGAGAGATGGCACAGTGTGATTCTTGACAACAAGGGCTCTCTAGACTGCCAGGCTTGGAATAAAACCCCATGTCACCTGCATACTCCAGCGTGTGACAATAGACAAATGAGTTCAGCTCTGAGCTGTGAGGTATTCCAGCTGTAAACTGACAATATTCCCACACTGACTCAAGAGTTTTCCTATAAAGGAACTACTCTACCTTCTACTGTTCTTGGAAAATTATCGTATTTCCATTAAGTGGATTCACTCCAAGGTGAAAGCATGTTGCTTCTGGAGTGGCAAAGGTAGTATTTTCACCACCCTTTCGCTGGATCTCATTTGTAGCAGTACTTGAAGAAGAGAAGATGGGGTTTCCCCTGGAATTACCTGCAGCCCCTGCTGTGAGGTCAATGGCAGCTTGGATAGCAGGATTGGGCTTCATGTTTGCCCACTCCTCTGCTGGGCTCCGTGGAAGGCAACTCTCTGGAACTTATGACAGGTGTCTCATATCCCTGAAAGGAGAGGAGAGGAGAGCTCACCATCAGTGGGGCCTCTGCAGCCTCCCTTTCTCTAGAACAGCCGCCCAGTTACCGGGACCTCAACTTCTGGGAGCTCTACATTTCTCCAAAGAAAGGCAGTCAAGATGTCAGTAGAGCCTAGCAACTGGCATCCCCTTCTCCCTGCCCATTATCTCCCCATAAAAATCTCTCAAGTCATAAACCTTCCCTGAGTATCAAAGCTACAGCCACTAGTAGGGGGCACGTCAACTGTCTTTCTGAAAAACTTAACAAATGAATGCCAAATGCCAGCCCACCCAAGGCATATCAAACTAGTTTTTCAGAGGCCTAATTGGAACTCTGAGTCAATTAGGTCAGTTCTAAATTCACACAGCAGCCTGTGTCCCCAATAGGAGGTCACAAAACAGAAGTCTGGAAAGGAACGGAGAAGAGGCTCTGCAAAGTGACACATGGTGGTGGTGGGGGGGGGGGGTCTGAATGCCTACTCTGCCACCAGCAGGGTGGGCCCCTAAAGCTGGGAGTCTCCACATATAAAAGGTGAAGAAGTATTATAATACAAAGGCAATCACAAATAGCCACGTGAGACAGATGTTCTTATAACTACAGAACACAGCACCAAATGTTACTAATTGTCAGAGTCCTCTCTAGAACTTCTCAACCATAAACGTGTACACTAATCACATGGGGACCTTGTTAAAATACAGATTCTGATGTGATGGGCCTCAGGTGGGACCAGAAACCCTGTCAGTCATGACAAGCTCCCAGATGAGGCTGATAATGACTGGCCACCAACCACATTTTGGGAAGCAACACTTGATCCACTGTGTCCTAAATTTGTTTGATAAGAATTACTGGGATGCCTATGAAATACTCAAATAAGCCACTCTCCTAGTGATCTTGATTCAGCATGTTTGAGCTAGAGCCTAAAAAGTTTGGGAGGGGATCCCTGGGTGGCTCAGGGTTTAGCGCCTGACTTTGGCCCAGGGCGTGATCCTGGAGTCCCAGGATGGAATCCCATGTCAAGCTCCTGGCATGGAACCTGCTTCTCCCTCCTCCTGTGTCTCTGCCTCTCTTTCTATGTCTATCATAAATAATAAATAAATCTTAAAAAAAAAAAAAAAAAGTTTGGGAAAACTAGAGTCGACTCCTCTACCTTTAGACAAAAATCAACTATTGCAGAGGAATGGACTTTATAAATATGGATTTTTTTAAAACATGAAAGATGGTTCATTAGCAGAATATTAAGATAATTCAACAACCAATTCTGGTTGGTTTTCAGAGTATGTGAGTGACTTATGCATGAGTAAGGAAGTGCAATCTTTAGTCTTCACACTAAAGACCTTTGTGCTCCCACTGGGGCCACCTCTCAGAAGGGGGGTGGGCTGGTTGGATCAATGTCAAACTAAACATGAGCAGAAATAAAAAAATATCCACTAAGAAGTTTGGCCACTTGACACATGTTGCCAATGACCAGACACCAAGAATCCTGCTTTCCTTACAAAACACTGTAAAACCAGCAACCACAAAGGCACAGCCCTGGACTTGAAAAAGCAACTAAGTGAACCAGACAAGACATGGATTTTATGTTATTGACAGGACTGGAGAGGCAAAAATCAATAACTCGCGTTGAGAAGGTTATGGCCATCCTGTACCTAGAGAAGGATATGAGGGTCCTAATCCAAACTCCCTTTCCACGTGGAAAACTGAGGCCAGAGGGCATGAGCTTTTCCAAGGTCATACAAGTAGTGGATTCGACTCGTCTTACCTTTTGGGTCTCTGCCTCCCGATCAATACTTAACTCCTGACCACAACCAAAAACACCCAACCGTGCATTTTAAAGGAAAAGCGGAGGCAAGTGGGGAGAGTCACCCAGGATGTAAGCCAAGTGGCTTCTCCACGCGTTCAATTCTTGATCAGAAAGGCCTGGATCGTACCGTGTCGTCCGTGTGAATTCAACCCCTTCAGATAAGCCGAACCTAAACACCGTGAATCCCACCAGGGACGACTTTCAGAATCGTTAGGACAACAACGGCGAGGACTAAAAGTGAGAAGGTGAGGGCAGCGCATCAGAATTCTGGTGTAGCTTAAGAAGGCTTCCGAGGGCTTGAAGAATACAGACGGCCTGGGGTCGGCCTGGGGGTCGGCCTGGGGTCGGCCTGGGAGTGGGCCTGGGAGTGGGCCTGGGGTGGGCCTGGGGGTGGGCCTGGGGGTGGGCCGGGGGTCGGCCTGGGGGGTCGGCCTGGGGGGTCGGCCTGGGGGTGGCCTGGGTGGGCCTGGGGGTGGGCCTGGGGTGGGCCTGGGGGTGGGCCTGGGGTGGGCCTGGGGGTGGGCCTGGGGGTGGGCCGGGGGTCGGCCTGGGGGGTCGGCCTGGGGGTGGCCTGGGTGGGCCTGGGGGTGGCCTGGGTGGGCCTGGGGGTGGGCCTGGGGGTGGGCCGGGGGTCGGCCTGGGGGTGGGCCGGGGGTCGGCCTGGGGGTCGGCCAGCCCGGCCGGGGTAAAGCCCACTCCCCGCGAGCCGGGTGAAGGGAAAGGCGGAGTCCTCTGGGCGCCCCTTCCCCGCCCGGAGGGGCGCGCGCGGGCCCGGCAACCCGGGAGCCCCGGGAGCCCCGTAGCGCCGCCAACCGCACGGCGAGGGCCTGGGGAGCGCCGACAAGCAGCCTGCACGCCGGGGACCCCACGCCGGGGACCCCACGCCGAGAGGCCAGCCCGGGCCGCGGGGCCCAGCCCGCCGGCCGCCGACACGCTCCCGCTGCGGGGCTCCGGGCCGGCGGGCGCAGGGGCCGCTCTGAGGCCGCCTCCGACTTCCTCTCCGCGGCCTCACCGCGCACGAGCAGCCCGGCGCCCCCGCCCCGCAGGCCGAGACGCTCCGGGGCCCACGGAGGACCGCGCCCCGCAGCACGCGCGCCCGCGGAGCCCAGGACCCCCGGCCGGCCGCCCGGGAAGCTCCCGCCGCCCTCCCCCCGCAGCCCGGGGCACCGGCCGGGGCTGCGCTCACCGCCACGCCAGGGGGCCGCGTCCCGCCCGGGCTCAGGCGCGGGCTCTCGGCGCTGCCTCCGCGGCCCGGGCGGCCGCTTAACAGCCACGTCGGCCGCAGGCCGGCCCCCCGCCCCGCCCTCTCCCGCGGGGGCACGGGGGCGCGGGGGCGCGGGCGGCGGGGGCGGGCGGCGGGAGCGTTCGGGCGGGGGGGGTGGGGCGGGGGCGCTCGGGCGGGGGTGTGTGGGGCGGGGGCGCTCGGGCGGGGGGGTGTGGGGCGGGGGCGCTCGGGCGGGGGGGGTGGGGCGGGGGCGCTCGGGCGGCGGCGGCGCGGGCGGGAGCGCGGGAAGCGGAAGTGGCGGGCGAGGCGGCGCGCCCGGCCGGCGCAGGCCGCAGGACCCCGGCCCCGGAGCGGCAGCGGGGACTCCCCAGGGCGGTGGAGCCCTGTCCCTCCTCCAGGCTCCCGGGGGACTCCCGAGGGACCCCCACTTAGCGCTCAGGCCGCGGGCTGGGGGTCAGGAGGACCCACCGAGCGAGGTCTTCAGGCTGATTGACCTCGCCGGACCTCAAGGCCTCGATTTTAGATCATATTTGAATACGAAGTGCTGGAAAGGTAGTGATGAGAAGTACATTCGCTTATTGCCAGAGAAAAACCCCACAGAGCACACACCTCCCGACCTGCATATCGCAAGGAAATCCATCCTCACTTGACACGTTCGAGAAAGTAGGCCCGCCCGTGAAAACGAGCTCTAGATCAGCTCCTCTGACCTTTTGGTTCCTAAGGAATTATAGGCTCGAGGCATTTTATCCAAAAGCACAATGCAAGGAATCTTGCATACCCGGAGGAAAGGAATTTTCTCTAGTTCCCTACTACGGACAAAGAGCTATTATTACTGACAGCTGCTCAATATAACGCAGTCATAGCCTTTGGGTTTCTTTGGCTCATTGTTCATGCATTTTTCATTTTCTAGGCCGCATTTTCCTCCTTAAACCATGCTCTCTTTTCCTTTTACAGTTGGTTTTTGCCCCGTTTGATTGTGGTGGTGGATTACTGACAATGTCAGTTAAGTGATGGGGAGGGGGGGACTTAAATATTCCATGTGACTTGTGTTTGTGCTTCATAGACCTTCATGAGGTGGAGGTGCTATGAAGGCATCAGAACTCCTGATAAATGAGGCATTCATCAAAACAGCACAAAACTGCCTTTTCACAAAACTAGCGCTTTAGAAGTCAAGTTTCTGAAACAACTCAATTACGGAAACAAGCGAAGGAGTTTGAAATACTTGCCCAAAGTGACTTGTGACCTAACTGGGGGGAAGCTGACTCAGGAGCAGAACCTACCCTTAAAACATCCCAGAGGACAAAAGGACTTTCAGTATCCCCTGTCCAGTGGCTTTAGCAAGCTAGAAAAATTAGGCCCAAAGGAAACCTCATTAAAGACAGATCCAGATCTTCCGTTGCAGATTGGAAAGAGCACTGGAACTGGAACCAGGATGCTTCTGTAAAAATCTGGGTGACTTTTAATGAGTTATTTAACTTTTTCAAAGCCCAGCCTTCATGCAACTGCATCATGGCCTCTGATCTTCTGGATCCTGCTGGGGCCATCTACCACTTGGGCCACTGCTGCTCTGGGAGCCTGCTGGGGCCATCCACTGTGAGGACAGGTGCTACTCCAGTCCACTGTGTGCACCTCGTTCTTTGTGTGGTCTCCCTGAACCCCTTCTCCTACTCTCACAAGGGCTACTCCAGACTCTCACCACACCATTTCTTCTCTCCCTCACCTCTCTTCAACAACCTTAGCCTCAGTTTATTCTACACTCAAAAACAACCAGGAAACATTTCTGCAAGTTTTTAACCCCTAATTTACAAAGTTATCTTTTTTGCAAAAAAAAAAAAAAAAATCCATTTGCCTCTATCCTGTTGTCTTGCTTGCTGTATCTTGCTGGCACCTCAAACCATGGCTGGCACCAATGATGCTGGTGAAGGCACAGAGGCTCCCAGGGGTCAAATCGTGTGCCCAAAGTTATATAAGTACTAATAAAAGAGCTGGAACTCCACTAAATTGTGTTCAATTCTGAAGTTCATGTCCAGAACCTCCTAGACAGCCTCCTTTTAAAAAGCAAGAGGGTTGCAGGAACCAGCTCTTTCTCCTGAAATAGATCTCCCTTCATATCTTATAAATTCACCTCAGCAACTTAAAATCCTTCACAGGAGTGGCTCTTTCTGTTATCTTTGCTTTAGGAATAGAAACAAATATAAAATGTTGAAAAGCTTAACATCTCACAGCTCAGAGAACTGATTG
This sequence comes from Vulpes lagopus, assembly GCF_018345385.1. Lineage (NCBI taxonomy): Eukaryota > Metazoa > Chordata > Mammalia > Carnivora > Canidae > Vulpes > Vulpes lagopus. Next base: position 50,810,890 of record NC_054831.1, on the reverse strand, counting down.
GAAAACCACCTGCTTGGTATCCACACAAACTTTGTTTTATGGCTAATTCCCCAGATATCTGATGGCCTGGAGAACAGGACTTGAAAGAGTCCTGCATTATGCTTTCAGTATAGGTAGGTTAACCCAATGGCATTTCTGAGCTGGGTTCCCAACACCAAGCAAATACAATGCACTGACCCCTTTGCTCCAGTTGGTTGATTATTACACTTGGACTGCGCAATCCAGGGACATTAGTGCAGCTGACTGTGATGGAGGGCAGGTGTGACGCAGGTCAGAAGAAAGGGGGCAGAGTAGCTAACACAGAAAAGGGAGACTTTGCTATTTCAATAGTATTTCACAATACAATAGTTAATGACACCAAGAGGAGAAATAATTTCATCGCTTGAAGCATTTTGGCCCTAATACCATGTGGATGTGTCTTAACAAAGTGTTAATTGGAGTTGTAAATAATTTAAAAATGTAAATCATTTCCAATTCAAGGGTACTTTTAATTAGTGAGAAAGGAAAAAAATGCTTTGATTACACAACTCCCATTGAATATTATTGGCTGCTGATGTAAACTTTATTGAAAATTCTCTCAAATCTTTTATGGAATTAGGTAGACTTTGTATTTGAAATAAACGTGGATTTTTATTTTTTGTCATCTATATGGAATAAGGAAGTATTTTTATCCCATGAAAAAGTTAAGACAATGTTTTAAATGAGGGCAATTTCTTTTGTCTTTTCCTTGACAGCTTTTTAATAGTACAAGGGTACCAGCAAATGGTACAAGCAAAAAAAAAAAAAAAAAAAAAAAGTAAGAAAATCAGCTGAGATGTACATTTCATGAGCCTTAGGGTTGAATTTGTCATATATATATATATATATATATGTATTTTATTTTTTTTTTTAATTTTTATTTATTTATGATAGTCACAGAGAGAGAGAGAGAGAGAGGCAGAGACACAGGCAGAGGGAGAAGCAGGCTCCATGCACCGGGAGCCCGATGTGGGATTCGATCCCGGGTCTCTAGGATCGCGCCCTGGGCCAAAGGCAGGCGCCAAACCGCTGCGCCACCCAGGGATCCCTATATATGTATTTTAAAGACATAATTTATAATAGCAAGGACTTAGGAGAAATGCCCATGAGTGGATAAAACTTAATGGATCATCATCAGTAAGAGGAAATACTATGACATAATTTTAAAAATCATTTTCTTAAATGACATGCTTTAGGAAATACTTGGCTTCCAGTAGCAGAATGTACAACTATTAATATATTTATTTTGAATATAAAAAGAAATCTAGAAATAGGAAGTTCCAGAGTTGCTTAATTTAACAGCTCAAAAGTATCTGGGATCAGATTCTCTGTCATTCTATTGACTTTTCCTTATGATCACAAAGTGGCTGCCATAGCTCTGTCACATCCTCACATGTAAAATCCAAGTGCAGGAAGGGGCATTCTTTACAAATTTTTTTATCACATGCAAAAAATCTTTCCCAGAAGCCCCCTGTCCCTTATATTCCATTAGCCCAGAACTGAGTCTCGTGCTTGCTCAAACATAAACACTGGAAAGAGATTGGAGTTACCATATTTGGTTTAGAACCAGGGTCATCAAACTTCTGGAAAGGATCAATCAGCTAGTAAATATTTTAGTAAATATTTTTCAGGGCATGCAATCTCTGTCACATCTACTCAACTCTGCTGTTGTAAACAGAAGCAGCCATAGATACAGTAAAGAGAAAAGTGTGGTTGTGTTCCAAAATAAAACTTTTATCTGTGAGTGTTGAAATTTGAATTTCATACAATTTTTACCTGTCACAAAATATTATTTTGACTTTTATTTTTTTCAACTTTTTAAAACTGTTTTTAAAAAAATTGTATGGCTCCTGGCCATTCAAAAAGAAATGGCATGCCTGATCTTGGGGGCAAGTTGTGTTTTGTCAACCTCTGGTTTTGACCAATGATGACTTCTCCCCTTGGGACTGTGGAAGAAGCCCACCTTTTCTGCGACATTACCACTGCAGACCTGGAGGGAAGCTTGGGGGAAGCAGGGTTTTAGTAGGTCCCCTACAGCATATTAAGCATATGGGAAAATGCTTAGGGATATAATCATTTTTAAAAGCAGATTGTATGTCAATATGGACTGCAATTGGACAGTCTCAACCATTTCTGCCTATTGAAATCCCTATTTACCAAGACCCGTATTTAACACAGGCATCTCAAACGCCTTTTCCTAGTTTTCCTAAACATGTCTGTTCACTGCTTCCTATCAATAACAAATTTTCATTTAGCACTGATCAGCTCTGTATCAACCCGCACTAAGAAATACAGAAATGGAAGACAATGGGTAGCCTCAAAGAAACCTCAGCCCAAGTAAAGGAGGAAGAAACAAATAATTAAAATTTGGGGAGGACTTGCAGCAAGAGGGGGGGTGTGGGTAGTGTGGCATCTCAGAGCAGGAAATAAAGAATGGAAAAGCGAGTTTCATAGGAGACCCCCAGGGGACACCCATATCAGAGTGGGTTTTGAAAGACAAATGGCTCTTTCTTAAGAGGAAAGCTCAGTTAGAATCAGCAGAGAAGCCAGCTCTGGAGTACAAGAATAACTGATTAAAATGATACCGAGTAACTTTTGCAATCTCTGAAAGAGGAGATGGAGCACCCTGAAGGACTTGAAACAGTCCCGAAGCCACTGCAGAACAGCCATGGAAACTATGCTGCAACTCCTTCAGAGCCCCTAGATTTTATAGTTCTTACTAGTGTCCCATTTGTACCAGGGCCTCTGCATCATAACTACTGTTCTTCCAAAGGTGGGCACCTTCATTACCAGCCTTGCATGATAGGTCACTGCCACATCATGCCAGTGCCTTGTATTGCTTATTTCCAAATTGATAAATCACATAGAGACAGTGGATGGAAGGAGAGCAAGTCATGTGCCTGTACCCCGACCTGCAAAGGGGACTGGGATCCTGAGATTTCTGGCTTGTTTTGAAGAGGAAGGAATCACTTGGTAGGAAACTCCCTGAATGTAGGCAGGGCTTTAAAACAATGCCAAGTAGCCAAAAAACATGACACATGTCCACTCCAGGCAGGCTAAGCATTCCCATCAGGGGTGTTACAAAACAAAATCCAGCCAAGTGAATGTGAAAATTTAATTCGCTTTATTAAGCAATTCATGAATCGGGCAGCATTCCATCTAATAAGTAGAGGGTAACATGGAGAGGAGCTGTGCAAAATAGAAGTTTTTTAAAGGAAGGAGGAGAAGTTATTTGCAAAAGAAAAGAAAGGATTGTTTCAGGCCAGGTCAGCTTCTTTAATGGTGAAAGAGAAAAGCAGGGTTTATCATGGAGATAACCTCACTAGCGCTGATCAGGAAATTTCATATTGACTGTTAAAAGGTCACATTCCTGAAATAAGTTGAAACTATAAGTCTGGGTTTACTGTTGTAGGGGCAAATGATTCCAATTTGGGCTTTTTTTTTTTTTTTTTAATAACAGAGAATGCTGCATGTGCAAAGGTACAAATTCAAACACAGAACTGTAGCAGTCTGGCTCTCCGGGGTTGGGGGTGGGTATAAAGTAAGAGTGTTGGAAGATTCTGCTGGATGGGTGGGAATAACCACTTGCTGAGCCCTCAGGGCTCCTATAGTAGAATCTATTCTGTGTCCCCTGCTGAGGCACACAAACTGTGGCTTACTTCTCACCTGGCTGCGGCCTTGCCCATGGTGGGTTTTAGGCACTGTCAAAATGAATCATTGTGAGAGGTGCCTGGGTGGCTCAGTTGGTTAAGTGTCTGACTCTGAATTTTGGCTCAGGTCATGATCTCAGGGTTGTGAGAGGGAGACCTGCATGGGGCTCTGCTTGGTAGGTGTGCACTTGAGATTCTCTCCCTTCCACTCCCCGCCACCTGCTGCTATTGTACATGTGCTCTCCTGCTCTCAAATAAATAAAATCTTTTTTTTTTTAAGATTTTATTTACTTATTCATGAGAGACACAGAGAGAGGCAGAGAGAGAGGCAGAGACAGGAGAAACAGTCTCCATGCAAGGAGCCCAGTATGGGGCAGCCCAGGTGGCTCAGTGGTTTAGCGCCGCCTTCAGCCCAGGGGATGATCCTGGAGACCAGGGATTGAGTCCCATGTCAGGCTCCTTGTATGGGGCCTGCTTCTCCCTCTGCCTGTGTGTGTTTCTGCCCCTCTCTCTCTCTCTCTCTCTCTCTCTCATGAATAAATAAATAAAATTAAAAAAAAAAAAAAAAAAGGAGGGCAGCCCTGGTGGCTCAGTGGTTTAGCGCCGCCTTCAGCCCAGGGTGGGATCCTGGAGACCTGGGATCAAGTCCCATGTCAGGCTCCCTCTGCCTGTGTCTCTGCCTCTCTCTCTCTCTATGTCTCTCATGCATAAACAAATAAAATCTTTTAAATAAATAAATAAATAAAAGGAGCCCAGTATGGAACTGGATCCTGGGACCCCGGGATCACACCCTGAGCCAAAGGCAGATGCTCAACGGCTAAGCCACCTAGGCGTCCCTAAAATCTTGTTTTTTTTTAAAGAATCATTGAAATAAATTTGTTGAATTGCATCATTGTCTTAAAATTCACCAGTATGGGGATCCCTGGGTGGCGCAGCGGTTTGGCGCCTGTCTTTGGCCCAGGGCGCGATCCTGGAGACCCGGGATTGAATCCCACATCGGGCTCCCGGTGCATGGAGCCTGCTTCTCCCTCTGCCTGTGTCTCTGCCTCTCTCTCTCTCTCTCTCTCTCTCTGTGACTATCATAAATTTAAAAAAAAAAATTAAAAAAAAAAAAAAGAAAAAAAATTCACCAGTATGACTGTTGTAGGTGTCTTCTTTCCCACAACTAGGCCTGTCTATGTCTATAATGGATACTTTTCTAAAGGCTAATTTGATTTAGATATGGAAGTATTCAGTTGCTAACTTTTAGAACCACATCCCTGTTCCTCAGTGATGCTTTCATTTAGATGCCAGATCAAAACCATTTTTTAAAAAAAATATTTATTTATTTGACACAGAGAGAAAAAGAGAGCACACACACAAGCAGGGGGAGTGGCAGGTGGAGGGAGAAGCAGGCTTCCCCTGGAGCAGCGAGCCCTCTGTAGCACTGGATCCCAGGGCTCCAGGATCATGACCTGAGCCAAAGGCAGACAGTTAGCTGACTGAGCCACCCAGGCACTGATCAAAACCATTTTTAAAAATGGTAACAAAGGGGCACCTGGTTGTCTCAGTGGTTGAGCACCTGCCTTCGGCTCGGGTTGTGATCCCAGGGTCCTGGGATTGAGTTCTGCATCCAGCTTCCCACAGGGATCCTGTTTCTCCCTCTGCCTTTGTCTCTACCTCTCTTTCTGTGTCTCTCATGAATGAATAAATAAAATCTTTTTTTTTAATGGTAATAAAATATGGCTTGAGAGCCAGGATGAACAATAATCTGTTTCATGGTAAAAAAAATGAAAGAATTACCAACTTTGCAGATCTTTTAAACTTACCAAATAAATCATCAAAGTAAGCATTACAAGCATTTTATAAATACTTTTTAAATAATAATTGTAAAGGATCAGGAAAATAAGAACAAAGGAACATATTTTTTAAAGGAAAAATATGTGTATCTTGAAAGCTACTTAAAAATAAACTTACTTAGGGATCCCTGGGTGGCGCAGCGGTTTGGCGCCTGCCTTTGGCCCAGGGTGCGATCCTGGAGACCCAGAATCGAATCCCACATTGGGCTCCCGGTGCATGGAGCCTGCTTCTCCCTCTGTCTGTGTCTCTGCCTCTCTCTCTCTCTCTGTGACTATTATAAATAAATAAAAATTTAAAAAAATAAAAATAAATAAATAAACTTACTTACGGGTACCTGGGTGGTTCAGTCAGTTAAGCATCTGCCATCAGCTCAGGTCATGATCTCAGGGTCCTGGCATCGAGCCCTCTGCTCAGTGGGGAGTCTGCTTCTCACTCTCTCTCTATTCTCTCTCTTAAATAAATAAAATCTTTAAAATAATTTTTAAAAAATAAAAATATACCTATTTAGAAAGAAAAAATAATAATTGTAAAGGGTATTTCTCTTTGCCCTCCTTTTTCTTTTATGATCATTAGAAGCTGCAAAATCTATAATTGCTTCTATTTTCTTAGAAGTGCAAACTTATCAGAAATTTACGAATATATTTTCTCCTTCAGGTTCTTTTCATCCCTTATGTTCACATCCGACAGCAATCAGATATATCCCTTCAAATTTCCGAGTCAATAAACACCAATTCAGCTCGAACTATTGGCAACCGGGGGGGGGGGGGGGGGGGGGGGGGGGGGGTTCGACACGACACATGACACTTAATATATAGCTTCTCCATAAAATAGGGAGGAGTAGTTCCTCCTTTGGTCACTGTGAAGCAGTAGGTCAAGTAACACGAATTGTGGCAGAACAGTTGCCTTGGCAACTATCATGCTAGACTATCTCAACCCTACGGTTCTTAGATCTTTCCTCTTCTCTTATGTATTTTGGTCACTGTGGTCAGTGGGAGATTTGAAGTTTATCTTCCGGTGGTAGACCCCTTTTTGTGGACTAAACAAGATGACCAGAAAAGGAAGTCTTTATATTGTACCCCCAAGGATGTTGTGTAGACTGATCATTTAATACATCATTAAAAATCCACTTGTTTTTATTTTTTAAACTTTTTTTTTAACAAGGAGCTTAAAAAAAAATAAACAAGGAGCTTAAACTCAAGACCCTGAGATCAAGACCTGAGCTGAGATCAAGAGTCTGACACTTGTTCGACTGAGCCATGCAGGTGCCCATGTTAACAATTACCTTGTGATATAACACCAGAAATAAGAGGAGGCTGAGGTCTCTTATCCTAAAGCAGTGCTAAAGACTCAAAGCTTAAGGGGGACCACCTGGGTGGCTCAGTTGGTTAGGCGTCTGCCTTCGGTTCAGGTAATGTCCGAGGGACCTGGAATTGAGCCCTACATTGGGGTCTCTGCTGGGCAGAGGGCCTGCTTCTCCTTCTCCCACCATGTACTGCTCTGCCTATTTGTGCTCTCTCTCTCTCTCTCTCTCTCTCTGTCAGATGAACAAATGAAGTCTTGGGGGAAAAAATCTGAAGGGAAAAGGTGGTAAGTCCCACGTATTTCCAGACAGAGCCACCACAAGTGGATAACAATACTTCCTGGAAGAGTTAAATAAGAGGTTGGCATAATCTGCTGTCTTCTCTTTTTTTGCACAATCTGTTGCCTTTCCTTTCTTTTTTATTTTTTTTAAGATTTATTTATTCACAAGAGACACAGAGAGAGGCAGAAACACAGGCAGAGGGAGAGGGAGAGGCTCCATGCAGGGAGCCCAATGTGGGACTCAATCCCAAGACTCCAGGATTACACCCTGAGCCAAAGATGGATGCTCAACCGCTGAGCCACCCAGGCATCCCAGTCTGCTGCCTTCTCATCCATCAGCCCAGCTCTCCTTTTCCAGGCTCCACCATCACAGTACACAGTAGGAGAGAAATTGAATAGGTGGTAGGGATATGTTTGTCATTAGTGCTAGGCAAACTATGAGGGGCAGGGAGAGCATAGGACTCTTGTCGAGATGCCTATGCTCCCTGTCGCAAAATCATTTAGGTCACCAAAAGATTTATGGAGGGCTGGGAGAAATAGGTGAAGTGGATTGAGAGGTATAAACTTCTAGTTATAAAGTAAGTCATGGGCAGCCCGGTGGCTCAGTGGTTTGGCACCACCTTCAGCCGAGGGCCTGGTCCTGGAGACCTGGGATCGAGTCCCATGTCGGGCTCCCTGCATGGAGCCTGCTTCTCCCTCTGCCTGTGTCTCTGCCTCTGTGTGTGTGTGTGTGTGTGTGTGTGTGTGTGTGTCTATCATGAATAAATAAATAAGATTTTAAAAAAATAAAGTAAGTCATGGCGATTAAAAGTACAGCATAAGCAATATAGTCGATAATGTTGTAATAACATTGTATGGTGACAACACTTACCATGGTGAGTGTTGTGTGATGTACAGCATTGTCATTGTCAAAACCCTATGTTGTACCTCTGAAACTAATATAACATTGTATGTCAACTACACTTCAATAATATATATTTTTTAAATTGAAGGGAATATGTATAGCTCTCTTCCCAGCTGGCAGATTGTGAGCTGCCAAGTCTATACCCAAAATGGTGCAGTTACCATCCAAGCAGAGTCAAGCGTGAAGAGAGGATCTCGGGAGGACTTGGTGTGTGTCTTGGGGGCAGCCAGAGCACAGAGGTCTCATGGACGTAAGGACTGGTGCCTATTTCTCATATATTTCTGAAGATGGAGAGGCTTAGCCAGCTGTTTGAAGAGATAGTGGCCTGGAAGGACTCAGGGCTTTCAGCCATTCCCATAGCCCCACATGAAGGAAAATATCCCTTACAGGAAGGGGAAGAGCCCAGGGACAGCCCAAGCAGCCAGAGGAGGTGATACATCACCTAAAAGGGCCTTGGGGGTAGGCTAACTGCAGCAGAAAGGAAAGATGGCTGCCCTAGTCTGAGCCGGTGCTTCACCATGGAAGGGGACAGGGCAAACCTGCATATTATCCCCTAGAGAACCCCATAGCACAGTCTCTGAAGGGCTCTCATCCACCAACATCAGATGGAACAAGAGCAAGGCTAGTTTAAAGGCAAACTTGCCTTTCCTATCTTCTTCCTGCCCCGTCTTTGAGGAGCTAAACTCTGATGAGGAAGGGGAGGAGGGAAGGAGAGAAACTGGGAGTTGGAATTGGATCAGACCAAATTATCCTAACCAAGGGATGAGCAAGTTCTAAGATTGATGTGCCCCCCCTATTTTAAAATGCAAGCCAGCCCCTATTTACTGTGCTGTACTTTTAAATTTTCGGTAGTGTATCACATGCTATATAATTTATTTATTTATTATGTCTCTTATTTACAATCTTTCTCTTTCCCTCTCATCTCTATCCCCATCCTAAAATGTAAACTCTGTAAGATCAAGTGTCTTTGCTTTTTATTGTTTCCCTAATGTCTGCAATGACACTGTCCATTTTGTTAGCCCATCACGACATGTGGCTGCTTAATTTGAGCTTACAATGAAATAAAGTAAATGCATTGCTTCAGTTGCACTAGACACATTTAAATACTTAATTACCCTCACGTGGCTGGTGGCTACCATATTGGACAGGACAGATATGGAACATTTCAATATCAATGAAAGTTGTTTTTTTTTTTTAAGCAGACTCCGTGCCCAGCATGGAGCCCAATGGGGGGCTTGAACTCACAACCCTGAGATCAAGAGTCAGATGCTTAACCCACTGGGCCACCCAGGCCCCTAACTGAAAAGTTTTATCGAATATTGTTGATCTAGAACAATAGCTGGCATGCTATGACACTCAATAAACATTTGTAGAATGCGTAGTTGAATGGCTGAGTTGTTGGGGTTTTTTGTACTTTAAATAAGGACTTTATTAGATTTTCATGAACATTCAAATTGAAGACCACCAGACTAAGGAATTCAGAATTCAGTCAGTCCTCAAGGTACCTGAGGCTCTTCTGTCTTTGAGTTGCATTAAACCTGTGTAGAGATTAACTACAACTTCACCATATGAAATAGTAGCTTGATTTAAAAGTGTTTCAATGTTAAAACATCATCTTTTTTATTTTAGTGACTATCACAATTATGTGATTTCTGCTTCTGTCTTTACTATAAAAATATCTAGAAGGGCACTGCTAGTATAACACCCAGTGTTAACTCTCTAAGAAATCATTTGAATTCATTTTCCTAATTATAAAAACTGTTATTCATAACATCTCCCTTTTCTCCTGGGCTGCCAGAAAGCTCAGGACCAAACCAATGCCTAACTACAGTAGTCAGCATGTTTGTTTCTTCTTTTCCGTTGACTTGTCTTTAAGACAAGATATTATTGGTTAAGAGAACAGGGCCTAGAGGCAAATTGGTCTAATATTAGTAGTGTGTAAACTTGGGTAAATTACTTAATCTTTCTGTGCGCCCATCACTAGACACTTAGCCATTTATTAACATTTAAAAACTGCTTTTAGAGAATTGATTATTTTGGAAAAACACAGATACAACCAGGGAAAGGGTATATGAATAAAGAGACACACCCATTCTTTGGAGGGCCCAGTATATCTGAGGCAATACACCTTAGAGATTATTGCAGGATCGGGTGTCAGATGGCCTGAGAGGAAAATCCCAGCATCTATTTTTCCAGCCGGTTGAATAAGTTTTCTGGGGTGAGAATGAGGGAACGATATGGTTCTAACAACTGATGCTATGTATGCCTGCCATCCCCATTCCCACTACCCCCAATGCCCATGTGATCTCACAATGAAGACTTCCACATGCCATATTCCACATAATAGGATTCTTTCCCTGCTGTGTGTTAAATACTAAAACATGGCATTCAGTCAATCCCCAAATGAATATCCATCATTCAAAGCAAGTAGTCAACATCTCCACTCCAAGCTTTGCACTAAACACTAGAAATTTGGAAATGAAATGCAAAGCCTCATCTCCCAAATACCTGAGACTGCAGCAAGGGAAGGAGTTCACTGAATATTGCAGATGCATGTTTGGGATGCTGGGGAGCAACAGGGAAAGGGCCCAGGATCAAGCCCAAGGAACGAGGAAAGACATCTGGAGCAGGTAATGGCTGAGTCTTGAAGTATGAGAAGGAGTTGTGGGTAGGAGTTTGAAAGGAGTGAACAAACCATGCATTTGCAAGAGAAGAAAGGAGAAAGAAACGTGACATCTAGGAGCCCAGGTGGTTCGGTGCAGGATAAGAGGTGAGGGTAATAGGAAAGAGGCTAGCAAGGAGCGGGGCTGGTCTCCAGAGGTCCCACAGGCCCTGAATGTTGAGTTTATACAGAGGGTGGAAAAGGGAAATGGTGAGTTAATATTCTTTATGATATGAATGTGGACAGGTGGAGAGATAGCATGGAGAGGAGGTTGAAAGCATGGACTTCGGAGCCAGACCATCCTGTCCTTGAAGATCGGCTCTCCCACTCGATAGCTTTGTGATAGTGGACAACCTCTTTAAGTCTGAAATTCCTCATCTTAAAAAGGAGAGAATCGGGGATAACTGGGTGGCTCAGTCAGTTAAGCAGCTGCCTTCAGCACAGGTCATGATCCCAGGGTCCTGGAATTAAGCCCAGCATCAGCTCCCTGCTCAGCAGGGAGCCTGCTTCTCCCTCTCCCTCTGCTGCTCCTCCTGCTTGTACTCTCTCTCTCAAATGAATAAATATAATAATTTTTTAAAAGAGGAGGGGAGAAAAATTGTACCTGGGTCATGGAATTTTGTAAAGATAAAATAAGGTAACATGTATAAAGCACTTATTATAGTGCCTGACACATAGTAAGTGGTCAATAAGCTAACTAGTGTTATTATAGGTCATTGGAATAATTGATAAGTAGGTTTCTTGTTTGCCTAATTTTTCTAGCAAATAGTAATCAAATGAATTAACTTTGTCACAATGATAGGAATTTAAAATGTTGTCTGTGTACCCTAATAAAGATATAAACACTTCATTCATTTAACAAAAATCAATTGACCATGAATGATGTGCTAGGCAGTTATAAACTCTGAGAATAAAGTAGTAAACAAGGCTGACCAAGGTCTCTGCTCTTGTGCAACTTATATTCTAGTAGGGGAGGCTAACAATAAATAAGTAAACAAAAGAGTTGACAAGATCTGTAAGCCCCAAGAGGCAGGGAGGTAATCCTTTTGTATCCTGATAGAGCCCAAGTACATGAGAGGGTGTCTACTGTGGCACTCAATGAATGCCTTGAGTGGATGAAAGGAGACCATTTCAGACGGTGATGAGTGTTAGCAAGGCAAAGAAACTGGGCAATGCGATAGAATGGGAAGGTTGGCTCCACCAGTCGTGGTGTGGCTGAGAAGGTGGCTGTTGAGCTAAGTGAGAAAGAGATGAGGGAGGCAGTCATGGGATAATCTTTGAGACGAATATTCCAGGAAAGAAGATTTTCCATGCCAAAGCTGAAAGTCCTAGAGCAAAGCTGTGTTGTGTCTGGGAAGAACAGAAAGCAGACCCAAGTTGCTGGAACTTCAGGGAGCAAGGGGAGGGGAGGTGGGGGGATGGAGGTGGGAGCCGCATTTAAGCCCATTTTCTGGCACCGCACAAAACCTACCTGGAAAGCTTTTCTATTCCTCAGCTCAGCAAGTCTATAGAGTGGATTGCTTTGTTTGCTGCCCTCGCTTTTGTATAATAGAATTAGCTTTCCAGGCTGGGGACCTGGAGACAGACTGGATTCCTCTCTTCTTCTGTTGCAAGGCCTCTGGGCTGCGGTTTAGCGGCTCAATGTTTCTGGCTGTATTGGGTTTATCTGTGAGATTGATGAAACAATAAAATGAAATCTTACCCTCTGGGGGAAAAAATTCAAAGTGCAATGGGGAACAAGTTCAGGATTTTAAGCAGGTGAAAAAGATGGTCTGAATTAAATTACTGATAGCTTTAGTGGTGGCTAGGTAGGGAATAAATTGCAAGAGAATGGGAATGACGGGAAGGGGTCCAGTTAGTTGACCACTGAAATAGTCAAAGCTCAGGACAATGGTGACTTGGACTGGGATCTAGAATGGGGGTGGCAGAGGAATGAGGGAACCCCCAGCTCAGGTTCCAATCGTTTGTAGTCTATTGGCAAGGATGCACATGTACACACACATACCGCACACCACACCACACATACAGACCCTCCATGCCACATACACACACACACACACTACACACACACATGACAGACATACAGACCCTCCATACCACATGCACACACACATACCACATACAGATCCTGCATACCACACACACACACACGCACCACATACAGATCCTATATACCACATACACACACACCAAACACAGACCCTACATACTACATACATACACACCACACCACACACGCCACACATGGCACACACAGAGACCCTACATACTACATACTCACACAGAGACCACACGCTACATATATATAGCACCACACACATGCTACATACTACATACACACACTCCATACACAGATTACATACCACATACTACACACATACACCCCCCAACCCCCCAGACTTCCACACACATATACCAACACAAACAGGAGCACCACATACCGCCTCCCCCACACACACTATGGTATAAATGTTTTATGTGACATGAGATTGTTTCTGCCTCCAGAGGGCACTTGAGCCTTACAAATACACCCCAGGGGCAAATCGAATTAACTCTTAGAGGAGCAGTTTCCCCAGGGCATAATTTGAGAGGGCCAGGAAAGCAAAAACAAATAATCTCAACTGGAGGTACAGTCTTCGCTTTTTGAAATTTAAAGCTCTTCTTTTAAAAATCAAATTTTTGGTGCACCTGGGTGGCTCAGTGGTTGAGCATCTGCCTTTGGCTCAGGTGGTGATCCAGGATCCTGGGATAAAGACCCACACGGGGCTCCCCGCAGGCAGCTTCCTTTTCTCTCTGCCTGTGTCTCTGCCTCTCTCTCTGTGTCTATGAATAAATAAATAAAATCTTAAAAAAAAAAAAGAGACACTACCAACTGAGCCACCCAGGCACTCCATTATTACTAATTAATTATCACATTGCAGGTATATATATGATACCTCCCAGTTTTGCTGGAAAAAAAAATGTATGCACTCATTTACACAAAGTATTGAAAGTTCATTTAGAGTTGATATTTATTTATTTATTTATTTATTTATTTATTTATTTATTTTTTAGAGTTGATTTTTAGAGAAGGGATTATTTTGCACATAAGATAACCTTTTACTTACATATGAAATCAAGATTCTAAATATTTAGTAATGTCTACCAGCCCTAATGATAAAATATAAAATCTATGGGCATGCCTTGGTGGTTCAGGTGGTTGAGGATTCAAGTCTTGATTTCAGCTCAGGTCTTGATCTCAGAGTCCTGGGATCAAGCCCTGCGTCAGGCTCCGCCTTCGTTGGGGAGTCTGCCTCTCTTCTTCTCCCTCTATCCCTCTGTGTGTGCTCTTTCTCTCTCAAATAAATAAATAAATCTTAAAAAACGTTCTTAACAATAATGATACACTCTTCCTGGACTATCTAGTAAGAGCTGACTGATGAAAGTTCACTATTAGATCCAGAAGTGGTAATTGCTGAAAAAAATGGCTTCAGTGTTCTCTAGAAGTGCTATGTTTGAAATCAGAAGACATCCTTATAAAGGACAGTGTTTACTAGCCTTCTAGATAGTTCAACATCCTCAACCAAAGTGGTTTTCTGCAGGAGCTTCAAACTTGTCAAACACATCTATGTCCCTGGAGAATGGGTACACCCCAGGTCAATGGGACAGAAGCTCCTATGCCCACGACCCTTCTAGACCTTGCCCTATGTACCTCTTAATCTAGCTACTATTCATTTTGAACACCTCTAGTAATGGAAGAGATAAATACCAATGCCTCTTGATATACAGCATAGTTAAGATTATAATTTCATTTCTGTAGTTCTGCTAAAAAACTAATAACTTCAATCTAATCACTAGGAAACAAGAAAAAAAATTGAGAGTGTGCTACAAAATAACTGGCCTGAACTCTTCAAAAACCTCAAGGTCAAATACCTGAAACTAATGTAACATTGTGTGTCAACTCTACTTCAATTTTTTTAAAAAGTCAAGGTCATGAAGGACAAAGATGGACTGAGTCAAAATAGATGCAGAGGCATGGAGTTAAATGCAAACTGTAATCTCTGATCAGGTTCTGGATGCGGAAAAAGAGTTTCTTCTGCTTTTGCGATAAAGGACATCACTGTGACAGTTGGTGGAATTTGTTTTTTGTTGCTGTTGTTTTTTGTTTTTTAAAGATTTTATTTTATTATTTATTCATAAGTGACACGGGGAGTGCGGGGCAGAGGGAATAGCAGGCTCCATACATGGAGCCAGATGTGGGGACTCGATCCAGGACTCCAGGGTCATGCCCTGGGCCAAAGGCAGGCGCCAAACCACGAAGACACACAGGGATCCCCGGTTGGTGGAATTTGAATGAGGTCTATAGATTGAGTTGTAGTACTGTATTGATGTTATTTCTTAATTTTATAATTTTACTGTACTTAGGTAAGAAAATACTCTCTTTTTTTTAAGATTTTATTTATTTACTCATGAGAGAGAGAGGCAGAGACATAGGCAGAGGGAGAACGATGTTCCCTGAGGGAGCCCAATGTGGGACTCAATTCCGGGACCCCAGGATCACGCCCTCAACAGCTGAGCCACCCAGGCATCCCGAGAATGCCCTTTTAAAGCAAACACACCGGGTGCTTTGGGTTGGCTCAGCGGTTTAACGCTGCCTTCAGCCCAGGGTTGATCCTGGAGACCTGGAATGGAGTCCCACATGTGGCTCCCTGCATGGAGCCTGCTTCTCCCTCTGCCTGTGTCTCTGCCTCTCTCTGTGTGTGTCTCTCATTACTAAATAAATAAAATTGTTTAAAAATTTTTTTTTAAAATAAAGGAAACAAAAAATAATAAAAAATAATAATAAAAATAAAGGAAACACACCCCAAATCATTTAGAGGTAAAGGGAATCATCTCTGTAGCTCTAGCTTAAGTGTTTCATGAAAAAATAATGGGTAAGAGAATGAAAATGATAAAAACCAATGTGATGAATGTTAACATTTGGGTAGTATGCGTTAAGGATATAAAGAAATTATTTGTACTGTTTTTGCAACTTTACTGTACGTCTACAATTATTTAAACATAGAAGATTTATTACAAAACAAAATTGTCTTCTGTACAGCTTCTGTGATTTTTAAACTTTCAAAGGATATTAATATTCAATTTTTGCTATAAAAGTAGCAAAGGCTTATATAGTGCTTACTATGTGGTAGGCACTATTTTAAGCACTTATACACATTTTAATCCACTTAATCCTCACAGCCACCTTGAGGGTAGGTGATATTATTATTTCTTTTCCACAGATAAGGCATCTGAGATCCAAAGATGGTAAGAAAATTTTCCCAAGGTTCCTTGGGCAAAGCATTGTCCTTTACTCTGCCCATCCCAGAACAACCACATTCTGCTATGTCTATTATACCTGAGTCATAGAGTTGTTTTTTTTTTTTTTTTTTAAGATTTTATTTTTAAATGGATCCCTGGGTGGCTCGGCGGTTTGATGCCTGCCTTTGGTCCAGGGCATGATCCTGGAGTCCCAGGATCGAGTCCCACATCGGGCTCCCTGCATGGAGCCTGCTTCTCCCTCTGCCTGTGTCTCTGCCTCTCTCTCTCTCTCATTCTGTGTCTCTCATGAATAAATAAATAAAATCTTAAAAAAAAAAAAAGATTTTATTTTTAAGTAATCTCAACACTCAGTGTGGGGCTCAAACTTAAAACCCCCAGATCAGGAGTCCTATGCTCTGCCAAGTAAGCCAGCCAAGATGCCACCTGAACTATAGAGTTCTAGTGTGATTGCTTTATTCTTTATTTCTTTGCTTTCAACTTTTTAGAAAAATTATAATTTTAAAAACATATATTAGAGTTTATTTTTCTTTAGTTATGTGAATTTTGTGGGTGGTCTATGTCACATGGCATACTTCAAATAGTTTTGTCTGCTTAGAGTACTGGGCCCTGTCTCAGTCTGTCCCCAGACTGTCCCCTTATTACCCCCTTCCTAGGGGAGGTAAGGAGGTAAGGAAGTAGAAAGGGGACAGTCTGGGGACAGACTGAGGAGGTAAGGAGGTAAGGAGACCCTTCAAGTTAACTCTAACATGTAGCAGCATATCCTGCTTTTTTTCGTTAACTTCAACATTTGCTTGGCATTGTGAACCAACACTAAACAATGTCATCAATATAAATATTTGAGACCTGGGGCTCCTGAACGGCTCAGTCTGTTAAGCATCAGACTCTTTGATTCTAGCTCAGTTCATGATCTCAGGATCATGGGACTGAGCCCTGTTTCAGGCTCCCCAACTCAATGGAGAGATTGCTCCCTCTTCCCTCTCCCTCTGACCCTTCTACTGCTCTCTTGCTCTCTATCAATAAATAGATTTTTAAAATAAATATTTAGGGCAGCCCCCGGTGGCGCAGCAGTTTGGAGCCGCCTGCAGCCCAGGGTGTGATCCTGGAGACCCCGGATTGAGTCCCACGTGGGGCTCCCTGCATGGAGCCTGCTTCTCCCTCTGCCTGTGTCTCTGCCTCTCTCTCTGTGTCTATGAATAAATAAATAAAATCTTTTAAAAAATAAAATAAAATAAAATAAAATAAAATAAAATATTTAGACCTGAAAACGTAGAATATCTTTTTCATGATCCTTTGAACATTCATGACTTGTCTATGTAGTATTTTAGGTTACCTCGGCATCAACTCTAGCATTAGCACATAAAGGAAAATGTATTACTACTCTATTCAAAAGGATTATCTCATATTTTACAAAATCAAAATCAGTTTGAAGAAGCCCTTTTTAAAAAATAGTACAATCAACACCTATAATCTTCATCTGAAATACATTCTCATTAAAATCCCTCTAGTGGGAAAAAATAAATAAATAAAATAAAATAAAATAAAATCTCTCTAGTGGGGATGCCTGGGTGGCTCAGCAGTTGAGCATCTGCCTTTGGCTAAGGGCATGATCCCAGAGTCCCAGGATCAAGACCCACATTGGGCTTCATGCATGGAGCCTGCTTCTCCCTCTGCCTATGTCTCTCTCTCTCTCTCTCTCTCTCTCTCTCTCTCTCTCTCTCTCTTTGTCTCTCATGAATAAATAAATAAATAAAATCTTTAAAAAAATAAAATCTCTCTAGTGGATAGCTCTCTAAAAGTTTCTTTGCTTTTTCTTAATTCGTCTTACCATACTAATCTCAGAAGCATGATTTGCCAAAACCAGCACTTGGATGTTGTCAAGTGAACTTCAACATTCAGGCTGGAATGATGCCAATGGAACCCAAATATACCATTGAGCAGGCATGAGAGCCAGTGAAAAGCTCTGGTTAAGAGTCAGTAGGCTGTGGGCTGTGGGCTAGTCATTGACTTTAGGTGACTCAGCTAGGCTCATTTTTCTTATTAGTACATTGGGGAATAAAAATTATTACCCTGCCTACCTCAACTATTACCACAATGATCAAATTAAATAGTGTATGTGATAGTTCTTTGTAATAGTTTATATAAACTGAAATATGAAGTTCTTAAAAGATCATCAAGATGGTTGGAAATTAAAAAAAAAAGACAAAACAATATAGCAGAGTGGCTAATAAAGTGAATGGACATAATTTAAAGTTTTCTGGGAGGTGGTAGCAAGTCTCCAAAGGTGGTCCCAATGAGCCACTCCCCCTAGTATTCCTTGAGAGGTATAGATAGTTCCCTTCCTTTTGGCTGGTCTTCTGGCTCATTTTTTACCAATGGAGTACCATGGAGTGATACTATGTGATTTTCAACGCTGGGTCCTAAAAAGTTGTGCAGCTTTAGCCTGCACCTCATGGAACACTCACCACAAGGCAAGCTAGTTTCTGCATAAGAAATTCAAATACTCTAAGATGCCACACTATGAGGAAGCTAAGCTAGCCAGGTAGACAGGTATAGGAGAGGAAAAAGTTCTATTTTCCCTCTCTCTATCCATCTTAGGTTCAATGGCCAAGAGCCTGTAAATTAGACTGACAAAAGACAGGTTAACAAGAGAAAAACAAATAGAAGTTTATGAACACATACACCACACAGACACATGAGAGCTCTCAGAAATGAGTAATTTAAAGGAGCAGTTGGGGCACCTGAGTGGCTCAGTAGTTGAGCATCTGCCTTTGGCTCAGGTCATGGTCCCAGGGTCCTGAGATCAAGTCCCTCACTGGGATCTCTGTAGGGAGCCTGCTTCTCCTTCTGCCTATATCTCTGCCTCTCTCTGTGTGTCTCTCATGAATAAATAAATAAATAATAAATAAAGGAGTGGTTAGAATTTTGGCTTATATATCATCTTAACAAAATAGCGGTAAATTTTCAGGGAAGTGAGAAGAAGACCAAGGCAAAGGATTTTCAGTTTCCAAGGGAGCAAGTCACAAAAAGGCAAATATATGGGGGAACTAATGTAAAATAAGGACTAGTTAGTAAAGTTGGGTATGTAGATTCCTTTAGTGCCATCTCCGGGATGACAAGGATCTAGAGTGGCATCCAGTGCTGGTAGAGAATGGAGAAGGAACACCTTCACAAATTTATGTTCTGCTTTTAGGCAAACAGGGGGAGGGCAGAGAGCTCGACTTGTATTTCGTTATTAAATATCCATAGCTCAAAATGATCTTTTTTTAAATATATTTTTTAAAGATTTTATTTATTTATTCATGAGAGACAGATAGAGAGAGAGAGAGTGGCAGAGACACAGGCAGAAGGAGAAGCAGGCTCCACACAGGGAGCCCAATGTGGGACTCGATCCCGGGACTCCAGGATCATGCCCTCAGCTGAAGGCAGGCACTAAACCACTGAGCCACCCAGGGATCCCCTCAAAATGATCTTTATTATCAAAGTGGTATATTTTAGGGTGGCATATTCTGCTACCCTTCAGAGGCCATGTGGAGAGAGAGAGCAACCAAGAAAGAGAGAGAGAGAGAATTACCCAGCCAGGTCCTGTTTCTTCTAGCCATCCCAGCTGCACCATTAGATATGTGAATGAAAAAAATATCTGGGACACCCAATCCAGCCTAGCTGCTATCTGACTGCAACCACATGACAGACCCCAAGTAGCAACAGCCCAGCTGAGCCCAGTGAACCACACAACTGTGAGGGAGAATAAATTGTTTTATGCCACTAAGTTTTGGGGTAATCTGTTATGCACCAATTGATAACTGGAATATAGAATGATTTTGTTTTTTTCTGTTCATGGAAGGCTTGTCAAGTTAATTAGTGCAGAATTTCATGAGATATTTAGGACAAAGTCAGTGATGTATATCAGGATCTATTTCAGTTGATTTGTTGCCTCCTGCCAAAGGCACATTATTCTAGAAAGTGCATTTCAAGGGGGCACTGAGAAGAAAATGACTAGCAAGTCCATGCCAAAATAGAAGAAGGAGGGAAAACATTTTCTATTTTCAGGCTACATTTTTGTTGTTCTCATAAAAGTATTTTTATGAGATTGCTCTAGACAATTGCACAAATTATGTTTTTTAAAAAGACAGGTTTTTCTTTTCTTTTTCTTAGGATATATTGAAATTCTCTGTGGTTTAAGTTGTGGTTTAATTGCAAATTTCTTTTTTTTTAATTGCAAATTTCTAACTGCTTTAGTTATCTGTTTTGTTGAAGTCAGGTTTGCTATCATTTATATACAATAAAATTCATGCATTTTAGGTGTACAAGCCTGTGAGTTTTGGGAAGTGTGAAAGGCCATGATCCCCACCAGAGCCAAGATATAGAGTATTTCAATAAATTCAAAAAGTTCCCTTACGGGAAGCCTGGGTGGTTCAGTGGTTGTGTGTCTGCCTTGGGCTTGGGTTGTGATCCCAGGGTCCTGGGATAGAGGGCTGAGTCCAGCTCCTTGCAGGGAGCCTGCTTCTTCCTCTGTCTCTGCCTCTCTTTCAGTGTCTCTCATGAATGAATACAATCTTTTTTTTTTTTAAGGTTTTATTTATGTATTCATGAGAGACACACAGAGAGAGAGAAAGGCAGAGGCACAGGCAGAGGGAGAAGCAGGCTCCATGCAGGGAGCCCGACGTGGGATCTGATCCAGGGTCTCCAGGATCGCGCCCTGGGCCGAAGGCGGGCGCCAAACTGCTGGGCCACCCGGGGATCCCTCCTGGTAACTTTTGAGCTGACTTTTGTCCCTATAGCTTTACCTTTTTCACATTGTTATGTGAGCGGAATCAGTGTATGGTCTCTTCGGTCTGGCTCTGTTCACTGAGCCTAGTGATTTAAACGTTCATCCAGAGTAATAGTCTGATTATTACTTTTACTATTGTATCAATTGTTGTGCCCAAGATCGCGAATCCGAGAAACCACCGGGGAGCCGGCACCGATGCAAGCGCACGAGGGTTTATTAACAAGCCCGGGCTTGGGTCCAGGTGCGCCCGACACCGCGGAGCAGGGACTTGGACCCCGAGGGGGGTTACAGGTGGGTTTTTATGGGCTGGTCTAGGGGATTTTTAGAAGAGGTGGAGGAATTTCTTAAGCTCTGTTTTCATTCCAATATGGGACTTTCTGTCTCTGTCAAGGGCGTTCTGAGCTCTGTTCTCATTCTGATATGGGGCTCTCTGTCAAGGGTGTTCTGTGGTTTTTCCTGTAAAGTTCAGCTCTTCTTCCCAGGGGCCTGAGATGGCTGTACTTGTGCTAACGCTAAACTTGAGGTGGAGTGGCCTTGATTTTCTCGGCCTCCCCAATTATAACACTTTTTCTTTACGTGTGTTCTAAGTGGATACAGAGTCATGAATAGCTAAATAAGCCAAATCACCATTGCAGTGTTTCTCAAAGTTTTGTCTGAAGACCATCTGCACCATAATCACCCGGGTGCTTGTTAAAGGCTCAGGTTCAGATCTTCTGGGCTACTCAGTAATGTGTATCAGGAGGTGTCCACACATGACTTTTACACATTAGTAAGATCATAAACCATCGGCTATTCTGGGATGAACAAGAATATCTGTTAAATGTTCTGAGTTTGAGTCTAACTCTGCCATTGATTAGCTGCAGGAACTTGAGTGAATTAAATAAACTCTCTGCACCGACTTTTTTCCTTTGTACTTGGAAATAATTTATTCACAAAATATTTTTGAGCATCTATCGTATGACAGGCACGGTCCTAGGAACTAGAATCGCGGCAGTGAATAAGACAAAGTCCATCCCTTCATGGAAAACACATTCTGTCGGAGTGAGGTAACAAGTATCGAGGCACATGGATATGAGGGAAATTTCCCTTAGTGGATCTGTGGAAAATGGATCAAGATCTTGACCCAAGAGGGTACCTTAGTTAAGATTCGATCTAGACACCTGGTCACAAGGAAACCCGAAAACACACTTAAACAAGATGGAAGTGGCCCCGCCCCGCTCGCTGACGGTCCCGGGGAGGTGGGAGGGCAGGTGGCGCGGCGTCCTTCGCAGCTCCGAAATCCCTCGTCTCTCCAGTCCCCAGCTCCTCCGGCTCCTATAGTCTCGTCTGTATTCCAACTAAGAGGAAGGGGGAGAAGTTTGTGGGGAATGTCTGCCCATTTTTTAAGGGCACATCACTTCCATTCACATTCCGTTGGCTGGATGCAGAGGTCCGGGCCCGCAGGCAGGCGGGGAACAGGGCGTCCGGCGGCCCCGGGGAGGGAGGCCTCCGGAGGAGGAGGCGGCCGGCGGCCGGTAGAGCGGCGATCCGTGGCGGGGCACGACCGGATGCTGCGGGAGGCTGCCTCCACCGGGCTAGCCAGAGGGCCTCTTCTGGAGCAGGACGGCGGAGGGTGCCCGGGGTGGGCGTGGGCCTGGGCCTGGGCTCAGGTCCCGGTCCCGCGCGGGTGGCCGGGGTCCTGCGCGCCGCCCCGGGTCAGCGGGACTCGGCTGTGCGTCCCCGCCCTCCGCCCCTCCCCCGCTCGTCACGGCCCCAGGGCCCCGGAGCCAGCCCTGCCCCGGGCCGCGCTCCGCCGCGAGCCCGCCTCTCCCGGTCCCGCGGCCCCGCCCCCTGGCTCGCGGTTTCTGTCAATGAATGAATAAAGTCTTTAAAAAATATATACATTTTACTTAAAAATTAAAAAAAAAAAAGACAGAGAAACGCGCAGGGCCGCCCGGGTGGCTGAGTGGTTTGCCCGGCGCCCGCCTCGGCCGCGCCCCAGGGCCCGGAGCCGCGCCGCGGTCCCTGCACCGAGCCCGCTTCTCCCTCGGCCTGTGTCTCTGTCACTCTCTCGAACACATAAAATCTTTATTAGAAAAGAAAAGAAAAAGGGACCCAACCTTTAAAAAAAAAAAAGAACCAAGGCTGAAAAGAAATCTGATCTATCGGGCAGCACGTCCTATGATGACTTTTCTCTTTACCTCGGTGGCCACAGATCGTTTTGGGAATGCGGCGGAGGCTGTGAGTCCCGCCGCCACAGGGCCCCGCGGAGGGCTCCCGGCGTCCCGCCGCCCGCCCCAAGGCGGCACCCGCCCAGCCGACCGCTCCGTCCACCTGCCCCTGTGGCGAGGCGGTCCCGCGTCCCGGCCCGTCGGAGCCGACCTCCACATCCGGTCCGCCCGGGCCCCTACAGTCGCCGGGAGGCGGCTGACTGGGCCCGCCCCGGCAAGCCCGGAACTCAGTTCCCGACTCCTGTTGCACTTCGGAACGAGAAGGGAGGAACGCGCCGGGCTGCGGAACGGAAGGGGGAGCGGGGGACCGGCTTGGGGGGTGCGCCGCTCAGCGCTGCTCCGCGCTGCTCCGCGCTGCCTCCTAGGTCGCTGCGTTTCTTGGCGATGCTTCCGAGGGTCTCCGCCGTCCGCCCGCTGCGCCCGCTGTCCTGCTTCCCTCTCTGCTCTGGAGGCCCCGAGGCGCCGGCGGCTGCGACTGTGCTCCTCGGTGCTCCTCACGGGACGGCCAGGTACGGCGCTTCGGCGCTGTGGGCCCTGCCCGGCTTCGGGCAAGCCCCGGCCCGCCTCGGGGCTCTCGGAGCTCTCGGGGCTCGTTCTCCGGCCTCCTGGGTTCCGTGTCACAGCCCGAGGGGCCTGAGAGGCGGTTGCTTTAAATTTGAGGAAAGGGAAACCCCAGGGAGGTGAGAGGACTTGCCCAAGGGCACGCCGTGAGAAACGGAGCTACGGGCGCAGGCTGGTGCGCCCCTCCCGCGCCTCCTGTCGTTCAGCCCGGGGTCCAGAAGCAAAGTCGTCTTCTTTATTCCGTTTTTATTTACTCGTCCATCTCGCTTCCCAAGACTGCTGGCCTCGCTCCCGCGCCTCACCCCGCCGGGGGGTCCGCCGTCGGCTGCCGGTCGCCGCGCCCGCAGCTCCGGGGCAGCTGCCGGGGGAGCCGGCCGGGGCTGCTGGCCGCCGCAGGAGACGTTCAGGGTGTCCTTTCTGCAAAACGGGCCCCAAGGGTTGCAGCTAGCACCGGGGCCAGTCGTTATCCGTCCTCCGCGTTGCTGCTTCTCCCCAGAGAACCCTCAGCGGGGTAGGAAGCTGATTCCGTGGCGTCTGGTCCATCCAGAACCGTTTGGGGCCAGCGTGGTTGAGCGTAGCTCTCAGCACGTCGAAGCCGTAGGGTGGAAGGAGTGACTGGCTGGAGGGGGAAGCTGCACAGGGAGCGGTGATGGGACGGGACGAGTGAAATAGGGGAAGCGAGAGGGTCAGTGTACCGTCAGCGTTACTGGGAGACCGACGAGCAGCCTCGAGAACACGTTTTAAGTTGGGCATAGTTTTCAGAATTCCAAGTATCCGTTGGGGTAAGAAGCCCTTCCAGGGCAGAACGGGGAACGGTGCGCAGCCGCAGAGGGAACTCCGGGGTGTGGTTTTGGGTATGCTGCGTTTGAAGTGCCGAGGAGCTGCTCTAAGTGGAAACAAGCCCCGATGGGAGGTCATGACTGAAATCTTATTTTTTTAGTGTCACGGATTTACTGCCTATACATGATTTTCCTGAAATAAATAGAGATTACGTTCTGTGGCCCCGTGGCAGTCCTAGAAGGAGACATTGAAGGATGGAAGGTTATATGTGAGATCCATCCTCCTGATTGCTACCTTTTGTTGTAATATCTTTAATACTAACTTAACTTTCACATGTGAGATAATACAGCATTTTCCTAAATCAAACTGTATCATGTATTGAATGATAGTATGAAGAAGATCCTGTGCACTGATTATAAGGATACTTACTAGTTAGGCGATTGGTTTTCCATTCTGAGTGTTAAATCCAGATTTGATAGCCTCTGACATTTTTATGAGCAGATCAAATAGTTTGTTTCAGTATTCTTGGAAATAGCCATTTTGTCTTTCATTAAAGGGTCCCTAGTCTGATACTGCTATTGGCTAGCTTTGAGAACTTGATATAATAAGTAACCCAGGGTCTGATGTAGGGTCCTGAGATGAGTTGTATCAGAATCACCTGGCATTTTGATTAAATGCAGGTCCTTGGGCCGCATTCCAACCTAGCAACTAAGAATCTCAGGAATATATTTTATTTATTTTTAAAGACTTTATTTATTTATTCATGAGAGACACACAGAGAAAGGCAGAGACACAGGCAGAGGGAGAAGCAGGCTCCCTGCGGGGAGCCTGATGTGGGACTCATCCCGGGATCATGACCTGAGCCAAAGGCAGACACTAAACCACTGAGCCACCCAGATGCCCCTCAGGAATATATTTTAAATAAATGAGCACCCTGCATAATTCATATGATCCCTAAAGTTTAAAAACCACTGATTTAACCTCTTTGAGCATCAATTTCTTCTATATTACAGAAGTAGTAAAACCTGTCCTATAAGATTGTAAGGATTAAATGACATACATAACGTGACTTCTCAGATGGGGTGCTCTCATGGGCAGTATCAGAATTACTTGGAAACTTATTAGAAATGCAAACAGTTGAGCTCCTCCTCAAAGCTACTGAGTCAGAATTCCTTGGCGGCACCACAGAACCTGTTGGTTTTTTTGAAAAAAAAATCCTCTGGGTCATTCTTACACATATTGAAGTTTGAGAAACAGTACTTTAGCCTGTTCACTTCAGAAAGATAGGGACCAAGAAATTCTTATTTACTAATGTATTGTCAATGTGTAATATAGTGCCCAGCACAGAGTAGATACTCATTGTATTTAATGAATGACTTTTTATGCATTATACCTTCTTAATCTAACACATTCATTATCTTTTTGAGTTCTTCAGTATCAGGGCACCTGGGCGGTGCAGTCAGTTAAACGTCTCTTAACATGGGCTCAGGTCATGATCTCAGGGTTGTAAGATCGAGTCCCACGTGAGGTTCCGTCCTCAGTGCTGGTCTGCTTGGGATTCTTTCTCCCTCTTCCCTCCTGCTCATCCTTACACTCTCTCTATTTCTTAAATAAATAAATACATCTTTAAAAAAAAAAGTTCAATATCAAGTATCAAAAGATTTTTAACACCACAAAATAAAATTAATAAAAAATAATAAAATTACTTAGGTTTGGTAAATCTAAGTTTGCATGAATTTGAAATAGGTATAATCATTTGTGTTGTTCTTTTTCACAAATGTATCTAATGAAGAAAGCAGAAAGTAGCTATTGAATATCCTTTTTACTGGTCCATTTTAGATTAGCTTACAAATAGTGATTTGTTAAATGACATGTAGCTCAATGAGAAAGTTGATCAGATCAGAGTAATACTCAGTCATGTTTTTTAAAAGAAATTTTTCTTTATGAATAGAAATTTCTTTACTTTTATACTCTTTAAAGAGGTATTATTATATCATGTTAAGAGCAGAGACTTGTGGGGCACCCAGGTGGTTCAGGTGGCTAAGTGTCTGCCTTTAACTCAGGTCATGATCCCACAGTCCTGGGATCAAACCCTATGTTGCGTTGGGCTCCCAGCTCAGCAGGGAGCCTCTTCTCCCTCTGCCTGCTGCTCCCCCTGCTTGTGCGCACGCGTGCTCTCTCTCTCTGTCAAATAAATAATAAAATCTTAAAAGAAAAAAAAAGAGCAAGGATTTGGCAGTCAGTTTGGGGTTTGAACATAATAAATTGAAATTTATTAATGGTTTTGCAACTTTTTTTTAATGAGTTCATATCTTTTATCAACCTATGAACAATTGTTGTTCAATTGAACATATGAACCTATGAATTGCTTTGTTGAAGCAATAGGTCAGACAACATTTGTCACAATAATGTCTGTCAAAGTGGCCAACCATAAAAACTCCAGCACCATATTCATCTGAAGGGCATTCCTGACAAAGGTGACTGATTTTGCCATTCTCATCCACCTTATAGTATTTTAGGACAGCTAACTTAAATCTTCTTTCTCTTATGCTTATTCTTCTTGGGAGTGACGTAAGACTTCTTCCTTTTCTTAGCATCACCATGAGGTCTCAACCCGAGATGAAGAGTGGGCTCATTTTGAATGTTGTGTCAGAGAAAGTACGTCCATATTCCAGTTGCTTGCGAGCAAAGATCAGTCTCTGCTCATCAGGAGGAATTCCTTCCTTATCCTGGATCTTGGCCTTTACATTTTCTCTCACTTTTTTTTTTTTTAATAAGATTTATTTATTAATTTGAGAGAGAGAGAGAGAGAGAGAGTGTGTGTGTGTGTGTGTTTGTGTGTGTGTGTGGCATGAGCTGGGGGAGAAACAGAGGGATAGGAAGAAGCAGGGAGCCCAAGGGGGCTGGATCCCAGGACTCTGAGATCATGGCCTGAACTGATTAACCAACTGAGCTACCCAGGTGCCCCAGCCCTTACATTTTCTATTGTATCTGAAGTTTCTATTGTATCTGGAGAGTGATGGTCTTCACCATAAGGATTTTCACGAAAATCTATATCTTGGTAGCATTTCCACCTCAGATGGCAGATCAGAAAGTTTCGACCTCTTTTAAATGTCACAGAATGCAGAGAAAATGATCTTTGTATCAAACCCTGAGATAAATGGAGGGAGGCAGTGAATAGGAGTACCAGCAGCCCCAGGCCTCACCCAGCTACCTCAAGAACCAGGTGATCAGTCAGCCTCAGCACACCTGTAACCCATTTGTGACTCAGGAACATGTCTTAGGCCTTAGTGAGTGCAGAGCTACATGACCAGTCACTTCACTTCTCTGGTTTCTACTTTCCTTATCTACACAGTGAGGATAATACTTACCTTATGGAATTGATGTGGGTTTGAGGAAATGTACGTAAATATGTTGCACTAGACCTGGCACATAGTACATATTCAGTAAATGTTACATTGCTGTCATTATTATAGTTGCGGACAATAATGATAAAAAGCAAAAAGGAAGGGTGTGAATTGGAAAATTTTAAAAACATAGTAGCAGTGTTTTGAATCCTTGCCTTATTATTTTGCATTGTATTTTTCATTTTTTTTCCTTTAATGCTTCTTTCTAGGACAAAAAATAATGTCCAAAGATACTTTGGCACTAACAACACAATTTGTAGCAAGAAAGATGAGCAGCCTGCTTCAATGCATGAGATTTCCAAGGAAACAGAGAGCCAAGAGAGTGTAAAGGAGAATACCAAAAAAGATTTGTTAGATATTATTAAAGGCATGAAAATTGAATTAAGCACAGTAAATGTACAAACAACCAAGCCATCCAGCACAAGACAACTTAAAAGTGTGGAAGCTACAATCAACAGGCTTCAAAAAGCTCCAGGAGATGCCCCAAAGAAGAGGTAAAATGAATTGAATTTCAATTCAGTAATTTTTGAAACTCTTTTTTTCTTTTAGGAAAAAAAAAAATGAAGTTAGAGGACCTGAAGATGCTGCATGAAGACTATCAGTCTGTAAACACAGAGACTCTAACACTTACTTGAGAGATACTGTTACCCCCTGTATCAAAATAGGAAGGGTAGAGGTGTCTAACTGGTTCAGTGGGCAGAGCATGCAACTCTTGATGTTGGGGTTGTGAGTTCAAGCCCCATGTTGGGCTCCACATTGGGCATGGAGACTACTTAAAAAGGGCGGGGGGGGGGGGAGAAAAAAATTCTTTTAAATAAGTAAATAAATTGGAAGGGGACATCTGCAATCTAGAGTGGAAAAGAGTCATGATCTAATTAAGAATTCCACATGCTTTCTTACATAGTCATCAGTGTAATTAACTGCCTTTTAATTGCCTCTTTAAACTGTTAATTATCAAATCATTTATATCCTGATTTGAAGGTCGTGTTGTGTCTCTGAAGGACTTGTTTATTTGAAATTTCCATTTTAAAAAGTCCACCTAGGATTTAACCATATTGGTTACAACTGTTTTATATGACTTCCCTTGACCAGTAATTATCAGTGCTCTCAGCTTATGTGGTTTCCTCAAAATATTGTAATTACTTGTGCTTGTCAAAAGAGTATTACATTTTGCCGATTCTAAGTGCAATCAATAATATTTCAGTACTGTGTTGTAGTTTAAATGACAGTGTTTAGTTGGTTTTTTTTTTTTTTTTTTTTTTTTTTTCTTATTTATTTATGATAGTCACAGAGAGATAGAGAGAGGCAGAGACACAGGCAGAGGGAGAAGCAGGCTCCATGCACCGGGAGCCCAACGTGGGATTCGATCCCGGGTCTCCAGGATCGCGCCCTGGGCCAAAGGCAGGCGCCAAACCGCTGCGCCACCCAGGGATCCCTAGTTGGGTTTTTATTAAGATTTTATTTATTTATTCATGAGAGACACAGAGAGGGCAGAGACACAGGCAGAGGGAGAAGCAGTCTCCCTGCTGGGAGCCCAATGTGGGACTCCACAGGATCATGCCCTGAGCGGAAGGCAGACACTCAACCGTTGAGCCACCCAGGCGTTCCATCTGTGACTTCTCTTAGCAGAATCAACAGATAATGTAGATTGCTGTTTTTCAGAATGACTTAATATTTTTGTGAAACTTCTTGGTTTCCATATTGTATCACATTGTATCAAAACTACCTCTGGAAAGCATAATTGAGTGGTAGAGAATAAGCTAATTCACATAGTGAGTGCCCATCCATAGGTACCTCCTCCTCTATTTATTTATTTATTTTTAAGTAATCTTTACAGTGTGGGGCTCAAACCCACAGCCCTGAGATCAAGAGTCAGATGTTCTTCTAACTGATCGAGCCAGGTGCAAATAAAACAAAAACATTATATAAAAGTATGTAGAATTAAATGATAAAAACACATATATAAATACTTATCAAGAGTTTTATTTTAAGCTTCCAGACCTGTTTGTGACTCAATGTGGTTTTTATTATAATTATGTAATTTAATTATGTAAAATGAATTGAATGTTTTGCAAAGACTCAGAAAAGGAAATTTTAAAAATTCCTTTCCAGGGATGCCTGGATGACTCAGTGGTTGAGCATCTACCTTCGGCTTGGTCCAGGGATCAAGTCCTGCATCAGGCTTCCTGCAGGGAGCCTGCTTCTCCCTCTATCTGTGTTTCTGCATCTCTCTGTGTGTCTCATGAATAAATAAATAAAATCTTTAAAAATAATAAGAATTCCTTTCCAATTAGGTATGAAGAGATAAGCAGAAAAATGTAAGAAAATTCTGTACTCAGAATTCTTTGTTAAACATTTTTAAGTTCTTGGTCTGTGTTTCCACTTTAAAGAAACCAAAATTGGAACTCTTGAAGAATGTAGTATGGGTGCAGTGTATATATAAAAGATGTTTGTTGGAACTTCTACTCAAAGAAGGGCTTTGGCCTCGCATGAAAAGATTGGTGAATGAGATATGTTTCTTTTAAAAATGTATCTTTTAGGGTTTCCTGGAT
Source organism: Vulpes lagopus (assembly GCF_018345385.1). Classification (NCBI taxonomy): domain Eukaryota; kingdom Metazoa; phylum Chordata; class Mammalia; order Carnivora; family Canidae; genus Vulpes; species Vulpes lagopus. The sequence continues at coordinate 50,780,657 of NC_054831.1, read as the reverse complement.
GGCACAGTTGGTGGAGTGTCAGACTCTTGGTTTCAACTCAGGCCATGATATAGTGGTTCTGAGATCCAGCCCCACGATGGTCTCTGTACTCAGCATGGAGTCTGCTTGTCCCTCTCTTTTTATTCTTCCTACACACACATACTTTCTCACTTTGTCTCTCAAATAAATAAATCTTTTTTAAAAAAGGTTTTATTTATTTATACACAAGAGACAAAGAGAAGCAGAGACATAGGCAGAGATGCTCAACCACTGAGCCACCCAGGTGCCCAAATCTTTTTTTTTTTTTTCCCCTTTTTAATGTATCTTTTAGGAGCACTTAGCTGGCTCAGTCAGTGGAGCATGCAACACTTGATCTTGGGGTCAAAGTTTGAGCCCCACACTGGGCATAGACTTAATAAAATTTTTTTTATAAATGTATCTTTTAATGATTTTGTTCCCCACCCTCTTTTTTTTTTTTTTTTTTTAAGGGAACCCAGATGCACAGATTTGGGTTAATCATCACCTTTGCTTTAGGACTGTGGTGGCTCCATGTATGCCCTGCTTTTAGTTTTTTTTTTTTTTAATTTTTATTTTACATTGAATGGCCATTGATACAGTTAGTGTGGCTACATGACAGTTACTGTAAGACTTAGTGGCATAAAACGATTTTTTATGCTCATGGATTCTATGGGTTATTTTGGAAAAACACAGTGGAGAAGGCTAATTCTGCTCTATTCTGCCCTCACTCTGAAGACTTGGAAGTCCAGTGGCTGGAATCATCTGAGGGTTTGCTCATTCATAGCTTTGAGGGTTGCAGCTGGCTGTTAGCTAAGATCTTAGTCAGGACTGTTACCAGAAACACCTACATGTGGCCTCTGTGTGGCCTGGGCTTTCTCAGTACATGGCAGTGGGGCTCCAGCGGCTAGTGGACCAAAAGAAAGTGAGCCAAAGGAGTTTGTATTTTTATGATATAGCCTTGGAATCAGGGTGGACACTGCCACTCTCATTTCCTGTTTCATATTGATTTCTGAGAGGACTTGCTTTTTTATCATAGCAACTGCCAGAACCATTCACAAAAATATGATGTCATCAAAAGGAATGCAGTAGTCTAGGGTCAAAACTGTGAACCACCTTGACTTAGTAGTTCCCATGGTCGCTGAGAGATAGCTGTATTTCTCCAGGGTGCTCCAGGATGCCGTAGGGCACTGTTTGGGAACTTAAGTCCTACTCTACATTGAGCTCCCTGTGCAAGGCTGTGAGACCACACCCAGAAGTTTTTAGAATTCCTGTTATCTGTTTATAGGCTCTCTGAGGTACCATTTTAAATCTTTCTAAGATTTTGGGGTGCCTGACAGGCGCTTTTGGTAGAGTATGTAATTCTTGATCTCAGGATTGTGAATTTGAGCCCCACATTTGTTGTAGAGATTACTTAAAAATAAATCTTTGAAAAAAATAAATCTAAGATTTTAACAAAGGGTTTTATAGTGATGCCTGTGGCTTTATCGTTAGACCATGTTTTCCTGACATTGCCCTGAATTTGATCACTGTTCAGAAGCCATTTCTAAATTTTAGCATCATTTGCTGAGAATGAGAAATGTTTTATTTTTGATCCCGCCAGTCTTGACTCCTTTATATGATACAGTTCTTTCTTATCTCTTCTCATATTTTACCATCGGCAACTAAGAAGCCAGGAGGCACCTTCTATACTGGAAGTCTCCTTTTACTGGCTCACCCAATTCACTGAGTATATTAACTATTTTTTACATTACTTCAAGCAACAGTTGCTAAATAGAAGTCCCCTTTCCTGCAGCTTCCAGTAATATTGGTTTTCCCAAAGTTCTCCCTCATAGCAGCTTTGAGGGCCCTCAGGCTCTAAGTCTCTTTGAGGCCAGAGGCTCTCGAGAATACTTCCCTCAAGGTCTTTCCAATTTCTACCCACTGCCCAATACCCAAATTTATCCCATACATATTGTTTTTTTTGTTACAGTAGCACCCAACTTCCAGACCCTAAAATCTGTTCCAATTACATGTTGCTGCGTAACAAACCATCCCGAGGCTTGGGTAGAGTGTGGCAGAGGTAGCTATGTCTGCCCCACTCTGCACTAGGGAGGGCCTGTGCACGGTGGTGGTTTGCTCACTTACATTCCAGTGGCTGATGCTGGCCTTTGGCTGAGGCTGTCTTTGGGGCTCTCCATAATCTGCTAGCTGAGTTCTATGGACAGACATCTCAAAAGAGAGCCAAACAAAAGCTGTGTCACTTTATATGACCTAGGATCACAAGTCACAGTGAGTCATCTCTATTATTTTGTTCTTGGAGGCAGTCACAAAGGTTCCCCTGGTTTTAAGGGGAGGGGACATGGATTCCCTCTCTCGGGGATTTGGCAAGGTTTTGGAAGAGTTTGTGGGACCAGAAATATGCTGTCTCTGTTTTCTAAAAATAGAATCTGCCACACCTGTTAACCTGATGACTGCTGATGTCTGATGTACTGAAGGGAACAATACCATGATAAAATTGACCCCTGATTGCATTCAGATTGGGAAAACTATAGGTACCTATGCTTCCTTGAGTGCAGTTACTCCTATAACTGCATTCCATTGTAGGGACCCTGGAAACTGTGGCCTTGTTATAAGAGCTCACCAATTCCTGTGGGGCACTAAACCAAACAGCTCCCGTGCCTGCATGGTGTGGATCTTCTGTCCTAACTTTTGGATGGCATGTACAGTGTCATCCACATGAGTGCTGACCTGAGATTACTCTGCCAGCCTACTGTTGTTCTGTCCTTTATCTTCTGAATAGACTGGGCCAGGCATGTTTGTGGTAGTCCTGTGAGTCTGAATTTGTTGTAGAACCTAACAAGACCCATGGTGAGTACAGCAATGACCAAAATTTCTAGCTCCTACTTTATCTTAACTAAGCAACTACCTGTTCTGATTATCCAATAAGAAGGTTTCAGCTAGTTATTAATTGATGAATCCATGAGTTGAAATTTAGATTATTTCTAGCTTTTCATTAGTATAAAATAATGCTATGATTAACGTCTTTCATTCAGCAACTTTAGATTGTTGTTGTATCTCAGGCAAGGAGATGGAGGTAGAACAGTGAACAAAACAGTCTCAAAAAAAGTAAAAAAAAAAAAAAAAAAAAAAAAGTCTCTACTTCTTACATAATGGCAGGGGAATCACAGGGTGGGAGAGAGTATATATACTCATACCACACAGACACAAAGGGATCTTGGAAGAATAGTGATTGAGCAAAGACCTGAAATAAAGGAGCGCTTAGGTTGCTCGGTTGGGTGTCCGGCTTTTGATTTCAGCTCAAGTCGTGATCTTGGGGTTGTGAGTTCAAGCCCTGCATCAGGCTTGGTACTGAGCATGGAGTCTGCTTGAGATTCTCTCTCAGCTACTTCTTCTGCCCCTCCCCCCACCAAGCATTCTCTCTAAAAAAAAAAAAAAAAAGGAGAGAGACCTGAAATAAAGTTATGGATAAAGCTATGCAGATATCTGAGAGGTGACTTGCCTTTCAGACACAAGGATGAAACTACTTAGGCCTTAAATTTGGAGTGTGTAGTATTTCTCAAATTCCATGTATGTATCTGCTTATTTTCTTTAGACAAATAGTCCTGGAAGTAGAATTGCTAGGTAAAAGGAGTTGCATTATATTTTGAGCTTTCTTCTTCTTCTTCTTCTTCTTCTTCTTCTTCTTCTTCTTCTTTCTTCTTTCTTCTTTCTTCTTTCTTCTTTCTTCTTTCTTCTTCTTTCTTCTTTCTTCTTTCTTCTTCTTCCTTCTTCTTCTTCTTCCTTCTTCTTCTTCTTCTTCTTCTTCTTCTTCTTCTTCTTCTTCTTCTTCTTCTTCTTCTTCTTCTTTCTTTTTTTTGAAGAGGGAAGGAGCACAAGCGCAAGTAAGGGAGAAGCAGAGGGAGAATGAGTGCACCTTGGGGCTCCTCCTCCTAACCCTGAGATCATAACCTGAGCCAAAATTAAGTCAGGTGCTCAACCAACTGAGCCAGCCAGCAGCATCCCTTAGTCTTTAGATATATGTGATCAAGTTGCCAAAAATTATGGTAATTTCTGTGTCACCTTAATAGTATCCTTCCCCTAATTAGAATTTTTTTTCCAGGGGATCCCAGGGTGGCTCAGCAGTTTAGGGCCTGCCTTTGGCCCAGGGCGCCCTGGAGTCCCAGGATGGAGTCCCATGTCAGGCTCCCTGCATGGAGCCTGCTTCTCCCTCTGCCTGTGTCTCTGCCATTCTCTCTGTGTCTCTCATGAATAAATAAAATCTTTAAAAAAAACATTTTTTTTTCCAAAATTGTGTATGTCATATAGTTCATTTTAAACAAGTTTAGGAAGTACAGAAGGGTATAAAATATGTTTTCATGAAATAGTCTGAATTATAGGACAGAATAGATTGTTAAAGGTTACTTTAAAGTTCTCATCACTGGGATCCCTGGGTGGCGCAGCGGTTTGGCGCCTGCCTTTGGCCCAGGGCGCGATCCTGGAGACCTGGGATCGAATCCCACGTCGGGCTCCCGGTGCATGGAGCCTGCTTCTCCCTCTGCCTGTGTCTCTGCCTCTCTCTCTATCTCTCTGTGACTATCATAAATAAATAAAAATTTAAAAAAAAAAATAAATAAATAAAGTTCTCATCACCTTTTAAAAATCTATGTAGAAAGATCTCAGTATGTAAAGATTGTCTTATTTCAATGATGGAGGCTCCCTGAAAATTTTTATTAATTAGAACATTTCAAGTTATAAAGCCAGAAGCTATGATTACAAAGAACATCATCGTGATAAAATGCATGGCTCTAGAAAATGAATACTCATCTATATTCTTTATATATTCTTTTTCTTTCTTTTTCTTCTTTGTATATTCTGATCAAATATGTATATTAAAATTTGAAAACAGACCTCTCAAGTAGTTTCTGTAAGTAATTTGAGGTAAAGTTCAGACCTTATTCATAGATAATAGTTTTGAAAGTAGCTCTTTTTTTTTTTTTTTAACAAATTGTAATATTCCCTCTTTTATTCTCCCGTTTTTCTTCTTTAGCAATCAGATTTTAGAACTCTCCTATCTTAGGTAAAGTCCTTAAATCTTTATCCAACAACTTCAAGGATTTGGGAACTTTGATTTGCATATTAGACAACCGATCATTATGGATCATTATGTAGAAAGTCAAATATAGTAAACCATTAACTTGGATTCCACTCACTGAGGTAGCAGTTCTTTGTGAGAATATGTAAATAAGCTAGATAATTTCTTTTTACATCTGGCATATTTTTGCATTAATTTACCCTGATTACTGCCAAAGGAGCTTTTTTTTACAGCTTTTTCTTATGGAAAATTTAAAACAATATCATGTTAATGAACCCCTTTGGACCTACAGAGTTTCAGTAACCAACATTTTGCCTTTCTTGTGTCATTTATATCTTTACCTACTTTCTATCTCTTGCTAGATCATGATGATGATTTATGGTTCTTTTTTTTTTTTTCAGGTAAAATTTGCATACTTTGAAGCATGCACATCTTAGCTATAGGATTTTGTCAAATGGATATGATATGTCCATGTAGCCTCATGCTTATCAAGACACAGAGCATTTCTCATTTCTGTCTTCCTGTCAGTAGCCTTCTGCCTCACAACTATTCTGATTTTTTTTTCACCTTACATTAACTTTGCCTGTTCTAGAAGTTGATATAAATGGAATCATACAGTGCATACTTTTTTTTTTAATACAACTTTTCATTGTTTCATTCATGTTTTTGGTGTGAGCTGAGTACTGTTATATGGATTTATCATGATAGGTGAATAGATTTAGCTACTTTAATATTTGCTTGCAGTATATATAGTTTCTGAAATAAATTGGCATCTAATTTAAGAATCCAGTAAATTATAATAGCCATTTTTTTCTTTTCCTCACCCCTCTACTTTAATATATTGTTCTGAGTTAGTATTATGCTTCAACAAGTATCCATTAACTTCAGCTTTTAACATTTTAAAGTTTATATAAGGGGCGCCTTGGTGACTCAGTTAAGCATCTGCCTTCTGCTCAGGTCATGATCCTGGAGCCCCAGGATCCTGCCCTGTTGGGCTTCCTGCTCAGCAGGGAGTCTGCTTTTCTCCTCTGACCCTCCCCTATCTCATGCAAGCACACGCTCTCAATCTCTTTTTCAAATAAATGAGTCTTTTAAAATTTATATAAAACCAATATGTAGAGCTCCTGGGTGACTCAGTGAATTGAATGTGTGGCTCTTGATCTTGGCTCAGGCCTCAGGGTCCTGAGTTTGAGCCCTACTTTAGGCTCCACCTTGTTTGTAGTACCTACTAAAAAAAAAAAAAAAAAAAAACTAATATTTTAAAATTCTTGATTTTGTCAGAAATGGTATTTTTTGAATGGCAAAAAAGTTTTCTCTGAAAAAATCATTTTACTGTACACTAAACTAATGGCATAATAAGTAATGCCTTTTTTTTTTTTTAATTTGGTTTTCATTTTCTTTGTTAGAACCAAGTCCTTGAGTCCTGAGTTGGTAGCTGCTGCATCTGCTATTGCAGATTTTCTCCCTTTTGATAAGCAGACAACCAAGTCAGAGCTGCTCAGGCAGCTCCAGCAGCATGAAGAAGTCTCAAAGGCACAGAAAAATGGAGGAAGAGCGAAAATTAGGTTAGTGAATCAAATAGTTCTGTCTGTAATGCTAGTTTTTCAAAAGAGGCTCTTTTCATATGACTGGTGAGTAATGTACACAATATATTCATTTATATATATTTCTCCTAAGTGGAATATTAGTAATTTGCTTTTTTAAGAAAATTCACATCTTGAGGTGTCTGGGTGGTGCAGTTTGTTGGTCCATGTTGTGGTTTTTGGCTCAGGTTTGATCTTAGGGTTGTGAGATCAAGTCCTATGTCAGACTTTGCACTCAGCAATGAGTCTGCTTTTGTTTCTCTAAAATAAATAATGAATCTTTAAAAAGAAAAAAAAAGAAAAAGAAAACTCACATTTTAAGAAAGATTGCAGTTTTTAAAAGATCAATGGAGTTTGAACAGGGGTACCTGGGTGGCTCAGTAAGTTGAGTGTCTCCCTCGGCTCATGTCATGATCCTGAGGTCCTGGGACTGAGCCTCGCATCTGGCTCTCTGCTCAGTGGGGAGCCTGTTTTCCCCTTTCCTTCTGCAGCTCTTCCTGCTTGTGCTCAGTCTCCCTCTGTCAAATGGATAAATGAAATCTGTTTTTTTAAAAATAAAAGATCAGTGGAATGGTTTAAATTTTTCCCACAAAGTTACACAATTTCATGTCCCTGAAAAAGACAGTAAATTCAGTAATGTTATTAAAAACAAATAACAGAACAAGACAGTTTACTGAGAAAATTAACTTTTTCCTATTAACTAATCTGATCTTATACACAGTATCATGATCATCTTCAGTCCTGTTTCCTTCACTTGTTTCTCTTATCCTTTTAGCTGGCACCTTCTCATTTAGCCTCTGATCTCATTACTTCATTCCAGGTTTGAAATTGATACACAACTTCAAATGTTTGATTCTTTTTCGTAAGTGACACTGATATTTTAAATGAACATTTCTAAAGAACACCTTCAAAAGTTATGTTTCAAAAGGAAACAAATCTTAGTGGTCTATGGAATGTAAATGTTAATGTGTGACATATAATCTTTCATTTAAACATAACATTTTATAATGTATTAGTGCATGGAAGTGAAAAAAAAAATGAATTAAGTGATATGAATCCCATGTGCAAGAAAGTTTATTACTATCCTGTAGCTACAATTTCTAATATACTTGACCTTTTTCTTATTTCAGTGTCAGTAACATAATATCAGACATGAAAGTTGCCAAATCTGCCACAATTAGAGCTAGTACAAGACCAGTGCATCAAATTCAGTTTGATGAAGGATCTGATGACTACATGAGCCAAAAGACCAGTGATGTTAAAAAAAGGTATTCAGGCTTTGCAGTCTGTTTGGTTCTGTTTAATTCTCTGTATATGTACTTTATTCTGTGCGTGTTATTGCTGATAGATATTTGAGCATTATGGATGCATTTTTTTTTAATTTATTTTTTTTTATTTTTATTTATTTATGATAGTCACAGAGAGAGAGAGAGAGAGGCAGAGACACAGGCAGAGGGAGAAGCAGGCTCCATGCACCGGGAGCCCGACATGGGATTCGATCCTGGGTCTCCAGGATCGTGCCCTGGGCCAAAGGCAGGCGCTAAACCGCTGCGCCACCCAGGGATCCCTATGGATGCATTTTTATCTGTCTTCACGCTTTGCATGTACCATTTCCTGTAAAGGAAAAGATGTTCTGGGTTTAGCAGTCTTATGCTTTTCTCTACCATTAATCAAATTAGGCCCTGCCTTCCATTTATCCATGATGAATAGAAGTCTCCTGATTTAGGATAAGTGGAGCTGATTGAATTCTGAACAAACGAACATTTTGTAAGAAGCATCATTTTCATTCTGATATGTATATAACAATGTATATTTATATAATCTTTATATCTGGGATCCCTGGGTGGCGCAGCGGTTTAGCGCCTGCCTTTGGCCCAGGGCGCGATCCTGGAGACCTGGGATCGAATCCCATGTCGGGCTCTCAGTGCATGGAGCCTGCTTCTCCCTCTGCCTGTGTCTCTGCCTCTCTCTCTCTCTGTGTGTGACTATCATAAATAAGTAAAAATTTAAAAAAAATCTTTATATCTCTCTGTATAATTATCATTATTCATACCTTGGAGAAATAATCCACCATCAAAAAAAAAAAAAAAGAAAGGAAGACCTATTATAATACCTTAACGTGGTAAATTATTTGTAGCAATTTGAATTTGGTAATTTGCAGACTTAAAGATGTTAAGCCATGCCTTATGTAATTATTCTATGATAGAAAGCTGTCTGTATTTATAGAAAGTTTGTTTTCTCTCCTTTGAGGCCATGAAATGGTAGTTGAGAAGGGGGAACCAGATACTTAGTATATTTAGTATATTTAGTATGCTCTAATGCTCTAATAAAAACTTACATCATCTTTATAGAAGATGATGCTTACAGTTGGGAGTATTTTTAGTGTGTTATGTGTTCTGTGGATTTTAAGTATAATCCCAGCAACTTGAGTTAGCTCCTTTCAGAAGTTCAAGTACTAATATGTACAGGACAATTCTAAAAGATACTCAACAGTTAAAAATGAAGTCAAGAAGTTATAGTTGACTTAGGGAGATTATTTGAATTACTAGTTTAAAGTGATTTTATACCTATGACATATTATTGAATAAAGTAGAATGTGTACTTAGTGTTTTACTAAGATTCCTCAAGAATATTTAATTTCAGGGGTCCCTGGCTGACTCAGTCAGTAGAGGTGGGACTCAGGAAGTTGTGAGTTCAAGCCCCGTGTTGGCCGTAGAGCTTACTTAAAAAAAATTTTTTATTTGTCTTGTTTGAATTAGTCGTCTTTGAAATGATCCCATGTAGCTACATCAGAATGGTATATCATAATTTAATCCTTAATGATATTAGCTGTCATTAACAATTAGAAGGTGATGGGGCACCTGGGTGGCTCAGTTGGTTAAGTGTCCATCTCTTCATTTCAGCTCAGGTCATGATCTCAGGGTTGTGAAATTGAGTCCCGCATGGGCTCTGTGTTGGGCATGGAGCCTCCTTAAGATTCTGTCTCTCCCTCTGCCCCCATCCCCAACCCCCAATGCACATATCAAAAAAAAAAAAAAAGTTTTAAAAATTAAAAGGTGGCAAGGGAGAAGCTAAAAAATTAGGACAGGCGTTTATGTGCATATAATGACTGTGTTGAAAAGCTGGCTGAAGGACCCTAGAGTAAGGGGAAGCCGTGGTGAGATACCAGCGTATTCACTGTGCTTTGTTGTGGGACAGCCTGAGATGGTCTTGGCCTGAACTGATCACCACAAATGTACCCTGGGCTTATTCTTTCAGCAAGAGACAGAGAGGGGTGAGGCACAGGGCACTGACTGGAGTCATTCTGGCCTGCCTCAGAATCTTGGCACTGTGCCACTGACTAATTCTGGGACTGGGGCAACTTATATAGCCTTGTTGGTCTGTTTCCTTATCTATAAAATGCTAAAATTGAAGCCTAACTTAAATGGCTTTCTTGAGAAATAGGAAAGGAATGTGCCAACTATATATAGTAGATGCATAGCAAATGACTGTTCCCTTCGCTTCCTCTTTAGTACGTTCTAAAATTCCATACTTGACCAAATCATTCCCTCTTTACTGTGAGTTACCTTAATGTATCATCCTGTTTACCTGATGCAAAATGAGGGAGTGCAGGTGGGGAGAAGGATACAAAGCACTGAGAAGAGTTGGGGAGCATAAATACCTTTATTTAAGAATACTTGAGGATCCAGACACCTGGGTGGCTCAGCCATTGAGGCTTTCGCTCAGGGCATGACACTGGGGCCCTGGGATTGAGTCCCACATCAGGCTTCCTGTAGGGAGTCTGCTTCTCCCTCTGCCTGTGTCTCTCATGAATAAATAAATAAAATCATAAAAAAAAGAAAAAAATACTTGGGAGCCAGCTAGAGGAAAACTTAAGTGATTTAAGATCACTTTATCTAATTTCAATATGGTATTTAAATTTTTTCAGTTAATGTAATTTCATAGAAGAAAGTAATTTTGATTCAGAAGAGAATTCAAAATTATTTTAAAGTGAACTCTCCAGTTTTGCATTAGTTTTTAATCTACCAGTAAATTTATTCAAGTATGAATGTGAATTGATGCATAAAGCAGTTGATTAAAATACACAGGGAAAAGTTACCTATTAACTCCCTGACATTAATTTCAATAGTTAATTATAAATGTTATGTAAAAAAAATTAATCATTATGTTAAAATTGCAGAATGAGTGCCTTATAAGTGGGAATGTTTTGATTTATCTATTCCATCTTTTATAATTATAGTTTGTAATTAAACAGGCAGTGTTTTCTACCCTTAAACTAAGACAAATGTTGGCTTTAACAGTTTATAATTTAGCATATTCTAATAGCTTTCTAATGTTGAGTTTTCTAAAACTTCAATATGAAATGGATCACATAAAAATTATAGCACATTAAGCTAATCTTTTCAGTTAGATATTTTGGAAATTAAGCTACTTAAACTGCTTTATTGTATCATGATGCAAAATTTCAAGTGCATTTGTTCCGGTTTTTAGTATCAGTTCTAAAGATCTGACAATTTAGTTAAAATGTCTGGTGTGAAAAAAATAAAAATAAAATGTCTGGTGTGGGTCAGTGGAATTTTTAAAAAATTCTATCCTAGTCTTTCATATAAAATTTTTTTCTTGGGGATCCTTGGATGGCTCAGTGGTTTAGTGCCTACCTTTGGCCCAGGGCACGATCCTGAAGTCCTGGAATCGAATGCCGCATCAGGCTCCCTGCGTGAAGCCTGCTTCTTCCTCTGCCTGTGTCTCTGCCTCTCTCTCTCTCTCTGTGTCTTTCATGAATAAATAAATAAATGCAATCTTTTAAAAAAATTTTTTTTCTTAATTAATTTTTTCTTGGCAATGTATAAAAATTAAATTATTTTTTCTTTTTCAGTCTTAGGAAAAATATGCTCAAAGGGAAGAGACTTAATATTTTTGACCTTAAGGCAGTTACTGAAGAGACATCTGAAACAGGTTTGTTAAGAACACTATTTCTCAGGGATGCCTGGGAGGCTCAGCAGTTGAGCATATGCCTTTGGCTCAGGGTCTGATCCCGGGGTCCAGGGATTGAGACCCACATTGGGTTCCCTACAGGGAGCCTGCTTCTCCCTCTGCCTGTGTCTCTGCCATTCTCTCTCTGTCTCTCATGAATACATAAATAAATCTTTAAACAAACAAACATTATTTCTCAGGTGTAGAAACATCCCATCTTTCAAAAAAAAGTCCTTAATGTTTTGATTGTACAATGTCAGGTATTTTAATAATTCATCCTGTCATTGGCCTGGATCCTGGTTATGAATGTAGTTGTTGACATTGCTAGTCTTGGTCAGATTCCTCCCTTGAAATGTTGCATTCTGTGGGACAATAGGAGATAGGTACTGCCAACTTCATAAATCCAGAGCTATCCATTGGCTATTGATGTGGGTTAGAATATTAATGATCACCCCAGTTTGAAACTGTACTATTACAAAAGATAAACTGGGGTTTCTGCCCTAAGGCCGTTTGCTATCTAGAAGAGAAAATAGCATTTGTAGAAGTAACTTAATGAAGTGATTTAGTGATTGTGTAAGAACTGGAAAGAAGAGCCTTCAAGAAATATATTTAGCGACCTGTGTGTGTATGTTTTCACACAGAACCATGTTCTCTGTTCTTACCCCTTCTTTCTTTGGTAAGAAGTCAGATCCTTCATATTTCCCATTGTAAGTAATTAAAAGAGATAGGAAAGTGTCTTCTTCCTTGACATTAAATATGATTTACTGATTATTTATTTTTAAGATTTTATTTATTTATTCATGAGAGACACAGAGAGAGGCAGAGGGGGAAGCAGGGTCCATGCTGGGGGCCCGATGCAGGACTCGATCCCCAGACCGGGGATCATACCCTGAGCCAAAGGCAGACACTCAACCACTGAGCCACCCAGGCATCCCAATTTACTGATAATGTAAAATAAATGAGGAAACTCGATACAAATGGTCTTCAGTTTACAAGTGACTTTCATTTCCAAAGATTAGAAGTTATCTTTTTGGACTTCATAAAAATAATTTTATAATTAAGTTCTGAGGCTAGCCTCTAATGGCTCATATAATCTGTCAGTTACTTATATAAACATCTGGTTTTTCCCACTATTCAGCAAACTCCTAAATATTAGGGGCTGGATTTCACTGATTTTTGTATGCCTAGAAGCACCTAGCCAAATGGCTGACAGATCATAGCAATTATCTTAAATCATAAATGCCTTTTTTAAATAAATTGAGCTATAAAATATCTAGCCATAGAGGAAAGGAGTTAATTCAGTGTTTGTTCATTTAAACTGAAGATGAGGGACGCCTGGGTGGCTCAGGGGTTGAACATTCGTTTTTGGCTCGGCATGTGATCCCAGGGTTCTGGGATCAAGTCCCACATTGGGCTCCCTACAGGGATCCTGCTTGTTCTTCTGCCTGTGTCTCTGACTCTCTGTGTCTCTCATGAATAAATAAAACATTTTTAAAAATAAAAAATAAACTGAAGGTGAAGCAAAGAGAACAACCCACCTTCTTTTATTGTGAAAATTACATTCTGTCCTGTACGATGGATAGGAAATACAAGGGCCACTTGACTGGCTCAGTCCTCAGAGCATGTAACTTTGGGTCTCAGGGTCATGGGTTCAAGCCCAACGGTTGGGTGTTGCGATTACCTTAAAGAAAAAAAAAAAAGGAAATACAGAATGTGCATGCACGCATACACATACATATACATACACACATAGATGATTGTAACAAGCTTCATGAAAAAAAGCAAAACATGCAGTCATGGAGAATGGATCACCTCTTCCCTGTTAAAGTGGCAGCTGTTAAACTTACTTCAAAAAGGGAATTTATTTACAGGGCAGCTGCTATTATCTACCTAATGAACAGCCGAAAGAGACACTCAGATTCTTGAAGGAGCCAGCTTGCTTTTTTAATCAGAAATCCTATTCCTAAAACTGAAATTAGCTGGCAAGGAAACACTGAAGTTTTATGTGTTTTATAAAACAATATAAAGTGATTGTACTCTAATAAAGTAGTACAAATTTATAAAATTTAATCTCACCTATGTGGCTTACTTGGGTAAGCAGCCCATTCTTGGTTTCAGCTCAGGTCATGGTCATCTCAAGATTGTGGGATGGAGTGGAGTCTGCTTATCCCTCTCCCTCTGCTCCTCCCACTGCTTGCTTTCTCTTTCTCACTCTCTTGAATAAATAAGTAAAATCTTTTTTAAAAATTTACTCTAACAAAAGTACTGAAGAATGCCTTTTGTTTCCAATTAAGTACAGTACCACCTATGTACAAACAAATTTAGCATTTTTTCACAGCTATTTCATTACCACCTAAAACAATGCCTGATGTAGAGTTGGTATTGAGTAGTTACGTAATGATGGAATGAATGAGTTCTTCTCTCCCACGGTTCCCACATTTTGCTCCCCTCCAGGTTCCTACCACTCCTGCAAAGGATATAGTTGGAGACCTTCCTGCTTATCCTGGAGTAATCTAGAGCTGAGAGACAATATAGCTTTAGTGGAAGGAGTCTGATAGATGTGGATTATTCAAATAATAATTTCTGCCAGACTAACTTCTCTGAGTTCCCTTTTTCCATCTAGAAAATGGAGCTAATACATACTTCTGAAGGATTAAATGAGGTAATATAATTAAAGTGTCAGGCACCATGCCAGGAACACAGGGTACATTCAGTACCTCGCTGTAGCTATGAGCAGTAATGATGATGGTGGTGATGATCGTGGTCACAGAAAAGACATGAGTTGGTCAGTGTCCACTGAACAAATCTATAAACTGTGACTATAATCACTCAATTATTTTGCTGCTGTGATTACTCTTGTAGATGTGGCTAATTAAGTTAACTGATGTGATCTTTTCTCTCCCTCAGATGTCCTAGGGCCCACATGCTTAATTTACAGCAGTCAGTACATGGTCAGGCCTAGTCACACATGAACCTTCACATACAAGTCTGTGTGGACACATATATTTTCTTTGGGGGAAATATCTAGGAGTCAGATAGTTGTACACTAAATGTATTTATAACTTTTTTGAGAAACTGCCAAACTATTTTTCAAAGAGGTTGTTCCATTTTACATTCCTACTAGCAGTGCCTGGTGGAAATAGGATTCATTCTTGCAAGATGTCTTCAATTTCCAAAGCAAATAAATGATTGAAATGCAATATAATGGTGGTTATAACAGCTAACATTATATGAACTTACAGAGTTGGTAGTGAGGATCAAATGAACTAATGCATAAAAAGCATTAACACAGAGACGTCTGGGTGGCTCAGTGGTTGAGTGCCTTTGGCTCAGGGCATGATCCTGGGGTCAAGGGATTGAGTCTCCCCACAGGGAACCTGCTTCTCCCTCTGCCTATGTCTTTGCCTCCTTCTCTGTGTCTCTCATGAATAAATGGAAAAAAATCCTAAAAAAATAAAAAGCATTAACACAGAGTAAGTGCTCCATATTCATTAGTAGTATTGTCATTATTTTTATGTTAATTTGATATATTTGGTCTTTAATAGTAGAACATTGTGATTTATCTTGACAGACTAAAAATAAATAGGCTGAAGTTTAAATATCAAAGTCACATGTTATATAAAAAATATTCACATTTGTGGGGCCCCTGTGTGGTTCAGTCGGTAAAGCATCCAACTCTTGATTTTGGCTCAGATCTGTTCTCAGGGTTGTGAGATCTATGCTCAGCGGGGAGTCTGCTTGAGATTCTCTACTACCCCCCCTTCACTCATGTGCTTTCTCTCTCTAAAATAAATAAACCTTTTTTTTTTTTTTTTTTAATTTTTTTATTTATTTATGATAGTCACAGAGAGATAGAGAGAGAGGCAGAGACACAGGCAGAGGGAGAAGCAGGCTCCATGCACCGGGAGCCCGACGTGGGATTCGATCCCGGGTCTCCAGGATCGCGCCCTGGGCCAAAGGCAGGCGCCAAACCGCTGCGCCACCCAGGGATCCCTAAAATAAATAAACCTTTTAAAAAAATATTTGCATTCATGAAAACATTCTTAAACAAAATATGCCTTTTTATTCCTTTCCAGTAGAGGGGGCAGTGAGACTTTAGAGATTGCTTGCCTAGCAGTGTAGTAAAACAAAAGGCTTGCAGTAATTGTCACTGTAGGCTTTTTATGTCATTTTTGTTTAGTTTTAGCTCTCAAGAGTGACCTTTCATCATATACTGTTTATTTCTAAGCCGCAGGGCCTGAAGTGTGTTACCAATTTGGAGTTAATTGTATTACATTAAAAAAAATAAAGATATATACATTGACTTGTGATGATTTGAAATGTTTCTATTATAGAGACTACACCTTCACTCTGGGATATAGAATTTGCTAAACAGTTAGCTGCAGTAAATGAACAGCCGCTTCAGAATGGTTTTGCAGAAATGATCCAGTGGACGAAAGATGGGAAGCTATGGGAGTTTCCAATTAACAATGAAGCAGGTAGGTCTTAATTTCAGAGGTTTATAAAATTAAGTATGGAAAAAAAAATTCAGTATGGAGATGAAATCTGGCAGGTGTTCAGAGTCTAGATATTTTCATGAATTTTAGAGCCTTGTATAAACATCCTTGTGGTGTCTGAAAAGAAATTTAGTAATAATAAAGATTGTATTTATTTATTTGAGAGTGAGCACAAGCAGTGTGGAGGGGCAGAGGGAGAGGGAGAAGGAGACCAGCCGCTGAGGAGGGAGCCCACCATGGGGCTTGTTCCCAGGACCCCAAGATCATGACCTTAGCCAAAGGCAGATTAACTGACTGAGTCACCGATGCACCGCTAAGCATCCAGCTCTTGATCTCCGCTCAGGTCTTGACGTCATGGTCATGAGCTCAAGCCCCATGTTGGGCTCTTTGCTGGTATAAAGACTACTTAAAAAAATAATACAAATTTTAAAAGGAAGTAAAATTATACAGCAGAAATGCATCATGAATTTTTACGTGACATGAAAGTATTGACTGGAAATAATGACAGTTTCCTAATTGCCGAGCAGGAGATTACCTGGAAAATCTTCTCTTATATTAAATCCTGAGTATGAGATCAAATTTCAATTTTGGAGAACATTACAACTCTGAACGTTTTATGCTTAGTTATCTTTTACTCATAAAACTGTTGCATTAAAGAGATGCAAGGTTCTCCTGCTTGAAAGCTACCTAAAGGAAAGATGTTAGAAGGCTTCAAAATTTTTTGGAACTCAGGCTGCATACATACCTACATTCTTTGAATTACTAGATGCTATTATCTACTTTCCTGAAGATTATTCTGGAGATGTTACCTCTTCCTCACTCAAAAGGGATATTGTATTACTGTGCTATTTATTTTATGCCATTTTTTATGTTATCATCAGCTAAACAGTTTAGGTATATTTTCAATTAGAAGAGATTCATGTACAGTTAGCTAGGAATTGTAAACACCTCACTAAGTCGTAGGAAAATGTAGTCCATATTTTAACCTTTGTAGTATTATGCTGTCACTGTAACATTTTATTTTTTGAAAATCTCATTTGTTTGGGTTAATAAGTAGAATAGAAGCTTAAATATCAGAAACATATTGTCTTGCATCTTCATAAAGTTTTACTTTATAGGAAAACTTTTTCAAGAATGATAATTCCTTTAACAAATTCTGAATATATTATGTATTTGTATGGTATATGCAGTAATAAAGGATGTTGTTTCATCTGTCACATAACATGAGTATTTCTCAAAGTATTATGCTTTCCATACTCTGGTGTGGGTATCAAGGAAAGGTGAAAAAAGCCCAAGGACTTTTTAGTTGTGCAAATCATGGTACAGATCCAACTCTCTTAGTGATTCGCCATTTGCCTTTGAGGAAACTAACCTCTTGAGGTTAAAATACTAGATGTGTCTCCTCGTTTGTAAAATTAAAGATACCTCATTGAAAGAATGTAAGAAGTAAGACAAAGTTATTTGAGTTGCTCAGCGCAGTTCTTGGTATATAATACGTATAAATGATATTCACCCCCCGATGTGAACACAGATTTTTAAAAAGAAAAAAGTTAACAATACATTAAGGGAAGATTTCATTATTTGATGAAACTTGGATATTCTAAGTCCTGATAGTTAAAAACATGGTTTTAAGACCCAATATTGAGGTAGGATAACTTGTGACTTTATTTAGGAGAGACAGTGATTAGGAGTTCAAGTTTTGAGTGAATTGTATGCTTAATCTCACTAAGCCTCACTTCCCCTGTCTATGAAATAATGGCAATAATGATAGGATTTATTTTACAGGATTCTTCTGATAAACAAGTGAGGTTGTACAAGTAAAGCATCATCAACCATCATCATCTCTGTTCCTACAACAATATCGTGAAAGGGTTTACTATCCTAGAAGGATCTCAATCTTTTTTTTTTTTTTTTTTAAGATTTTATTTATTTATTCATGAGACACACACAGAGAGAGAGAGACAGGCAGAGACACAGGCAAAGGGAGAAGCAGGCTCCATGCAGGGAGCCCGATGTGGGAGTTGATCCCGGGTCTCCAGGATCACACCCTGGGTCAAAGGCCCAAGCCTTTGAGCCACCCAGGCTGCCCAGGATCTCAAATCTTAAACTATTAGTGAGGATGTGTATTTTCTAGGAACCACCAAATAGGGTAACTGGAAAATAAGAGTTAGTGTACATTCTCATCAAGAGTAAAACACTTCAGTTCATCAAAATCTTAATTGCCCAAACTCCAAAGGAATTTATCTTAAATTTGACCTGGTTGTTGAAAAAGTTTAATTTTTACAAAAGGAAAAAAAAATATGTCTCTTGGTCAGGTTAGGGAGATAAATGTGACAAGTTTCCGTATGCACTCTGCATATTATTGATGCTTTAGGGTGCGTGGGAAGGGGAGGTATCTCATTTCCAGCTCCTGAGGCAATTGTTATCTGAATGAAAAACAGGAAAGGAACTGTGGAAACTCTCTCACTTTGATCACTCCCCTCAGTATACACTTAGGAACTTCAGAATACTTTGAGAGACTGGCATTGGAATTTGGAGCTTCAAGAGTTCGATAATATTCTTCTGTATTTCTTATTTCTAAATTTTAAGATTAGTAAAATGTCATGTACTCTCTACTAACAGCTTCCAGATTAACTTTGATGCTTTTGGGGAAAGATGTTTTATTTTTAGGAGTGAGTCATGCCATGCCAGTTTCTGAACCTAATACTGAAAATGACAAAATGACATGTCCTGTGTTTATAGCTTTGCTTCCCAGTGTTGTGTTTTTCATTTATGTAAAAAATTAGTTTGTTGTTTTACCACATAAAATATATAAATTATTTCCCAGTTTAAAGTAGCTTTTATCCAGTTTGGGTTTTTTTGTTTTTGTTTTTGTTTTTGAGAACTGGTTTACGCCTTCTGCTTTGCTTTGTCAGCATAGAGATTTATAGGAGCAGTAAGGTGGCATTATTCCTACTTAGGTTTTGTAGTAGTTATTATATATTGGATTGATTTAAAAAATCATTTTTATTTTAGCTTTGACCTTGACTTTAAATTTAATCATGTGTTTGCCACTACTCAGTCAACAGTCTTGCTCTTGAATATTCTTTAGCCATATGTATGCCACCAAAAAAGTGTAAGTGTAATAAGTGTTGTCAGTTTTTGATATGTAACATGCTACCCCTGAAACTTTACAACTAAGTTATAACTGATCATGAATTTATGGGCTTTCTTGTTAGTTTTGGCAGCTTAGTTGAGGGCAGTTCCCTCTAGAGTGGCTTGTTTCACATGTCTGGTTGTTGGTGCTGGCTGTTGTCAGGGGAGATGGAGGTAACTGGGTTATATGTCACTCATCATCTCACAGGAGTAGCAAGTACTTTTCAAGCCTTTGCACTGTGTTTAGTAATATCCCATTGACCAAAGCAGGTCACTTGGCCAATGCTGAATCAGGTGTTTGAGAAACAGCCTCCATTTATGGGGAGAATGACAAAGTCACATTGTGAAGGGGCATGTATAGAGGTATAGAAGTGATATGTGGCCATTTGTCAATCTGCCACTTTGATTTATTTTGTATTTACTTTAGCTTCAATAAAAATAACACATAGATCTTTAAATGTCCAAATAAATTTTTAAAAAATCTCTTTCAAAAAAAAAAAAAATCTCTTTCAGTAAATATAAACTAACTCTAAGTAAGTAGAAAGCATGTAAGCAAAAAAAAAAAAAAAAAAAAAAAGAAAGCATGTAAGCCTTTTATTTTGAGAGAATTGTATATTCACATGCCACTGAAGAAGTAAGTATCCTGGTTAGCCTTTACACAGTTTTGCCCAACAGTTACTTCCTACAAAATCCTATTACAGTATTACAGCCAGGCAATTGACATTGATACAATTCAACCATGTTCAGTTGTCACCAGTTTTATAAGTACTCCTTTACATGTACATATTTAATAATGTACAATTTTATCACATATGTAGACTCACGTGACCACCACTGCAGTCAAGATACACAGTTCCATCACTTCAAAGAGCCCTCGTATAGCCCTTTTGTGACCACACCTGCTTGCCTTCCACTGCCTCCCTTTCTTAGTCCTGGATCCCTCACAATCACTAAATCCTTTCACCATTTCTATAAATTTGTCACTTCAAGAAATATATACGAATATGATCTTACAGTGTGTAACCTTTGGGAATTAACTTTTTTTCACTCAGCCTGAATAATTATCTGGAGATTTATCCAAGTTGTTGCATGTATCAGTATGTTTGTAGCTTGTTTTTAGTTGAGTAATAGTCCATGATTTGAATGTGACATATAGTTTGTGTAGCCATTCACCTGGAAAAAGACATCTGGCTTGTTAACCAGTTTGTAATCTCTACACCTAACATGGGGCTCAAACTCATAACCCCAAGGTCAAGAGGGGGGGGTATTGTGTCATAGGACATTGCTTCTTTAACAATGTCCTTCTTTAAATCCATTTAAATCAATGGATTACATTGATTTCCAAATGTTAAACCGCCCTGCATAGCTGTTTTAAGTCCCACTTAATCTTGGTATATAAATCTCTTTATTAATTGTTGGTTTGTTTGCTAATTTTGTTAAAAGTTTCTGCCTCCAAGTTCATTAGAGATAATGGTTTGTAACTTTCTCTCTCTCAGTTCATTTATTTGTTTTGTGGTTGTGTCTTTGGTTTGATAACAAGGTAATACTGGCCTTATAAAATGAGTTAGGAGTATTCTACTTTCTGGAAGAGATTGTGTAAAGCTGGTGTTAGTTTTTCTTTCAGTGTTAAAATTCTCAGTTGAAGCCATGTGGGCTGAGGAATTTCTTTTTTGAGACCTTTATTTTTATTTTTATTTTTTTAAAGATTTTATTTACTTATTCATGAGAGACAGAGGGAGAGAGAGAGAGAAGCTCCAGAGACACAGGCAGAGGGAGAAGCAGGCTGCATGCAGGGAGCCTGATGCGGGACTCAATCCTGGGACTCCAGGATCACACCCTGGGCCAAAGGCAGGCACTAAACCACTGAGCCACCCAGGGATCCCCTTTTGAGACCTTTTAAACTACAAATTCCTTTTCTTTAATAGTTATGAGACTATTCAAGTAATCTATTTTATTTTGGCTTGAATTTTGGTCCTTTAGTGTATTTTTTTTTAATTGTCCATTTTTTTAAGTTGTTGAGCTACTTGTTTGTGGTATTCCCTTATCCCTAATGATTTCAGTTTTTATAGCAATAACCTCCTTTTCATTTCTGTGTCACTCTTTTCTTTATCAGACTTAATAGAAATTTATCAATTTTACTGATTCTTTTTTTTGAAGAACTAGTATTGGTTTTGTTGCTTTGTCTCTATTTTTCTGTTTTCAATTTTACTGATTTTGGATATTTTCTTTATTATTTCCTTCCTTTTTCTTTCTTTTTTTTTTTTAAGATTTTATTTATTTATTTATTCATGAGAGACAGAGAGAGAGAGAGAGAGAAAGAGAGAGGCAGAGACAAGACAGAGGGAGAAGCAGGCTTCAGGCAGGGAGCAAGATATGGGACTTGATCCTGGGACTCCAGGATCACGCCCTGGGCTGAAGGCAGACATTCAACTGCTGAGCCACCCTCCTTCATTTTTCTTGCTTTAGGATTGTTTTGCTCCTTTGCTAGGTTCTTGAGGTGGGAACTTAGATTATTGATTTGAGATTTTTCCTCTTATGTATTCATTTAGTGCTGCATGTATACCTCTTAGCACTGCTTTAGTCTTGTCCCACTGATTTTGATTTGTTTTGTTTTCATTTTTCATTCAATTCTGAGTGTTTTCTGAATTATCTTTGCGATTTCAGCTAGACCTATGAATTATTTTTAAGTATATTTAATTTTTAACTGTTTCCTATTGTCTTTCTGTTACTGATTTCTAGTTGGATTCCATTATGATCTGAGAATGTACTGTGTATCACTCCAGTTATTTTAAATGTCTTGTAGTTTGTAACCCCACATGTGGTCCAGCCAGGTGAATGTTCCATGAATGCTTGAAAAGAATTCATATTCTGAAATAGTTTGGTGGAGGGTTCTGTAGACATCAGTTTGATAATGTTTGTTGATGTTGTTCGGAGCTTCTTTATCCTGGCTAATTTTCTACCTCATAGTTCTCAAAGTTACCGACAGTAGACTGTTGAAATCCCCACTATAACTGTCAGCTTTTCTATTTCTCCTTTATTTCTATCATATTTGTTTTCATGTATTTAGAAACTCTGTTGCTTAGTGCATATGTAATTCAGATCACTCTTTGTGGATTGACCCTTGACCCTTTTGTTATGTAATGTTTTTCTTTCTCCCTAGTAATTTTCTTTGCTCTGAAGTCTCTTTTGTCTGATAATCATATAACCACTCATGCTTCCTTTTTTTATTTTTTTTAAATTTATTTATTTATGATAGTCACAGAGAGAGAGAGAAAGAGAGAGAGAGAGAGAGGCAGAGACACAGGCAGAGGGAGAAGCAGGCTCCATGCACCAGGAGCCCGATGTGGGATTCGATCCTGGGTCTCCAGGATCACGCCCTGGGCCAAAGGCAGGCGCTAAACCACTGCGCCACCCAGGGATCCCTATTTTTATTTTTTTTAAGATTTTATTTATTTATTCATAGAGAGAGAGAGAGGCAGAGACACAGGCAGAGGGAGAAGCAGGCATCATACAGAGAGCCTGATATGGGACTCGATCCAGGGTCTCCAGGATCATGCCCTGGGCTGCAGGCGGGCTAAACCGCTGCGCCACTGGGTCTGCCCTCATGCTTCCTTTTTTTTTTTTTTTTCCATGCTTCCTTTTTTTAAAAATTTAATGTTAAGATACATTTTTCTCCATCTTTTTCTTTTCAAACTACCTATGTATGTTGTGTTCGAAGTGAGTATCTTATAGAAAGCATATAGTTGGAGCACTTTTTTATACCTACTCTGCAATCTGTATCTTTTGATCAGTGTATTTATTTTTTTAAAAGATTTTATTTATTTATTCTTGAGAGAGAGAGAGGCAGAGACACAGGCAGAGGGAGAAACAGGCTCCATGCAGGGAGCCCGACGTCGAAATCGATCCAGGGTCTCCAGGATCAGGCCCTGGGCTGAAGGTGGCGCTAAACCGCTGAGCCACCAGGCTGCCCTGATCAATGTATTTAGATCATTTACATTTGAAGTAATTATTGATTTGTTAGGACTTAAGTCTCCTATTTCATTACTTGTTCATTCCCCTTTTTGGGGCGGCCTCATGTGCTCTGCTTGAACATGTTTTAGGATTCTATTTTGTTTTATTTATGTAAATTTTTTTAGTATAATTTGTAAAGTTTTCTTAGTGGTTGCTTTAGATTTTAAGTTTTCATTAGCAGTAGCTGCTGCTACACTTTGAACATGCATAATATGCTAAGAGTTATAAAAGAGTTGTATAAGCTTTGTGTCTATGTAATCTTTACAGAAACCCCACAAGAAGGTTCTTTTTTAATCTTCATTTTATTCCCCAAAACTGTTGCTCAGAGAAGTTAATTTGCCCAGTCACAGTTGTTATATTGGTGGGCAAACCTAGGTCTAACTCCAAGATTCATGGCTTTAACTGCAATACTCATCAATGTTAATTTTATGGTAGAGGTTATACACCAAAATTATAATGGATTTTTATCTCATTTCCTAGGTTTTGATGATGAGGGTTCAGAATTTCATGAACATATATTTCTGGATATACACCTGAAAGATTTTCCAAAGCAAGGACCAATTCGCCACTTCATGGAACTGGTGACCTGTGGCCTTTCCAAAAACCCATACCTGAGTGTTAAACAGAAGATTGAACACATAGAGTGGTTTAGAAATTATTTTAATGAAAAACAAGACATTCTAAAGGAAAATGGCATAGAGTTCAATTGAAGACCATGGAAATTTTTATTTCAAGCTGTTGGAGATGGGTATTATAACTAAATAAAATAATTTACTAAAAATTTTCCTATACTGTCTTATTACATCTGATTTGAATGGTATAAATGTAAAATTGCTTAAAAGTATATAATGCTGGGATGCCTGGGTGGCTCAGCAGTTGCGCGCCTGCCTTCGGCTCAGGTCGTGATCCCAGGATCTGGGATTGAGTCCTGCATTGGGCTCCCTGCAAGGAGCCTGCTTCTCCCTGTGCCTGTGTATCTCATGAATAATAAATAAATCTTTATTTTAAAAAATTCATTAAAAATAAAAAATAAAAGTATGTAATGCTAACTGAAGAATATTCTTTCGTGGAGAAAAGTTGTCAACATTCACAGATTCAACTAGCAATTCTTAACAAGAAGAATATCTTAGAATTAGTAATTTTTAAGACACCCTTGTTTAACCTTTTTCTTTTCAGTGACTATACTTCTTTGAAATAAAATTATTAGCCAATATCTGATGACTTCAGAGTGCTGTAACAGTTGAGATTATTTACAACCAGCTTTATATGCACTATGTCTATCTACATACACATATATTTTACACATTTGTATATAGACATTTATATTTTTTTATATTTCATCCTAAAATAACTACCCTTGCCTAAGTCTGGGTCACCAATGAGAAGTAACCTTGTAGAAATAAGCAGCTTATTCTAAACCCTTCTTGTCCTTTAGGTCTTCATGCCAAACTTAGAACTATTTATTTTCTCTTACATTAGCAGTTTGACTCAAATTCATACAACTCAAAGGAATGAAGATTCTAAAAAACTCACAGCAAGAATTTAGCTTACAGTGGTTGTAGGCCAGTGGTGTTTTAGGCCCCTGGCATAAGCAAATGAAAATCATACAAAGGAACCTATCGACTCAGGATTCAAATTATAAAATACATAAGGAAACAAAATAGTGCGCCTGTGCAGAAGCAGACTTGGAAAGCCTTTAAATTTTGGGCTTTGGGCACCTGGGTGGCTCAGTCTGTTAAGCATCTGCCTCTTGATTTCAGTTCAGGTCATGGTCTCAGTGTGCTGAGACCGAGCCCTGTGTCCAGCTCCATGTCTTTCTTGAATGAATAAATAAAATCTTAAAAAGCAACAAAAAAAATTGGGATTATGTTCTTTTTGCTTAAAGCACATGTTTAGGAGGGTAACGGCCTGCTGTTAGCCAACTACTTTTGTTTATCTGACAAATGTATTTAACCTTTACTTTTAAAAAAGATTTTGAGAGAGCAAGAGCACAAGCATGAGCGGGGGTGGGGAGAGCCAGGGGGAGAGGGAGAAGCAGACTCCCTGCTAAGCAGGGAGCCCAATGCAGGGCTTGATCCCAGGACCCTGAGATCATGACCTGAGCCAAAGGTAGATGCTTAACTGACTGAGCTATCCAGGCACCCCTTAACCCTCACTTTAAAGATATTTTATGTTCTGTACTCCTCTCCCACTAGTATGACATGAGAAAAAATAATCAAAAAGAAAGCAACAAATACTACAAAGGATACACAATAAAAGCTAGTAAAAATAAATCCAAACATAACAGTAACTATGATAAAAATAAGTGAACTAAATGCTGAAAATAAAAACCTTTAGGTGGGGCAGCCCTGGTGGCGCAGTGGTTTGGCGCTGCCCTGCAGCCTAGGGTGTGATCCTGAAGACCCCGGATCGAGTCCCAGTCGGGCTCCCTGCATGGAGCCTGCTTCTCCCTCTGCCTGTGTCTCTGCCTCTCTCTCTGTGTCTATGAATAAATAAATAAAATCTTAAAAAAAACAAAAAACTTTAGGCATCCCAATGTACTTATAAAGAATGTATTTTTTGTTGTTGGGTGCAGTTATGACCAAGAGATTACGGTCTTTGAATTGATGTCTTTTATAAATCATAAAAAATCCTCCTCCATTAACTATCCAAAGATAGCTTCTGACCCATGTCTTCTTTTCTCTCCTGGAAATCTGATTGCACAACTGTTACCTTTAAAAAAAGAAAAAAAAATTTTAAAGTCGTTCTCTATGCCCATTGTGGGACTTGCACTCATTACTCTGAGATCAAGAGTCACATGCTCCACCAACTGAGCCAGCCAGATGCCTAACAAATGTTACCTTCTTTTTTTTTTTTTTTAAGGTTTTATTTGTTCATGAGAGACACAGGCAGAGACATAGAGGGAGAAGTAGGCTCCCCACGGGGAGCCTGACATGGAACCCAATCCCAGAACCCCAGGATCACAACCCGAGCTGAAGGCAGACACTCATCCACTGAGCCACCCACGTGCCCCCAAAGTTACCTTCTTATATCAGTCTTTACCTCTCTTTCATATTTTTTCTGTTTTCTTCTCTGCATTACATATGGATTTTTTTTAGGTAGGCTTCATGCTAGGTGGTTGGTTTTGGTTTTTTGTTTTTGTTTTTGTTTTTTAAAGATTTTATTTATTCATGAGAGACACACAGAGAGAGGCAGAGACGGAGAAGCAGGCTCCATGCAGGGAGCCTGATGTGGGACACGATACCGGGACTCCAGGATCACGCCCTGGGCCGAACATGCTGCCAAACTGCTGAGCCACCCGAGCTGCCCATGTTTGTTTGGTTTTTTTAAGGAGGTTCAACATAGGGCTTGAGTTCCCGACCTGAGATCAAGACCTGAGCTGAGATCAAGAGTTGGATGCTTAATTCATGAGCCACCCAGATGCCCCCATATGGATTTCTTTATTTTTTTTAATATGGATTTCTTTAGATCTACTTTCATGTTTAATTTGTTACACTCCCTCAATTAAATTTTTTTTCCAAAGTCTAGTCACTTTTATTGTCACCTCCTCTGTATTTTACTCTATCTTACATATAGTTCATAGTATGAATATGATAAGCCCAATATTCATTTATTTATTTACTTATTTGAGAGAGGGCAGGGGAATCTCAGTCCTAGAACTGAACCTGCATCAGGCTCCCTGCTCAGTGGGGAGCTTGTTTCTACCTCTCCCTCTGTCCCTGCGTGTGTGCTCTCTTTCTCTCTCTCTTGCTCACTCTGCCTCTCAAATAAATAAAAACTTAAAAAAATAATAAAAAACTAATACAGAAAGGGAGAAAAAATTGTCATTATTAGAAAGTCTATGTTTATGTAGGAAAAAAATAATCTATAAACTGTAATAAGAGAATTTAGCAACTTTGCAACCGTATTTTTATAAACCAGTGACAAATGATTTATAAGATACTGTTCATAGTAGCATCAAAAATATAAATGAATAAAATCTTAATGAAAGCTATTTGAGGGACACCTGGGTGGCTCAGCAGTTGCGCACCTGCCTTTGGCTCAGATGGTGATCCCAGGATCCAGGATCAACTCCCACAATAGGCTTCCTTCGAGGAGCCTGCTTCTCTCTCTGCCTGTGTCTCTGCCTCTCTCTCTCTGTCTGTGTGTTTCATGAATAAATAAATAAATAAATAAATTTTTTAAGGAAAGCTATGTAGGATGTTTGTGAAGAAAACCTCTTAAAACTTTAATGAAACATAGTAAGTAATAAAAAAATAATGAAAAAAAGGACGCCTGGCTGACTCAGTCAGTAGAGCATGAGACTCTTGATCTCAGGGTCGCAAAATTTGAAATCCACATTGTGCATGGAACCTACTTAAATTAAAATAATAATAATATGAAAAAGATTTAAGTAAGTAAATGGATAAAAAGTTCATGGATAAGAAGACTCAATATTATAAAGATTTGATTCTTTCCAAGTTTATCTATATATTGAATGCAATTTCATTAAAAAATCCCAACAAGGTTTTTCATAGAGCTTCACAAATTTATGATAAAGTTATAGGGGGAAACAACTGGAAGAGCCAAATGTTATTGAAAAGGGACACAAGATGAGGTGAGGGAGTTGCCTTGATTTGAAGTTATCCAGACTTATCATAAAACTATAATTTGTTTTTAAGATTTTATTCATGAGACACACACACAGAGAGGCAGAGAGAAGCAGGCTCCCTGTGAGAAGACTGGTGTGGGACTCGATTCCAGGATCCAGAGATCATGCCCTGAGCCGAAGGCAGACACTCAACCACCAAGCCACCCAGGCATCCCTCATAAAGCTATAATTACTTGACAACAGGATATTCCTCATGGATATAGTTAAATAAATTTGTGAATAAAATAGAAAACACAGAGGGATGTCTGGGTGGCTCAGTGGTTGAGCATCTTCCTTCAGCTCAGAGCATGATGGTGGGGTCCTGGGATCAAGTCCTGCATCGGGCTCCCAGCATGGAGCCTGCTTCTCCCTCTGCCTGTGTCTCTGCCTCTCTCTCTCTCTCTCTCTCTCTCTCTCTCTCTGTCTGTCTCTCATGAATAAGTAAATCTTAAAAAAATAGACAACACAGAAATAGACCCCACAGTATATGGAAACTAGACGCATGACAAAGTATTGCAAGTCAATGGGAAAAGAGTAAATATTCCACAAATGGTGTTAGGATAATGAGTTATCCATATGAAAGAAAAAAGAGGATTTTTACTTCATGCTATTTTTAAAAAATCCAGTTCAATTATTCAATGAGAAAGACAAAATTGGGACGCCTGGGTGGCTTAGTGGTTGGGGGTCTGCCTTTGGCTCAGGGCTGATCCTGGAATCCCAGGATCGAGTCCCATGGGGGTCTGCCTGCACAGAGCCTGCTTCTCTTTCTCTGCCTGTGTCTCTGCCTCTCTTTCTCCGTGTCTTCCATGAATAAATAAATAAATTCTTTAAAACATGAAAATTTTAAAAAAAATTTTTTAAAAGAGAAAGACAACATTTAAAACATTTATTTATTTTTTTTTAAATTTTTTTTTTTATTATTTATTTATGATAGTCATACAGAGAGAGAGAGAGGCAGAGACACAGGCAGAGGGAGAAGCAGGCTCCATGCACCGGGAGCCCGATGTGGGATTCGATCCCGGGTCTCCAGGATCGTGCTCTGGGCCAAAGACAGGTGCCAAACCGCTGCGCCACCCAGGGATCCCTACATTTTTGTTTTAAATGTTTTAAATGTTGGGATCCCTGGGTGGCGCAGCGGTTTGGCGCCTGCCTTTGGCCCAGGGCGCGATCCTGGAGACCCGGGATCGAATCCCACATCGGGCTCCCGGTGCATGGAGCCTGCTTCTCCCTCTGCCTGTGTCTCTGCCTCTCTCTCTCTGTGACTATCATAAAACAAAACAAACAAACAAACAAACAAACAAAAATGTAGAACACCTTTACAGCTCTGGGATGGACAAGGATGTAAAATATCAAAAGCACAATCTCTAAGGAAAAGATTCATAAATTTGTTAAAATTTAGAACTTTTAATTAAAAAAGGCAGCACTGGGGCAGCCCCGGTGGCTCAGCGGTTTAGCGCCCCCTTCCAGTCCAGGGCCTGACCCTGGAGACCCAGGATCGAGTCCCATGTCAGGCTCCCTGCGTGGAGCCTGCTCCTCCCTCTGTTTGTGTCTCTGCCTCTCTCTCTCTCTCTCTCTCTCTCTCTCTCTCTGTATCTCTCATGAAAAAATAAATAAAATCTTACAAAAAAAATAAAAGAAAGAAAGGAACCCATGCTTTGACAGATCGTTTAAAAAAATAAAAATAAAAATAAATAAATAAATAAATAAAATAAATAAAGGCAGCACCAAGAGTGCAAAGATAAGCATCAAACATGAAGATAAATGCTTTACATATAATCACCAAGTAATGTCTATGTAGAGTATATAAGGAACTCCTAAACATCAAATAGAGAGAAACAAACCAACTGAAAGAATATAGCCAAAAACAAAGACGGGCATTTCATTTCATAGGAGAAAATATACAAGTAGCTAATAAATATATGAAAGAATGTTCAGGGAAATGCAAATTAAAACCATGCTGTGAGGGTCCTGGGATCCTTAGGACCCTGGTGGGCAGGGAGCCTGCTTCTCCCTCTGCCTGTGTCTCTACCTCTCTCTGTGTGTCTCTCATGAATATATAAATAAAATCTTAAAAAAAACACACACAAAAAAAGCCATATTGTGATAACATGTTCTTTAGATAGGTGAAAAATTAAAAGGCAATATCATTTATACACTGTTGGTGGGAGTATAAATTGGCAACCACTTTTGGAACTACATAATTATATATTTATAATAAATAAGATTCATATATAAATACATAGCATAATTATACATGTAACATTTAATTATATATTTATATAGATGTAAATGTATATATAAATATATAATATACATATAACTTTGTGTATATAAATATTTTTTTACATATATAGTCATAGAACCTTATAAACAATCAATCCTGCTCCTGGAGTATACACCCAAGGAAACTTTTACAGATATGCGCTGAGAGGTATGAATAAAACTGCTCAATGTAGGGGCACCTGGCTGGCTCAGTGTGCGACTCTTGATCACAAGGTCGTGAGTTCAAGCCTGACATTGGGTGTAGAGCTTTCTTAAAAAGAAAAGAAAAGTGAAAGAAAAAAACTATTCAAAGTAGTAAAAATCAGAGGAAAAAGTGTCCATCACCTAGAGAACTTATAAATTGTGGCTTATTTATGCAACGCAACACTATGCCCAAGTGAAAATCACTAAAATAGAGTATACACATCAACACAGATGATTTCCAAAACAATGTCCCATGAAAAAAGGGACATTGCAAGAGGAATGCATATGATATAGTACCATGTTCATAATATTCAAAAGCCAAATATCAAATAAATTTGATGAAACTAAAAGAAAAGCATGGGAATGATGACAACACTGTATTTCAGGAGAGATGGCCATGTGGTTGAGGAGGGCCACAGGGAGCTTCAATAATGCTACCATTCTATTAAGTTGGATGGTAAGTTCACAGGTGGTCATTTTATTATCATGCTTTAAATTCTTTATATTTATATTATATTACAGATATTCTTAACCAACTGAGCCACCCAGGCGCCCCTGACTACAGATATTCTTTTGTATGTAACAGCATTTCATATTTTTTAAGGAATGAATCGAAATGAGTAAATAACTGGAAGATAGGCAGAGCTTAGCCATAGTTTTGAAAAAGGATAGAGATGACATATCCACAGCTGAGACCATGATGTTAAAAGCATCTTTTAATTGGCCATTTCCAGACTTGATTTTTTTTTTTTTAATTATTCATTAGAGACACAGAGAGAAGGGCAGAGACACAGGCAGAGGGAGAAGCAGACTCCCTGCAGGGAGCCTGATGTGAGACTCGATCCCAGGACTCCAGGATCAGGACCTACAGACTCGATTTGGAAGAATGTATTTATTATTCTTAGATTCTTGGTTCTAAAAGAACATATTATCCTTAGATTCTTGCCTTGTTATCATTCTTAAAATTAATCCAAAATTCCTTTGAGTACAGACGCCTGGGTGGCTCAGTAGTTGAGAATCTGCCTTTGGCTCAGGGCGTGATCCTGGAGTCACAGGATCGAGTCCCATATCGGGCTCCCTGAAGAGAACCTGCCTCTACCTCTGCCTGTCTCTTTCTGTGTCTGTCATGAATAAATAAATAAAATGTTTAAAAAAAAGAACAGGGCAGCCCTGGTGGCTCAGCGGTTTAGCGCCGCCTTTTGCCCAGGGCATGATCCTGGAGACCTGGGATCGAGTCCGACATCAGGCTCCCTGCGTGGAGCCTGCTTCTCCCTCTGCCTGTGTCTCTGCCTCTCTCTCTCTCTCTCTCTCTCTCTGTGTGTGTCTTTCATGAATAAATAAATAAAAATCTTTAACAAAACAAAACAAAACAAAAAAACAAAATTCCTTTGAGTAATCAGCTTTAACATATGTAAAAAAAAAAAAACAACAAAATCTGCTTAATCTTAAAGTTGCTTTTAAAGTGCATGCATTTATACATGTATGCAAATTGACTATTAAATTCAGAAGATTTCTTTCTAAGTAACAGAGTCCTAAGGCGCTGAAGCAAACCCTCTTTCTAAAATATATTAATTCAAGGACTAAGCAAGTCCTGAAAAGTGAATAGTTTACTGTGTCTCTTTATATCTCCTTGAACTAGAATATTGGTGATGGTGGCAGAGAAGGGGAAGTAGCTTGTATTAGGAAATGCTAACGGCTACATGAATATGCTTATGATTTAGACCCTCTTAAATCCTGTTCCCTAGGGCAGCCCAGGGGGCTCAGCAGTTTAGCACCGCCTTCAGCCCAGGGCCTGATCCTGGAGGCCTGGGATGGAGTCCCACGTCTGGCTCCCTGCCTGGAGCCTACTTCTCCCTCTGCCTGTGTCTCTGCCTCTCTCTCTCTATGTCTATCATAAATGAATAAATAAATAAATAAATAAATAAATAAATAAATAAATAAATCTTAAAATAAAAAAGAAAGAAAAAATAAATCTGTTTGCTGCACAAGAATAGAAGGACTGCTTTCCAAGATCTCAGTGGCATCTTTATGGAGAATGAAATATGGGTGCTCCCATTGAATGTAGTACAGAATGTGAAAACACTTAGTCTTGGTCTCTGGCACAGTACCCCTAACAGGGAGGATTTCATGTATCTGATAGTGGTTTACCTTTACCATTTTTTTTTTTTTTTGAGAGGGAGAACAGGAGCTGGGGGGTGAGGAGAGGAGGGGGACACAGAGGGAGAGAGAATCTTAACCAGGTTTCACACTCAGTGTGTGGGGCTCAATCTCATAACACTGAGATCTTGACCTGAGCTGAAACCAAGAGTTGGTCTCAACCCACTGAGCCACCTGGGTACCCTACCTTTACTAAGTTTAATTGTGACAGATTTAATGTACCTGTCTTGCTTTCAAAGGGAAAGTAACCACTGGTCTGAAATAGTTAGCTTTACATGCTGTACTATCTACTTGTACTATCTATTGAGGTGTTCAGAGGGCAAGAAAGCAAACAGAAATGCTCTAATCATTTCTTTGCTTGCCAGCTCCTGAATTGTTGACAGTTGTACAGTGCCCTTCCTACATTTTCATCCACTTTCTTTGGTTTTCTTCTCTGCTTTGGTGTTGGAAGCTTCAGTTCAAATCCCTGCTATGTCAGTAGGAGCTGTGATCGTGAGAACATGGCTTAATCTTTCAGCCTGTTTCCTCCTTTGTGGACGATGCTCACAATTCCCTTCTTTCGGGACCTGCAGGTGTTAGAATCAAATGAGGCAATGTACATCACAGTCACTGGCACTTACTATGGACTTCAAAAACAATGTTCTTTTTCTTTCTCTATATTCCTTCCCAGGACCCCAGTGTCAGGAAGGAAGAGTCATTTTTTTCACAATCCCACATTTATTTGGAAATGGCAGCTTGCTCCTTTTTTTTTTTCAGCTTGCTCCTTTTTTTTTTTTTACATTTTTTTTTATTATTTATTTATGATAGTCATACAGAGAGAGAGAGAGAGAGAGAGGCAGAGACACAGGCAAAGGGAGAAGCAGGCTCCATGCACCGGGAGCCTGACGTGGGATTCGATCCCGGGTTTCCAGGATCGCGCCCTGGGCCAAAGTCAGGCGCCAAACCGCTGCGCCACCCAGGGATCCCCCAGCTTGCTCCTTTTACAGTTTCAGACCCAGTTATCATTACCTTCCATCACTGAAACAGAATACTTAAATTTTTTTATGATGCTCTCATCCTCCAGGATCCATAAATAGCCTTATCCCCATCATCATCACTATGTAGTGGATTCTTGCTTTCACAGGTGGAAATGGGGACAGGCAGGCGTTGGGATAGGAGGGCCTCCTCTGTGCTGGCTGGGAGCTCAATCCTGTATGTGATAGCTCCAGGCTCACTCCTAGTGAGAGGGGCCTGGGTCTGTCCAAATGGGCAGATGCCCAAATGAATATCTTCTCCTGTGGCCTGCATCAGTGTCTCTTCGGGTACCCCAAGATTGTAGAATAATGATAGATCTACTTGCATCAGCCAGTGATAACGATCGGCCCTGTGTGCTACTTTCAGAGCGTGTGAAGTGTTTCCACAGCCATCACTCATTCGTCGCTCAGCCACGTGCCAGGCCTCTGCCAGGCAACAGAGTATAAATGCGCTGGTGAAGCTCTCATGGCCTTGACATGTCATCTTAAAAGTCACTTCCCAAGAAAGCCTTCTCTCCCTGCTTTGTTAAGTAGTTTTTCCCTGCATATTGTCTAACACAGCACTCTGTTTACTTCCTGTATGACATCCCCCATCCTGAACTCCTCAAGGACAGAGATTGTGTCAGCTTCTGTCGCCTTGTGAGATCCTGTGCTCAAGACCTAGCATATTACTAGGCCCTAGACAGGCACTTAATAAAGCTGGTTAATGGAGGAAAAGAAAGGACGAATGACACATGCTCACAGGGAAGAGAAAAAGATTCCATCGCTCTACAGTGTGATGGGTGCCAAGGCCAGGAAATGGGATGAAGATATAAAAGGCAAACATTTAATCACACTGCATGTCTGCTGGAATTTTTACTTCCTGCAGGCTGAAAGCTGTCTCTGGCCAGCAGTGTCTGAGAATGGCTGGGTAGACCTGCTCAAATCTGGGGTGCAGAATTTGGAGGGCTCTCTGTTCACAAATAAAGGTAAGCTGCATTATCCAAAATCAGCTTCGTTTATAATAAACATAATAGGGACCCCTTGGTGGCGCAGCAGTTTGGCGCCTGCCTTTGGCCCAGGGCACGATCCTGGAGACCCGGGATCGAATCCCACATCGTGCTCCCGGTGCATGGAGCCTGCTTCTCCCTCTGCCTATGTCTCTGCCGCGCTCTCTCTCTCTCTATCTGTGACTATCAAAAAAAAATAAATAAATAAATAAAAAGAACTTTATAAAAAAATAAATAAATAAACATAATAGTCTGGCTTCCACATGCCATACTTTTTGGGGGGGGGGGGGAGGGGCAGAAGGGCAGGGACAGAGAGAGAATCTCAAGCAGACTCCCGCTGAGCATGGAGCCCCTGAGATCATGACCTGGGCAGAAATCAAGAGTCAGATGCTTAACTGGCTGAGTCACCCAGGGCCCCTCCCTATGCCATGGTTCAGAACTTGGGGAGGGAAGAGGCACACTATTTATTGCCCCCACCATAATTTTTTTTAAAAGACTTTATTTATTCTTGAGAGACACACACAGAGAGAGAGAGAAAGAGAGAGAGAGGCAGAGACACAGGCAGAGGGAGAAGCAGGCTCCATGCAGGGAGCCCAATGTGGGACCGGATCCCGGGTCTTCAGGATCAGGCCCTGGGCTGATGGTGGCGCTAAACCACTGAGCTTCCCCGGGCTGCCCCCCTCCCATACTTTTTAAATGAAGTATCCACTTCTGCTACCATTTTGTCTGCTCTTCTTACCACTTAAAACTGACATGAGGGTGTTTGAGAAATACACTATATTTCTCTTTTGGAAGAGGAAATAAAAGAGGTGAATGGCTTACACTGCCCACTCACAGAATTAGAATTGCAGTCTTTATGTTGCCACAAAATGAGGAAACAGCCAGAAAGAAGATAAAAACTCTTCCATAATTCTCTTCCTGGGATTTAGTGTATTAGTATGATGAAATGCAACAGGTCTGAAAATAAAGGTATAAAATGTTGCAGAGCGTAAAACAGGAGAAAGTCACAATAGTCAAACGGTGGACACATTCCAAAAGTCTATCAATGGATGACTGGATAAACAAAATGTGATAGATGTGTACAGTGGAGCAGTATTTAGCTCCACTAAGAAATGTAAGAAGAAATGACATTCTGATACAGGCTATGGCATGGATGAACCCTGGCAGTATGATGCTCAGTAAAGGAAGCCAGACCCAAGTGGGCACACAGTGCATGATGCCACTTATGGGATGTATCTACAACAGCAAATGAGTCGTGGGAGTCAGGGGCTGTAGAGAGGCGTGAATGGAGAGCTATTCTGTAATGGGTGCAGAGTTTTTGTTCGGGAAGATGAACAACATTCTGGAGATGGATAATGGAGATAGCTGTGCAACAGTGTGAATGTATCTAATGCCACTGAGCAAGGCACTTCCAATGGTTAAGGGGCGGATCATATGTATATATCATTACAATTTAAAAATGTTTATGATAAATTAGAGACCATGACTATAATAAAGATACTTCAGGGGCACCCAGCTGGCTCAGTTGGTAAAACCTATGACTCTTGACCTTGGTGTTGTAAGTTTGAGCCCTGTGTTGAGTGTAGAGATTACTTAAAAATAAGATCTTTAGGGGCACTTGGGTGGCTCAGTGGTTGAGCATCTGCCTTTGGCTCAGGGCGTGACCCTGGGGTCCCGGGATCAAGTCCCACATTGGGCTCCCCGCCAGGACCCTGCTTCTCCCTCTGCTTGTGTCTCTGCCTCTATCTATGTGTCTCTCATGAATAACTAAATAAAATCTTTAAAATATATAAAATCTTTGAAAACAAACAAATGATACTCCAACCATTTGAAGGACTGCTCTGTTCTCATGCCACAGAGGACCACATAACATCCCAAGAAAGAGCACATGTTAGCTAAGGGTGCAGGCAAGAGGAAGGGGTATAGTCTAGTGGCTGAGGTCAGTAGAAGGAATTGGTCTGTGCATTCTAGTCTATGCGTAATTACCTTCATCTTTATTTTTTAAAATATTTTATTTAGGGCAGCCCCGGTGGTGCAGCGGTTTGGTGCCGCCTGCAACCTGGGGTGTGATCCTGGGGACCCGGGATCGAGTCCCACATCGGGCTCCCTGCATGGAGCCTGCTTCTCCCTCTGCCTGTGTCTCTGCCTCTATCTCTCTGTGTCTATGAATAAATAAATAAAATCTTTAAAATTTTTTTAAAAATAAAACAAAATATTTTATTTATTTATTCATGAGAGACACATAGAGAGGCAGAGACAGGGAGCCGGATGTGGGACTCTATCCCAGGACGCCAGGATCATGACCTGAGCCGAAGGCAGATGCCCAACCACTGAGCCACTTTGGTGTCCCTCTCACTGAAGTTTTTGAGCATCCTCTGAGGTAGATTTTATTCCATGTAGAGGAATTTAAGAAGTTTCTGGGGCAGCCCCGGTGGCTTAGTGGTTTAGCGCCACCCTCAGCCTGGAGTGTGATCCTGGAGACCCAGGATCGAGTCCCACATCGGGCTCCCTGTGTGGAGCCTGCTTCTCCCTCTGCCTGTCTCTCTCTCTCTCTCTCTCTCTCTCTCTCTCTCTCTCTCGAATAAATAAATAAAATCTTAAAAAAAAAAAAAAAAGAAGAAGTTTCTGAAGGTTTCCAAACAGTGATGCAACTGGGATTTAAATCCAAGATAGTGGGATCCCCGGGTGGCGCAGCGGTTTGGCGCCTGCCTTTGGCCCAGGGCGCGATCCTGGAGACCAGGGATCGAATCCCACGTCGGGCTCCCTGCATGGAGCCTGCGTCTCCCTCTGCCTGTGTCTCTGCTTCTTTCTCCTCTCTGTGTATTCTCATGAATTAATAAATAAAATTTAAAATAAATAAATAAATCCTAGATAGCAACTTCAAATCCAAGTATTTTTCTGGTACCCCTCCAGAGTAGATTTTTGGAGCAATTATATGGATAATCTGGGGGAAAGGGAATAGGAATTTTCTCATTAGAGTTGAGTGAGTTGTACCAATGGGATGACAGCAAACATGGGAACTTTGGAGTGGTAGTTAATGTTTAGATGAAAAATCATTAAAGAGTTTAAAGAGTGGAATACCAATGCAATCAAAGAGTTCCTGGAGGCTAATTTGGTAGGGCTACTTGGGAATGATTGAGTGGGAAAATATTAAAGCCAGAGAGCTCAGTGGAGCAAATGCCACAGTGGCCACAATGAAAAAAAGAATTTTAAAAATGGGATGGGGAGGGATCCCTGGGTGGCGCAGCGGTTTGGCGCCTGCCTTTGGCCCAGGGCGCCATCCTGGAGACCCGGGATCGAATCCCAAGTCGGGCTCCCGGTGCATGGAGCCTGCTTCTCCCTCTGCCTATGTCTCTGCCTCTCTCTCTCTCTCTCTCTCTCTCTCTGTGTGTGTGTGACTATAATAAATAAATAAAAATTTTTAAAAAATGGGATGGTGAGAAATCCTTTAGATTTCAGGTCAGCTTGTAATAATCTGGATATTGGTGATGTAGACTACGGATCTCGCTGACTTGGAGTATGTCTTTGTCCCCTATCTCATAACCAGGAGGGATCAGAGAAAGAAAATAAATGGAAGGAGCTAGTGTGCCATACTTCCGGCTGCTGAAAAATGCTTGCATGGGAAGGGAATAGGAAATGTCCTGAGACAAACATCTGATTTAGATGGATTGAGTTTCACCCTGTGAAAATAAATTGCTATTTATTACTTGTATAATCAAGAAATTTCCATGAGATTAACATCTTTAAGAAAGATCTTTATTAAACTTTCTGAGCTATTAAAAAATTAAGACTCCAATTACCTCTGTCACATAGTTTGGTTAATGAATTGACATATTGAGCCACAAATTGCATTTACAGTCTTTTGTGACTTCTTTTTTTTTTTTCTTTAAAGATTTTATTCATTTATTTGAGAGAGAGAGAGAGAGAGAGCAAGCATTAGCAGGAGGGAGAGGCAGACTTCCCACTGAATAGGGAGCCCGATGTGGAACTCAATCCCAGGACCCCAGGATCATGACCTGAGCTGAAGGCAGATGTTTAACTGACTGAGCCACCCAGGAGCCCGAGTCTTTGGTGACTTCTATACCCAAAGCTGTTAGCCTCACATGGAGGTGAAGGCCAAGCTGAGGTAGGAATAAGGAAGTATGAAGTATGGGATTCTCCCACTGAGAAAGACAAATATCTTTTTCTAGTTCTCTCACTGTATAGGTTGGAAAATTGAGGCCCAGAGGGAGTCACATGCCAGTGATTTTACAGTTCATTTATGGCAGAGCTGAGATATGAACCTCAGATCCCAGATCAGGAACCCTTCCACTGTGTCATAATTCTCCTTTACATAAATTAGTATTTAAACTGGTAAGAATTGGGATCCCTGGGTGGCGCAGTGGTTTGGCGCCTGCCTTTGGCCCGGGGCGCGATCCTGGAGACCTGGGATTGAATCCCACGTCGGGCTCCCGGTGCATGGAGCCTGCTTCTCTCTCTGCCTGTGTCTCTGCCTCTCTCTCTCTCTGTGACTATCATAAATAAATTAAAAAAAAAAAATTTAAACTGGTAAGAATTATTTTCTGAACTAACTACAGGGAACTCAATAAACTCATAAAATGAAAGGAGAAATAAAATGGAAATTGTTTTTAAAACATTTCAGGGTTTGTGAAAGCACATGGTTTAGATGAAGAGCACTCCAGTATTAGGGGAAATTCTGAATAATATTCAAATCCTCAGCATAGCCATTATCTGGAGGATGCATTTTTAAATGTGAGCTATGAAAATTGCTACTGAGATGAAGCTCGTTCTCATTATTAATCAATATTTTTATTTTTATTAGGGTGCCTAGGTGGCTCAGTCTGTTAATGATCTGACTTTGGCTCAGGTCATAATCTTGGGGTTTGGGATTGAGCCTGAGTCTCAGGTTCCACACTCAGTGGGAAGTCTGCTTGTCACCTCTCCTCTGCCCCTCCCCTCACTTGTGCGCTCTCATTCTTTCTCTCTCTCTCCCTCAAATAAGTGAATAAAATCTTTAAAATGTATTTCATTTTATTGATTTCGGAAATAACTGTAGACCTAAAGAAACATTGTAAAAATAATATAGAGTTTATATATACCTTCATCCAGCTTCTTCCCAGTGTTAAAAACTTATATAACCATAACTCATGATCCAAATCAGAAGATGGACATTAATCCAATACTATCAGTTAAACTACAGACTTCATTTGCATTTCACCATTTTCCTCCTTGACATTCTTTTCATGTTCCAGCCTGGAACCCAAAATCCCACCTTGCATTTAGTTCCTGCGTCTCCTCAGACTCCTCCAACCCATGCTGACTTCTCAGTCTTTGCTTATCTTCCGTGGACTCTTTTGAGGAGTCCTGGCCAACTATTTTTAGAATGTCCTTCGATCTGAGTTTGGCCAATGCTTTTCTCATGGTTACACTGAGCTTACAGTCTTGGGGGAAGAATACCCCAGAAGTGAAGTGCTCTTCCCATTATTTCATCTTAGGGATACAGGATGTCAACATGACTTGTCCTAGTGAAGTTTGATCACTTGGTTAAGGTGGTAAGAATCTGCCCAGTTTCTCAACTATAAAGCTACTATTTTCCCCTCCCCTTTGTATCGATAAGTATATTGGAGAGATACTTTGACTCTGTGCTAACATCCTGCCTCTGCAAACTCTTCCTGTTGAGTGTTACATCCATTGGTGGATCTTACCTGCAGCAAGATGTTCTAGTGGGGATTTTGTATTGTCCTCATTCCTTTTACATTCATAAGTTACAGTTCTTCTGAAGGAAGAGTTGTTCTTCTCCTCCACGTTTGTTCAATCACTTATTTATATCAGTACAGATGTATGGATATTTGTTTTATTCTATGGCTTATAATCTCACACTGTTGATATTTTTTTAGAGGAAGGGAAGGACAGGGGGCAAGGGAAAGAGAATCTTAAGCAGGCTTCCTGCTGAGCAGGGCTCCATCCCAGGTCCCTGAGATCATGACCTGAGCCAAAATCAAGAGTCTAATGCTTAACTGACTGAGCCACCCAAGCACCCCTAACATTATTATCATTTATTTGTGCTAAGCTGTTCCATCTTTAGCCTTTGGAAGCTTTTTCACGTTGGCTTTGTGTCCTTCTGACAAGCTCCTATCTTTGTAGAGCATTTCGTTGTTGTCTGGTACCGCCGGATGTTCCAGGCTCATCTTGTCCCTGCCCCTGTTGAGAATCAATCATTTCTTTCAGAAACCCTGATTTCTCTTACTGGAGAATAACATTTACAAATAAGATGCGCATATCAGGTGGAAGCTTATTCTTTGATGATTGTAAAGCTTACATGTCAGAAAATTTACCAATATAGTATCACACAGTATCTTCAGTAATAATTCTGAGACAGAGCAGCCAAATATATAAGAGTTAGCTTTAAAGTGCTTTAAAATGTTCTGCTTGCTCTGAGAGATGCTTCGGGCATGAGTGCCATTTATATCAAAGTTGAGAGTGTTTTCCCTTCCTAAAATGCTCCTTTATTCCTTAGTAGGAAGATTGGTTTTCTTCTTTTCAGTTACATAGCCTTCTATCCATCATGTCAAAGCTATTACATCTTCCATTTTAAATAAGAGAATAGTAAATGTTTAATCTCATCGATAATCAAAGTCATACAAAGTTAGCAATGGGATTATTGCCAGGTTATGAAAATATTAACAAATACTGAAAAGATTAATATCCTCTATTGTTAAGAACGTGAGAAAACATCTCCTCTATAGCACACTCTTTTTTTTTTTAAGATTTTATTTATTTATTTGAGATAGGGTGAGAGAGACATGAGCAAGGGGGCAGAGGGAGAGGGAGAAGCAGACTCCCCACCAAGCAGGGATCCCGATGTGGGGCTTGACCCCAGGACCCCAGGATCATGGTTGCTCAACTGACTGAGCCCCCCAGGAGCCCCCTCTATAGCACTCTCTTGAGAGCAACTGGTAGTATTGATTGAAATGATATATGTGCATTTGTCTTAGAAGTTTCACTTCCAGAAATGGGTCTGTCAGAGATGAGAATACAAGTATAAAAATATGTATGTGGGGGAATCTCTGGGTGGCTCAGCGGTTTGGTGCCTGCCTTTGGCCCAGGGCGCTATCCTGGAGACCTGGGATCGAGGTCCACATCGGGCTCCCGGCATGGAGCCTGCTTCTCCCTCTGCCTGTGTCTCTGCCTCTCTCTCTCTCTCTGTCTATCGTAAATAAATAAAAATAATTAAAAAAAAAAGATGTATGTGTATCTGTGTGTCTGTGTTTGTGTCTCTGTCTGCATTGCTGGGATTGATGAAAAACTGGAGATACAACTTACATGTCCATCAAGAGAGGGCTGGCTAAATACTTTGAACTACTGTACTAGGCAGCTAGAGAGAGCTGTGGAAGGCTTCCTAGAAGGCTAGCTAAGTTGTGAACTAAAGAATGAATAAGAGGGTGGGCACTTGGTTGGCTCAGTCAGTAAAGCATGTGACTCTCAATGTCGGGGTTGTAAGTTTGAGCCCCAGATTGGGTGTAGAGATTACTTAAAAATAAAATCTTGGGATGCCTTGGTGGCTCATGTGGTTGAGCACCTGCCTTTGGCTCAAGTTGTGATCCCTGGATCCTGGGATTAAGTCCCACATCAGGTTCACTGCGGGGAGCCTGCTTCTCCATCTGCCTATGTCTCTGTCTCTCTCTCTCTCTCTCTCTCTCTGTCTCTCATGAATAAATAAATAAAATCTTTTAAAATAATAAAATCTTTTTTTAAAAAAAAAAAGAATGAATAGGAATAAGCTATTTGAAGTGTACATGTGGGGCAACCCCAGGTGGCTCAGTGGTTTAGTACTGCCTTCAGCTGAGGGTGTGATCCTGGAGACCAGGGATCAAGTCCCATGTTGGGCTCCCTGCATGGAGCCTGCTTCTCCCTCTGCCTGTGTCTCTGCCTCTCTCTCTCTCATTCTGTGTCTCTCATGAATAAATAAATAAGATCTTTAAAAAATAATGAAGTGTACATGTGTGCTTGTGTGTGTTTAGGAAGTGGGGGAGGACACTCAAGAAGAAAGTATCAGAGGCTGCCCGGGTGGCTCATAGGTTTAGTGCAGCCTTCGGCCCAGGGCCTGATCCTGGAGACCCAGGATTGAGTCCCGCGTCGGGCTCCCTTCTTCCTCTGCCTGTGTCTCTGCCTCTCTCTCTCTGTCTCTCATTAATGGATAAATAAAATCTTGAACAAGAAGAAGAAGAAGAAGAAGAAAGTATCACACATAGAGTGGCCTTGAGGCAAGAAGTGTTGAAGATATGAAGACTAAGATAGAGTGATGGGGAGAGGAGCTCCAGAAGGAACCGCGGAAGGTGGGGATGGATGGTGCAGAAAGCATGTTGGGCTTCATGCAGAGGACACTGCGATAGCACAAGGTTCCTCACATTTTAGCCCATGGATCCTTCATGGTGGACCACAGACCAGAACCAAGTTTAGTCTGACCTCAAATCATTCCTTTATTTCATGCACAACCGCTTCCAGAGATCCACTGGGCTTTCCTGTGTTATTGCATCTGCATATTGAATTGCCATCATTTTTATTCAGGTGTCAATCTCTCCATCTTCACTGTTGAGCTCCTTACAGTTTTTTAAATTCTTGCATCTTGGGGATCCCTGGGTGGCTCAGCGGTTTGGCACCTGCCTTCGGCCCAGGGCATGATCCTGGAGTCCCGGGATTGAGTCCCACGTTGGGTCCCTGCGTGGGGCCTGCTTCTCCCTCTGCCTGTGTCTCTGCCTCTTTCTCTGTGTGTGTCTCTCATGAATAAATAAATAAAATATTTTAAATAAATAAATAAATTCTTGCATCTTTATGTTTAGCAAAGACTGATGTTTAATAAACAACTGTTGAATTAATGAAGTACAGTTGACCTTTAAACAGCATGGTTTTGAACTGTATGGGTCCACTTATACATGGATTTTTTTCAATAAATACAGTACAGTTTTGTATATATATTTTTTCCTCCTTTTGATTTTCTTTTCTTTCTCTTTCTTTCTTCTTTCTTTCTTTCTTTCTTTCTTTCTTTCTTTCTTTCTTTCTTTCTCTCTTTCTTTCTTTCTCTCTTTCCTCTTTCTTTCTTTCTTTTTCTTTCTTCTCTTTTTTTGTAAGCTTTAAGCCATGGGGCTTGAACTCATGACCCTGAGGTCAAGAGTCGTATGATTAGCTATTTGAGCCAGCCAGGCACCTTCCCCTTTTTTCTTCTTTCTTATGATTTTCTTAATCACATTTTCTTTTCTCTAGGTGACTTTATTCTAAGAACATATATTATATGTATATAACATACCAAATATGTGGGGTTTTTTTTAAGATTTTATTTATTTATTCATAGAGACAGAGAGAGAGAGGCAGAGACACAGGAAGAGGGAGACGCATGCTCCATGCAGGGAGCTCGACGTGGGACTCAATCCCGGTTCTCCAGGATCACACCCCGGGCTGCAGGCGACGACAAACCGCTGTGCCACTGGGGCTGCTCAACATACCAAATATGTGTTAATCAACTGTTTATGTTATTGGTAAGGCTTCTGGTCAGGAGTAGGCTATTAGTGAGTTTTGAGGAAGTCAAAAGTTATACGTGGATTTTCTTCACTTTCTTTTTTTTTAAGTGGGCTCAATGTGGAGCTTGAACTCATGACCTTGAGATCAAGACCTGAGCTGAGATTAAGAGCCAGAGGCTTAACTGACTAAGCCATCCAGGCACCCCTAAAAGTTATATGTGGATTTTCTTTTTTTTTTCTTTTAAGATTTTATTTATTTATTCACGAGAGAGACACACAGAGAGAGAGAGAGAGAGAGAGAGAGAGAGAGGCAGAGACACAGGCAGAGGGAGAAGCAGGCTCCATGCAGAGAGCCTGACATTGGACTTGATCCCAGGTCTCCAGGATCAGGCCCTGGGCTGAAGGCGGCGCTAAACCGCTGAGCCACCCGGGCTGCCCTATATGTGGATTTTCAACTGCACCAGGCCGGCACCCATAACATTCAAGTCATTCAACAGCCTGCTGTATTCAACTATCTACCATTGGAATAGGGGTGTTTGTTTTTTTTAATATATATATTTTTAAAGTAGGTTCCATGCCCAGTGTGAAGTCCAACACAGGGCTTGAACTCATGACCATGAGATCAAGACCTGGGCTGAGCTCAAAAGTCGGATGTTTGGGACACCTGGGTGGCTCAGCAGTTGAATGTCTACAGGTTGTGATCCCGGAATCCCTGGACTGAGTCCTGCATTGGGCTCCCTGCAGGGAGCCTGCTTCTTCCTCTGCCTGTGTTTCTGTCTCTCTCTGTGTCTCTCAAGAATAAATAAATAAATAATATTTTTAAAAGTTGGATGTTTAACTGACTGAGCCACACAGATGGTCCAAGGTCTTGTTGAGAAAAGAGGTGTGTCTACAATAGAGTTCACGGTGGGTGGAGTGTCTGT
Organism: Vulpes lagopus; assembly: GCF_018345385.1. Lineage (NCBI taxonomy): Eukaryota > Metazoa > Chordata > Mammalia > Carnivora > Canidae > Vulpes > Vulpes lagopus. The sequence goes on along the minus strand of NC_054831.1, from coordinate 50,735,697 downwards.
GAACTTAGATAAGAAAAAAATATCCTATTTCCACTCACCTGTCATGGAAAATTAGCCTTCTCTTCAATTATAAATGTGCACATAACAACACAGGCCTATTAGCCATACCATGACTTTGTCACCCATAGAAGTCATAGCTATTTTCAGAGCACATTAGAACATTGTTGCAGTTATCTCAAAATATAATTTATACTCATTACCTTTTGAAAATTACAGTAATTATTAGACCCGCCACTAGATATTGTTATTTAATGTGTCAATAAGATAATAACTCTTATTATATCATATTTCAAAAATATTTTGATAACTGTACTTCAACATAATTAGCTCTCATAATCCTAAATATTTTATTTTATGCATTTAAAGACATTATTCTGAAAGGAAGTCTACAGGCTTCTCTAAAATGTATGGGAGGGGCATCTGGGTGGCTCAGTGATTGGGTATCTGTCTTCAGCTCTGGTCCTGATCCTGGGGTCCTGGGATTGAATCCTGCATCAGGCTCCCTGCATGGAGCCTGCTTCTCCCTCTGCCTGTGTCTCTGCCTCTCTCTTTCTCTCTCTCCCTCTCTGTGTGTGTCTCTCATGAATAAATAAATAAAATCTTTTAAAAAATAAATAAATGAATAATAAAATGTCCATGGGACAAGTGGTTAAGAACCCTACTCTGAGAGTGCAGCATATACAAAATTTATACCACACTCTCCACGATAAAGTATTGTAATAGGAATTGCAAGTCACACCCAACTCTCTTTCTCCCCCCCCCCTGCGCCGCCCCCCCGGGAGCTGAATAGGCTGCGTTCCTCCTGGAACGCGCCGCAGAACCGGGGTCCTGGTGACGGCGCCGCGTTCGCTCCCTCAGTCCGCCCGCCGGCCCGCCGCCCTCCACCGCCGCGCCGCGCCGCGCCGCGCCAACCCGCCCCCTCCCGCGCCAGGAACTGACCGGCAACATGCCCTACCAATACCCAGCGCTGACCCCGGAGCAGAAGAAGGAGCTTTCTGACATCGCTCACCGCATCGTGGCTCCGGGCAAGGGCATCCTGGCTGCAGATGAGTCCACTGGGAGCATCGCCAAGCGGCTGCAGTCCATTGGCACTGAGAACACGGAGGAGAACCGGCGCTTCTACCGCCAGCTGCTGCTGACCGCCGACGACCGTGTAAACCCCTGCATTGGGGGTGTCATCCTATTCCACGAGACACTGTACCAGAAGACCGACGATGGGCGTCCCTTCCCCCAAGTTATCAAATCCAAGGGTGGTGTTGTAGGCATCAAGGTGGACAAAGGTGTGGTACCCCTGGCAGGAACAAATGGCGAGACTACCACCCAAGGGCTGGATGGGCTGTCTGAGCGCTGTGCCCAGTACAAGAAGGACGGGGCTGACTTTGCCAAGTGGCGCTGTGTGCTAAAAATTGGGGAACACACTCCCTCAGCCCTTGCGATCATGGAAAATGCCAACGTTCTGGCCCGTTATGCCAGCATCTGCCAGCAGAATGGCATCGTGCCCATTGTGGAGCCTGAGATCCTCCCCGATGGGGACCATGACTTGAAGCGCTGTCAGTATGTAACCGAGAAGGTGCTGGCTGCTGTCTACAAGGCTCTGAGTGACCACCACATCTACCTGGAAGGCACTTTGCTGAAGCCCAATATGGTAACCCCAGGCCATGCCTGCACCCATAAATATTCTCATGAGGAGATTGCCATGGCAACTGTCACAGCACTGCGCCGCACAGTACCCCCCGCTGTTACTGGGATCACCTTCCTATCAGGCGGCCAGAGTGAGGAGGAGGCATCCATCAACCTCAATGCCATCAACAAGTGCCCCCTGCTGAAGCCATGGGCCCTGACCTTCTCCTATGGCCGAGCCCTACAGGCTTCTGCCCTGAAGGCCTGGGGTGGAAAGAAGGAGAACCAGAAGGCTGCCCAGGAGGAGTATATCAAACGAGCCCTGGCCAACAGCCTCGCCTGTCAAGGAAAGTACACCCCAAGTGGTCAGGCCGGGGCTGCAGCCAGCGAGTCCCTCTTCATCTCTAACCACGCCTACTAAGCGGAGGTGTTCTAAGGCTGCCCCCTCAACACTCCAGCCCCCGCCCTCTCCCACACTCACACTTGAAGAGAGGGCCTCACCTGGGGCTCCAGGCTGCTCTTTCCCATCACTTTGGCCTCCCATGTGACATTGGTGTGTGGTGTTGTCTGTATATGCTAACTCCGTTGCTCTTTCCAGCCCACTGCCAATAAACAACTATTTAAGGGGGAAAAAAAAAAAAAAAAAAAAGTATTGTAATAGGAATTGCAAGTCACACCCAACTCTCTTTCTGTCAAACAGGTACCACTATTTTTTTTTAAGATTTTATTTATCTATTTGAGAGTGAGAGCACGCACACGTGTGTGGAAGTGCCAGCGGGGAGAGGGAAAGAATCCTGAGCAGACTCCCCGCTGAGCATGGAGTCCAATGTGGGGCTCAATCCCACCACCCTGAGACCATGACCTGAGCCGAAACCGAGAGTCCAATGCTTAACCAACTGAGCCACCCAGGCACCCCAAACAGGGACCATTTTGCTCTCTCTATCCCATTCTGGTCTCTTTCCACCCTCTTCAGTTGGACAAACCCCTTGTTCACATGATTTCCATTCTTATTTCAATAAGAATGAAAAAATAATAAGAAGAAGAATGATTATTAAATATAAATAGCCAGCCTGGCCTCTCTCTGAGCCCTAATTGCGTAGTAACAATTGTCTATATTTCTTGTTATGTGCCCAACATTATCTCAAGTTCTCCATTTTTCTCCACAAATTACCTCTTTTTCCTAATATTTCTCTTCTCTTATTCTCCCAAGAGCAAAATGCAACTTCTCGGCTTTGAGTGCTCTGTCTTTTAAGTTTCTGCTAGTTGGGCAACAAAGCACATAAATTCTCCTAGGCCTCTGAGTTTCAGTGTCCAATTGTATCATAATTTACTTTTAAATACTGTAATATTAACAGTGTGATGTATGTGTGTATAAATTAACTTGAAGCTATACCTGAGAGGCTGTGCACATGTAAAGTACCCTAATTAGGAATCCATGCTCTAGGGAAGGATTAGTTAGCATTTGAAGTATCCTAATCAGAAATTCATTCCTTGAGATGTTACACAAGCACTCCAAATCCATTACTGATTTACAAATGAAATGATATATGGTCTCATTCATTTGGGGAATATAAAAAAATAGTGAAAGGGAAAAAAGGGGAAAGGAGAAAAAAATGAGTGGAAATATCAGAAAGGGAGACAGAACATGAACGACTCCTAAGTCTGGGAAATGAACTAGGGGTGGTGGAAGGGGAGGTGGGTGGGGGGTGGAGGGGACTGGGTGACGGGCACTGAGGGGGGCACTTGACAGGATGAGCACTGGGTGTTATTCTATATGTTGGCAAATTGAACACCAATAAAAAATAAATTTATAAAAAAAAAAAGAAATAATATGATGCCTGGGATTTGCTTCAAAATAATCCAGAAGGCAGGCCAAATAGGTAGGAATGTGGATTGAAACAAGATAGACTTTGAACTGGTAGTTGTTGAAACTGGTGGTGGGTAACGGTGTGGATGGTTCATTAACATTATATGTATCCTGTATATATTTGAAACTTTCCATAATAAAAACTTTTGCATTACGCTATGCAATCTATACTAGAGGTCTGTCTAAAAATAACAAACTGGGGTGCCTGGGTGGCTCAGTTGGTTAAGCGTCTGCCTTTAGCTCAGGTTATGATCCCAAGGTCCTGGGATGGAGCCCTGCATTGTGGCAAGTCCACTTCTCCCTCTCCCTCTGCGTCTCTCTTGCTCTCTCTCAAATAAATAAATAAATAAATTTTTAAAAAGATAACAAACTGAACACATGCCATCTACCTTCCTTCCTGAATCCTCACTAAAATGACTGTAGGGGGAGTTTTCCTTTAAAAAAGGAGGCCCAAGTGCATAAAGTTGGACAGAATGGAAAGAAACATTTTGGAGGTTGGTTGAACAATGTTGACTGATAAAGGATTAGCTGACCAAGGAAATGGGACCAACCTGTTTTATGCTACAGAATCTACTCCCTGGAGATGCCTGGGTGGCTCAGCAGTTTAGCTCCTGCCTCGGCCCAGGGTGTGATCCTAGAGTTCCAAAATCGGGCTCCCCCATCGAGTCCCACAACGGGCTCCCTGCGTAAAGCTGCTTCTCCCTCTGCCTGTGTCTCTGCTTCTGTGTGTCTCTCCTGAATAAATAAATTAAAATCGAATACATACATACATACACACATAAGTGCACAAGAATCTAGGTGTGTCTCACCTACCACACTCACAAAACACTGGAGATGTGCTCCAGAGAGGGTAAAACAGGTTTGGGCTGGTAGATACCAGGCTCTGATAAGAGGGTACTGTACTAATAACAGAGACATTAAATGGACACTCTCTAAAGGTCTAGATCTCTTGTGTTACACAAGATAACGCAAGATGCTTCTGTGTTATCAGTTTCACCTTCCTGGAGAAGTCTTGCCTGGGAGCTCTTCACCTGCAATGGACTGGCGGCCCCCTGCCCGGGGTGAATAGCAGTCATCCTAGGATCTCTCTTTACCTCTTTCTAAGGGCACCTCTCTCTTGTGTTGCCTATCATTCTCCCTAGATTGCTTAGATTCTTCCTCTTTCTTAATTTACTTCATCTTTTGCTGAAGCACATCCTACAATAGCTATTTGAGAAAGACAGTATTGCTCAGTTCTTGCTATAAGGTGCTCTATACCAACCACAATACCTTACGTGGGCACCAGCCTTCAGCAGGGTACTAGATTCAGTTGGGCTTCCTTTAAACTAGTAATCCTGATTGGTTATGAGAATCAGTGGTTCCTGGGTGGCTCGAGGGTTGAGCGTCTGCCTTTGGCTCCGGGCGTGATCCCGGAGTTCTGGGATCGAGTCCCGCATCGGGCTCCCTGCAGGGAGCCTGCTTCTCCCTCTGCCTGTGTCTCTGCCTCTCTCTGTGTCTCTCATGAATAAATAAATAAAATCTTTAAAAAGAGAGAGAATCGCCTAGGATGCTTGTTTAAAGCCTGCAGATTCCTGGGACCCACGACGGACTTTCTGGTTAGAGCCTCTCAGGTAAGAACCTGGAAGTTTAATAAAGAAAGAATGAGAAACACTCGTGTGGATGTTTGGTTCTATAAACCCAAGTCTTCAAATGTTTCCCTGGGAGGCATATTAGAGCACCTGGGGAGTTTGACAAAAATACAAATGCTGCTAAAAAGAAAAAAAAATGCAAGTGCTACTGATTCAGCCCCAGAGATTCTGATTTCAGAGGGTCTGATTCGAGTCTTGGGAATCCGAAGTTTTAATAATCCCTCTCTCCCTCTGGGGATTCTGAAATGCAGCCAGGAGCCAGGGGACCAATGCATTAGGACATAGTGCTACCAGTTAATTCAACTTCTTATATCATTTCTTCACTTTCCATTGATTTTGACCTTTATGATGTTCAAGGTACTTCCTGTTATTTGCAGATCTACTGTGAGAGATAAAGGTGACTAAGTCATGATCCCTAGCTACAATAGCTTCAGTCTAGAGTGAAAGACAGGCATAAAACAATTAGCTAGAAGACAATGCTCATCAGAGGTCAGTATATTTTAACCCAATCAGATTATGTATGCTCCCAATTGTACCACGTGCATTTGTTGAGTGCCTATTTTTGTGTTAGGTACTGTGTGGTTTGAACACTTGACACTCCTCCAAATCCATATATGAATTTAGGGGACATGAGCTTTATTTTTGGTGGTGGTGGTAGTTTAATTACAAAGCAAGGGGGATCCCTGGGTGGCTCAGCAGGTTGGCGCCTGCCTTTGGCCCAGGGCGCGGTCCTGGAGTCCTGGGATCGAGTCCCATGTCGGGCTCCTGGCATGGAGCCTGCTTCTCCCTCTGCTTGTGTCTCTGCCTCTCTCTCTCTCTATCGTGAATAAATAAATAAAATCTTTTAAAAAATAATAATAATTACAAAGCAATCTAAATCATAATTTCTGATCCTGATGTGTCCTCTATTTTGGGGAAATCACTTGAATTATTTTACTACAGGTGATATATGGAAATATCAGGACACTTCCTTAAAATTCTATCTAAACTCATTATGAAATGTTAACCACCCCACTCAGAGGATATTTGGGAATATGTGTGACAGGAGGATAGCTTTTGAGTTTTGGCTGCCACCATGATTCTCAGGAGACGGTTGTGTTACTGGGGGCCAGGACTGCTAATGACTGTCCTGGTGATATGCAGGACAGTCCAGTGTGTTGAAGAACTGCCCTATATCCCAATATTGCCCCTGCTGCGATATAGTGGTAGCATATTTCTTCTTTTTAAAATTTTGTATTTATTTTTCTTACAACATGGGGCTTCAACTCCAAGATCAAGAGTTGCATACTCTACAGACTGAGCCAGCTAGGTGCCCCTCAGGTCCTTGATTTCCCCACTTGGGAGACACTGAAAGCTCAGCCCCAGGTATGCTGGGCTTGCCCAGCCTCTTTTGCCAGTCTTGCATCCAGCACAAGAGGAGGAAGTTTCAAATCCCTGATCTCTCTCTCAATCCTCATCACCTTTGCAAATACCAGCTCAGCCTACTCAGGGTTGTGAGATCATCCTGTAATCTACAAACACAGAGGGGGCTAAAGCCAGATTTGGGTAGGAGGGGCTCCCCTAATGGAAACATAATTTACTGCAGCATAGCCCTGCAAGAAGATACTAAGAGAACACTTCGCATGTCTTCCTGAAGCATCACAGTACTGTGGACCCCAAGAAAAATGAAGATAAATTTGCTTCTATATGCGTAACTAAAAGAGCCCAAAATAGATAAAATTTCTCCAGAATGATTGTTTTTTAAAGACACAGTGTTGGTCAGCTTCTCTTCAAAAAACCTCCTACCCCCTCCAAAGCCTTCCATAGCCTTGCATTGATTAAATTGGCAGGCATTTTTTATCTTTCCATGTGCTGTTCCATGTTGGAGGCACCACACCCTTCTTTCATTGAGAAATACTTTGCCATTTCCAAAAAAGAGCTTAGCAGTGGCTGCCTGGGGCTTCCCTTCCAGGATCTGCCTACAGAGCTGGCCCTGGTCCCCTTGCTTCTAAGGGACAGTGTGACACAGCATCAATGCAGCACACCACTCTTAGGTCACCAACATGGGAAGCCTGGCTCCATGATGAGCTGTGTCATTGTGCATGAATTATTCATCACCTCTGTGCCTTCTTTTATTCATTTGATAGTGATTGTAAAACTTGTTCCGGGATCCCTGGGTGGCGCAGAGGTTTGGCGCCTGCCTTTGGCCCAGGGCGCGATCCTGGAGACCCGGGATCGAATCCCACGTCGGGCTCCTGGTGCATGGAGCCTGCTTCTCCCTCTGCCTGTGTCTCTGCCTCTCTCTCTCTCTCTGTGACTATCATAAATAAATAAAAATTTTAAAAAAAAATTAAAAAAAAAAAACTTGTTCCTACCCTGTAGGATTGCTGTGTTATCCTATATAATATGAATGAAGCCACATACTAAGCATGAACTAAATGTTAGCCCTTATTCAAACATCTCTACTGTAGCTTTCAACATTGCGTAAGTAGGCTTCACTGAATTTCTTGTTGAACAACAATGTAATTGTAGGTTTTCTCTAAGCTAATGGTGGAACTCAGCATAAAGAAAATCAGGGAAGGGCAATCCTGGTGGCTCAGCGGTTTAGCGCTGCCTTCCGTCCAGGGCGTGATCCTAGAGACCCAGGATGGAGTCCCACATCAGGCTCCCTGCGTGGATCCTGCTTCTCCCTCTGCCGATGTCTCTGCCTCTCTCTCTGTGTCTCTCATAAATAAATAAATAAAATCTTTTAAAAAAAGAAAGAAAGAAAATCAGGGCAGACTGTAGCTATCCTTGTGGTAAGCAGAACATAACGTATAAATTTGTCAAATCACTAAAACTAATGTAATGTGTGTGTCAACTATACTCAAATTAAAAAAGAAGAAAGAAAAGAAAAAAAAAAGAATCAGGATAACTGCTTTGTACATCAGAGTTGCCAACTTTCCCTACCTGTAGGAGTTGGGTTGTGCTTTTAAAGCATATTCGAGACTGCATAAGCCATAATGTGTTTGTGGGTGATGGTCTATTTTTACTCTTTCTTTGAGCTAGATATTTTAGTCAAACTATGGAATGCAGATAAATATGAATTCCTTCATGAGAATGATCTGAATGTTAATAAGCTTGCTTATAAAAAAATATTCATCCTGTCTCTTCCCTTCCCCCTGGAGCATGAGCTGAGATGTACAGTTGAGTCAAATTTATAATGTGCTTCTGACCTTATGAGAAATAAGCCCTTGGAGACAAGCATGGATTTCCAAGTTGTCTAGTTCCTGTGAAATTATAATGGGTAGGTTTGGTTTTAGATGAACTGTCAGTTAAGGCAGTTTTTTCCCCCTACAGTATGAGTAATAATGGTAGTTATTAACATAGAAGCCAAAATACCTAGATTAAGATTTTGGCAGAACACACTGAGACATTCCACAGTTTTGGACATTTAAGTATATGCCTTGATGAAATGTTCACTTCTCACTTAACAGATTTTAAAAACCAGAGGTGGAAATAAGTGATAGAAATAAAAGTAATGACAAATGTACCTCAAATGCTCTCCTCCAGTGAATTTTAAAATTAAAATTAGGATAAAGATGAAAAGCCTAAGAAGATCAGGTCTAAGGGATTTGCAAACAGCTTAGAAAATACTTAAGAAACTAACAGAAGAGGGGATCCCTGGGTGGCGCAGCGGTTTGGCGCCTGCCTTTGGCCCAGGGCGCGATCCTGGAGACCGGGGATCGAATCCCACATCGGGCTCCCGGTGCATGGAGCCTGCTTCTCCCTCTGCCTGTGTCTCTGCCTCTCTCTCTTTCTCTCTGTATGACTATCATAAATAAATAAAATTAAAAAAAAAAAAGAAATAAACTAACAGAAGAGCATTTCAGACACTTTAAATTTCCTGGGAAGCTTTGCTCATTGTGAGGATATAATACTTTGAAAATGTTTTTCATGTCAGGGCTGATCTTTCAAATCTAGCACAAAGTAATAAGTGAAATGGTTTCCTCTGGCCTATTTTTGACATAAATCTATCTCTAGTTTCCTTCTGGTTTTGCCAAAACAGGCCTGCCCATCAACGACTGGAGTGGAAATCCCTGAATTGGCGTGTCTTATCCCCATCATGGGCCCCTGGGACCCATCACTACAAAGCAGTCTCCACTTGGCTGTGGACTGCTGCTTGGACATTCCTTTAGATTTTCTCCTCTTCCTTCTGGCTAAGAGTGCACAGAGAGTGCTAGGCCATATGGGGTCCTTCTTGCCCTACTTGGCTGCATGTTTTAGACAAATGCAATGAGAAAAAGTGGTTTCTGTTTGCAAATCAATGTTGTGAAATTATTGTACTATCTAAAGCAGGGCTTGCTTCATTAAAGACAAAAATCTTTCTCCACAATTTCTAAAAAAGATTTTATTTATTTATTCATGAGAGACAGAGAGAGAAGCAGAGACACAGGCAGAGGGAGAAGCAGGCTCCCCAGAGGGAGCCCGATGCAGGATTCGATCCCAGGACCCCGAAATCATGTCCTGGGCTGAAGGTAGGTGCTTAACCACTGAGCCACACAGGCATCCCATCCACAGTTAATAGTCATTCTAGGGCAGCCCCGGGTGGCTCAACAGTTTAGTGCCGCCTTCAGCCCAGGGTGTGATCCTGGAGACCCGGAATCAAGTCCCACATTGGGCTCCCTGCATGGAGCCTGCTTCTCCCTCTGCCTGTGTCTCTGCCTCTCTCTGTATGTCTCTCATGAATAAATAAATAAAATCTTAAGAAAAAAGAAAAAGTCATTCTAGTTTCATCTCATCCCCCACCCTACCTGTTTACCTCAGTTCTTCTCTACATGAGTGGTCGTTTCCTCTGTAGTCTCTCATGGGGCATGAAGTATTCTATTATCCTCCTAGGCATTTGAGGTTTTGTCATGATGGCTATTCATCAATCTCCTTCCATAATTATCATTGCTTATGAAAATCTAAGGCATAAATTTCCGTTAAAAATCAATTCAGGGGCACCTGGGTGGCTCAGTCGATTAAGCATCTGTCTTTAGCTCAGGTCATGAACCCAGGGTCCTGGGATGGAGCCCTGCTCAGCAGGGAGTCTGCTTCTCCCTCTCCCACTGCCCTTCCCACCACACCCATTCATGCTCTCCCTCTCTCTCAAATAAATACAAAAAACATTTTTTTAAAAATAAATTCATTCCCAAAGCCTACTTCCTCCCTTTTTCTCAAGTGGAACAATGCTATTTCTGGACTAACAAAAAACGATGCTTCAGAGAGGGTGTGAAGATCTAAGGAAAATTCACTCTCAGTAAGTGTAGTTTCTCATTAAGTAAAAATGACCCAATTTCCAAACGTGTAAGTGATCAAGTTTCCCCCCCTGCAAAAACTAAATATTAGATTGTTTTGTTTAAAGATTTTACTTATTTATTCATGAAAGACACAGAGACACAGGCAGAGGGAGAAGCAGGCTCCATGCCCAGAACCCAATGCAGGACTCAATCCCAGAAATCCAGGATCACGCCCTGAGCCAAAGGCAGACGCTCAGCCACTGAGCCACCCAGGTCTCCCTAAATATTAGATTGAAAAAAAGATCTAATAGAGAATTCAAGACATTGGATGTTAAAGTGTGCCTATATACTGAACAATAATGAAAATGGTGGAGGATTTAAGTTACTCTTAAGAAATTTTTAAAATCAGGCAATTTCTAAAGGCTGATAAAAGACTTTTTTAATGTTTCTATGAATTTATTGTCTTTAAAGGGTAAGGGAACCTTTCTTGCAGACACACCACTAATGTTACATACCAGTAGGGGGCACTGAAACATTGCTTTTAAACATTATTTACAGTACTTTCATCAAAAAGAAATAGGGCTTTTTGGCGACTTTTCTTTGCCCCTTCTTATTCATCAGAAGATGATAGAGGACATTGGCAAGGCAGAGAAATACAGTTCAAGTAGAAGATCAAAGCTAACAAAACCATGACTAAGTTTGCAGAGAATCATTTTCTGTGCAAAAAGCAGCGTGGCAACTATGTTTAATATGTTTAGAGTGAATGGCTCATGAATATAAAACTTCATGCTAGTTCTCTGACACCCCACAGTGACTGTACACAATTATGTATGAGGATCCCCCAAACTGAAACAAATGGCCAAACTCAATTGTACATGGTCTATTGTACATTTTGATGGTTTAGAAAATGCAACTTTAGAAAATACTAGATTGTGAGGTGCCTGGGTGGCTCAGTGGTTGAACGTCTGTCTTCGGCTCAGGGTGTGATCCTGGGGTCCCAGGTTCGAGTCCCACATCGGGCTCCCTGCATGGAAAGAAAATATTAGGGCAGCCTGGGTGGCTCAGCGGTTTAAGCACCCAGGGCGTGATCCTGGAGTCCTGGGATTGAGTCCCAAGTCGGGCTCCTTGCATGGAGCCTGCTTCTCCCTCTGCCTGTGTCTCTGCCTCTCTCTCTCTCTCTCTCTCTCTCTCAGTGTAATCATGAATAAATAAATAAAATATTTAAAAAAAAGAAAATATTAGATTGTAATAGCTTTCAGAGATAATAGTTTAGGCCTGGAACATTTAGCTGTCCACTTGAGGTGTGGCAAGGATATACGGTGAAGAACGGCCACATAGTATTCTTGGGTGAGGGTGCCATATTCACCTGGGAAGTCTGGACTACTGGGGACCTTGACTCCTGGCTGGGACAATCAACATTGTGAGATAAATGAACATCTGTTTTAAAACAGTGAGTGCTCAATTTCTTGGAGTGTTTATTTCTCTAAGAACAGAGGGAAAAGCCAGCCCATGCATTTCCCTTTGGCCATGCCATACAGCTAGAGAATGTGCATTGCATTTAGCCCAGCTTGTGGCACTTTTGTCCTTTGTTTTGCAAATTTTAGTAGTACAGACAGAGACCAACAGCACAGAAAAAAAAATCCCAATGGCTCTGAATATGTTAAGATTTATTTTATTTTTTTCCACCTTTTTTTTTAAGGATTTTATTTATTTATTCATGATAGACATAGAGACAGAGAGAGAGAGAGGCAGAGACACAGGCAGAGGGAGAAGCAGGCTCCATGCCGGGAGCCTGATGTGGGACTTGATCCCGGGACTCGATCCCGGGACTCGATCCCGGGACTCGATCCCGGGTCTCCAGGATCACGCCCTAGGCCAAAGGCAGGCAATAAACCGCTGAGCCACCCAGGGATCCCCTAAGATTTTTTTTAAATACCAGGCCCAGCCCAGCTCATCTCTTGTGGGGTAAGCTTGGTGCTCTGTCCCTGCCAAGATGTAAAGAAGTCTCTCTGCAAGATAATTTAGCTTCTCCGGACAGGAGATGAGCAGGGTTTAGATCCTGACATGGGAGGAGATGAAGGAATAGAACTGAGCCGAATGCAAGCTTCTGTGGGGGATGTCCATGTCAAAAGTGGGTTCTTGGGACACCTGGGTGGCTCAGCGTTTAAGTGCCTGCCTTTGGCTGGGGGCGTGATCCTGTAGTCCTGGGATCTGCGGAGCCTTAGGGAAGGAGGGAGAGAAGGCTCTAGGGGCTAGGGAAAGCTGGGTGCGGACCTCTTTTGCTCCCATCCTTACTTGTCCAAGAATTGTTTACAAAAGGCCAGGATGGACCTGTGTGGATGACATGGTTAAGCGCTCATGGACTATAGATACAAGACCAATCAAGGGCGCCTGGCTGGCTCTGTTGGAGGATGCGATTCTTCTTTTTTTTTTTTTTAAGATTTTATTTATTTATTCATGAGAGACACAGAGGCAGAGACACAGGCAGAGGGAGAAGCAGGCTCCATGCAGGGAGCCCGACGCGGGACTCTGCCGTGGCCCTCCAGGATCACACCCTGGACTGAAGTGGGGTTAAACCACTGAGCCACCCGGGCTGCATCAGTGGATGCGATTCTTGATCTCCCAGTGGTGAGTTCGAGCCCCACATTGGGTGTAGAGATTACTAACAAATAAACTTAAAAAAGAAAAAAAAAAAAGACCAACTGGGAGGGGATATAAGCCCCTGATGGAACTAAGGCCATGGTGGATTCGCGCTCAGCAGAGTACTCCTCTAAATATGTTCAGAAGGAATCGTGACCCGTAAACGTGTCTACAATGTCTGGGCCTAATCCCACCTACAAAGCACCTTTATAGGATTGTCTCAGTTGACCCCCCCACAGCAGGTAGTCGTCATTCCATAAGGGGACATTATTATTATTCAGATAAAGAACCAACCTGGAGGGGTACGGGGCAGAGCATAAATTTGAATTCAGGTCTTTTAATTTCCCTCCTAGTGTTCTCACCAGTTCTTACTGACCTGTATTGGGTTGGTGAGGAAGGGTGATAGTAGTAAATTTACTAATTAAGGAAGCCGTGAGGGCAGCCCTGATGGCGCAGCGGTTTGGCGCCTCCTGCAGCCTGGGGTGTGATCCTGGAGACCCGGGATCGAGTCCCGCACCGGGCTCCCTGCCTGGAGCCTGCTTCTCCCTCTGCCTGTGTCTCTGCCTCTCTCTCTCTGTGTTTATGAATAAATAAAATCTTAAAAAAAAAAAAAGGAAGCCGTTAAAAGCAATGACTCTAGGGTATCCCTGGGTGGCTCAGCGGTTTAGTGCCACCTTTGGCCCAGGGCGCGATCCTGGAGACCCGGGATCGAGTCCCACGTTGGGCTCCCGGTGCATGGAGCCTGCTTCTCCCTCCTCCTGTGTCTCTGCCTCTCTCTCTCTCTCTCTCTCTGTCTATCATAAATAAATAAATCTTAAAAAAAAAAAAAAAAAAGCAATGACTCTAGACTTTCTCAATATCCCAGCTCTCACACTAGCTAACTACATGACCTTGGGCTAGTGACTCAACCTCCCCATCCTCACCTGTAAGAGAAGACAACCTCCCCCCAAAGTTTTGTTTTGTTTTTTCCCCAAGATTTTAATTTAATCACGAGAGATACAGAGAGAGAGGCAGAGACGCTGAGGGAGAAGCAGGATCCTGGCAGGGAGCCCGATGTGGGACTCCATCCCAGGACCCTGAGATCACGCCCTGAGCCAAAGACAGCCCAGGCGTCCCCCCTCCAAAGGTTTCTGAAGACGAAATGAGTTTATATGGTACAGTGCTTAGAACAAAACCTCCAATGCTGACCATGCCGCTTGTGAATAAACCCAGCATTAGCAGATGGATTTGGCTGAGGCTTTGGCTCTCAAATTAGTGTTTTATTAGTTGCTGTTGTTTTCTTAATTGTCTTTCTGGGTTAGGGTCTTTAGTTCCTTAATGGAAGGTTAAAAATCTAACCTAATCTTTGAATAAAACATACCTGATCATTCAGTCAGTGTATTAGTTTGCTTAGGCTGCCATAACAAAATACTACACACTGCAGGGCTTACACAGCAGAAATTAATTTTCTCGTGGTTCTGGAAGCTAGAAGTCCAAGATCAAGGTGCCAGCAGGATTGTTTGTGTTTTGGAAGCCTCTCTCCTTGGCAAGCAGAAGGCCTCCTTGTCTCAGTGTCCTCAAGTCATATGCCTCTGATGTCTTACCTTGTACCCAAATTTCTATTTATTCTTATAAGAAAACCAGTTAGATTGGATCTGGGCCCACCCTAATGACCTCATTTAACTTAGTTACCTCTTTAAAGACACTATCTCCAAATGCAGTCACATGGAGGTTCTGGGGGGCTTCAATATATGAATTTGGGGTGGGGGGGTGGATACAATTCAGCCCATAACAGATTCCTCATGCCAAAAAAAAAAAAAAAAAAAAAAAAGGCAGCCCCGGTGGCGCAGCGGTTTAACGCCACCTGCAGCCCAGAACGTGATCTTTGAGACCCTGGATGGAGTCGGGCTCCCTGCGTGGAGCCTGCTCCTCCCTCTGCCTGTGTCTCTGCCTCTCTCTATATATGTCTCTCGTGCATAAATAAATAAAATCTTAAAAAAAAAAAAAAAAAAAAACCAGGGGCACCTGGGTGCCTCAGTGGTTGAGCATCTGCCCTTGGCTCAGGTTATCATCTCGGAGTCCTAGGATCGAGTCCCACATTAGGCTTCTTGTGAGGAACCTGCTTCTCCCTCTGCCTATGTCTCTGCCTCTCTTATTTATATAAAATAAAATCTTTTTTTTAATTATTTATTTATTTATTTATGATAGGCACACAGTGAGAGAGAGAGGCAGAGACACAGGCAGAGGGAGAAGCAGGCTCCATGCACCGGGAGCCTGACATGGGATTCGATCCCGGGTCTCCAGGATCGCGCCCTGGGCCAAAGGCAGGCGCCAAACCGCTGCGCCACCCAGGGATCCCTAAAATAAAATCTTAAAAAAAATCCAGATGCCTTAATATTCATCAAAGAATGTGACAGATATTATTTAAAGGGAGAAGTTGAGGGGAGCCCCGGTGGCCCAGCGGTTTAGCACCGCCTTCAGCCTGGGGTGTGATCCTGGAGGCCAGGATTGAGTCCCACATTGGACTCCCAGCATGCAGCCTGCTTCTCCCTCTGCCTGTGTCTCTGAGTCCCTCTCTCTCTCTCTCTCTCTCTGTGTGTCTCATGAATAAATAAATAAAATCTTTAAAAAATTTTTTTAAAAATAATAAAATAGGGATCCCTGGGTGGGCAGCGGTTTGGCGCCTGCCTTTGGCCCAGGGCGCGATCCTGGAGACCCGGGATCGAATCCCACGTCGGGAGCCTGCTTCTCCCTCTGCCTGTGTCTCTGCCTCTCTATCTCTCTCTCTCTGTGTGACTATCATAAATAAATAAAATTTAAGAAAAAAAATAATAAAATAAAAGGAGAAGTTGAGAGCTTGGGAGCTGATGGTTAGTGGATACTAGTGAGACTACCATCACATGACCAGGAGGATGTTCAAGCATGAAAGTACACTCCAGATTTTCAACCAAGTAGGAGATCAGGATTTAAAATTGGTCGGGGGGAGCAGAGGGAAATTAGTGAGGACTGAGGAGAGCTATTTCAGGAACACTGATGGCCTGTCCTTGTCACCCCTCCAGACCCCACACACCTGTCCATCTCAAGGAAGGCCTGTGAGTTACAGCCTTTCTTGAGTTACAGCCCTCCTTATCAGGCCTGATAAGGAAGAGTGCTTTACCCCTTATTACTATATTTTTAAAGGATTTTATCTTAAATTACTCTCTATACCCAACATGGGGCTCAAACTCACAACCCTAAGATCAAGAGTGGCATGCTCTATGGACTGAGCAAGCCAGGCACCCCCTATCCATTATTACTATTTTAGTAATTTCTCCATTATGACTTATTTATTTATTTATTTATTTATTTATTTATTTATTATTATTTTTTATGATAGTCACAGAGAGAGAGAGAGAGAGAGAGAGAGAGAGAGAGAGGCAGAGACACAGGCAGAGGGAGAAGCAGGCTCCATGTACCAGGAGCCCGATGTGGGATTTGATCCTGGGTCTCCAGGATCGCGCCCTGGGCCAAAGGCAGGCACCAAACCGCTGCGCCACCCAGGGATCCCTGATTTCTTTTTTTTTTTTTTTTAATAGATTTTATTTATTTCTTCATGAGAGACACAGAGAGAAAGGCAGAGACATAGGCAGAGGGAGATGCAGGCTCCCTCCTGGGAGCCCGATGTGCAACTCCATCCCAGGACCTAATCAGGTTCTGAGCCCAAGGCAGACGCTTAATCCCTGAGCCACCCAGGCGTCCTAGGTTCATCTGATTTCTAATTTAAGAGGTTTTCATGATTCTCATCAACTTTTATTTATCAGTAACTAAATCCCATGTCAGGCTCCTGCATGGAGCCTACTTCTCCCTCTGCCTGTGTCTCCGCCTCTCTCCTCTCTCTCCTCTCTGTGTATTCTCATGAATAAATAAATTAAATCTTTAAAATAAATAAATTTGTTGTATGTTTTATTTTTTTAAAGATTTTATTTATTTATTCATAGACACGGAGAGAGAGAGGCAGAGACACAGGCAGAGGGAGAAGCAGGCTCCATGCAGGGACTCCGACCTGGGACTCGATCCCCGGTCTCCAGGATCACACCCCAGGCTGCAGGCGGCACCAAACAGCTGCGCCACCAGGGTGCCCTGTTGTATGTTTTAATTGGGCTGTAAAAGTAAGGTGGCGATTTGTGATCTTTTAATAGAATCCTGGTGTGTACACATAGGAACGTGCATGCGTGCATGCACACACACAAACACACACACACATCTACACATGGTTTTACAGCACAACTGCCAAGATTTAACTAATCCAGGAATAACTGCAAAATGTGGTAATCCGGGTGGTGTTTCTTGTTAGAAAGAATTTGTCAAAAAAAAAAAAAAAAAGAATTTGTCTACATGAACAGACATGAACCCTTTTTCATTTTAAAAGTGAATATTAAGGCAGCCCCTGTGGCTCAGCGGTTTAGCGCCACCCTCGGCCTAGGGCGAGATCCTGGAGACCCAGGATCCAGTCCCACATCAGGCTTCCTGCTTGGGGCCTGCTTCTCCCTCTGCCTGTGTCTCTGCTTCTCTGTGTGTCTCTCATGAATAAATAAATAAAATCTTTAAAAAAAAAAAAAAAAAAAGAACCACAGAAAGCCAAAGAATACATTGTATCAATTTTCTCTTGAATTTTAGAGAAATTTTCTCTATTGTTAAGTTGGGCTGCCTTCTGTGATAACATTATCTGTGGAAGTTGACGCTGCCAGTAACATCATCACCTAACTCACCAAATGAGTCAGCTAACTTTATTTTTAACTGCTTTCCAATTGTCTGCTGAGACAGTCAAGAATAATAGGATTTTTGGGCAGCCCGGGTGGCTCAGTGGTTTAGCGCCTACCTTCGGCCCAGGGCATGATCCTGGAGTCTTGGGATCGAGTCCCACATCAGGCTGCCGGGATGGAGTCTGTTTCTCCCTCTGCCTGTGTCTCTGCCTCTCTGTCTCTCATAAATAAATAAATAAATAAATAAATAAATTAATTAAAAAAAAGAATAATAGGATTTCTAACGCCTTTTTGGCAAAGTTTTGGTATTATCAGACCATCTAAAAAGGTGGAGCAGAGGTTCAGAATCCTCAAGTCGTTTTTATGTATTGCTTTCTTTTCAAACTCAATTGTAGGGCACTGATAGGTAGTAAAGATCTCTAATTTGAGACTTCTAAATGCTTGCTGTGATATACACACATTACTTATGAATTCACAAATAATCAGTTGGATTTGGGCAAGCAAAGTCATAACACTTGAATATGAAGGAGCCATGGTAGGATTTAGAACAAACACCAGTGATTTAGAAATCATATGTTTACTTAGATTAAAGTAATTCATAATGTAACAAAAACCTACCCACAAGGTTGTACCAATGTCAAAGAACAAACATGTCATCCCTGTTTCAGAGCATTGTTGGACACTATTTTAATCCTTACAATACCTCACTGAGGTATGTTTGTGGCTAGTCATACCAAGATAAAAATTCAAAATGCAGAATAAATAGAACATTGCACAGGGAATAAAAGAGCTTCTAGTTGATCATGTCTTGTTGGTTTTCTGCTTTGGATGAAAAATGGATCACTTGGATGATCCATTGGTGATTTCACTTTATCATATTTTGCATGTAGGGCGAACAAACATCACGGTAGCATACTTGATATAAAGGCTACCCAATCTGTAAGACAGCCACCGTGTCTCCGCAGTTTCCTACTCCCTCCAGCCCTGGATGGAGACAACCCCAGGGGCCCAGTGGGACGTGCTTTCAGATTTTATTTTATTTTTTTTAAAGATTTTATTTATTTATTTATTTATTTATTTATTTATTTATTTATTTATGAGAGAGAGAGAGAGAGAGGGAGAGAGAGGCAGAGACACAGGCAGAGGGAGAAGCAGGCTCCCTGCAGGGAGCCCCATTTGGGATTCGATCCTGATCCGGGGACTCCGGGATCACGCCCTGAGCGGATGGGAGACGCTCAACCACTGAACCACCCAGGCGCCCCCGTTTTCAGATTTTAGTCAGGCTTTGATACAGCCGCGTCTATCATGAAAAGTGAAAAATCAGGGGATCCCTGAGTGGCGCAGCGGTTTGGCGCCTGCCTTTGGCCCAGGGCGCGATCCTGGAGACCCGGGATCGAATCCCACGTCGGGCTCCCGGTGCATGGAGCCTGCTTCTCCCTCTGCCTGTGTCTCTGCCTCTCTCTCTCTCTCTCTCTGTGACTATCATAAATAAATAAAAATAAAAATAAATTAAAAAAAAGAATAGTGAAAAATCAAATCAAGTATCAGATATATGGCTCTTAAGGAAGAGGGATAATATATTTGGATGATTGACTGACTTGACTTGGTTATCATACAAAGCTTGGCACTGATCTTCAACATTTGCTGACTCTTACAGCAATTGGATGAATTGGCAAAGTTCAACGGGTCATTCAAACGAGGACATCTCCTGGAGATTCGAAAGCACGGAGGAGTGATTATTGAAACTGTTCCTGGCTAAAAGGAAGGCAGAGAAGTTCTTCTGACTGGGGATCCCTGGGTGGCTCAGGGGTTTAGCGCCTGCATTTGGCCCAGGGGGTGATCCTGGAGTCCCAGGATCTAGTCCCGCATCAGGCTCCCTGCATGGGGCCTGCTTCTCCTTCTGCCTGTGTCTCTGCCTTTCTCTATGTGTCTCTCATGAATAAATAAATAAAATCTTTAAAAAAAAAAAAAAGTTCTTCTAATACTGACCCGTAGTCTGTGGTTTGTAGAAGCTGCCTATACTACCCTGTGTTGTGAGGTTAAAGGCAAGAGAACACACCCCACACAAACCTCTAGCCAAAGGATGTTTTATTCATGCTTTTTATGAGAACTGAGGGCATTGAGATATGGCCCCATACCATTCCCACAGTAGTTCTCTAATGGTACTTTAAAAATATTTCTGAATTTTATGTTCACCTGATGGTTGAGGAGGCACTTTCCGATTCATTTTGACATTGACTTCAAAATAGAAAGGAACACAAGAGTTTTATTTGTTCTGCTTGTACTTTTGTTTATTGTCTCAGGAAAGGAGACCTAAAGGCTTTGACCATCCCCAGCAATTTCAGCAATAGAGCTGGATTTCAAATAATATAGGAGGAAGGCCTCCACTTGAACTGTAAAATATATGTTCCTGTGTTCTAATCTAAATCCAAGCTTCTGAAACTCGTATGAAGAAAAGTTTCTAGGTAAAAATCCATTGCAAATAACCCCCTTCGGTGGGGAGAGCTCAATCTAGGCTGCTCAATTTTGTTTTGTGTGCTTTTATTCAGGATAAAAAGAGCTTTGGAAACAGTTCCCGGAAAAAAAAAAAAGAAAAAAGAAAAAAGGAAAGAGTTCCCGAGAAGCCAACCATTCCGGAAGGGCAGTTGGTTCAAATAAGCAAGTGCTAATGGCTGACATCCCTCACATCATTTGCGTTATACAAATGCAAACACCAGCATTATTATTGTTATTTTTGTTCTATCTCTAGGCTTCTTTCATTAACATAACATGAACTGGTTTCAGGCAGAGCTGATTGCAGATAACCACCACCCCCCTCCACCAAACAAACCAAAAAAAGTCTAAAAGTCAGTTTTCTGGAAAAAATGTTGAATCATTGAATTAATCTCTAGCTCTAGTTAATTTCTCGTTCTCTTTTTAAAAATCTCAACATTTCATGGAGGTAGAAATTTAGTGTTAAACAGGAAACAAGTTCTGGATTTTTTGATAACGGTAGGTTCATGTCTGCTATAATTAGATAAACTTGTAAGGAAAGACTTTAGGTCAATTTCTCAGGTTTTTGTACCTCAGTTTCAGTTTCTGCAAAATATGAATCATAATACCTCCTACCTTATTGGGTGGTTTTGAGGACCGATTCAGATGATAGCTATAAAGTGTTGAGTCCTAAGAGTAGAAAAAATAGTCGTTTTTATTAAGAGGCACAAGGAAAATAGCTTTATGGATATATTCTGATTCTGGGATGCCTGGGTGGCTCAGCGGCTGAGCGTCTGCTTTCGGCCCAGGGCATAATCCCGGAGTCCCAGGATCCAGTCCCGCATCGGGCTCCCTGCATGGAGTCTGCTTTTCCTCTGCCTGTGTCTCTGCCTCTCTCTGCGTGTTTGTCATGAATAAACAAATAAAATCTTTTTTTTTTTTTTAATGAATTTTGAAGCAAAAAGTATATACTTATATTTGTCAATTTATGTATCATCTTGTTTCAGATCATATATAAATCTGGAAAGCAGTGAGAAGGGTTCTCACCAAGCCTAGTCTTGGATTGTGGAAAGAGTTTTCCTGGTTGGGTTCTTCCAGGGTGCAGGCATGCAATATAGCTGTCAAATGCTCTGTTTGTAATTTGTTGTCCAAACACAAAATTATTTAAAGCACACATGGCATCATATGAGACAAATCAATTTTTCTTCCAGCATGATTATCAGTGATCGGTTAATTAGAAATTCCATTTTTAAATGTTAAACCTTAGAATATAGAATATTCAATGTGTTTTAAAGGCTGTATTTACCACCAAATAGAAACCTGATATCCTGGAGAAATACTCACCCTCCATCTATGTTTACTCTCTGGCACAGCAGACTTTGCATATGGGTGGGCCCTGTGAGTCAGCCAAATCTGAAATTTGATAAAACTCTTACCTCATGTTTTCACACCGTAACTGACACAGTGACTATATGTATCATTTAAAACACATGTGCTGTACACAGTCATTACCTCTTGTTATTGATTTTTATCAACAAATGACAAGCAGTGTGGTTAGTTATAAAACGCTAAATTAGTTTCTTCTTCATTCTTTTATTATTGTCAGGACTCTCTCAGGGTTGCTTTACAATCACATTTGACTCTCTTTCCTTACTAATGTTATGGAAATAGGGAGATTTGATTTGAAAAAAATCTGATTATTGTAAAACAGCAATTAATTCTTACAGCTTAACTTGAACATTCATACATATTAGTTTTCCAAGTAAATAAGTAAAATGCCTCATTAAACTTTCTTTCTGCCAAAAACGTACTACCATCTGTGTTCTACATGGCAGCGTTTTCTTATTTAATACATATGTCCCCCTTTTTTGGAAGCATATTAAGAGCTTTAATATGACATGAAACAGAAATAAAATAGTGAAAACACATTGTGTTTAAGCATGGATGCAAAATTCAGATTGGTGACATTCAAAGAATTTGGGATTTCATGTGCCATCCATGGATTTTATGGCAATTCTATGAGTCCTTAATGTCAGAAAAAAATTTAATTGTAACATCTATGCAGTTTGGAATTTGGGAGAGTTATTTTACGTCTCAAAGATAAAGACCTAGTGTTTAAAATAAATTGAATCTAAGGGGTAAATTCAGTGGGTAAAGCATGCAACTCTTTTTTTTTTTTTTTTTTTTTTTTAATATTTTATTCAGGTAGCCCCGGTGGCCCAGCGGTTTAGCACCACCTTCAGTCCGGGGCCTGATCCTGGAGACCCGGGATCCAGTCCCAGGTCAGGCTCCCGGCAGGGAGCCTGCTTCTCCCTCTGCCTGTGTCTCTGCTTCTCTGTCTCTATCTGTCTCTCATGAATAGATAAATAAAATCTTACAAAGAAAAAAGATTTTATTTATCTATTCATGAGAGACACAGAGCGGCAGAGACACAGACAGAGGGAGAAGCAAGTTCCATGCAGGGAGCCGGATGTGGGACTTGATCCTGGCACTCCAGGATCACGCCTAGAGCTGAAGGCAGATGCTCAACCCTGAGCCACCCAGATGTCTCATAAAGCATGCAACTCTTCGTCTCTGGGTGGTGAGTAGGGATAGAGCCTACTTAAGAAAAAAAGTTGAACTTTAATTAAATAAATAAAATAAATAGGTTGAATGTCATCAAATAGTCTGCAAATCTCTAGTTAAAAAAGGTGCTGTTAAAAGAAAAGAAAAGAAAAGAAAAGAAAAAAGAAAAGAAAAGAAAAGAAAAGAAAAGAAAAGAAAAGAAAAGAAAAGGTGCTGTTGTGAAAAGCAATTCTATAGAACTCAGTTTTGGCCTGAATGTTAAGAAGTCTGCATTCTCATCCTGGTGCTTTACTAACTGTACAGTTTGGGGCCAATCTTTTTTTTTTTTTTTGCAGGGGAGGGGTGAAACACATGCCTTTTATTGGTCTAAGGAGCATAACTAGGTAATAGGCTTGGGCAGAGCTCCCCTATCTGTCCTGGCTCCCATCTTCCCTCTCCTGGGAGTTTGTGACTCACCCCCAGGGGAGAAGTGTGTTCTGGACAGGGGTGGCAGACAGAGCCAGGATAAAAAATACAGAACTGGGGTCTGAAAGGGTATCATGGTGAAGTAGAAAACACAGGGTTATGAGATCATCCAAATAAAAAGTCCATCAGGGCAGAAGAGAAGTTTCTCCACATGGGCCCCCCACCTACCCTTGCCAGGAATGGGAGGGGGCAGGAAGCTTGGCTGGAGGTTTCCTACTGCCATCAGCATCTCCCAGATGTTGCCCTCAGCTTCCTTCACACTCCACTCGAGGTAGGATTTTTTCTGTTGTAGTTCTTTAATTTTTTCTTCTGCTATTTTCTGTTTCTCTACCAGTTGACTGTTAATTACCTCCTTGGACTGAAGAATAAACATTCTTCCTACACCTTCATACACGTTAGTCTCATCTACCAAAGTCATAATCTCTGTATCTGTAAGATGTGCGTGCTTTTTCGTTCTGTTTATCTGTTCAATCTGTGTGTCTGCAAGCTTCACCTTCTGTTGAGTAGGGATAGAGCCTACTTAAGAAAAAAAGTTGAACTTTAAATAAATAAATAAAATAAATAGGTTGAATGTCAATAACTTTGGCTTCAAGTTCTGTGAAGGCCTTCTTCAACTCCAGATCCACGGGAACCACCATCTTGGTTCACTGGGGCCAATCATTTAAATTCTCAGTGTCTCTGTTTTCTTACAGGTAAAAGGAGCTTGTGTTTGACCAATAACAATCACCTATAAATCTATCACCCAGATAGAACTACTGGTAACATTTTTTGATGTTTATTGATGGTGACAAACATTGGCTACTGAAAATATTGATGTTCTGATTCATGACTTGCCCAATGCTTCTCTTCAGTTACAGGTACGGAAGCACTGTCTTTATTTGTGATAGGCAAATAAGCTGATGTAGCTTGTGTCTTTTGTCCACTTGAAGTAAGATCATCGAAACTCCAAGGACTGGGATGCCTGGGTGGCTCAGCGGTTTGGCGCCTGCCTTTGGCCCAAGGCATGATCCTGGAGTCCCAGGATCAAGTCCCATGTCGGGCTCCCTGCAGGGAGCCTGCTTCTCCCTCTGCCTGTGTCTCTGCCTCTTTCTCTCTGTGTGTCTCTCATGAATAAAAAAAAAAAAAAAAAACCAAAAAACTCCAAGAACTGGGGGCCAGAGCTCATACTCCCAATGCCTGTGGATGGCACATTTATTTAACTTTTTTACCCCATCTTATCATTTTTCTTCAAAATTGATGATAACATTTCAATTTTTTCCCAACTTAGCATTCTTTGTGTCTACCAAATGCTTTGTGTGTGTGTGTGTGTGTGTGTGTGTGTGTGTGATTCCTCCAAATAAATATTGTTAATATGCATTGGTTATTTTTTGTTGTTGTTGTTAAAGATTTTATTTATTTATTTATGAAAGACATAGAGAGGGGGAAGCAGAGACATTAGCAGAGAGAGAAGCAGGCTCCATGCAGGGAGCCTGATGTGGGACTCGATCCTACTCCAGGATCATGCCTTGGGCTGAAGGCAGATGTTCAACCGCTGAGCCACCGAGGCATCCCTATGCATTGATTATTTAAGAGTATCACTGTCCTTTTTTTTTTTTTTTTTTTATGTATTATAGTCACAGAGAGAGAGAGAGAGAGAGGCAGAGACACAGGCAGAGGGAGAAGCAGGCTCCATGCACCGGGAGCCCAATGTGGGATTCGATCCCGGGTCTCCAGGAACGCGCCCTGGGCCAAAGGCAGGCGCTAAACCGCTGCGCCACCCAGGGATCCCCAAGAGTATCACTGTCCTAACTCTGACATCAAAATCATATAAAGGAAAGTAAAAAAAAAAACCAAAAACATTTGTGAACTCAAGGAATTTTCCATCAAAACATTGTACTCTAAGATGCACAATACCTGGCATACACATATTAGGTGCTCTATAAGTCTTTGTTGAAAGGATAACAAAATCCAAAAGAAATTATCCCTCAAGGAAAATGAGTGACTCCTTCTACTATTGCTATAGCTACCACTTACTATGCCAAGTTTCAGAACATTGGTTTAAGAACCTGAAGCTGTGGTTTTTTGGGTTATCTTCTATGGACACAGTGAAGAAAGGTCGTTTTAGGTTGATAGCAGTCCTCTTAATAATTTAGACAAGATAGCAGAAATGGGCAGTTGCCAGGAAGGGGAATACGAAGTATGAAGCGAAGTGTCATGACTGAAAAATAAACATCCAGGCTTTCACTTACTCATTAAGTTGGACTTAAGTTACACATTTTGACAATTTTAGAATTTACTTATTTATTTAAATAAGTAAATAAGTAAGTAAGTAAATAAATAAATAAATATATTTGTTTTGTCATTCATTTGAGAGAGAGTTAGACAGATCACAGAGGGAGAGGGAGAAGCAGGACCCCCCCCCTGCTGAGCAGAGACCGCCCCCCCCCCCCCCCATGTGGGGCTGGATCCCAGGACCCAGAGATCAGGACCTGAGCTGAAGGTCTGCAGATACTTCAGTAGTGAGCCATCCAGGCGCCCCACGAGTAAGAATTCAAACCAGAGATCAGTGTGTTGGTGGTGAGGGGTAAATGCAGAAGTTTCTGTATTTGCATACAAGAGGTAAATGCCGGAAGACCCTCAGTCTTCCTGTCAAGGGTGGTAGAGTAGCTACTCTGAAAACCAGGCAGAGGAAAGAATACAACACTGGTTTGTGAGATGCGCTTTGTGAGGATAAATTCCTTTTTCACTTTGTTCTTATCTGACATGAAACATTTTTTCTTCCCAGACGGGCCATATGCACCAATTAATAAATTATAATCTAATTAGAAACAGCCTTCAAAGCAAACAGCTACTACAAAAAATACTGAAGAAAAGAAATGAACTTTTTTTTCTCCTAAGCAGAACGAGTGCCAACCTAAATACTTTAGCATCCTTCAAAGTGAGAGAAAATGTTTATGTTTCTGACTAAAAAAAAAAACCCCAAACTACTTTTTTTAAACTACTTTTGTAATTGTTTTTCTTTCATTATCTTACTGTCACTATTACCTTTTTGCGTCTGCTTCTTCAATCTTCTAAATCAAAACTTTGTCTAGTTCAGTGGAGTTCACCTAACTAAAATTACTAAAATATGTGGGGTTGACTGGAAGGAAATAGACTGTTAAGTCTTACAGTGGTTAGTGCCATATAGGAATTGTGGATATTTCTAATTTTCTGTCTATGTATCGAGAAGATTATTGATGGGAAAGCAGGAAATTGGAGTTTCAGCTGTGGCAGCACCACTCACCTCTGTGTAACCTTGGGCAAATCAGCCTCTCTGTGCCTCAATTTCCTTATGGAGAAATTAAAGGAGGCCACCAAGGTGATTTCTGTCTACTTTCAATTTTAATATTCTGTGGCTCTAGCTGAAAAGGAAATTTAGCTTGATACAACTCTTATGGAGGGCAATTTGACGGTGTGTCTCAAAATTGCGAATACTTTTAACTGCTGACCCAGTGATCTCTTTTCTGGAAATTCCTCCTGCGTATATACTTGCACAGATGCAAAATGAGTTATGTATGGCTATTTATTACAGAATACCTTGTGCGAGCTAAAGATTGGAAACAAGCCAAATGTTCACCAGCATCCTAAGGTTCAGTAAATTGACAAATACAGTGTGGTACAAACACCTTTAAACATACGTTCGGTTTTTTGGAACTATGTGTCAAGGACACTGGCACTGTAGGTACTCTGT
Source organism: Vulpes lagopus (assembly GCF_018345385.1). NCBI lineage: Eukaryota > Metazoa > Chordata > Mammalia > Carnivora > Canidae > Vulpes > Vulpes lagopus. Next base: position 50,708,770 of record NC_054831.1, on the reverse strand, counting down.
GCCTGCTTCCAGTAAAACTCTTTTTTTAAAAAAATATTTTATTTATTCATTCATGAGAGACACACACACACACACAGAGAAGCAGAGACACAGGCAGAGGGAGAAGCAGGCTCCATGCAGGGAGCCTGACGTGGGACTCGATTCCGGGTCTCCAGGATCACACCCTGGACCGAAGGGGGCGCTAAACTGCTGAGCCACCGGGGCTACCCCCAGTCAAACTTCTTAAGCAAGACCAAAGAAAGCAAACTACAACATTTAAATAATTAGGCAGGATTGTCCAGATTTCAAAGACCTGAGGGAAAGTCTGTAAGAAATACTGTCCTCTGATTGAAGCCATGAAAAACTGGAATTGAAAGGAAGGCAGGGCCAAATTTGCAGCTGGTTTCCTTTGCCAAGGATGATCCAACAGGGCACCGCCTATTTGTAGGGTGTGGTCATCTGAGTGGGAGCTGCCTCTGCAGAGCTTAATTGGAGAGGTTGAGGGTATTAACATTATCGCCTTCCTTTGAGCCTATCATCTGGGTTACTGAGGTCCCCTAGTGGCTGGCAGAGGAGGCCCGAACTGTCCAAATTTGATAGTAAATGCAGAGACCACAAAGAGGAGGGTGAGCATTAACCCTATCCTTAATCCACCAGGCTCGTGGCCTCCTCCACCAGGCTTCCGTATTGGTGGGAAGCTATTTCAGTATGTGCATTATGAGGAAATACCGGTCTGAAGTAGGGAGATGATAGAATTTGTAAAGAAAGAAAGAAATCTCTTAAGTCCTTTCAAACTCTTGTAAATGAGGCCTAATTTTCTTCAGATGCCACTTTTTTTTTTTTGAAGAAAGATTTTATTTATTCATGAGAGAGAGAGAGAGAGACACACACAGGCAGAGGGAGAAGCAGGCTCTGTGCAGGGAGCCCGATGCTGCACTCGATCCCGGGACTCCAGGATCATGGCCTGGGCTGAGGCTCCCGGGTGTCCCAGATGCCGCTTTTCAATCGAAGAATTACCTGTAAGAAAAAGGGGATTTTTGAGATCATTGGGAGCTGTCATTTTGGACAAGATATTGAAAACCCTACTGTCAATCTTCCATCCTAAGGGATCCCATCCCTCTGAAAGGAAATGCCTCCTACAAAAGCAAAACAAAAGAGCTGTTTCTTGAAAACCGTTTCTTTTGCTCCCAGAAACATAAGAACCATTGTCTACGTTGGCCCCATTGATCTCGACAGGATGTCCAGGACCTGGAGCTCCGATGGGGAAAAGGGGGGTGGGCTGGTGGTTTTGGTGCTGCGGTGGACGCTCGCGGCAAACAGTTTAAAGGCACCTGGGGGTGGGGCAGGGCTGAACCCCAAGCGTGGTCTTACCCCTGTTGGCTTTTACTTCCCGACACCTTACTTCTTGCATCCCAAACAGCAAGGGCATCACAAGAAGTCGGACTCCATTAGGGGTAAGTCATGAAGTGACAAGGCTCCGCGTACACGCTCTTCCCTGGACCCTCCCCGCCGCCCCCGGGCTGCTGAGTCTGCGGTTCCCGCCGGGAGAGTCCCCGCCGGGGCGCGCGGTCTGGCTGGAGGCGTCGGGTCCGCGTGTGCGCGCGGAATGGGCCGTCTTCGGCCCGCGCTGGGCCAGGTGGAGGATGGAACGGACCCGCTGGCGGCCGCCGGGCCGGGCGCCGGGTGCCCCGTGAGGCCGAAGCGCGGAGGCGCAGCTCGCGGGCGCGGACAGGTGGGCCCCGGGCGGCGGCGGGGGCGGCGGGGGCGGCGGGGGCGGCGGGGCCCAGGTGCCGGGGCGCGGTGCAGCGCGCGCGGAGCCCGAGGGCCTGGCCGACCGCGGGGAAAGGAAACCGAACACGAAAACAGACCCACCGACTTCCCCACGTTTCTTTGCCAAGAAAAAAAAATCGTGGGTGGAGCCGCGAAGGGGCGGTTGCGTGGAGCTCCGCGAGGCCGCCTCCCGCGCCCACCCGGCGCCGGCCGAGCGAGGAGCGTCCCCGGCCCCCGCCCCGCCGCCCCGCGCCCAGAGACTCGCCCCCCTCGAGCTCCCCGAGCGCGCGGCTTTGCGCCTCGGGAGTAAACAAAGTGTCGCCGCCTCCGCGCCGGTTCGCCGCGGAGCACTCAACACGCCGAGAGGGCGAGAGACTCACAGAAACACTCGAGATCTACCAGAAAATAATGACAGAGACCCAAAAACAAGAGGGTGTGCGAAAGAGAAAAACACTCCGCTGCCCCCGGCCGCGGCCGCCTCCCCGCGGACAGCCCGCCCCGCCCCGGCGGGCGACCACTGGCGGCTCGAGGGCGGCGCCGCACGCTCATTGGCCGCGCGCGCTGCCAGTCAGGGGCGGGCCGGCGCGCGCGCCGCCGCGGGCGGGGGGCGGTGGCAGATCCCGTAAGTCGGGCGGCCGCGTAGTCGCTGCAGCTGCCGCCGCCGCCGCCGCATTCAACAGGCAGCAGCGCTGCGGCCGCGCGACCGGTGGAGCGAGCGGCCCGCGGCGTCCGTCCGTCCGTCCGTCCTTCGCTCCGCGGCCCTGCCGGAGGAGCGCGGCGCCCACCGCCGCCCGGCCCGGCGACTCCGGCCTGCGGTCCCGCCCGTGCCGGGACCTGGAAGAGCTCCGAGGGTGATGGACGCGCGAAGTTAAGTTTTGGGCTCGCGCTTCCACTCCGCCGCACCTTCGTCCCGGTCTTCTTCGCCTCGAGGCGCCGACCTCGCCCCCCCAGTCCCGGACCGGCTCTTCGCGCCCCTCCCCCTCGGCCCCCCGTGCTGCGCGCGACCCCTCGGCTCCGGCGGCTGGGGGAGGGGTGGGGGTCACCATGGCCGAAGCGCCCCAGGTGGTGGAGATCGACCCGGACTTCGAGCCGCTGCCCCGGCCGCGCTCGTGCACCTGGCCGCTGCCCAGGCCGGAGTTCAGCCAGTCCAACTCGGCCACCTCCAGCCCGGCGCCGTCGGGCGGCGCGGCCGCCAACCCCGACGCCGCCGCCGGCCTGCCCTCGGCCCCGGCGGCCGCTGTCAGCGCCGACTTCATGAGCAACCTGAGCCTGCTGGAGGAGACCGGGGACTTCCCGCAGGCGCCGGGCTCCGTGGCGGCGGCCGCGGCGGCGGCGGCGGCGGTGGCGGCGGCGGCGGCCGCAGCTGCCGCCACCGGGGGACTGTGCGGGGACTTCCAGGGCCCGGAGGCGGGCTGCCTGCACCCCGCGCCGCCGCAGCCGCCGCCACCCGGGCCGCTGTCTCAGCACCCGCCGGTGCCCCCGGCCGCCACCGGGCCGCTCGCGGGGCAGCCGCGAAAGAGCAGCTCGTCCCGGCGCAACGCGTGGGGCAACCTGTCCTACGCCGACCTCATCACCAAGGCCATCGAGAGCTCGGCCGAGAAGCGGCTCACGCTGTCGCAGATCTACGAGTGGATGGTCAAGAGCGTGCCCTACTTCAAGGATAAGGGTGACAGCAACAGCTCGGCGGGCTGGAAGGTGAGTGGCTTTGGGGCGCACGGCCGGACGGGGCGGGGGGCGCGGGGACCCCCGCCTCCACCGGAGGTCGTGGTGGGGCAGGTGAGGCGCAGCTGGACGCTCGCTCGGCCTCCTGCGGGCAGCGCGTGCAGGGAGCGCGCCAGGAGCGGCAGACGCGAGCGGCGGGTCGGCCCGAGACCTGCCGGGGCGCGGGAGTCGCCGTGTGTGAGCGCGCCGGGGAGAGTTCGAGCGGGGCGGGGAAGGGGCTCCCGGAGAAGTGGGGAGTGAAGAAGTACTACAGGTGGGCGCAGAGCGGGCAGAAAGCTCGCCGGTGAAAGGGGAAGCGGATCCTGGGAGCTGCTGCCCCACGCCCGGGAGGACCCCTGCCGCTGCTCCCTTCCCCCGGGGCCGCGAGGGCCGAGGGCGGCTGCTCTTGGCCGCGGCGCGCGTCCCCCCGGCCTTGGGCTGCGCCGCAGAGCGGTTTCCGCCGCGCTGGGCGGAGGAGGGCGCGGCGAGGCTCCTCGGGGCCCCGCCGCGCGGTGACCGCGCTGTAGGTGGCGGGACGGGTCGCGAGCCGGCCCCGGGGCTGGCCGCGCATTTTGGAGGCCGGCGTCCGTCTTGCTTTGTTTTGGTTTCCTGCGGAGTGGCCTCGAGTACAGGGGCCGGGGTCCCGGGCGCGCCGAACCCGAGTAGTGCATCCAACACGTGCTAAGAGGCGGCCACCGCCTGCGGAGCGCGGGCGCGGGCGGCGGGCGGCGGGCGGCGGGCGGCGCGGGGCGAGCTAAAGTTCAAGTGTGACCCTCGGCGGCGGGGGCGGCGGCGGGGGCGGCGGCGGGGGCGGGGCCGCAGGCGCAGGCGGACCGCGCCTTTAAAGGGCCAGCGCGCCGGCGTGGGGCGCCGCTCCCCGCCGGGCCGCGGGGCTGCGCTGCGAGCGCTGCGCTGCGAGCGCTGCCCTCCGCCAGGAAGTGCCCCCAAACTTGGCCTCGCCCACGATCGAGGCCTTTAATTAGCGTGGAGAGGCTGCCTCGGGCGGCGGGAGCTGGGAGTGTGTGTACCTTTCTGTCGCGTGGCCACCTAAGTGTTCCCGAGCTTCGGAAGTACGAGGCGAGGGGCAAGGCAGGGGCTCCGTGATGAGTGTTTCGGGGGAGTTCCCAGTGGAGGTGCGCGTCACAGGAACGTGTAGGGGACGCCCCGCTTCGACCGAGGACTGCAGAGGGGGCGCCTGGCCCTCTCGGCCTGTCAGAGGGGACCCGGAGGGATTCCGGGCGCGGACAGGTACTTCCGTCCGTGGAGGCGGAGACCCCCGGGGTTTAGGGCAGGCCTGCGGAGGCCCCCCGGAGCCGCCGGCTCCTCACTGGCACAGGTCGCCGGTGGAGGGAGAGAGCAAAGTCTGGCGCAGAACCTCCTCCTCAGCCCCTCTCCCGCCGCGCGGCTGCCAGTCGGCCACACCACGGTCGTCCTACACGCATTGTCGTGTCTGTGGCTAATGTGTGTCAAAGGTCAAGTCACTCATGACGCAGTGAAGCCGGTGGAGAAGGAGCCAGGATTTTATTTTTCCCACAGTGTGTTTTAGAGTAAAGGTACCAGTTACAATCTCATTATTAGACATTATACGCAGTTTTACCGAGTGTTTCAAAAAAGTAAAGTGCGTCCTCCTCCTAAGGTGGGCGTGTGTTCTTTTAAGCCACAAGATCAGAATTGTCTGCGGAATCCAGCTTAACTTTTGAAGTACTTGACTGGCTCATCTATCAACCCTGCTTGAGTTGTTTATCATACAGAGTTTGCCATTTAAGAAAAAAAATTTTATTTTGGATGTTCAAAGTACTGTGTGTGCCTACCCCGTTCTTTTAAGTCCTTGGAAATGGACACAGTTTACCCCAGTTAGCTGGAGGGGCCTTTTCAAGATGGAGGCAGGCGGTGTTTGGGGATTAGGTTTAGTTTTGCCTCTCATGGCCTTAAACCAGAGGGTTTTTGTGTTTTTTTTTTTTTTTTTTTTAAGATTTTTATTTATTCATGAGAGACAGAGAGAGAGACAGGCAGAGACAGGCAGAGGGAGAAGCAGGCTCCACGCAGGGAGCCCGACGTGGGACTGGATCCTGGGACTCCAGGAGCACACCCTGGGTGGAAGGCAGGCGCCAAACTGCAGAGCCACCCAGGGATTCCAAACTAGAGTGTTCTTAAACTAGGAATATGACCTAGACTTTTAAATTTTAGTGCTTTATTTTTTTTTCTTAAAGATTTTATTTATTTATTCACAAGAGTCACAGAGAGAGAGGGAGAGGCAGAGACATAGGCAGAGGGAAAAAACAGGCCTCTCCATGCAGGGAGCCCAGTGTGGGACTCAATCCTGGGACTCCAGGGACTTCAGCCCTGGGCTGAAGGCAGGCGCTCAACTGCTGAGCCACCCGGGGGTCCCAAAATTTAAAAAGATTCTAAGGCCAAATCAAGCCCCCAACTATTTTTTTTATTGGTTTCTTAATTGTTCTAAATTTTTTTTGCCCAAATGCAATTATAATTTTATCTTTAAGAATATGCTTATCGTAGCTAGAAGATCCATTAAGTGATCATAGAATTTTTAATTTGTTCAGAATTGGAGGCGGGAGGCCCAGTGGCAGCTCTTAGTGCGGCTTTGGGAGGGAGCAGGCTGCCATTCTCGAGTGAGTAAATGTTTCAGGTGTAATGAGAGTCCGTTGGTGCAAGTCAGATTACAGCAAGTGCATTTTCACTTTGAGTAAAAGGATATTTTAAGCAGAAAAAAAACGACCTTAAGTATTCTAACTCATACCTAGTCTTCTGGTTACAGTTTTCATAAAAATGAGTTATTTGTTAAAACCAAGTTTCTCAGATTCGAAAAACATCCCTGTTTTAAAGATTCATAAAAGGGACAAATTTTATTCTGACTTTTAGCTTAAAAAGATCAAATTTAAAATGCAAATCAACCAAAACCTAACTGTTTTAGAACTGAGGAGAGGCTGCTTTGGAACTCAATATTTCCTGTGATTTACTACTGGGAATTAGACTGAATCTTTAATTAAATATAGTTTCTTGTGCTTTAACTTCCTGGGGCTGCCAGAGAATTTGAATTATTTGCATAGGACAGAATAGTTGAAAAGCTGTTAAAGAGTTTATAAACTAGTTCCATGGACACTGGTTGCAGGTTATGCATTTTGTATTTGTAGGGATAGTACATTACATCTGCTTTACACTTGTTTTAATATTGGCTATAACTGTCGTAAGGTTACACTCAAAGTGGGAGCTAAGACTTTTGGAAAACCCCGGGGTCTTTTAAACCATGTACACTATTTATAAATAGTGAAACTTCATTTCCAAGATCAGTCGTGTGTGTCGTCCCCCCTCCCCCCCCAACATAGAAAGCTTTCTAGAGCTTGGGAAGTAGTATCCTGAGCTCTGATTCTGTTTCCCCAACCCCTCCCCCCACAGTAGCAGTTTTAAGTTGACTCTTGTTTTTTGTTTTGACATTATTTGGAGCATCTGTGTTAAAAGAATGCTTCAACAATTAACAATGAGACTTAAATAAAGCAACTTAAAATTTTAACAGATATCTCAGATAATTCTTTATTTTGGAATGATGTTTCTTTAAATTTGGCTTGTCAACTGATTGTTTGAAAAATGTTTTTTTTTATTTTTATTTTAAAATTCATCTTCTGTAATTCAGATTTGTAATTTGCAGGTGGAGTGATTTAAATAGCCACAGTCCTTAGTGCAGGGATGACAGCTGTTTTCTTGCTGCACACTCTAACTTACAGAATGGCCTCCCAGTGAGGCCAACTTAATAGTTTGTTACTGAAATTACCTTGATGAAAACCTTGTTTTACAGCGTAGTGAAGATTTCAATATATGTATTGGGGAAGGGAGCATGAGTTAAGAACATTAAAAATGAGTAAGGGAATTATGCAGCCAAATTGAGATCATATTTGCTGAAGACTGAAAAAGGTAGGTGGGACCAATGTAACCGGTCTTAATGGCTGGCACTTTTCTCCCCCCCAGTAATTCCAAAATTGGTGTTGGTGTCAAGTATGAATCCCTTAATTGACGATTATAAGAATTTTATTTTTATTTTACCTATGGTTTTGTGGCAGATCTTTAGGAGAGATGTGGCCAGAGTGGTGATTTCTATTTTTGATTTTTTTTCAGCTTTTCTTAGAGTGGCAAACACTTAAATACAGGAAAGAAGACATTCTTTTTTTTTTTTTATTTTTTTTTATTTTTTTTATTTATGATAGTCACAGAGAGAGAGAGAGAGGCAGAGATACAGGCAGAGGGAGAAGCAGGCTCCATGCACCGGGAGCCTGACGTGGGATTCGATCCTGGGTCTCCAGGATCGCGCCCTGGGCCAAAGGCAGGCGCCAAACCGCTGCGCCACCCAGGGATCCCGAAAGAAGACATTCTTAATTGTCATGTAAACTTTATTTTTTAAAACGGTTTTATTTATTTGAGAGAGTGTGCGTGGGTGCCCGTGAGCAGGGGAGAGGGCCAGAGGAAGAAGCTGACTCCCCACAGAACAGGAAGCCCAACAAGGGATTGGATCTCAGGACCCCAGGCATCATGACCCGAGCTGAAGGCAGATAGCTGAAGGCAGATGCAATCGACTGAGCCACCCAGGCACCTTCATGTAAACTTAAAAAAAAAAAGTTAAAGTTCATTGAGACAACCTCTCCACCCCCTCTTACTGAGAGGCTATCACATTGGCATTGAACACAAATGTGGCTAGATACCATGCGCAGCACAGGGACTCTTTTTAAGGGTACATAAAAAACAGGGAGGGAGCGGAAAGAATACTCAGTGGTGAGTTAGAATCCCTGATAGGCTGAAAATGTTTTGCCTGTGTCTGTGCCTCTCCATCCAAGCTCCTAGACTACAATTCCTTATGATTTTTTAAGATAGCAGCTGTCTGTATTTGCCTGGAATTTCTTTGGAGAGCCTGAATTATTTGCATTTTTCTAGAACACTCTGCCCTTGGAAAGTACCCAGTACCTGGCATCATGGGAATTTAATTGGCTGATTTTTTTCTTTTTTTTCTTTACTGCATGTGTGCCCTAACTTTGGGGCTTCCTGGAATCCTCTTGGAGAGGCAGTATAAACCCTATGGTGATTGGAGAGAGCAAAGGAGCGTTTAGTTGTACAGAGCATGGGAATATTAAGTGAGCAGAATGGATCTAGCCCTGTTTCTTTCAACATTTGCCTTGGCCTTCAGTGACAACTTGCAGAGACTTGCCTTTGGCGCAAACCCCTGGGACCTGCCTTGGGTCAGATAACCACCTTTTTTTGATGTGTACAAAATTCTGAAGTTGGTATGGGCTTCTCCTCAGTTATCAAACAGAAGGGATCAGATGAACTTGAGAAGTGTATATTTTGGTTTCTGAAGGGGTGAGGGCTTGTGTTCCAGTGGATATGCTGTATGTAAATATACCAAAGTCTGGAAGAATTCTCCCTTTTTACTAATTCCTGATAAGGACTAACAACTCATGTCAGTGACACAGAAATTCTTTGTAGAGAATTACTGCTTATTTGTGGTTTCCTAAGGAACATATGAAATGTGAACATGGACTTTTGTACATTAGTGATTTCGTATGGTTTTTTAAAGCCTCCTCCCCCTCATTGGCATCCCACTTTACTTCATTCAGTCAGCCTATGGTTTATAAATTTGTGGGTTAAGCACTGCAAATACTGAGGCTTGGTTCGAATTATTCTTGCCACTTGGAAGGCTTTTGGGATGCTTTCCTTTTTTTCTTTTTTTTTTTTCTTTTTCATCCATCCTTATATAGCTCTGACATAAGGTTTAAAAAAAAAAAAGCGAACTAGTTTTGATATTATGCCAAATAAAATTAGAAAGCTAAATTTGCAGTACCTTTCCAGTTTATTAGTGAATTTTCACCTTAATGCAGTACTTTAAATTCTTTTTTTAAGTATTTATTTATTTATTTATTTATTTATTTATTTATTTTTATTTATTTATGAGAGACGCACAAGAGAGAGGGGCAGAGACACAGACAGAGGGAGAAGCCGGCTCCCCACAAGGAGCCCGATGTGGAACTTGATCCCAGATCGTGGGATCATTCCCCGAGCCGAGCCAAAGGCAGACATTCAACCACCAAGCCACCCAGGTGTCCCTAATGCATTACTTTAAATGAGGACAGAGGGATCCCTGGGTGGCACAGCGGTTTGGCGCCTGCCTTTGGCCCAGGGCGCGATCCTGGAGACCCGGAATCGAATCCCACGTCGGGCTCCCGGTGCATGGAGCCTGCTTCTCCCTCTGCCTGTGTCTCTGCCTCTGTCTCTCTCTCTGTGTGACTATCATAAATAATAAATAAAAATTAAAAAAAAGTAAATGAGGACAGAAATGCAACATGTGTCCTTTATTTCAGGCTATATTTTTTTTTACAGAAGAAAGTGAGCTGGAGCTGTGTGATGAGCTTCTGTGGCCCCCGATTTTTGGTTTCTCAGGATTACTGAAGCTTGCCGTCTTTATGGTCAGAAGTCATTAATGAGGGTATCCCTGGGTGGCTCAGCAGTTTGGTGCCTGCCTTCAGCCCAGGGCGTGATCCTGGAGTCTGGGGATCAAGTCCCACATCAGGCTCCTTGCATGAAGCCTGCTCTCCCTCTGCCTATGTCTCTGTGTCTCTCATGAATAAATAATAAAATTTATATATATAAAAAAAAGAAGTCACTAAGGATGCTCAGGGGAGTGTCTAAGTCTTCTTTCTCAGGTTCCCGTTGACCACTGCTTCCTTTCTTACCGGGGACTCAGTTACATTGGACTATCCTCATTTCATTCTGGCTTCTCCTCTGGTTGAGTAACTCATTAATTTTTTCTTCTATATTCAAACCTAAAGATACCTCCGGACAAGTTGTGGACTTTTTCTTGTGTTCTTTTCTAGATAACTTATTCCCTCTGTTGTCCTGGTTTCCAGTTACTTAAAGGCCATACATGTTCCACTTTTACCTCTCATGGAACATGTTTAAACCGAAGCATGCTATATTTCCTCTTACTCTGAGATGAGATTCCCATCCTGAGTTCCCTGATTGTGTTTATGGTCTAGGTGGTTAACCCTTTCCTTAATTGTCGACTTGGATGTTCTCTTTAGCACACTCTTTTCTTGCTGCTTGGTGCCCTCAAGTCTGTTAGCTCTTCTGTCTCTGGAGATGTTAACTTCCATCTTTTTAGTCATTCACCTAGGTTAGGTTTCTTTAAATTCTAGACCGTCCTGTCCCCAGGACTTGGGTCATCTCATGCCTCTACTGGAAGTTCTAAAAATTTTCCTTAGTCTGCAAAGCTCAGGTCTGTTCTCAGTTCCTGCCTGAAGGCATTTTTGCCTTCTCTCAGTGAATGCCTGGTGATCTCTTAATTCACGCTGTTGTGTATTATAATTTGATGTCTGCATGTTATATTGTCTGCTATATTGTAAATATATAGTTGCAAAAATTTTTTTCTTGAGCCATGGGTCTTTTATATTTTAGCTTTCTGTACGCTCATGATATGTTAGTGTTCATACTAGTATAACTATAAAGATCCATGATTATTTTATTTTCTGTAGATGGTCAAAGTACTTTTATTATTTCCCTCACTTATTAAATGATTTTTGTGTACAGGATATTGTTTGTACTAGATGCATCAGAATGATAGAAAAATGATTCAAACGTAGATCCTGTAGGGAGATGGTATAACCTATAAGTAACTATAGTATATGATAGAAAGGGTTAAATGCCATCAAGAAAAATAGTATTCTGTATTGGCTATTGAGATGGACCTTGAAAATGGGATGTTAATCTCCCAAGATTTCATTATAAAATTTTCAGGGGCACCTGAGTGACTCAGTCCATAAAGCGTCTGTCTTTGGCTCAGGTCAGGATCCCCAGGGTCCTGGAATCGAGCCCCGCTTCAGGCTCCCTCTCCATCTGCTGCTTCTCTTGCTTGTGTGTGTGTGTGTGTTCTGTCAAATAAGTTAAATAAAATCTAAAAAAAAAAGAAAAAAACCCAAACCAAAAGACCATTTAAAAAACTTTTTGAAAAAGATTATTTACTTACAAGAGACACCGTCAAAGGGAGAAGGAGGCTCCCTCTCGGGAGCCTGATGTGGGACTCCATCCCAGGACCCCGGGATCACAGCCTGAGCCAAAGGCAGACGCTCAATCACTGAGCCACCCAGACGTCCCTGTTCTAAAAACATTTTTCATATGTTCAGCAAAATTGAAAGAATTCTACATTGAACACCTGTATAACTGCTATCTAATTTCTATACTTGCTTTGTCATGTATCTATCCATTGGCACACCCGTTTTTCTAATCCATCAGATTATTCTTTAAATTGATTTTCAGAGTGATGGTTTGACATTCATAAAGGCATGAAAATGGGGAAGCATCAGTTTCTCTGAGTGATAATATGAAACACAGGAAGTTTGAAAAGTATAGGTAGACTATTGTCAGATTAAAATTGGACTTTATGGGGGATCCCTGGGTGGCTCAGCGGTTTATCACCTGCCTTTGGCCCAGGGTGTGATCCTGGAGTCCTGGGATCAAGTCCTGCATCAGGCTCCCTTGATGGAGCCTGCTTCTCCCTCTGCCTATGTCTCTGCCTCTCTCTGTCTCTCTGTCTCTTATTAATAAATAAATAAAATCTTTAAAAAAAATCGGACTTTATATATATTATGAAAATAATAGTGTGATAGACCAAATTTTTCTTTTTTAGACCAAATTTTTCTCTGAAATTATATCTTTGTTTTTATAATAAAAGGAATTATGAAAATACAGTCAAGTTTTTAGTTTTTAAAATTCAATTTCTTAGAGATACTCATAAACATAGAAACCCATGGAATGCAAATAAAGCGAATGTACTGCATCTGGTTTAAAATTCATATACAGAATTTGGTAATGGAACATATTACATAATTGACTTAATATGAATAGTAGACATGGGGCACCTGGCTGGTGCAGTTGGTTAAGTGTCAGACTCTTGGCTTGAGGTCGGGTTGTGATCTCAGGTTTGCAGGATTCTGTTTGGCTCTTTGCTCAGCAGGGTCTGCTTGGGAGTCTCTTCTCCATCTGCACCCCTTCCCAGCACCCTCCCTCACAAGAAAAGTATGTGAATAGTAGGTATTCACAAAATACTTAGCTTTTTGCTTGGTCTGTTCTTTATTTTTATTTTTTTTAAAGATTTTTATTTATTCATGAGAGAGATGGGGGTGGGGGGCACAGACACAGGCGGAGGAAGAAGGAGGCTCCATTCCATGCAGGGAGTCTGATGTGGGACTTGATTCCGGGTCTCCAAGACCACACCTGCGGGCTGAAGGCGACGCTAAACCACTGAGCCACCTGGGCTGCCAGGTCTGTTCTTTGAAACTAACCTTTAGGGGGATGTCTGGCTGGCTCAGGGAGTGGAGCATGTGATTCTTGATCTCAGGGGTGGTGAATTTGAGCCCCACCTTGGGGGCAGAGTTTATTTAAAAACAAAACCTAACCTTCATACTCTTGTGTCCTGGGAGCAGAGTGATTTAAACAAAGGAAGCTCATTGTTAAACATAATTCTTGTTTTTTTGAAAAAATGAGAAATTCTAAAGTTAAGAGTTAGCAATCTTAAAATATACTTAGGGCCACTGTGAGGGAAAGTTACTGGCTTCCAAAGATGCTTTAAAATTTAAATATCAGGGCAGCCCCGGTGGCCCAGTGGTTTAGCGCCGCCTTCGGCTGGCGGGATCCTGGAGACCTGGGATTGAGTCCCACGTCAGGCTCCCTGCGTGGAGCCTGCTTCTCTGCTCCCTCTCCCTGTGTCTCTGCCTTTCTCTCTCTCTCTCTCACTGTGTGTGTGTGTCTATGAATAAATAAATAAATAAAATCTTTAAAAAAATAAAATTTAAATATCAGTTCTAGTATTGCCTTAGCTAAATACTAGAACTTCTTGATAGCTTTCTTCTTATATGTCTTTACCAACACTGACTTTAGTGTAGGAATGGAGGCTATAATGAGATACTTAATTGGATCCACAGGAAGTTAAATTTGGATATGCTAAACCTAAAAGTGATACCAGGCAGGTATGGAACTTAATGCATTCTGAATACTTGTGAGTGAGCCACACTAGCTTATGGAGAACTTAAAGATATATGCAATAGGAAATGTATTGGGGTACAGCAAAAGGCACAAATACACATCTATAAAAACTATTAGCCATGTTAGAAATATCAAGTGTTGGAGAAATGTAGAAAGCTATTTTAGTTGTATATGCATACCTGTATGTAATACATACAGACAGCATATCTTGTAAAAGGTTTGGGGACAGGGGAGTGAGGGACAGGGAAACAAACCGAACCTCATACTATGAGGTTTTATTAAATGTGTAAGTTACCTTCCACGGGGACAAAACAGCTTTCACATCACACCAGGATTTTGCACCTGTGTGATTGCTAGTGATGTCAGGGTAAACTAGTCAAAAGCAACTAGGAAATCTGTAATTGGCCAATCTGTTTTATCCCCCACTGTTAATGTTTGTAGATAAGCGAGGTTCAAAATTGCAGCTCATCTTTGGTCTTTTCATTCTGTAAGTTGAGAGAGATGTAAAACATCTTCATTCTTTAACTTGTGTCTTATCTTAGTTCTGATTTTGTGTTTTTGTTTTTTAAAGATTTTATTTATTCATGAGAGACACACAGAGAGGCAGAGACACAGGCAGAGGGAGAAGCAGGCTTCATGCAGGGAGCCCGATGTGGGACTGGGTCCTGGGTCTCCAGGATCACGCCCTGGACTGAAGGCAGACACTCAACCCCTGAGCCACCTAGGTGTCCCTTAGTTCTGATTTTGAAGGGGAGGAGTATGGGGTCTCATCTCCTGGGAGGAGAGGCAGAGCCATTTTGTAGATCTATGGGAGGACAGTCATTTTTTCAAGGTAGCCTTTCCTTACTGATACTGAGTCACAGGACTTCTTTAATTCTTAGGGATGGTGGTTCACTGGTATGCACTGCAGCACCTGTGATCTGGGATGTGCCCTTACCTCCAACAACCCTTGCTCCTCACACTCCTGCTGGCCACAGATGTGGATGTCCCAAGGTGCTGCCTTTGTCACTGTGACTGGTTCCAGCATCTCTGTGTGGATCGTTGAGATCTGAAAAGATCTTTTCCTGCCTCAATTAACTTCTCCCCCTACATGATAGTGGTCTCAGTTACGGTGTGTCACTTCTTGTGGCTTAACTTACTGAGCTGATCTTGATCTTGTGACCGTAGTGGCTTGGAGATGCTGCTTAACTCCTCTGATTAAAGCAGAGCTGTTAGAAAGACGGTGAGTAGAAGGGGTGGTGGCCTGTTTTCTTTGATTCAACACCTTTTTTGGATAAACAGATTTTTCTCAATTGCCACTTCTCCCAAATCTGAAAAATGGGTCATGGTTTTATGAATCTTTCTTTTATTATACTAGGGATCTGATAAACATTAGAGTTGAGAAAAAATGTTTTTCTCTTTACAACCATGATCCTGAAGTTGTTACAGAGCTGCCTTTGCACTGCTCTGAGAGGCCTCCAATTATTGGTTTGCTGAGTTAACAGTTTGAAAGTAGTTAAATGAACCTGACATCAGGAAGGGGAGGGGATCTTGGTGGTTGCATTTTATAACTGCAGTAGGAAAGTCTCAAAGAGCATGATTAACCCTCTAAGTCTTATTTGGATTCTAGCCAAGAGAGAGGCCTAATGAAGGAAGGAGGAAGAGGAGAACCAGCTTGAATTATGTGGGCAGATAAAGATCTTTTCAGTACCTCTCAAATAGTTATGAGGGCCCCGGAGGCACTTAGCTTTGCCTCCTCAACTCCTCCCTGCTCTCTCCCACTACCAGTCCCCCTCCTCTTTTTTAAAAGTAGGCTCTCTGCCCACCATGGGGCTTGGACTCAAAATCCCTAGTTCAACAGTTGCATGCTCTGCTGACTGAGCCAGCCAGGTGTCCTTAGTTTTCCTTTTTTAATCTAGAAAATTAGTGCTTTTCTTCTACCATTTCCACGCCCAGAAGCCTGCCACAGGTGTCTTGACAGAAGATCCATCTTGTTGTCTAGGTGAGAAATCCCTGCATACAGAATGGGAAGGTCTTTATCTTTTCAGTGGTGGGGAGGGTAAGGGTAAAAAGGGCTTACCCTACATTCTTTGTTTGGGGAAAAAAAAAAGGGGGTTTGGG
Source organism: Vulpes lagopus (assembly GCF_018345385.1). Taxonomy (NCBI): domain Eukaryota; kingdom Metazoa; phylum Chordata; class Mammalia; order Carnivora; family Canidae; genus Vulpes; species Vulpes lagopus. Next base: position 50,693,185 of record NC_054831.1, on the reverse strand, counting down.
CAGCCCGGGTGGCTCTTGCAGTTAAGCGCCGCCTTCTGCCCAGGGCCTGATCCTGGAGACCCAGGATCGAGTCCCAGGTCGGGCTCCCTGTGTGGAGCCTACTTCTCTCCTCTGCCTGTGTCTGCCTCTCTCTCTGTGTGTGTGTGTCTCATGAATAAATGGGTAAAATCTTTAAACAAAAAAATGGGTTTGGATTTCAAATAGAATATGAAGAGAGCAATTACAGTGAATTACATAATTCCTAGCGTTTAAATATTATGTGTCCTTCAAAGCTTGAAAACAAAATAACCACATAAATATTTGGGAATGGTCTATACAAGTAAATATCAAATACCTTAGACAGTTTGTTGCTTGGAAGCAAGGTCAAAGGAAATGGTTTGCATATGGTTTAGCTGGAGGCTCTTATTTTGGCAGATTCTTGAGGTAGTGACAGTCAAAATGTGGATTTTATTGTACTATTTTGACATGAAAGTAATTTTTTCCCTCTCGTTCTCATATAACCTTAAGCGTAGGGTTACAGCAGGACAAATGCATCAAGATAACGGTCTTCAGCCCCCTAATTTTGTTTCAGAGATGATGTAGTTTCTTGAATTCGTGACATGTAATTTGCAGAATCATCAGTTTGTCACACCAGTGAAGTTTTAGTGTCAGGTTCAGCCCACTATACTGTGATTTGAAAGTAGGAGAAACCCACCTATCTTAAGGCAAGTGATATGTCACCTGTCTGCATCTGGGGACCTTTCTCTGTCTCAGTCTGTGGGACCAGCCCTGAAGGGGGGGGGGAGGGGTGGAGGCAGAGGGGAACCTGCAGATCTTGTAAATATCAACTAAGGTTGTTTGTGTACTGGCTACCAAGCTGATTGCATCTCTCTGAATTTCAATGTAATAAACCTTTTCTCTCTGGATGGGTAGATATGCGTGCCATCATGAAATTTACATGCAATGAATGTGAAAGCTTCCTGTGGACCATCATGCTGACTTTTATGTAATCTGGGGCTTAATTGGTCTCTCCTAATTTTCTTTTTAGTGTCCCGTTATAACATTTGCATACGTTGAATGTAAAAGATTCCTATACTTCTGTTACCTGTGTGTCTCAAATGCTTTCTTGAATCTCTTAGAATTCATGAAATAGAATGGATTATATAGGGCCTAGGTTTATATTTGTTATACGTATTTGCATTAACATGCAGGCTTTCAGATTATAACACTGGTTTTTTTTTGGGGGGGTGGTGGTGGTGGTAGTATATAATACTGATTTCAAACACAGTATTTGATGGTTTTACATTTTAGAAGAGATCACCAGATGATTTTTATTGCTATTTTTTCTTCTGGAGTATTGGGGAAAATTAAAAAAATAAATGCTAAGGAAATGTATTAAGGTTAAAAATTCCTGTAATTTAGGTGTGTGTTTTGATGTGACGTACATCATCTTTTTTGGTTCTATAATGGATATTTCCCCAGCTGTGATCACTGTGCTTTTTAGGAGCGCTGTAATATTATGTCCCAGTATTCCAGGGATGTTTTCTTGAAATGGCATTTTGATATCTTTGAATGGTTATACAGAGAACAAACTTAAAAAACAAGAACAACCAAAAAAGCAGATTTAGGATTACAAAAATAGAAATATAGAAGCATGGCTGTCACAGCTTTTAGAATTACCCAGCTCACACTTGGATGTTTAGATGGACCCCCTGTGTTTGAGGGCTAGTCCCCACACCATCTTTTTACACTTTTTCAGAGACTGCCTTTCTTCACGATCTTTCTAACTTGAGTTTCTCACTGTGGTGTCTAACTCAGAAGTAAATATTCTGGAGTAATTTTTTTTTCAGTTTAGTTGGATTTTTCAAGCCATTTATTTATTTATTTTTAATTTTTTTTTGTTTTTATTTATTTATGATAGTCACAGAGAGAGAGAGAGAGGCAGAGACACAGGCAGAGGGAGAAGCAGGCTCCATGTACCGGGAGCCCGATGTGGGATTCGATCCCCGGTCTCCAGGATCGCGCCCTGGGCCAAAGGCAGGCGCCAAACCGCTGCGCCACCCAGGGATCCCCTTTTCAAGCCATTTAATAAGTAGTTTGAATATTATAGTTTGTGCCATTGCATTTCTTAGTGTGTTTGCTTTATTTTGATCTAAAGGTAGAAAATAGGGGAGAGAGAATAAAATGGAGAGAGTATTATGTTGACACATACGTAGCTCACATGTATGCTGTTCATTCTGCTCCACAAACTGGGAAGGGTGCATGTTTGAAAGTCCGTTTCAGAATTCATTACCATTCAATTGCATGGCTTATAAATTGTATTTCAAAGAAAAAAATTAAAATGACTGCTGTGCCATGTAATTCTGTTGAACACCGTAAATGATCTTGGGTTATGTCAGATGCTGAATGTATTCATAGATTCTTAGACCCTGTTTAATATTTTTTGTGATGAACTTAATCAAAGACAAGCTGTTGATGTCTATGGTTCTTAGACTAACCATGACTTGACTTCTGCCTGTGTTTGTATAAAAGGCAAGAAGAAAAAAGGGAAAACACATTCAGTCCTGGAAGTCAAGAGCTGAGATCATTCTACTATCATTGACAGCTCAGGGCTTCCAATTAAGCCTCATTCACACTTCCCACCTCCATTTGTGTTTCAAATAACTTTTAAAGAGGACTGGGAGGAAGAAGTAAAGGTATCAGAGGCATAAAATTAAAACTTCAAACCTCTCAGATTCTAAGGTAATGAATCAGACGGATTCCTTTCCTGACTAAATTCTTTGTGATCCCTAACTGTGAATATACCCCTGGGATTTGAAATGGAGAGCCCTCCCTTTAGTCACATGCTCTGTTAAGCATGTTTCTGGGAGGCTTGCTGAGACTATTTCAGGGACTCATTTAAAAAAGTGACATAGGGGATCCCTCGGTGGCTCAGCGGTTTGGCGCCTGCCTTCGGGCCCAGGGTGTAATCCTGGAGACCCGGGATTAAGTCCCACATCAGGCTTCTTGCATGGAACCTGCTTCTCCCTCTGCCTGTGTCTGCCCCCCACCCCTGTCTGTCTCTCATGAATAAATAAATAAAATCTTTTTAAAAAATAAAAAAAGTGACATAGAATTTTATTAAGCAAGACTTTTGAGTTTGTGACTTGCCGTTTGCAAGAAGCTCATCTCCTGGCAGGGTCCACCTGCTCCCTCAGTCACTTTGTGACTTTAGCTTGACATACGTTAGCAGCCACTTTCCTGCAGACCTTTCTTCACAGGGCCCTCCCATTAGGGGCCCACTGATAAGAGCATTATGACTTGTTAGACCACATGTATTTTGCAGATGAACGTGAATGTCACTAGGACACCACACCTGTGTAGGCTTGGAAACTTTTGAATTTAATGCCTTTCTTTCATCTTTCATCAAGTTACAGCTTTCGGATTTATACTTATTCATTCTGGCTATAAAATATTAATAGTATTTTTCTTTGGCCAAATATAAGGTATGACCTTTGACATCCTGCCTGGCTGTGCTTGGGAATTTGACATCCTTCAGTTTAGGTGGAATTCCCTTGCTTTGTTTCCTGTGATAGAGTGGGGAATACACATTTTGGCTCTTTCAACCAGAGGTGGAGGAAGACAGGGAAAAAAATAAAATTGGACCGCACAAAGAGTGTATTAATTATTTCGGCTGGGTGTGGTTCAAAACTTGGCATGCTCATTATAGGAGTCTGAGCCTATGAAATTATTTAGTGCAGAATATTAAGAAAATACTATGATATTTAGTTTTTTTTTTTTTTTTGATCTGGGTTTAATTTTTGACTAGTTGGACATTTTAGGTTCTTTGTTGCATTTATAGTAGGAAGAAAATCTGTCTTTTTGGGATGCTTTTATGTCCTAAGTATGCTATCAACAGCAGAGAAAGTTGCAAAAGGGAACATATCGCTTCTCTCTTGAGTAGGAGAGTTTTGCTGTTACATGTGATTGTTTCTTGAACCCACCATTAGTCAGAACCACCATCAAAAATTATCCCCTCTGAATTGTCATCAAATTCAATATCTAAAATTTGATGAGGTCGAGGGAAATGTTGAAGCCAGGCTTTTGCAGCATTTCCCTTTTTAAGAGTCACACAAGTCCACTTTTGCCTAAGTGCTTTAAACAGAACCACCCCCACCCCCATTGCTTTTTAAAGATCATTTATTTTCTCATTTCCCATCTTAGGCTGATACCTGGGGTAGATTAGTAAAAAATGTGGGTTGTAGGGAGTAGGTCTGATCTGTTCTAAGTTATTCACTGAATGAAGATGCCACATAGTCTTCTGAGGTTTTGAGGGTACAATTCTAAATAGCTTATATAAAAGGGTCTTTTTGATCATTTCCTACTCCCCCTCCTTACTTTTTTTTTTTTTTAAGATTTTATTTATTTATTCATGAGAGAGACACAGAGAGAGGCAGAGACACACAGGCAGAGGGAGAAGGCTCCCCTCAAGGAGCATGATGTGTGGGACTCCATCCCAGGACCCCAGGATCATGACCTGAGCTGAAGGCAGAGGCTCAACCACTGAGCCCAGGTGTCCCCCATTCTGTACTTTTTCATTTCCTTTTTGCTTTCTTTCTCATTTCCAGTCCCCTAATTTATTCAATTTGAATACGTTCTCCAACCTATTAATCAGGTGAAAAGTTTCTTCACAAGTTATTACTGTTTACTGGTGCATTTTTACTTCATTACAACAACCCCATTGTATTAATTACTGCCATTGGAAATGGTCACTAAAGTATTGATAGATCTAATCCCATTCTCAGATAGTTAAAAGTAGAAGATTCAATGTTTGACACATTTTATAGGAGTTACCATAAAGTGTTTGTGTTCTCATTTATTTCCTAGGTCTTGAGTTTTGACTTGGGTTTTCAAGTTTATTAAGCTTTGTGTAATGAAGGTATGAAGAATCATGGAGATTTATTTTATTTTATCTTTAAATAATCTCTACACCCAGTGTGGGGCTTGAACTTTAAACCCCAAGATCAAGAGTAGCATGTTTCACTGATGGAGCCAGCCAGACTCCCCTGAAGTTTTATTTTGAGCAAATTTTATAACTACTACCTGATACAGAAGGCTCTGGTTGGCCATTTGGGAATTTTGAGAATCTGTTAATTCTTATACTGCTATAAAGTTTATTTCTATATTGAGCCTATGTGTTTGCCCATAATTCCCCCTTCCCCTGCCCCTGGCTTGCTTCTGGTTCTGGATTTGGTAGCTACTTTGAATTAGCTTAATTTATTTTCCCTTCAGGTACATGAAGCCAATTCCTGTAATTCTTCTTTTCCCAGCTAACCAGTCCTAACCCTTTAATAAGTCTTTCAGAAGACTTAGATTTCTCTATGTTGACAAAACACAGAATTCCAAACCTAGTCTTCTGTTGTGGTTGGGGAATGACCAATGAAGTACACAGTGCGGTTGGTAGTGCCCTTGTCTAGGGACACTGTGCTTCTGGGAGGGTGGCTTGAGAAAGCCTGTGCTAGCTTTTGGATCCTGTCACTCTTTGGCATAGGCATAGAAGAGTGGTAAAAGACTGTAGGGCTGGAGGGGCCTGTGCTGGTTCTAACCAGTGTTTGGAGGATGGTAGTAGTACTGTGCTTCATGGAGCAAGTTGCACATTAAGCAAGGCCCATAAAGAGGACTGTTATTGAGGGGAGTAAGCTAAATGGAAACAACTCTGTGTATTGTAGTCTTTAAGCTAAAAAATCTCTAAGAATGCATTTGCCTGTCTTGAAAGATTTTTACTAACTTCAGTTTGTACTGGTGATAGGCAGAGAAGGGAAGGCAACCGCTTTTCTGGCATCAGATAGTCTGGATGTATAGATGTACATTTCCACTGAATCTGTACTATCAAATCTATCCCATTATATGATGAATAGTTAATTTATATTTGACTTTTGGGAAGAGAGAACCATCCCAAGGTGCTGTAAACCACTTGGGAAGTGCCTGAGACAACACTGCACACGTGACCTATTAACATGCCTTAGGATGACCCATGTGCAGATCTTATGCCATGAGTATTTCTTGGGTTGCATTAAATTGAGATGTTCATCCTGTCTCTGTCTTCTCCTTGGTCCTCCCTCCCTGCATCATCTCCCACCCCTCCTAACATTTTCTGTTCTGTTCTAGGCAGTGAAGTTGCCACTCTCCTTTATCAGTCTTGGAAACATTGCCTACTTGGCTTCATTTGGGGGGTGAGCTGAGGTGGAAGAGGAAGATTTAGTCCTGTCTTAATTACAGATTGTTGGGAGATACATGTTTTAATTTCCTTCTGTCTCAATTTTCCCACTGTAATTTTGGACAGTGGTAATTGGCCAGCCAGTGTCAGTGTCTACAAAACATGCCTCTAGGTCTTTGGTTAGATATGTTTTCTAACACCCCTGGAAAGATGTCCTTAGATCACCCAAGTGTCCTGGAACTGAGGCTGGGGGCCATTGCGGAGCTGTCTTAATTCCCTTTAACGTTTGCATTTACAACAGGCCCCCATGAGCCTCGCCCAATCTGTAATTTTGCCATAAGTATTAGGAGTCCTAGATTCTGTTTTTTAGGTTGGTAATTAGATAATTCATGTTTAGATAAATCCCATCACTGCCCTACTAGCTTCTTGATCTATAAAATGGGGTTGTTGATACCACGGGGAAGTACTTGTAAGGGCAAATGGAAGTGTTCAGAGCAGGAACTGTATGATTATGCCATATTATACATTTTAGCATTAGCCAGAGTCATTGAACTTAAATTTCAGTGTAGCTGAGAGTCCGGGGCTTTCAGTCTTTTGTTTATGGGCTTGTGGATTATATGCACTACTTACTTACTTATTGATTCATTCATTCATTCATTCATTCATGAGAGACACAGAGAGTGAGTGGGGGAGGCAGAGACAGGCAGAGGGAGAAGCAGGCTCCATGCAGGGAGCCGGATGTGGGACTTCCTCCCTTTCTCTGTCTCTCATGAATAAATGAATAAAATCCTTGAGAGAGAGAGAGAGAGGGAGGCAGAGACCCAGACAGAGGGAGAAGCAGGCTCCATGCAGGGAGATTGATGCAGGACTTGATCCTGGGACTCCAGGATCACACTCTGAGCCAAAGGCAGGCACTAAACTGCTGAGCCATCCAGGCATTCTCTATCCCCATTTTTTAGACAAGGAAGCTGAGGCACAAAGTTAATTTGCCCAATGTCACATAGTAAGTGATAGAAGCGAGATGTCAGTGGGTTTTTATTGTAAAATCTCAGGCTCTTAACCATGAGAATGCGTATCTTTGGAATCTTGGAGGAAAAAACTAGAACTTAGATTTAAAGTTGGAAATACAAAGGTAAAATAAAATTAATGGATAGATAATCAGTTAATTAACAATTAAAATCTAAACAGTTAATGCACATACGGAAGGTCCCAAGACAAGTTTTGTTGGCTCATCAGCTGGTTAACTCTTGAGGATGACAAAATACTTGGACATAGAGAACCTTTGGGTTAGTGGATTTTCTTCTCTTCTGAGGAGAGGAAGGGGAGTGCATTTGTGGTGATGATTAATGAATGGTTGGGAGGAGACCATGTGACCAGAGGTAGTTCCGTAGTTCGAAGTGTGGCCTAAAGGAGTTGCCCACATTTTCCTCAGTAGGTGGGTGGATGGATTTCATTCATTTGTACTATGCACTGTCACTCCCTCCACATACTGCGTAAAAGGAAGAAAAGTGTACTTCCTTTCCCAGGGAGATGGGCTTGGCTAGTTCATTCTCTATGGTTGACAAATAGAACAAATACTGACCCTTTTGGACAGAAAAGACTTTGTTCTTGGGGTGAGCTTAAGCTTCAAAAAGATTACTGAGTCCTCAATAAGGGGCAAGGATAAGGTAAAATTCTCAGTTAAGCTGTTATCCAAACTTTGCTAAGTGCTGGTTAGTCTTCCTTACCATTTGGCACTGTCTGCATTGCATGGATAGGAAACTAAGGCCAAGGGAGGCATTGTGGCTTGTTCCAGACCACCCTCCTGGAATTGGAGGAGTTGTGGAATGCCAAGCTGCCCTTCTTACTTAGATCATCAGTTGGTCTGTGTAATTCCTGGGATTTCCCTTGTTGAGTGAGAGAGTCTTTGGTTTTGCTTTGAAAGATGCCTGGAGAGAGTAGTGTGGTTCAGAGGCAGTGATAGGTAGGCACTATCTGCCTTTGGATATTCTTCCAAATGTTATAAATTTTAAGAAATGATGTCAGCTCACAGTGGTTCTTTCTTTTAACTGCTTTTATATGTTGCTTGTATGAAGTGGTGGCATTTTAGGTGTCCTGAACAAGTAGTTCATAATAGATGGACAGGATTTGTGCCAATTTAGCATGAGATTATATAGAAGGTTATTAATATTTGTTTTATTAAAGTGATTGAATTTCTGTTTACCTATGTAAAAGGGCTCTTGGGGGGCCTACTATTTAGGTTCTACTATTTAGAACCTTGAGTATTGTCACCAAATTTATTCAAGCTTGTTGAACTGAGCAGAGCTTTGGACAAGTTGATTGTTGTGAGGACTAAGAGATTGGGGTTGTCGCATAAGAAGGCAGAGGTTGCTGTCTCCCCTGTCCTCCATCCATTTTATCTGCAGAGATTTTTCAGATAGAAGGGAGAAAGGAAAAAATTCTAAGTATTTCTACATTTTTGTATAAAAGGTGAGGCTGATGGTTCTCAACTAGGGAAGATTTTGCTCCCCAGGGCACATTTGGCAATTGGGGAAACACTTTTGGTTGTGGAAATGGGGTGGGGGGTGGCCAATATTGGCATATTTGGAGGTGAAAGGCCAGAGTTGTTGCTAAGCATCAAAATGTCCAGCAATGCTCAGGACAGCCCCCCAACAAAGAATGATCTGGCCCCAAAAGCCGGTACTGTGAGATTGAGAAACTCCGCTCTGCGCAAAATTACCCTGTATATTTTTCCTGCACTAACATCTCTTTATTTGTTGATTATTAAGTGTCTGCAAAACTTGGAGTGGCATGTATATAGAGTTTGCTTCAGTTCTTCTCATCACTGTCTTAAGAGGGCAGGCAATACTCAGGACAGTGCTGCCTTCTGAGATCTTCAGTCCCCCAGGGATTTGTTAGCAAAATGCTCATCCCTGGTGTGGTCCTCAGGCCTTCACGGGATTGGCTTCACTCACATTTGCTTCCTTCCTCCTCCAACACAATCTCTTTTGCCACCTTTATGGAGCTTTTTTTGATTAACTCCCACTTGAATGGGATCTCTGTCTTTGCTTGGATTCCTCATAACAGGTGTGCTTTCTCATGGAAATTCTCCTGGATCTGTCTCTTGCTTCCTGTGTCTCATTGAGCTGCAAGCTCTGTATGGCAGAATGCTTTCATTTTCTTTACTGGTCCTAGAAACACCTGAATGTAGTTCCTCACACATAACAGGCAGGAAAGAGTCCCCATTTAAATGATCAGGTCCGGATCTCTGAGGGATCTCTTGGTGGCTCAGCGGTTTAGCGCCTGCCTTTGGCCCGGGCATGATGCTGGAGTCCCGGGATTGAGTTCCGCTTTGGGCTCCTTGCATGGAGCCTGCTTCTCCCTCTGCCTGTGTCTCTGCCTCTCTTTCTCTCTCATGAATAAATAAATAAATAAATAAATAAAATCTTAAAAAAAAAAAAAAAAGATCAGATCCTTAAATTACCAGGTTTACTGTTATTATTGTACTAACCTAACGTAACCCAATCCATGTGATTCTTAAATTTATAAAGGAAGAGAGTATTCTAGTCTTTTCTGCCACTGAACTGTACTGGTAGAAAAACATTTTAAGAATTAAATAAAAAATAAATTTTAAGTAGGCAGATATCATTGTTAATAAAGTAGGTGGGCTCTAGGTAAAAATGTGTATTGTAACTTGGAAATGACTCTAAAGTGCTTCAGAATTTTAGTCTTGCCTGTAATTGATTTATAGAGAAACAAAATGTTTTTGAAATTCTGTAGTATTGGTTGTCTAAACCATAGATTTAAGTTATTCTCATAAAGTTAATAGTTGCTGCAGTAAACTAGAATGGCCAAGAGCTTGGTGAGCCGCTGATTTTTTTTTTTCCTAAAAAAGATTTTATTCATTTATTCATGAGAGATACACAGGGGCGGAGACACAGGCAGAGGGAGAAGCAGGCTCCTTGCAGGGAGCCTGAAGTGGGACTGTATCCCAGGACCCCGGGATCATGAAATCATGCCCTGAGCCGACGGCAGGCACTCAACCACTGAGCCACCCAGGTGCCCCTGTTTATCTGATTTTTTTTTAAATCTTTTTTTTTTTTTTAATTTTTATTTATTTATGATAGTCACACATACACAGAGAGAGAAAGAGAGAGAGAGAGAGAGAGAGAGAGAGAGGCAGAGACATAGGCAGAGGGAGAAGCAGGCTCCATGCACCAGGAGCCCGACGTGGGATTCGATTCCGGGTCTCCAGGATCGCGCCCTGGGCCAAAGGCAGGCGCCAAACCGCTGCGCCACCCAGGGATCCCTGATTTTTTTTTGAATCTGATTTTTGAATCCTGTCTTCCTCTACTTGTGACTTTCTTTTTTTTTTTTTTTTAAATTTTTATTTATTTATGATAGTCACAGAGAGAGAGAGAGAGGCAGAGACACAGGCGGAGGGAGAAGCAGGCTCCATGCACCGGGAGCCCGATGTGGGATTCGATCCCGGGTCTCCAGGATCGCGCCCTGGGCCAAAGGCAGGCGCCAAACCGCTGCGCCACCCAGGGATCCCTACTTGTGACTTTCTTAATCACTATGCCTCAGTTTCCTCAACTGTAAATTGTGAGAACTGATTGAGTTAGTACTTGTGAAGTGCTCAAAGAACGGTGCCTGGCACACAGTCTGTGCTCAAGAAATGCGGTTGTTTATGATTACTGTTATTCCGATTGTACTTAGGATTGTTGTAGATTTTTTTTTTTATTCGTCTCATGGCAGCCTATCCAAGTGACTATTATCATCAGCAGACCCAGAGAGTTGGAAGGACTTTCCCAAGATTGTATAGCTTGTGGCAGTTGTAAGTGGCAGAGGTCTGATTTTTAATTTATTTAAGTGATCTCTACATTCAACATGCGGCTTGAACTCAAGATGCGGAGATTAAGTTACATGCCTCTCCAGCTGAGCTGGCCAGGTGCCCTGACCCTTCTGATGTATAACTGATGTTTTGCACAGACTCTACTACTGTGCTACCGTGGTCCTGAGATGTATATATTGGGTCTGTGGGAGGAGGCAGTAGTTGGAGTGCAGTGCATCCTAGTGGCCAGGACCACTCAGGCCCCCAAGATGGGTAGAGTAAACCCCTGTGGAGGGTGAGGACACAAAGGCAGCCTTTGTGGCAGCCTTTGTCCTTGTCAGAGGGTGTGCTTGATGGCCATAGGCCCTTCCTGGAAAAGGCACAGCCCTGCCTAATTGTAGAGGGCACTGAGAGAGAGAGTTAAAGTGATTGCCCAGATAGAACATCTTCTAAATTTTTGTCTGTGTACAAATACTGGACCAGATTCATTGGAAAAATACTTTCATGATAGTTTTAACAGGGTATTTGTTCAAGAATTATAAACCCGATTATAGAAATTTAATTAGTGTTTGATGAGTAGATTATGAAGTTGAGTAAAAACTAAATGGATTGTAGTGATTTTTTTTCTTATTAAATGGCCTTGATGGTGTATAAAATACTTCTTCCTTATTCTCATGGATTGCAATATTAAACTATAAATTAAGCTTTAAATGTTACTCTTTTGTATTAAAGGGCTTTTTATTAGAAATGATTAAATTTTTTCTAAGTATTAGAAGAAGCATGTAATGTAACAGTTCTCCAAAGCTGCAGATACTGGGTAGTCTACAGAAAAATTTTATCAGCTTTATTGCTTCTTTCCTCCTAGGAGGAATTGTAGAAACAAAATGAATGGGAACCACTAGTTTTCTAAACTTTTTTTTTGTGGGGGGGTTTAATATGGCATTAGGCTCTATGGTTCCTTGATTCAAAGGCTCTTCTGTAAATATTTTTGGTGCCTAGTACTTCATTTCAGGCAGAACATTGCCAGGTGACCCATAAGGTAGGTGATTTATATACTTAATTGGTCATGACTCATAAATATTGTCAGTTAGGCTTAGAGGCTTAGATTTTGGTGAATGATGCTAAATTGACAGTGAATTTGTAGAGGTTCTTTCCTTCCTTCATTTTTTAGAAATAAAGACCAAAGCCACTTTTCTTAGTAATATACTGCAATGACATAAATTGTACATTTTCTTCTGCAGCTTCTTAGGCTTATATTCAATTCATTGAATGTCCATTTGCTCATTTATTAGTGTCTAAGTGAGATTGGTTATTTACCCATGTGGCAATACAATTATATGTGTTTGTATGTAGTTATATAGACACGAACTAGTTAAATTGCTGAATCTTCTCCTGCAGATTACCCCAACATAGAGCAAAGCTTTGTGGTGTCATTGGGAAAGCTCTTAGGGGACTTTGTCATGGGTAGTTTTATTAGAAAAGTGAAGCTTCTCTACATTTTGCTGTAAAATCATATATCTATGGAATATCAAGCCTTATTACTGATCGTATACCTGTCATGTGGGCAGTTTAATGTTGAAGAACTGTTGTCAAATCCTAGATTGTTAAGGAAACTTTTCATAATTGTCTCCAACCTTACTTAATACAGAGAGTGTTTTCCTTGGAACTTTAGTTTTATAACTCTGTGTGTTTGGCCTACTACGTATAATAGACATTTCCACTGATACGTACCTGGGCTGTTGTTACCAAGGGGGCTGCTGAAGAAAGGTGAGTTCCTATAATTTATTTTAAGGAGACTTGTGAATTCTTTCCTTTTCCACTCAGAGTTACTGTGACTGGTTTCTTTCGGATATGGAATGGATGGACATCTACTTTCGTATTTTTTTTCACATTAGCTTTATTGAGTTCATATAGCATACAGTGAACCCATTTAAAGAGTACAATTCAGTGGTTTTTAGAATTGTACAGTTGTCACTACAATTAATTTTAGAATATTTTCATCACTCCCCAAAGAAACCTGTAACCATTGCAAGTTACTTGCCCCCTACCTTCCAGCCCTAGGCCACTATTTATCTACGTTCTGTCTTACTGGACTTACTTATTGTGGGCATTTCATATAAATAGAATCGTACAATATGTAATCTTTTGTGACTGGCTTCCACTTGGCATGTTTTCAAGGTTTATCCATGTTGTAGCATATGTCAGTACTTCATTCCTTTTTAGTGCCAGGTAATATTCTGTTATTTGGATATACTGCTGTTTATTTCTCCATTTATCAGTTAATGGATGTTTGGGTTGTTTCCACTTTTGATGATTATGAATAATGTTCTGTGATCATTTGTGTGTGTGTGTGTGTTTACGGATCTGTATTTTCATTTCTCTTGGCTTGGTTATATATACCTAGGAGTTAAATTGTCTAGTCATATGGTAACTTCTTGTTTAATCTTTTGAGGCACTGCCAAACTGTTTTCTAAAGTGGCTGTACCATTTTATATTCCTACCAGGAGGGTATGAGGATTTTTTTTTTTAAAGATTTATTTATTCATGAGAGAGAGAGAGGCAGAGACACAGGCAGAGGGAGAAGCAGGCTCCTCATTGGGAGCCCGATGTGGGACTTGATCCCTGGACGTCCTGGGATCACGCAGGCGCTCAACTACTGAGCCACCCAGGCCCCTGGGGTATGAGGATTCTAATTCTTCCATATCCTTGATAATACTTGTTACTGTGCTTTATTTTAGCCATCTTGGTGGATAGGAAGCAGTATCTCACTGTGGTTTTGTTTTCTTTCTGATGGTGAATGATGTTGAGCATCTTTTCCCGTGCTTTTTGCCTGTTTGTATATCTTCTTTGGAGAAGGGTCTATTCAGATCCTTTATCCATTGTTTTCAAGTAGACTCTCTGTCCATTGTGGTTTCCACCTGGTAACCTTAGATCAAGAATTGCATGCTCTACCCACTGATCCATCCAGACACTCCTCCTACACCTGTTTTGATTGATAGATAGATCGATTGATTTTATTTATTAATGAGAGACACAGAGAGGCAGAGACGCAGGCAGAGGGAGAAGCAAGTTCCCTGTGGGGAGCCCAATGTGGGACTCTGTCCTGGGAATCCGGGATCAGGCCCTGAGCTAAAGGCAGATGGCCAACCGATGAGCCACCTAGGTGTCCCCTATACCCATTTTTAAATTGTGTTATTTGGGGCATCTTGTTGGCTCAGTCAGTGGAGTTGGTTTAAGGAATTGTGGGTTTAAGCCTCTTGTTGGGTGTAGAGATTACTTAAAAAATACAGTGTTACTTATGTTTTTATTATTGAGATTTAAGGCTCCTTTATTCTAGATAACAAATCTTATATCCTACAGTTTGCAAATAATTTCTCTCATTCTGTGGATGGTCTTTTCACTTCCTTGGTATTTTTCTTTTTGTTTTTTTGAATTGTGGTAAACTACACATAATTTACCACCTTAACCATTTTTAAAACAATTTTATTTATTTATTTTTTTAACCTTTTTTTTTTTTAAAGATTTTATTTATTCATGAGAGAGGCAGAGACACAGGCAGAGGGAGAAGCAGGCTCCATGCAGGGAACCTGACATGGGACTCCATTCCGGGTTTCCAGGATCACGCCCCGGGTTGAAGGCAACGCCAAACTGCTGAGCCACTCAGGCTGCCCACCTTAACCATTTTTAACTGTATAGTTCCATGGCATTCAGTAGTGTCACGTTGTTGTTCAACCATTACCACCATCTATCTCCAGTGTTCTTTTTATCTTGCAAAACTGAACCTCCACCCATTAAACAGTAACTCTCCATACCTTCCTACCCTCAGCCCCTGGCAACCACCGTTCTACTATTTCTGAATTTGAATATTCTAGGTACCTCACTAGTGGAATCCATTTGTGACTGGCTTTTCACATAGCATAAGGTCTTTAGTAGGCATACTACAGCATGTAACAGAATGTCTTTTTCAAATGCTGAATAATCCGTTGCATGTATATACCACATTTCCATTCATCTGCCAATAGACACTTGGATTGCTTCCGGTTTTTCTACGTGAATAATGCCATGAATACGAATGTAGAAGTGGTGGTGGTGGTCTTTGAAATGCGAAGATCCTACTTATTTAATTTCAGTATATAGTGTGAGGTTACGGACTCACTGTATTTTATGGACTGGTGGCTCTAAATTTGTCCTCCAGTCTGTTTTGGTTATGCCGCTAGGTTGGAACATAAACACTTGTGGTGGGGGGGAGCCCTTCTTCACCACCATGCTGCCACTCCTACCTCCTACAGGACCCCCAAAGCTCACCCTCCCCCCAACCCCAGAGGATTGAGAACTCTGGAACAAAGACTTGGGCAGTTAATTTTATTTTTGCATCCTGCTCATGTTTCTTTATTCAATGTGATGGCTTCATTCTTTCTCACTTCTCTATCCCCACAGCATAATTTCTTTTTTTAAAATTTTATTTAATTATTCATGAGAGACAGAGAGAGAGAGGCAGAGACACAGGCAGAGGGAGAAGCAGGCTCCATACAGGGAGCCCGACGTGGGATTTGATCCTGGGACTCTAGGATCATGCCCTGGGCCAAAGGCAGGCACTAAACCACTGAGCCACCCAGGGATCCCCCACAGCATAATTTCTGTTCAACAGAAAATCCTCCTCAGTATAAGCCTCTTAGGGAATCAGAAGTCACACCTCTGTGGGTACCTTGTCTCTTTTCTCTTCCGAGCCACACTCCAGCAGAATGGTGTGCCAGGAGGGGATCTTAGTGTTGTACCCCAAGGCACTTTCCCTCCCATTTAAGAAATTTACAAGGTTTATGTTTTATTTTATTATTATTTTTTAAAGATTTTATTATTCATGAGAGACAGAGAAAGAGAGGCAGAGACACAGGCAGAGGGAGAAGCAGGCTCCATGCAAGGGAGCCCGATGCAGGACTTGATCCTAGGACTCCAGGATCATGTCTTGGGCTGAAGGTGGTGCTAAACTGCTAAGCCACCCGGGCTGTCCAAGAAATTTATAAGATTTAAAACAAAATGACAGAGTGGTGTTCCCAAAGCATGTAGCCTTCACAGTACTTCAAGGGGAAAAATAGATTGTTTTAGGGCCTTTTCTTATTTAGCAGACCAATCATTAGATGACAAGCCTTTCCTGGTTTTTCCAGTGTGGACAAGTAAGTTTTGCTCTAAACTAGGAACAAAAACAAAAGTAGCCCAGGACTGTTTTGAAGGATTCCCTCTGGCTTGCGTGTATATAGACTACACATAATCAGAGATTCTCAGGGTTTCAGTTCCCCTTGCTGTGGAATTAATAGTACCTGAATTCCTAGAACAAAATGCCTAGCATTTTGGGACATCTGGGGTTCCTGGTTTAGCTAATTATGTTTTAAAACTTCCTTCCCATGTTTTTTGGAGGTGGAAAGGTAGAAGGTATTAGCCAGTTTTTAAGTGGTGAGCCTTTTTTAGTGAGTTAAAAATACTAAATGTGATTAAACTAAAGATAATTATTGCACCAAATGATGGGCTTGAGTGCTGAGCATGAGAAAATCCTAAACCCAGCTACTTGTTGTTTCTGGAGCCTTGGTGACCACCAGTTCCTATCTGCCTTCTAGGTCCTCTGGTTTCAGAATGATGTGTACTTCACTGTGCCAGCACTCATGCAGCCTGTCCTCTGTAGCTTCCTCTTAAGAGAACACAGTGCCCCAGGAGAGCCATGTGGAGGCCAGTGCTCCATAGGGAAACTGGATCTGAGCTTTCTTCCCAGGTCCACAACCCAGTTTGTGAAGGGAGGGCCTTTGGTAGGTAGGCCCCACATCCAGCCACTTTATATACCCACAGACTGTGAATGAAGTTGGAGGCAGTTTAGAGCTTACCCATTGCCACTTACTGGCTGGGCCTCTTCAGTGACCACAGTCCCATCACTGCAGTTCAGTATGTTACTGAATTCAGACATGGAGCTCTTAGGAAGTAAACAGCCAGGGTAATGTGAGGCTGTTATGCTTGTTTGCATAGGTGTATCTTGTTCATGAGGTATACTTGTGATTAACGTGGTAGACTGTAGGTGGCCTTGCAGAGTACCTGGGACAGTACTGTTTGAATTCAGGGGAGAGGGGGGCATGTGCAAGTGCCTGGGAGAAAACTTTAGGAAGAAGGTCGAGCCCGCAGGGCTTTAGACGCATGGAGATAATGACCACTCGGCATTACTTTGTATTATTTCAGTTTACACAGTGCTGTCATACTTTCTACCTCAGTTACTTGGACCTTAAGTTCCCCTCTGCATCTTGTCCGTAGGTGGCCATAATCCCCATTTCACAGATGAGGAACTGGCTTTGTCATTGACCACTTGACTTGACACAGTTTAGATTTAAGTCTAGCTGGGTGAGCCCAAATTTCACTGTTACTTTTCCAGGAAATAACAGTAGAATGAACAAAAAAGCAGAAGAAAGACAAACTCAGATAGTACGGTGAGTTCTTCAGGATTGTGGAAAGAAGGGTGAAGAGTTAAAGGGATCAGAGGGCCTCATGGTTATAAGGTGTGTTGAGACAAGTTGTTAGAGAGCCCACAGACTGAAACCCTCAGAAGGCTTTGAGTGTGTATATATGTTTAAGAAACCGCTTTTTGAGGTATAACTCACATGAATAAACTGCACATATCTTAAGTACACAATTTGATAAGTTTTGACATGTATATGCACTTGTGAAACCACAGTCAAGATAATGAACATATCTATCACTGAAAAGCTTCCTCATGTCGCCTCAAATGGCTAAAAAACAAAATTTTTATTTGGGAATATTTTCAAAAGATAAGCTTAAATAAAAATATAAAGAATTTTTATATACCCTTTGTCCAGATTCACCAATTTTTAACACTTGTCACATTTGTTTGCATTTTTTAAAGATTTTATTTATTTATTTGAGAGAGAAGGAGAACACAGAGGGAGAGGGAGAAGCAGATTCCCAACTGAGCAGAGAGCTCAGCGCAGGGCTCCATCTCCATCCCAGGACCTCAAGATCATGACCCAAGCTGAAGGCAGATGCTTAACCAACTGAGCCACCCAGTTTGCATTCTCAGGTATATATGCATGTGGGTGTATAAATTTATACAGATATACATTTGTACACACAAATTTTTCCCTGACTCATTTAGGAGTTGTTTATATAAATGGTGTAGCTTCATCACTTAATGTTTCAGTATGTATTACCAAAGAATAAGAGTAGACTCTTATGAGTCCATGGTACAGCTATCACATTCAGGAAATTTACCACCTGTTTTATTTACCACCTGTTTTATTTAAGTTTTTTTTTTTTTTTTTTGTTTTATTTAAGTTTTAAGTTTTTAATCCATTTTTAAATTTTGTTCTCTTTAGATTGATTTTTTTTAAAAGATTTTAATGTTTAAAAATGTTCTTTATTTATTTGAGAGGATGTGAGCTGGCAGAGGGCCAGACGGGGAGGGAGAAGAAGAGGGAAAGAATCCCCAGCAGACTCCCCACTGAATGGAGTCCCTGGCAGGGCAGATCTCAGGACCCTAGCTGGAACCAAGAGTCAGACTAACAGGATGGCTACCAAGCCATCCAGGCACCCCTCTACTTCTTTTTTTAAAGTAATCTCTACCCTTAATGTGAAGTATAAACTCATAACCCTGAGGATCATGAGTCACATGCTCTGCTAACTACGCCAGTCAGGTGCCCCCCAAATTTATTGTTACTACAGTGCTTTTCATTCAGGTTTTTATTCCGTGTTCCAGTTGTGTCAGCTTCCCAGTAGAGTCCTTACTCTAGTTGCTTTCTTTTTCTCCTGGTACAGGATCCAATGCAGGGTTGCACAATGC
Organism: Vulpes lagopus; assembly: GCF_018345385.1. NCBI lineage: Eukaryota > Metazoa > Chordata > Mammalia > Carnivora > Canidae > Vulpes > Vulpes lagopus. The sequence goes on along the minus strand of NC_054831.1, from coordinate 50,674,369 downwards.
ATTTAAGCATTACCTTTCTTCAGTCCCCTTTGATTTGAACAGTTCCTTAGTTTCATCTCTTATGCAGTTGACAGCTGAAAGAACACAGAGCAGTTAAAGAATGTGAGCTTTTGAGCAGGTGGTTGAAATGATCCCTCTGGGTCCAGGGAAGATGACAAGGGTCTGGATAGGAAGATGACAAGGGTCTGGATACCAAGGGTGGTAGAGAGAGGGTCTAGGGTAACAGCCTTGTTACTGAGATTCTGAGGGGCCTAGTTTAGGGTGGAGGAAGTGCTGATAAAATTGCTTGGCAGGGGTGGAACTGGGGAAGAGCAGAGGAGATTTTAGAGTTCTAGTAATTTTCATGATCTAGCAAATTGAAGAAGTTAAGAGGAGGTAGGAGTAAAGAAAAATTGGACAAGGATAGGTTTATGGCCCCAAGTCTCTCTCTCTCTCTCTCTCTCTCTCTCTCTCTCTCTCACACACACACACACACACACACACACACACACACACACTTCTTAATTCTTGACATCATGACACCTTGGTGGGTGCCAGCTTTGTTTAGAAAGAGGTGAGGGATGCCTGGGTGGCTCAGTGGTTGAGCGTCGTCTGCCTTTGTCTCAGGTCCAGATTCCAGGGTCCTGGATGAGTCCCGTATCAGCCTGCTTCTCCCTCTGCCTATATTTTTGCCTCTCTCTGTGTGTCTCTCATTAATGAATAAATAAAACCTTAAAAAAAAAGAAAGGTGAAATGTTAGGTGTTTTGGATCTTCTGGCCAGATAAGAGAAGTTTGTTGCATGAAGGGCAATTGCCAATGAAGACTCTCTTAGATACGTATTGATAGATGGTAGTCCTTCAGTTTCAGATGGAGGGAAGTTGATTCTCTCACTTTCAGGAATCCAGGCTAATGTCATCTTGGGCGGCAGAGTTTGGCTACCTAGTTTTAGGGAAGTTCCTGGGCCCATTGCAGTGAAACTAGACATCTTTCCACAACTCAGAGAGCACACACTTGGAAGGGAGAGAAGTGTAGATGAAGTTTACAACTTTGTTATATAGCCCATTTTTCATTTCTTACTGTATTTAAGAGTCTACTAAGTGGAAGGAGTTACCTCTGGGTCTTCTATATAGTTAAGTCAAGAAAATTTGGGAATCTCAACTGACGTGGAAGGCACCTGCCTGACTCAGTTGGTAGAGCATGTGACTCTTGATATTGGGGTTATGAGTTAAAGCCCCATGTTGGGTGTAGAGATTACTTAAAAACACAAAATACATGTATTAAACAGACCTGGAATTATTTTTATAACCTTGAGACACCAAGAACATTGTGAGGTTTGGCACAGAAGATCTCTCACTGATAGGACAACTTTAGAAACAGCATTACATTTTTAATTTTATAAAATGTTTATTGCTTTGTATTAAGCCATCATGATCACCTAAGATCAGTGAACTTATTACTTGGTTCCTTTGTTGGGAGTTTGGGAATATCCCAATATTTTAAAGTTTTTACAATATTTTAAGTAGTGACATTAGTTAAAATATATCCTATTATTACTAGAATGCCTTTGGGGAGGATTTCTCTTTTATTCAATCTTAGTGGAATACAGATGGCCCTTGATATACGATGGTTCAACTTAAACAGTCTCTTAACTTTACAATAGTGCAAAAGCGATACGGTGTAAAAGCAATAACACATTCAGTAAAAACCCTTACTTTGAATTTTGAATTTGGATCCTTTCCCAGCTGGGCAGCAGTGCCTCCCAGTCAGCCACGTGATGATGGGGGTAAACAATAGATACACTTATAATCATCAGTACCCATATGACCACTCTGTTTATCACTTTCAGTACAGGGTTCAATAAACTACATGTGATATTCAACACTTCATTTTAAAATATCTTTGTGTTAGGTTATTTCACCTAAATGTAGGCTAATAATGTCTGTGTTCTGAGCACATTTAAGGCAGGCTAAGCTAAGCTGTGGTGCTCAGTAGGTTGGGTATATAAATGTATTTTTGACTTAGATGTTTTTTTACATACAATGGGTTTATTGTTTTATTTATTTAAAAGACTTTATTTTTTAAAAGATTTTATTTATTCATTAGAGACACACACACACACACACAGAGAGAGAGAGAAGCAGAGACACAGGCAGAGGGAGAAGCACGCTCCATGCGGGGAGCCGATATGGGACTCGATCCGGGGTCTCCAGGATCAGGCCCTGGGCTGAAAGTTGGCACCAAACCGCTGAGCCACCCGGGCTGCCCAAGATTTTATTTATTAAAAAAATATTTTATTTCTTTATTCATGAGATACACACACACACACACACACACACACACACACACACAGTGAGAGAAAGAGAGGCAGAGACACAGGCAGAGGGAGAAGCAGGCTCCGTGCAGAGAGCCTGATGTGGGACTTGATGTGGGTACTCGATCCTGGGTCTCCAGGATCACACCCTGGGCCGAAGGCGGCGCTAAACCACTGAACCACTTGGGCTGCCCTATCCTAATGGGTTTAATCAGGATGTAACCCTATCATAAGTTGGGGAAGACCTGTGTATCATAGAACAGGTATTTTCTAAAATAGAGTGTAGTGAAGATGAAAAAAGTAATTCCACCTTGATCCGAGGTGCCCTCATTTACACTCTCTTGTTTCAGTTTTAGCTTATAAAATAGAGCTGATAATCCGTGCTATCCTGGAGAGCTCTTAAAAGTGTACATGCTAAGGCATGTATGTCTTCAAGTGGCAAGAGGGGAAGGTTGCTATCCATATAATGTACGTACCATGAGCCACATTCTCCTTTAATTTGCACCTAAAATATTTTAAACAGGCAGTCGCCTTATATAGAATATAACCACTGTCTCCACTTTTGTGGAAAATTAGACTTTCCTTTTTAAAGTAGGCTTCACATGCAGTGTGGCCTTGAACTCATGACCTCGAGATCAAGAGTTGCGTGTTCCCACCTCCTGAGGCAGCCAGGCACTCTGGAATTTAGACTTTTTAGTTAGGTCTAAGCTAATAGAGATTTAAGTATTAAAATGTTTTATAGAGTTTTCTTTTGGGCTACCTATGTGTTGTCTGCTCTTCTTAAGTGTTAATGGTGGGAAACTGGACACCTATTGAGCAATAGTCATAATTTGCAGGGTTTATTGGAAAAGTAATCTATTAGCAGTGGAGACCACAAGTAATATAAATTGTTGATACTGTATTTTACTTGAGTGGGAAGGAGATCCCTTGAGTTAGTTTTTGGATTACACGTTGCATACTTAACCCTTCAAGTAATATAATTTGTGCCATGTCAGATTAGCTCTAGGTCATAATAAATAGTTCATCAATATATGTATGCTATTTGTGGTAATGTTTTTATTTCCTTTTTTTTGTTTGAATCCAGATTAACGTTCTAGTTTATGTTTCTTTCAATTCAGTGTGGTAATTCTATTGCATTAGAGCTTTAAGCAGTTCTATCTTTACTAACAATCCACTTAATCACAATAGTATTTTCATGATTTCTGCTGACAAGTTTATGCACTCAAAACTTTATATATTACTAGACAAAAGTTACTTGCCATGTAGCATTTGAAACCAGGTTTTATAATTGGTTGGCAAAGAGCTTTAGAATATACACACAAATGTTTAATGTTGAAACTGGTATTATTTGGGTACCTAGGTGACTCAGTGGTTGAGTGTCTGCTTTCAGCTCAGGTCATGATGCTGGGGTCCTGGGATCGAGTCCTGCATCAGGCTCCCTGCGGGGGGCCTGCTTCTCCCTCTGCCTTTGTCTCTGCCTCTCTCTCTGTGTCTCTCATGAAGAAATAAATAAAATTTAAAAAATTATATTGTTAAATTTTCTACCTAAGGGATTGCCAGAAATATTGTTATATACGTAAAAAACTATGCATAACTCTCAATGAGACCATTATTTCCATTACTGTAACAATCTCATTGAAAGTTGTAATCACATATTCTTCTACATGTTTACAAAAAAGTACTAGATTGGGAGCGTGGGTAATTCCGTTCAGTTTCAAAATTTCCAGAAAATAATTCAGAGTATATAAGCTTTACAAAATACTAAATTCATATATAGTGTGCTCTTGACATTTGCCTGTCTGACCACCATTTACTTTAGGATGAGATGGTTAGCTACTCTGACCCTGTGACTCACACCACCCCCGCCAACTGCCCCCCCCAGCAGAGTGCCATTCTCATAATATAGCGTGAATCAGAACTATGTTCTTTTTTTTTTTTTTTAAGATTTTATTTATTTATTCATGAGAGACACTGAGAGAGAGATGCATAGACACAGACAGAGGGAGAAGCAGGCTCCATGCAGGGATCACACCCTGGGCTGAAGGCGGTGCTAAACCGCTGAACCACCGGGGCTGCCTAGAGCTCTAAGTTCTTAAGGGATGGGATACAGTAGGCTTTGCCTGGTAAATGATATTTAGGTATTGTTCTTTTTTGGTACAGTTCTCAGATGTGATAAAGCAAAAACAGTAGTGCAGGTTCTGGCAAGTTTCTATGAAGCTCCTGTAGTACTGTTCTTGTATGGTTTTAGTTTTTTCATGAGTGATAATATTTTTGCAACACTATTTGTTGCCAGTAGCTTGCTCGTTTATTTGGTTTCTTAAATTCCACATGAGGGGGGTCATTTGTCTTTCTCCGACTTATTTCGCTTAACATTATTATACTCTGGCTCCATCCATGTCCTTGCTAAAGGGAAGATGTCATGCTTTTTGATGGCTGAATAATATGCCATTATATATACACACCACATTTTCTTCAGCCATTCATCTATCTATGGATATTTGGGCTGCTTCCATAATTTGGCTGTTGTAAATAATGCTCCAGTAAACGTAGGGGTGTATGTATACCTTTGAATTATAGTGTTTTTGTATTTGGGGGGTAAATAACAATAGTATGATTACTGGATCATAAGGTAGTTCTGTTTTTAATTTTTTGAGGAACCTTCATACTGGTCACACTGCTAACCTGCTTTCTGTTGATGGCAGTATCAGCCTAGGATGGGGTTATTAACACTTCCCAGGTGAATGACATCTTGGAATTGAGAGTAGGTTCTATACCTTTTCAGCATCTCCTGCAGAGGGTCATCTAGTCCCTGTTTATCTGCAGAGATGGGGGGCGTCTTTGACCATAGCTTGCCATATTGGCTTCCATTCCTTTTACGGGATGCACTCTCACTAATCAGTGTCCTCCTTAGAGTGTGCTAATCAGGAGCTCTTCCATCCCGCTGACTATGATGTGGTCAGTTCTGAGCACAGTGAGACTTGAGTTTCTTGTGATCTCTCTTTGGTTAATGGCAGCCTGAGACCTTAACAGCTTGTTGAGTATCACCCTGATGGTTCATTTGAAGCTTGCATCAGCAAACGTTTCTCTTTCCCCATCTTTGTTTTATAATTCTGTTGAACTTTCAATTTCCTCTGGATTTTTAACCCAGCACTGTTGCTTGTCAGTGTAATTGTATTGTTGATTTTCTTGCCTGTCTCATTTTGCTTTTTGTCAAGTTTTTTGGTCTGCCTTCTGGGTTATCATGTGATACACAAGGGTATACACACAGAGTAAGAAAAGGCTTATTAATAAGAGTCAGCAACGGTAAACTAATGCTCCACGTGATACCTAGGGTTGCTTAAAAAACACTTTATGTGTTCATAAAGTGACCTATCGATGGATTAATGTTTTATGGTCATGTTTTTAGTAGTCAGAGAAATATATTTCAGTATGATTGTATTATTTTTCAGAAGTCCATTTCCCGTTTTCATTGTTCTCTTCCCCTTTACCTACATTTCTTTTTTTTTTTTTTAACTTTCCCTTTGGAGGATTAAAGGAAAGGTGATTAAATGCAAATGAGGTTGTTTGTTTTCACTTAGTAGTACTCTTGATAAAAGGTATTCTTTCAGTTGAGAATTTGTGTAAATGTATCCATTAGCATACTTAAAGCCAAATAAAATGATTGGCATAGGCTTAAACCTCTGAATCTAACCCTGGAGGCAGGTAATGCCCTAGGGTGTCTTCTCCTGTGTGGAGGTTATTACTAATAAGTAGAGCATCCTGCCTCCTCCAACCTTACTTAAGCTCTATAGTCATTCTTGGGGGAATGGGCATGACAGGAGTAAACTGGGAAATAATTTTTTAAAGGATTGGAATTATTCAGTAAATAATTAAAGAGCTAATTTTTATCGTGTTGTATGTCAGGTATAGAACTATGTACTTTGTATGATTTTCTTTAATCCTCAGGAATAAGTACTTTCTATTAACCCTATTTTATTTTTGAGGAAGTGAGTTTAGGGGATAGTGGAATTATGTGGAACTGGCAGAAGGTTTTGTTACTTTTGTTGAGATATCTTTGATTTGGGAAAGAGATTATTTTTTGCCAGAAAAGAAGGAAACTCCATGGGTGAACTGGTATTCAGGAGTGACATCTCAGGGTGTCATGCTGAGACTTAGACATTTCAGGCAGAGGGTTTTTTGTGTTGTTTTTTGTTTTTAAAGATTTTTATTTTTTTATTCATGATAGACACACACACACACACACACACACACACACACACACAGACAGGCAGAGGGAGAAGCAGGCTCCATAGAGAGAGAGAGACACAGGCAGAGGGAGAAGCAAGCTCCATACAGGGAGCCCAACATGGGACTCAAGCCTGGGTCTCCAGGATCATGCTCTGGGCTGAAGGCAGGTGCTAAACCGCTGAGCCACCCAGGGATCCCCTGTTTTTTGTTTTTAAGATAAACAGCCCCTTATTAATTGTAGCATTTTCCACAATTGTGAAATTTGAGATTTTAATTTTAGAATGAAGGAGAAGTCTTTAATAGAATATAGGCTGTACATAAGAGAGATGTCAAGGTCATTATTTTCCTTTTTTAAAGATTTTATTTATTTATTCATGAGAGACACACAGAAAGGCAGAGACATAGGCAGAGGGAGAAGCAGGCTCCATGCAGGGAGCCTGATGTGGGACCCGATTCCAGGACTCCAGGAGCACACTGTGGGCCAAAGGCAGGCACCAAACCGCTGAGCCACCCAGGGATCCCCAAGGTCATTAGTTAAGATACAAATCTTTTATCATACTGTATATAAATAATTACATAATGCTGCAGAATAATATTAATACTTCGGATCTCTTGAGGAGCTACCAGTCTCAGAGTATTTTAGGGTTTTAAGGATTTGGAAGATCCCTAGTTTTGTACTGCTTTCTACTGCTGGAATGCTGATAGAAATAAAAATTGAGCTTAAGTCGTAGATGAGCTAATAAGATAGCTGCTTTTTAGTTTTTTATTTAGTACTTACTTTGTACTAAATGGTAAGGGCATATCTAATTCTGATTCTTATCCCAGCCATATAAAGTAGATAATGTTGCTATTTCCCTTCTTTATAGTGGAAATCAAGGTTAGATATTTTAGATAATAATACAGTTAATAAAAAGGACAGGCTGGAATCAAATCCACGTCTGTCTGTGCCCAAAACTCTTAGTTTCAGGTTTTGTACTACCTTCATTTTTGTAACTCTGATCTTGAATAAAGTGAAAGTACTTTTCTCTGCCTTCATCATCCATTTGAGCAAAATCACCCACCATAGCGTAATCCTGAAACATGAACACAGCTCTTGGGAGCTTAGAAAAATGAAGAGTGTTTATTTTATTACGAATTGGTATTTATACTTGAACATTTAAAGTTAAATTAAATCTTGAACTAGTTTGGAGGGAATATTGGGAAATGTGGGTAAGGTTATTTTGACAGGTGTGTTGCATGTTGGTTTCTATTTTGTCAATAAAAGGGTAAGGTTGAAGTGCTTATTACTTGTTCAGTGGCCCAAAGTGTGTGAGAGGACTGGAACTCTTTATTTTTTGTTTATGATAATCTTAGGCTTCCACTCCAGAGCTTCCAGTCTCTCCAGATAATATCACATATAGTACATATACCTTCTTTGTCATGCCACGTATCGTATAGAATACCCATGCTTTCCTTACTTAGGAAACTCTGAAATTAAAAATAAGGTACTGTTTATAGTTTTGTGTTCTTCTTAGTTATTTAGCATTATTACTTTCCTGTTTTTAGATCATAATTTCCTTTCTTTCTAATAATTCAATTTATTTTTTTTTCTTGTTCCTTTCTCCAATATAAGTTAGGACTGCATAGATGCTGGCTTATTGAGGTTCGTGTACTGTGGCTCTGTGTCTCTATGCGCTTGGACTGTATTTCCCATCTAGCTCTTGCATACCAGAGACATGTTATTTGGTCTTCTCCTTTTCTGTCAGAAGAATCTGCGGTCTGTGGTGATGTCACCTTTCTTTCTTTTTAGTGGTAAACTTTTAATAACCTTTCACCTTTTCTATTTCCTTATTCATTAGGGATAGATTTGTTCTCTAAAGTACAAGTTCTCTTCCGGATTCCATGCAGAGATTCTAATTGAAGGATCCAAGCAAAGGTGAATACTTTTGTATAATATGTTAAAAGGTCTGTTTTTGTTTTTGTTTTTTTTAATTGAAAGTGATTTGGAATCAGCAGAGTAGGTAGGGGATGTCTGTGTATGTCTTTGTATGTTAGGGTTCTAGAGTAGAACGGGTATATACCTTGAAAAAAGAACCCCTGAAAAACTCAGAATTTGTCTTGTGTATCAATCAACTAACCATTACCAGTTAATTGCAGTTGGAACTGGAGATAGTTGCTGCTTTTTCCACATATCCCCTCTGCCCCCAGGCTCCCAACCAGACTACCAGGTAATGCCAATTTATTCTTTTCATTCCTTGGGTCTCTTTTAGGTCTTAATTTTATTGTGCTTCTTTACCTTTGCATTCACCCTAACTCACTGATTTGTCCTTCACAGAAGCAAAGCTTCATCTTGCCCCTCTGTGTTTCAGGCTGTACCACAGGTATTGTTTCCCCGATAGTTTCTAATACTTCCTCTTAGAATAAATAACATTCCTTATCCTAGCCTTTTTGTACCATCAAGTGTCTCTATTACAAAATGCCCTTTTGGCTACTCCTAGCTAGGAAGCCACAGGCTTCTCATCCAGGGTCTCCAGGATCATGCCCTGGGCTGCAGGCGGCGCTAAACCGCTGCACCACCGGGACTGCCCAAGGTATTTAGTTTTGATTCTTGTTTTTATCGATTAATATTTCCATTTCGTTCATACTTCTGCAAACATTAGCATCTTTGTAGAGATCTGAGAGAGCTCAGCATGGTCTACTGAAGATATTTGTGTTCCATTAAAGTAAATATGCCAAGTAACTCTTTTGAATTTGGAAAGAAGACCTTTTTCCATTCCCTCTTCACTCCACCTGCAATCTTATTGGCACATTCTGCCCTCTACCTTCAAAGTATGTGCAGATTTTCTTCTCACTTCTCACCTCCTCTCCTCCTGGCCCTGGTTCAAGCCGTGTGATTTCTCACTAGTTGCTTGCTTGTGTCTCCTAACTGGTTTCTCGCTTCTGCCTTTGTTTCCCACCAGCCTGACTTCCTTGGTGTAAAAGCTGAGATTCCTCTGTTGGCATGGAGGCTCCCATGGCCTGATCCCCCAGTCATTTCTCTGACCTCATTTCCATCTCCTTGGTATCCTTCTGATCACATTGACGTCCTTGTAGGGGCATCCTCCTGCCCCAGGACTTTGCACTATCTTTGGCCTCTGTTTGTAACACTCTTCTCTAGGTACCTAAATGGCCTACCGATTTTCTTTACTTCATGCACCTCTGTTACTCAGATGTCATCCTTTCTGTGTGACTTTCCCTGACCACTTTGTTGATAATTGTAGCGTCCTTCATGCCCAGTACATTCCCCAGCATGCTCCTCTCTGCTTTATTTTTCATGGTGGCATGTAATACTGTCACCTGACCTACTGCATGCATTCTGCTTGTCTGTCTCCCTGCTATAGCATGGGCGCCATGAAGACAAGCATTTTTTGTTACACTCATTCCTTTGAACCCAGGACATAGTAGGTGCCCAGCAGCTATTTGTTGTGTGAATATACCTTTTTCTATACTTGTGAGTTCACTGTGTTGCCTTCTGTTTTACTGGGGCGATTGGGGAGGTCTTTGGGAGCATCCACTTTTACAATTCCAGTAATCTTGAGTCACATAGGCTACTCTCTGGATAGCTTTTTCAGATGAATTAAATGTGATGCTATCCTACTGCAGGCTTGTGCTTTGAAATGGAGGGTCCCATTTCCAGCAGTACTCTTGTCTTTCTGAAGTAGATTTAGCTCATGGTCAGCACATATTTTGATGGTTTAAATGTATCTACCTTCAAAATTTTTGATTGCTGGAGGAGATGGGAACATAGGGCAGCAAACAGTTTACTGTTGCAGTAGGGCAGCAGACAGTTTGATACTTAGAAGTACCCTGGCATGGCGGGGTGAACATGCACATAACCACTGGCTGTAAGTTAGTTCCCAGGGACTTTTCCAACATTTGTCTCTGTATTGAATTTTGTTCTTATTCCTGAAACAGAGTGGCCACTGAAATCAGGAACTAGACGGCTGGAAAATACCTTTGGAAACCACTGTGTTGAATGGTAGAGGGAAGGTAACTACCAGTTAGTTGTCCAAAAACTGAGTTAGATGGTAGGGGTTCCCCCCACTCCCTTAAAGATGGGCTTTGATTTACTTTCTCGTCTGTTTAAGCTCTTCACAGACTTTTAGAAAAATGAGCCATTTAATGGTGCCAGCTATTAGGGGTGCAACTTGAAATCCTCTGAGCACCATCCTGTCGGTCCTCGTGGCTGGACTCTGATGAAGACCAGAGAGAGAACTGAAAAGGCGGGGCCGCCAGGCAGTCAGTCAGATGGTTCTAGTGTGTCCCACACTGATGTTTGTTCAAGTGACCTGAATGTGCTTCCTCTTTGGGGACCTGCTTTAAATGCAAATGCTAACGCCCCATAATCACCCACTAAATTCAACCAAGTGAGAGCCAGGAAATTCAAAATTCACAGTGCCTGTGACTTGGCCGCATTGCCCACACACACATATCAAGGTCTTAAATCAGAGAGACTACCATATACAGTAACACTCAAATTGCAGATGGGAGCAGAGTTGCTGTTGCTGTGGGAACTGCAACTTTGAAGTTCCAGACTTTGATGTGATTAAAGTCTCAGACTTGAAGTCCCTCTGTGTGTGGTAACTTTTTTTTCTTTTAAACAAACAAACTGAAAATAAAATTGATTTAGATTGAGGATGGGTTGGAGAAGCAACTTGTAAAGGGAGGAGGTCTCTTGTAACCCACGTGTAACTGTGACACATTTTTATGTGCCTAAGGAGAAGAGAGATGACAGGCCACTGACCATTTACAGTCTCTCTCTACTTCTAGCCATTTGTTCCTCATACCTTGTCCCCAGTACACATGCCACCCTCCTAAAAGAGAACACTTTGACTTTCCTAACAAAGATCCCTAAGTTCAGATACTTGGGATCATCTGACAGGTTTCTTAAAATTGTGGCTGGTAAAAGTTTACTTTTTTTGACTTCATGTTGCTGAGAAAAGGAGTATGGGAAAGTAGAGTTTGTAGGTCATTTCCTCTTTTAAAACGTTGCCATTAAAATTCTAGATCACTTGATACCAGTAATGGAACTGACTTTAAAAAGCAGATTTTTGTGCATAGGACTTTTTTTCCCCAAGATTTTATTTGTTTATTTGAGAGCAAGAACATGAGGGAGAGGGAGAAGCAGACTTCCTGTTGAGCAGAGAACTGGACTTGGGACTTGATCCCATGACCCTGAGATTAAGACCTGAGCTGAAGGCAGATACTTAACCAACTGAGCCACCCAGGTGCCCCTGTGCCTAAGACTTTAAAATATCTTTTGGCCACAGAAATTGTATGGTCAACTTTGTTTTTAAAAGAAATATCCTTAGGTATGCTTGCACTTGTGTATGTATTTGTGTATGTACATGTAACGTACACTTGATACATCTATATCAAGAATCCATTCTGTTTTTTTCTTTAGGTTGAAAACCTGAGGTGTCGTCCTAGTACTTAATTTTTTTTTTAAATTTTTATTTATTTATGATAGTCACAGAGAGAGAGGCAGAGACACAGGCAGAGGGAGAAGCAGGCTCCATGCACCGGGAGCCCGATGTGGGATTCGATCCCGGGTCTCCAGGATCGCGCCCTGGGCCAAAGGCAGGCGCCAAACCGCTGCGCCACCCAGGGATCCCCCTAGTACTTAATTTTACAGATTTATGGATATTCTATAACATTTTTCACCCTCATTAATGACACGTTCTCCTAATATTTAAGTGTCTTTGATGTGCTGTGCACCTGCCCTGCTCTATTCCCCTTGAGCTTTATAGAAGCCCAGATTTTGTGGATGGGATTTGAGGTCTCCATGGTGTGACTGCTAAAAAATGCAAGATAGAAAGTGAGAACTCCCAGGGGCAGTTCTCTGCCAGGCCTCTTAAGAGTCTACTGACTTTACCAAGAGTCCTTGGTAATTCCTACAGAAAGGCAGGGCAAAAAAATTATCCCTCTAGTTCTTAGGGTTTGGGTTTTTTGTTTATTTGTTTTTTAGGATTCATAATACTATAGCTGTGATAGGAATGAGATAACAAGGCTCATGAAAGAGCACAGAGTTTGCCTTTTAAAACTCTTGAAAAAGTGAGAAGAACACAGCAAAATATGCTTTCTGCTGTTTGCCTTTCCACATTTCCCCCATTCATGGTTAGGGACTTACAGAGAGTCTGGTGAGAAAGGAATGGGCAGGTAAGTCGGGAACATTCAGCTGGTTTTTCTACCTCTTAGTACCCTTTTCTTTTCAAAAGGAGATGGAATGATGGCTTAACTCTCAATGTAAACAGTCAGTGGAGCTGTGGATTCTTTGTATCCAAATGTATTGTACACTGAGAGCCTTATGTGATTGTAAATGTATTTGTCATATCCTGAAGTACATATGTACCTAATATTGGCTACTGTTTTGGGTAACAAACAAGATTGCATTCTGAAGTGGTGTCATCAGTGGCCTCTAGAACCCATAAGCTTCCCATAGAATGAATTTAAGTAGCAGGACAGCGCAAACTCATTGTTCCTAGAATGTACTGCTCAGTCCTGGTAGTTATTTTACCTGCAAACATGATGGGCTTCTAGTTTGTATGCAGCGTAGTTGTCATTGGGTAAGCATTTTTTGGTGAAAGTGTCCCTTTCTCCCCGACTTTTAGTTGAGAGGTTGTGATAGCCAAGACTTTGGGTTCTGGAATATACGTATGTATTTGTGTATACATATATGTAGTTTTATCAAACCTGGCAACCTTAACAAATGGTGGTGAAATATTTTGGCTGTCTTAACAGTATTATATGACAGCTTAAATAAGCAGGGCTTTATCTTGAAGTGAATGCATTTAATTGGTTATCTTGGCCCAGCAGGGGGTTTGTTGGTAAAAAATTTAATTTTCTTTCTGGATGTTTATATTATTTTTCCTTCTAGATGTTTGCAAGGTATTGTCTTTATAGCTTATGTGGAAAACATGCTTTTTCTTTTTAAAGTGGATTGTAGTACAGAGCTTTGTTAATAAAAAAATTAAAATAAAACTGGTAAAGCAGAATGACTTAGTTATTTTTATATTTTCCTGTAAAAACAGCCTCAGTTAAGTGAGCCACAATGAGCCATGATGTATTTCCTCCATCAGGATGGAAAATAAGCCATTTATTATTTCAGGTCTGACTCAGAGTGAACCTGCTGACACTGGGATGTTTTAAAATCATAATCATAAGGAACAAGTTAGGGCAGAAACTTGGACGCTGTGCCTAGGATTACCTGCTTATTACGATGTTTTACAACTTGGATGCTTTAGGTTTTCTGGCACAGTGTCCTAAACCTCATACACTAAACACCCCCTTGTTGTACAATTATTGCTTGCTGGTTTTAGATGGTGCCAAATAGACAGATGCCTCATCATAATTACCTTTTTAAATTTCACTGTTTTACACACATGCACGCACACACATACACACATTGTTACCTTCTCTGCCTTCCCCCAGTGTGCTCATCTCCCTCTCCATTCAGGATGTCCTTAGTTAATAAGGAGTGGAGAATGAGAGATGTGGCACAATACAAGTGATGGCAAAGAAAGCCAGTTAGGTATGGGAATAGGTGTACTTCTTTATCAATATATTAAAATAACAGGATCTTCTGGTGAGTCATCGTAATTCCGAGGTAACTCCTCATCACAAGTAAATATTTTGGATTTTTGATAGCAACTCTAATGTGAAGGTAACTAAATTTCCATTGGTGCCAAAGTCACAAGTCCTGCTAATAATATGTTGTATTGCAAGTTATGCTAAATTTCAGTGAGAGGTTAGTTTAAAAAAAAAAGTGCATGTCACTTGTTGCCTCCCAGTTTAGGAAATCTCTTGAGCTCTGCTCCATGTTAAGAAATTTGGCTTTGAAAAATAAATAAACAAACAAACAAATTAATTAATTTAAAAAAAAAAAAAGGAAATTTGGCTTTGAGGGATTTCTTTTCCTCCCTGAAGAATATCTTTAGGTATCAGTTTGAATATACATAAGTAAATACAGTCTTCCTAGAAGACAGTGCCAGTTTCCTGGTCTTGATTCAAAACTGAGGAGGAATGTTTGACTTTGTGTTTTTGGCCAAATTCTAAGGAAGTATCTATAGTCCAAAATGGACAAATGAATAGCCTTCAAAAGAGATCCACCAACTCGTTTGACATTAAAACAAAAGGAATAAAGATGCCTTCAAATACGTATTTTTGTTTGTTTTTTGTTTTTGGTGCTGTTAGATATATGGACACTCAAGTACAGGGACTCGTGTAATTCTATACACACTCCAGGCATATAATACTCTTGTACTGATATATGAACTTGGAAATTACATAGTTTCAAAAGAAAACATGTCCTTCTCATTTTGTAGACAGAAGAATAAAGAAAGGAGACATGCTAACCTTGTCATGACAACCAGAAGGGGAAATCAGCTGTGGGTTTCTAGTTTGGTATTCCATCCTGCGAATGACTATTGCATTAGGTGTTCTGTAGGTCTGAACGTAATTTTATTTCAAGTCTACTCAGCCTCAAAAGTTACAAATGATAATTAAGCTGTAGTAGTTTTAACATCAAACTACATGCTGGAATAAGAGATGGTTAAATTGAAGGATGTTTACATGAGCCTTTTTTTTTTTTTTGATGTTATCTTGATTTGGAGGCCCTTTAAAAATATCAGAAACCAGTGTATTTTAACATTAATCGTAGTTGAAGCTTTTAAAGCAGCCTTTTAAAAATCTTTAGTACCTGTGTTGAAAGATGTGTGTACTCCCTCCCCGTCGTATGAGCTGAGAATTATTTTTAATAAATTAGCTGTGATTGTGACAAATCTTACTGCTTTGAAGGGGAAAGAAGGCATTTTGTGAGGTGATACTGACAGGATACATTTTTCTCCAACTCTAACAATACCTACCTTAAGAATCAGTGAAACACTTGGAGATGACACTGTAATTTGGAGATTTGTTCTTTTTTGAAGGTAATTCAAATAAAAGACGGCCCTGGGGAATTAGTAAAATTGAATAAAAAAGAGGAAAGTGGGACTCCTGGGTGGCTCAGCGGTTGAGCGTCTGCCTTTGGCTCAGGGTGTGATCCTGGAGATCCGGGATCACGTCCCACTTTGGGCTCCCTGCATGGAGCCTGCTTCTTCTGCCTGTCTCTCTCTCTCTCTCTCTCTCTCCTCTCTCTCTCTCTCTCTCTCTAATGAATAAAGTAAATAAAATCTTTTTTTAAAAAAGGAGGAAAGTAATTGCTACTTTAACAGCAAGCTGATATTCTTAGGGGATATAGCAGTGACAGGTAATGACAAGTATGCATTTTTTACTTGAAGGATAAGACAGTATATCGGTTATCTTTTGCTGCATAACAGACAACCGAAAAATCTCAGTGGCGTGCACCTACCAAGTATTGTTTCTCATTTATGTATGAAGTTGCCCTGGGCAGCTCATTCTGTTTCT
Organism: Vulpes lagopus; assembly: GCF_018345385.1. Taxonomy (NCBI): domain Eukaryota; kingdom Metazoa; phylum Chordata; class Mammalia; order Carnivora; family Canidae; genus Vulpes; species Vulpes lagopus. Next base: position 50,658,428 of record NC_054831.1, on the reverse strand, counting down.
CACTTTGAGGCCCAACCTGGAAGGTCAGTAACTCTGGGATACTTTCTTCACATAATGATGTCAGATGCTCAGGTTCACTAGCATCCTATTGACCAAAATAAATCCTATGGCCAAGCCTGAAATGAAGGAGTAGGGAAGTGCATTTCGTCCAGCAAGAGGCCATAGAAATAGCCACATGGGAACAATTGGGACCAATTGGGACCCATGGGAATTGGGACCAATTGGGACCATGGGAACAATTCTATTTTCCACAAATGCTAAAAATGTTAGCAGCTGAAGGAAGCATTTGGTTATGAGATTATATAGTGCTACCTTGTCTTTGGCTTTTGTCATTTCCTGTGCTCCAAGAAACACCAGTTCAGGTTTTCATGTGACTGTGGACTAACTTAACACACTACAGAGGCCATGTTACTATCAGGTAAGGGGTGAGCTGAGATTTAGGAGATTTGGATTCTAAATCTGGTTCAGCTGTTTACCTTTTGGAGGACCCTAGGCAGTTCACCTAATTTGTCTCTGCGTTGGGCCACTTGTCCTGTAAAATGAAGATGTTGGGCTATTCTTTCTCTGTAGTTCCTTCTGCCATGAGGATTTAGATTTCATTCCCTGTCTGTACTTGCAGGTTGCATTTATTGGCACCTCCAGTCCACCTTTATGTTGCCGTATCTTGGAAAGGTGTAAAGTTTTAGGAAACGTTCAAGAGCAACAGATAGGATTTTATAACTAAAGGAGGTTAAGTAGCAGACAGGAATAAAAACATTGAATATACGGGGACTGATAATTTGTGTGTATTGTACTAAGTTGAATGGAATCGTGCCTGCTGAATGCTGTATTGGGGGCAGCAGGAGCTAAGCTTCTTGAGAGTGGAGACCATACTTTATCATTCATTCATAGTGCCTAGTACAGTGCCTGACATATAGTAGAGCACATTTGGAGCAAATGAAGGTTGTGTGAAGCCCCAAGTGGAAAACCTCATGGAAGTATATCTTAAAAGTGTTTCCCAGAAGACTGTGGGTTTTCTGGTGCTCCTATTTGGTGACTAGATGGATAGTTGTTTGCCTCTGGGGATTTGGAATGTTACAGTAGTCCAAGGATTCCAACATTGATGGAGACATCGCATGTTTGATTCCTTGCAGCCTCAGCAGCATTTTGTTAAGTACTCAGGATGCAGGAGAGGGAAACTTGTCGCTGTCCCCCATTTTTCCAGATGTTGCGGGGTTGCAGTACCATGTGTCTCTTTCTGTAACAGAGGCCCGGATGAGGCACAAGGGAAAGATATAGCGAGCAGTGATCTCTGGCAGGAGAAAAAATAACAGTTTCTTTTGCTTCAGTCCCTAGAAACGCATGAGCCCAGAGAAAGAGGCTTTTGGGTAAAGAGTTTCTGCTTCTCCTGGGGGCCTGAGTCATTCTGAGGATGGAGTCCACACTCAGGTCAGAGAGAGAGAACCAAGTCGGAGAGGCAGTGCCATTGGCATGGAGGAGAGGCAGAATGTGTATCAGTATGGGGTATAAATACTGCCACCGTGGCCCATTTCAAGCTACGAAAGGGATGCCATGAGATCACTCTCATGGCAACAGTGATCTCTGGTCAGGAGAGACAGGAGACCTCACTCAGAAGAACCTTGAGGGGTTTATGGAGAGCCTGTAGGAAATGTGAAGTGGCACACTATGTTTTGATAGCCTATGTACAAAGTCAGACTGTTAAGAGGCAGAGTGAGACAAGGCTGGAGAGAGGCAGGTAGGGTCAGATCTGAGAACCTTGCACGAAGTTGATCTTTACCCGATGGTACCTATACCTTGATCTTTATCTTTCCAGCCTGGAAAAAGAAAGCCACCAAGGGGTTTTAAGCAGGATCAGATTTTAGAAAATGGGGAACAGGAATGGCAGCAAAAGAAGTTGGGTGGTGGAGCTGCAGGATCCTCAGATGACAGTATGGCTTGGGAGAATGGAGCAACAGGGGGATACCTGGGATGCAGTCCAGCATGAACATCCACTTCCATAGTCCTGCCCTAGAATACATGATGTACAGCCCTTTTTCATAAGGTGACAGAAACTAGTGTATTACTTCTGAAATACTGCTAGCCCTTGAAATAGTCTGTTTTAGGTTAGACAGCTATAGGTAACAGGATGGGTGTGGTATTAGCTAATTGTTGAAGGATGTTAAAACCTCACTTTGGTAAATTGTCAACTTTGTATGTTTGAAACCACCTTGGTCACTAGAGTAATGGTTGTTATTTTTGATCTTCAGTTTTTACAATTGCTTTATATTGCTATCAGACATTTGAAAAACTTGTTTTTGTAGTATTTTGGTTAAGTAGACAGTGCCTTTCAGTAAATTCCACTGTATTATTATTATTTTTTAAAAGATTTTATTTATTTGTTCATGAGAAATACATAGAAAAAGGCAGAGACATAGGCAAGAGGGAGAAGCAGGCTCCATACAGGGAGCCTGATTCGGGACTTGATCCCAGGACCCCAGGATCACACCTGGAGCCCACCACGGCAGACACTCAACTACTGAGCCACCCAGGCGCCCCATTCCACTGTATTATGTCCGAATATCTTTTCTGTTGTTCCAGACTTGTTGATATTTTTATTATTATTGATATTTTTATTACACTCATGCGCATCTTCTAGATTATTAGGTTCATACTTAATGAGCTCTAAACACTGGCCAGCTGATATGAAGAGGCATCTTTTAGTGGTTAGTGTTGGCAGTATTAGTGATCTTATTTGTGGTATCCTTCCACACGCTAGTTGGTTGTATTTGCTAGCCCTGCATCTTCACTGATCACCACTGGTGGTGTTCCTTCCCTTTGTGCAGTTGATGATGACAGAGCCTCTTCTGTGAGAGGATATGGCTGAAGCTACTGATTTGCAAGTATTGTCTCCATGTGACTGGAGAGAACTGTAAAAGGGAATGCCATTAGGCTTTAGGGACTGGAAAGGTAACTTTGTGTGGAAGCACTGGGAAAAATACTGCTCTCTCTCTCAAATGGGTGCTGAAGTGAAGGTGAATTTCAACAGGCATTTGGTCTGGGAAGGAGGAAAATCAGGGTGATGGGGCAGCTGTGATCAGAGGGAAGCTGGTGGTAGAGGGTGAGTGTGGTACGGGAATTGAGAAGCGCATTGTAGTTGGAATTGGCTTACAAGAAATGAGGCTGGAAAAGTGAGGGCCATCTACCCATCATTTGTATTTTGAGAGTAGAGCATTATTGGGCAGGGAGTTTTTCATAGGTGTATTGCTGACAATAATACTGTTAAAGTTTTAAGTACCAACCGTGACACTCTAGACTTCTTAGAATTGTAATGGAGCATCTGCAAACAGATTGGAATTATCCTCAAGATATCCTGGAAATCACCCACTTATTACTTACTTTATAAGAATAAAATGATATGATTAAGCAATGGATTTTAAGTTTTATTTTTCTGTTTAGTTATTTACTTGTGTAGACCTGTACTGACTCTTAGTATTGACTTTTTTCTACAGCATGTGGTTTTGCAGACTAAAGGACTGATTACAGTTAATCAAAAGTGCGTGTGTGCGCGCGCGTGCTTGTATATTCAATCATTTTGGAAATTTAAGTTAACAATTTTGTCAATATGAAAGCATGCTTAAAAGAATTTCAACATAACTGAGCATAATTAGTATTCCTAGGAATGCCCAATCTTTTGCTGTAACAAACTTCAAAGTTTTAAAAGTTAAATCATATTTCTTTTGAATGAACAATGAAGAACAGCACTATCCAGTATTATTTGGTTTTTAGTAAATTATGAAATATGTACCAGTTTTTAAATTCTGGAAACAAACAATTCAGGTTTCTATGGCATTTAACAAATGTGATTATTCATAGCAAAATTTGCATTCCTGAAGCAATTTAAGAGGAAAGAATTTCTGTCAAAAAAAACAAAAACAAAAACAAAGAGGATCCAGTTGGATTTTAGGAGGACTTAAACGTATAGCTAGTTAACTCTGTAATGTTAAATACACTTTTGGTTTCTGTCTGGGGAAGAAAATAACATTTTAACTCAGGGGTTTATGGCATATTCTTCCACATAGAACTGTATTTAGGGATGACAGTAATATTTACAAATATGTGAACAAATACAGAACTGTCTGGTTTATTTTTATTTTTTTTTAATTTTTATTTATTTATGATAGTCACACACACAGAGAGAGAGAGAGAGAGAGGCAGAGACACAGGCAGAGGGAGACGCAGGCTCCACGCACTGGGAGCCCGACGTGGGATTCCATCCCGGGTCTCCAGGATCGCGCTCTGGGCCAAAGGCAGGTGCCAAACCGCTGCGCCACCCAGGGATCCCCAGAACTGTCTGGTTTAGAGCCATATTGCCTCTTACGACATTTTGAAAGAAAGCTTCCCACAGGAAAGGGCTTGTGATTATTAAGTAACATCACCTTTCAGCCATCTGCAGCATAGGTTATGTGTCTCCCCTTTCCTTGATGCTGGTGGCTTGGTGGTGTTGTCTAATACCAGACTGACACCGGGCTGAAAGCATCTGAATCCATTCTAATGTAAGTATGTAGAACACGTAGGAAGGTGAACATATGAAGAGAACCACATAGAGAAAATACGTATTCCAAAACTTAGGAGAATTAAAGAAAATTACCTGACATCAAGGTAATTATGAGATCATTGGGGATTACATGTGGTCATATGTGCACATTAACTAGCATGTGCATACATGCACATATATACATAATACCACTATTCAGATTTTCCACAAGATGGGCTTGTGGGAACAAGTAACATGCAACTCTTAGATACTTAAAGTGTTAATATAAGTGCTTCTTGGGTGGCAATTCTTTTTTTTTTTTTTTTTTTTGTAATCAAAGTGGAAACAATTCAGGTTAATTCTGTCACATTCAACCTAAATCAAACATTAAAAAAAAAAAATCTTTAGCCCTGCATGGCACAAAAGTGTTTGGGGTATGTGTTGGTGGTAACACAAGCAACAGCTCTCCTAAGTAGGCCTTCACTTTCCCAACACACACATTAACCTGTGCTCTCATTCCCTCCGTAAAACCACTTACTGGCTGAATGTGGTAAGTGACTGCTTGAACTACCCTCTAGTGCACTATGTTAGTTGTCTTTCTCTTGGAACTTGGTTGTGCTTTTTCAGACGTGTTTGTGCAGTTGTGCTTGTTTTCCCAATTAAAGTTAATTGTTAATCTATTAAATATGAATGAAATCATGTTTTTAGAAATATTTAGTCAAAGATTTTGGGAAGACTTAAGTTACTGATAAATTAGGTGTGATCAGACACTATAAAAGATGAGGGGGAAAGCATGAAGAATTCTGTAGTTGGATTACTATGCCGTGGGCAGATTCCCTCTCCACTTTCAACAAATAAAAATGTAAATATTGGTGACAGTGCATTGTAGATCAGTAAGAGACTAGAAATCCAGCCAGAGGACCTTACCTCAAAGGAAAGATTTTTTTTTTACTTTATGTCAAGCACATTTACATGCATATTTTTCCTGTGTATCGTTTAAAAGTTTTTTTTTGTACTAGCCTCTTTCTCTTTTTGTTTGTTTGTTTGTTTTTGTTTTTAAATTAATTGACCAACTAGGGTTTTGATCTGGTTTGGATTGGCAAACATGTAAGAACATCAACTACTGGCATGCCTGGGTGGCTCAGTTGATTGAACATCTGACTCTTGATTTTGGTTTTGGCTCAGGTCATGATCTTAGGGTCATGAGATTGAGCCCCCTGGAGACCACTCAGTGGGGAGTCTACTCTAGGTTCTCCCCTTACTCTGCCCTCTCACCTCTTTCTATCTCAAATAAATAAATAAATCTTAAAAGAACATCAAAGTACCAAAAAGCCACATCTAACTTACTTTATTTGTGATATCAGGGCTTGTTTTTCCTTATCAGTGTGTGTGTGTGTGTGTGTGTGTGTTAAGATCTTATTTATTTATTCATGAGAGACACATAAAAGCAGAGACATAGGCAGAGGTAGAAGCCCAATGCGGGACTCGATCTCAGATCCGAGGATCACACCCTGAGCCGAAGGCAGATACTCAACCACTGAATCACGCAGGTGCCCCCTCCCTTATCACCGTGTATTCAAATGGTGGATTTATCTTTTAAGTGTGTGCCGAGGGAAATGAAATGCAAATAGAAGGCATAGGCATAGTAAGCTGAAAGAGACTTGAAAGAGTATTGCCAGTGCTTCGATAAAAATGACCAAAGACATGACCCTAAAGGTGGTGTTACTGTTGAATGACTAAAAGAGTGAATGGAGGAGTTGAGTGTGTTTTGTGTGTTGTGTTCACATTCATCCCTTACTCATCCCATACAAAATTGCCTCTAGATTGGGACTTTGAACTAGTGCCAATTTTATGGTAGTGTGAGTAACTTGCAGAAAAACTGTACTTATCAAGCCAATAAGCTTAGTCGTGTGGTTTTGTTTGTTTTCTGTATTGCGTTTGTGACCATCTTTACATGTGTCAGCTAAAAAGGATGTGTTGTTAATCTCTGGCACAAGTCCTGGAAAAGCCTTAAAATTGTCAGTTAGGGGCCAAAGATGGTCTGTTAGGGGCTTTGTAAATCATGCCTGCTAGATAGAATGCATTGCATGGGGATGAAATTAAAATAAATCCTTTTTAAAAAGTTTTCAAATGATTTATTTATTTATTTTAAAGTAAGCTCCAGGCCCAGTGTAGAGCTTGAACTCACAACCCCAAGGTCAAGTCTTAAGTTCTATTAACTGAGGCAGCCAGATGCCCCTCTAAATGATTTTGTCTAGAAAAACATGGGCATTAAAGAAACCTGTAGTGCCAATTGAAGATAAAATAGTCTTTTATATTGCTTCTGTGAATTTCATGCTCTTTTACCTTAAACAGGTACATTGATTTTGTATCTTCCCATGTTCTTATTGAACCCCAAGGGATCTGTATTACTGAATTTTAAGTTTTGAACTTAAAAAAATTTTTCTTTTGAACTTAAAATTTTTTTCTTGCCCTTAAAAATGAGACTGGGGAGAAAAAGAAGGTTTTTAAAAAATTATTAAAGATTTTATTTATTCAAGAAAGAGAGGCAGAGACATAGGCAGAGGGAGAAGTCTCGGCTCCATGCAGGAAGCCTCGATCCCAGGACTCCCAAGAACTGCCCTGAGCCAAAGGGAGACGCTCAACCGCTGAGCCACCAGGCATCCCAAAGAAGTTTTTTTTCATATTTTCTTTGAGAGCTTCTTAAAAATCTTACATACCTATTTCTTTTAAAAATTTCTCAATTGTACAACAGGCCTAAATTTTTGCAGATGACTAGTTTAAATGCTAGAGAATAGATCCACTGTCCTTTGATTGTTTGCTTTCCACGTCCTTCACTCAGATTCACCTTCAGAGAGTTAAGGAGAGGAAGGTATAGGTTTGTTACTAAACCTGTAGCTTGTTGGTTATTAAATCTGTAGCTAGTCTAAAAAAAAAATTTAATTTGTTCCTATGATGATGGAACTGAAAATAAATGAAAAAGAAAACCAAAGTCTTTTGCGAAAGTTTACATGAATTTTTCTTTCTTTTTTTTAAGTTTTTTTTTTTAATTTTTATTTATTTATGATTGTCACAGAGAGAGAGGGGGGGGTGGCAGAGACATAGGCAGAGGGAGAAGCAGGCTCCATGCACCGGGAGCCCGACGTGGGATTCGATCCCGGGTCTCCAGGATCGCGCCCTGGGCCAAAGGCAGGCGCTAAACTGCTGCGCCACCCAGGGATCCCCTACATGAATTTTTCTGTTTATGATTTCAACCAATACTTCTTGGGTCTAAAACTATATATAGTAATTAGTTATATATAATTCAATATTTAATATATTTTATATTTACAATATTAATATAACCAATGCTTCTTGAGTCTGAAAGTTTTATATATATATAACATACATGTATTATAATTTATATATAATACAATGTATTTACTATAACCTATATTTATAATATTAACACAATATAACTATATAATAATTAATATGTAATATAATAAAGAAGTTTTATATTATATAAATAATTTCATTAACAACATATATACTCCCTAGAGTTCGAATTACCTTTTTGTTTTGTTTTTAAAAATTTCATTTTTAAGTAATCTCTGCACCCCATGTAAGGCTTGAATTAATAACTCTGAGATCAGGAGTTACATGTTTACATGCTCTACCCATTGACCGAACTTACAAATCTTAACGTTTTTTTTTTTTTTAAAAGATTTTATTTATTCATGAGAGACACACACACACACACACACAGAGAGGGAGAGGCAGAGACACAGGCAGAGGGAGAAACAGGCTCCATGCAAGGAGCTCGACGTGGGATTCGATCCCGGGTCCCCAGGATCACACTCTGGGCTGCAGGCGGCGCTAAACCACTGCGCCACCGGGGCTGCCCAAGGTTTGTTTTGTTTTGTTTTGTTTGTTTGTATTACACAACAGGTCTGAACTTAGGATCTTCAGTGATATATCCATTTCAAAGTATTTATGAAGTCAAGATTTTTTTAAAGATTTTATTATTTATTTGAGAGCGTAAGAGGAGTGTGGGCAGGGGCAGAGGTAGAAGCGGAGCAGGGATCCATCCCTGGATCATGACTTGGGTTGAAGGCAGACGCTTAACCATCTGAGCCACTCAGGTACCCCTCAAGTCAAGATGTTAATGATAAAACTGCTTGTACAAAGATATCCTTATCTTTTTCAAAAGAACAGCATAGCAAGAGTAGCATTTTGTAATATCTTGTAAAACATGTGCCAAAAAGTGCCAATCTGATCCAAAAAAAACCATTGTAACCACTTAGATTTTTAATAAGAATTCTGAAATGGGATTACATTGAAGTATCCGTGTTTAATGTGTTGGGCAGTTCAGAAGATTCATTTGTTCAGATTTGCTTGGAGACTTAATGAGAACAAATTTGACTTTAAATTTTTATTTATAATTTTAAAAATGTGATTATTAAAGAAAATTTGAAAAGTGGGAGAGTCTGCTGTAGTTTCTTTAATGAAACATCTGAATGTTTTAGCAATGCTTCCGTTTTCTGTGCATTATTTTTTAAAAATCACTACTTAATGCTATGTATAAAACTTGCCAACTTGTTTTTGATTAATAGAGTAAGCTCATTCAGGGAATAGTGTAAAATATCATTGGCAGCATAACTGAAAGTGGCTCCAGCAGATAAAAATTAACTTCAAGTCAAAAGCTATAAATTTCTCTTTTCAAATTATCTATTGTCATCACTTAGAGAAAAGAAGCATGCCTCATCCATAGGAATTCTTAATATCTCGGAAGGGCTGGGCTATCTATCTATCTATCTATCTATCTATCTATTTATTTATTTATAAAATATTTTATTTATGGGAGACACAGAATGAGGCAGAGCGAGAAGCAGGCTCCACTCAGGGACTCAATCCCGGGTCTCTAGGATCACGTGCTGGGCCAAAGGCGGTACCAAATCGCTGAGCCACCCAGGCTGCCCACTCAAGGTTGGGCTTTAACAAACCAATTTATCATTCGCCATTTGGTAAAAGTCATAGTCTGGTGATGGGGGGCAGTGGGGAAGAGATGAATGCAGAGCGGGCAAACAGAGGGGGATTGAGTTAAAATCCGTGCCTCTGGGATAATTTATACACTGACTGGGCATGGCTCAGGGTTTTTTTTGTTTGTTTGTTTTTGTTTTTTTCTTTTTCTCTTTCTTTCTTTCTTTCTTTCTTTCTTTCTTTCTTTCTTTCTTTCTTTCTTTCTTTCTTTCTAAAGGCTCATGTTTTTAGACATTTCTGTGCAGGCATTGATCTTGGATTTTTCTGTCTTTTCAGCTTTTATCTGTAGTGGAGTTCTTGAGGAAGAACTGATTGGTTGTTGATTGGTTGTTAATCATCTGGTATTTGTATGATTAGGAAATCTAAAATATTGGATCTGTTAGATCTGATTTGGTCAGAAATTTGAATGCAGTTTTGTGGATTGCCTTTTAATCATCGTTTGGTGATACGCAAATTGAGCTAGAGTCTTGAATATGAAAAGTACCTTAGGAGTAAATTAGACCGTTTGGAAGCTCTGTTAACTCTTTTGGAGTACTAGGTTGCTATTTAGTCTACCCAAACAATAATTTACTAAGTTTAGCATACCCAGACAGTAATTTGCAAAGTGATACCTTGAAGATGCTAGAAAGAGTTAATGAAGCTTCTGAAGTACCTTGTGTTTTCTTGGAGAACCTGTTTCAGCATTTATAGTGGTTGTACTTGAGAAAAGGGTCTTTAAATTGAATGCCTATTACAGGGATTTTTTGCAAAATTTGTGCTCTGATCTTTTGGTTTTTATCCCACTTGTACCCTATCCCCAGCCCTTTTTTAAAGACTCCTTTTTCGGGATCCCTGGGTGGCGCAGCGGTTTGGCGCCTGCCTTTGGCCCAGGGCGTGATCCTGGAGACCCAGGATCGAATCCCACGTCAGGCTCCCGGTGAATGGAGCCTGCTTCTCCCTCTGCCTGTGTCTCTGCCTCTCTCTCTCTGTGTGACTATCATAAATAAATTTAAAAAAAATTAAAAAAAAGAAAAAAAAATAAAGACTCCTTTTTCTTACTCTGAGTAGGGGTTCCCCACAGTTCAGTCCTGTACCTCAGGCTGTTTTGTGTTGGTTTCTCTTTTCACTGGGTTCAGCCAGGTGAGAACAAACGTGATTTCTGGAGACCCATTTAGTTCTTGCTGTCTTGTTCACCTCCCATACCCCCCATATCTACCTCTCCACATCTTTCTCCTGAGCTTTAGTCTAATTTTCAACCAGCAGGTGATCAAATGGTGCTCAATTCACCTTCTTCCCTAAAACAGGTTTCCAAAATACAATGTTGCATTCTATTTTGAATAGCACTCTTCATTATTTTTTCAAGAGTCTCATTCTGGAGCTGTGGAAAACAACTCCTCCCATCAACTCCAGCCTCTTCTGTCAAGTGTCAGGACCAGACACCCTTGGGGTTTTGCCTCTGTCCTTCCCTGTGGTCCACACCACCTCCTACCTGAACCTTTCCACTGGGCTTGCTGCCTCCAGTCTCATTCTTCCTCACTCTACCCTAGACAGGCTTCCACAACAGGTTCCTTGACATACACTATAATTACATCATTTATCCCAAACACTTGCAGACACTCTATACTGACATTCCAGGCCCTTCACCATCTGAAAGGCCCATCTTTCCAGCTTCATTTCCTATAGACTCCTCTGCCAGCCCACCTTCCATGCTGTGAGACCCTCTCCTCCCTCCTCTAGTTGTTTTACTCATTCTCCACCTCCCCCAGCAGAGCCTGCCCTCTTCCTGTCCACACTGATCCATCGGGAGCTATTCAGTGGAAGAAGTCACGCTCGAAAAGGTACATTCTGCATAATCCCATTTGTATGAATTTCAGTAAACAAGCAAAACTAGTGTACGTGGGGACACTTTGGGTGGCTCAGTGGTTGAGCTTCTGCCTTTAGCTCAGGTCGTGATCCCAGAGTCCTGGGATCAAGTCCCACATTGGGCTGCCTGCAGGGATCCTGCTTCTCCCTCTGTGTATTTGCCTCTGTGTGTCTCTCATGAATAAATAAATAAAATCTTTAGAAAAAATCTTAAAAACTAGCATATGTGGTAGAAGTTGGTATAGTGGTTACCCGTGGGGAAGGAGCTGCTGACTGGGTGGGAATAAGAAAACCTCCTACTGGGGTTCCAGAAATGATTCAACGGGTGGTGGTTGAATGGGGGAAAACATACAAAAATTCATATAGCCTTACACAGCAGACATCCACCCTTGGCTTGATATAAATTAAACTTCAGTAAAACATAGACTAAAACAGTGCCCACTTTCTGAGGCTAGATAGGCTTAAATTCGATAATGTGTTTAAAATGCCAAGCACATGGGGAAAAATCCTCATGCTGCAAGTTGGACAATTGTCTTCTTCTGAATTGTGGAGCAGATTTTCCCCAACAAGACTAATTTTGCAAATACTTTGACCTTGGAGACTTTTTTTTTTTTTTTTGTATTTTTCACTTGAATCTTTTATTGCCATGTTTATTGCTAGTTGGTATCATTGATTTAATGTGGATACCTGCTTTTATTTTTTAGTGTACACTTGATAGTAAAAATAGTGGCAAATGTGTGTTGTGGAAAGCTTGTAATAATTTTTAATCCCCCCCCCCCCCCGCATTGTACATATCAAAAGAAGAATTTTGAGTTTATTTTAAAAGTATTTTACACACGCTTAATTAACTTTGGACTTATTTCCCTGAGTATTCTCGTTACTAGGGAAGCATCCATAAATGAGATTTAGAGGAAGGCATATTACCTTTCAGTCTAGGGAAGGCTTCCTTAGCGGGCTGTTAAAATGGACTTAAATGATTTTTAAATAATAAATGCCTGGCAAGATTGTGGTTAGCAAACTTTAATGTGTGTATGAATAACCTAGGGATCTTTTACAAATGTAAGTTCTGGGTCCCTAGGCCTGGGGTGAAGCCTGAGCTCCTGCATTTGTAATGGGCTTTCAAGTGCCACTGTGTGTCCCTGAGCCACACTTTGAGTAGCACAGAATTAATGACATTATGGAGGGCAAAGCAAGAACAACTTAACTCATAAAAACCACTCCACCAATTTTGGTGGGTATCAACTGTGAGCCATATTTGTATGAATGTTCCTGAAAGAATCCATTCAAGAAAGCACTTAGTCTTTTCTTTTAAATGTTTAGTGTTATGTGATTTATTTTTTCATGCTAGTGGGTCAGACTAGTTTATTTCATTAATTTGTTTTTGTTCCCTCTTGAAAGTAATATTGTATCAGTCAGAATGGTCATGAATTCAGTCAGAATTTTTAAGGGAAGAACTTAAAAAATAACTTGGAATCATTTGTGACTGCCCCTCCTTAAAAAATAAAGTAAAATATAAAACCAGAAAAACTAAACTAAATACCACTGGCAAGACACAGTCCTTCCCCATTTGTCACCATATTCTGTGAACAATACTTGACAAAATAACCACCAGTGTGCGGTGTGCCATTTAAAGAGCCAAATTGACTACTTCATGTTCTCCTACTTACTGCGGGTAGATTTCCATTCCCCTTCTCTGAACTGGGACCTCTGTTGTTCCTCTTGCTTGTCATATTCTTGACTCAAGAGAAGATGATTTTATACCCTGTCAGACTTTAACATCTGTCAGACTATGATTTGAAACTGAGGAAAATCCAAGTTACAAATTGGAAATGAGATCCAACCCTTTGATGTTGAGAAAGCAGTGCTGTCAGAAGACTTGTCCCCAGAGCAGTGCCCGCCAGCCCACTATTAGCCTGCTTGCTGTTAAAGGCTAACAGGAAGAACAGCCACAGCTCTGCCTGCTGCCTCCTGGGCACATTCCTTTCTGTTTGGGACTGAAGTACCAGCCGCACACATTATTAAATAATTTAATGAAGATTTTGTAGCACACCTCTAATACCTTTGAAAAGGCCCTTTCAGCACAAGGAGGGTGTGTGGGCAGAGGGGATGGGAGGAGGAGGAGGAGGAGAGAGAGGAGCTTTCACACTGTTGAACAGGGTCCTCCGTGATCCTCAGGATACATGTGAGTGCTCCAAGGCTGGCTGTTCCTTTTCAGCTCTGAATTGGCAGAAGGGACTAATGCAAACTCAAGGTTCTTTCTAGGGCAGGACGCATTACCTAGGGGAAAATGCAGAGTTTTTGGCTTCAGCGTTGATGCAGTGTTGCCATTTACATTCTGACACAGGAGACCTTGTTTAAGCTATGGTTAAAGTCCTCCAGAGGGTAGGCTGTGGTTTACAGACCCTGATAACTTAGAGGGGTGCAGCTCACACTGATAGAAGTGGGCTCCAGTGGTCTCTGTCAGAATCGTACATAATTGAATTATGCAGATGGTTCCAATAATAATGATGATTCACCTCCCTACTACCTTCTTACTGAGGAGATCTCTGTCTTAGAGACTAAGAGAACACACAGAAAGACTGGGTGGCCATGAACTTGTCTCATCAAACTCTCTGAGATTTTATCTGTAATTTAAAAAGTATACTGGTCCTAAATACTTTGCAGGATTATTGTTGGGATTGATTGAGATAATATAGATGGAAGACTGTGGACCTTCAAGTAAGTATTAATCACATACACATTCATAAATAATGGCCTTCCAGGGTTTTGCTTTGCATAAATAGTACTTTTCACGTAATCAGTACTAAATTGGCAGAAATAAGGCAGTCCATTCCTGCTTACACTGTGCTGGGGGAAGTATGGAGTACTTTGGGATGCTGTGGTGTCTTTAGACAGAATGAAGGTGACAATGAGGGAAGACAGGGAAGGATTAGTGATGAGATGACATTGGGGACAGTGAAGAGAATGGTTATGCATACTGCAGACTTTCTTTTCTGAATATCATAGTGCTTAGATGATTACCTAGAAATCAAGAATTATGTGATGTTTAAAAAGTGGGTATGACTTACATGTGTTGCTGGCTTGGAATGTAAACTGGCTGAGAACAGAGTCTACCAGTGATGTGTGTATTTAGCACCAGGCAAATTGGGATTGGTTGGCTCCATTGGAGAAGGGGGGTCCTGACACTAACAGTGATAATCCTGCCCTTGAACCTCACAGGGCCAGCAGCTAAGCTGCTAGGAACTCAAAGTACGTGATCTTACTGGAACCTTAGGTGACTATTGTCCTCATTTTACAGTGGAGGAAACAAAGGTTAAGTAATTTGCTTAAGATCATATAACTAAAAAAAAAAAAAAAAAAAAAGATCATATAACTAGTAACTGGCAGGCATTTGAGTAAAGATCTCTAAAGAAAGCCACATTGTGGGGGTGCCTGGATGGCTCGGTGTAATGACTGTCTTTGACTTGGGTCGTGATCCTGGGGTCCTGGGGTGGAGTCCTGCATTGGGCTCCATGTGGGGAGCCTGCTTCTCCCTCCACCTGTGTTTCTGCCTCTCTTTCTGTGTCTCTCCTGAATAAATAAAATCTTTAAAGAAAAGAAAAGAAAAGAAAGCCACATTGCTTCCTAAGGCTAGGGCTTAAAAATTTTATTCCTCAAACATGGAGTGCCCACAAAGATTTTTAGTCTTCAGAAGGCTTAAATTTTCACTGAGGCACGGGAGACCATGGACAGAAATGGTAATACTACTACTAGTTTTGTGCCTGGATTAGAACAATCTAGCTCCATTGTCTTGGCCCCAGGCTTTCCGGTGGGCTGTCAGAATGAAAGCTTCAGGACTCCTGGAAAACAACACAGTGCCCATTTGAGAGCAAATGGGCGTTAATTTCCTTTTCATGTAAGGAAAGATGAGCTTTCATGCAAATGAACAATGGGTCCATTTGGCCACTCAAGAGGACTTAAATCAGATTCCATAACTATCAACCTTTACTGTCCCTTTGTTGTATGACAAAACACAGAGACTGTGTTATTCT